>NC_086113.1:29116746-29741746 GCF_963921235.1 Mobula hypostoma
TCAAATGTTGAAAGGCCTAGACAGAGTAGATGTGGAAAGGATGTTTCGCATGGTGGGGGAGTCTACGACAAGAGGGCACAGCCTCAGGATAGAGGAGGAACCATTTAAAACAGAGATGTGGAGAAATTTCTTCAGCCAGAGAGTGGTGAATTTGTAGAATTTGTTACCAGAGGCAGCCGTGGAGGGAAGTTGTTGAGCCAAAGCTTTATAGGTTCTTGATTGGACACGGCATCAAAGATTACAGGGAGAAGGCCAGGGACTGGGGCTGAGGAGGGGGAAAAAAGGATCAGCCATGATTGAATGGCAGAGCTGGCTTGATGGACCAAATAGTCTATTTCCATTCCTGTATCTTATGGTCTTATGGTCTCATATGCCAGTGATGTAAAACCTGATTCCGATTCTAAGGGTGCTGAATCTTCATATTTTTAAGCAAGAAACATAAAGTTTTATTGGCTAATAAAGAAAAACAGTCACTGAGCATAGTCCGGACAGAGATAGATTTCTGGATCTTAATGGAATCAAGAGGCATACAGTAAACTTAGTGCTGGAAACAGGTGCTAAGGTAAAAGATCAGCCATGCTTTTACTGAATGACAAAGAAGCTTTAAGGGATTAATCCTGCTTCTACTTCTTAATTCTTTCTTACTAACTATTTTCACAATTGTCACTGTGCTGCCCTTCATAAATTCTTTCAAGGCCTTTATCTCATTTAGGAATCTCAATAAAACCCACTCAAACTATTATTTATTTTATCTCCCTTTCCCATTTTGACCAATCCATTTAAGGGTTAATTTGTCTGATGGTTAACAACTCAGCAGAATGGTCCATATCCAAGGCATAACCTGCCTCTTTCTTGCTAATACATGTTACATCAATGCTGACAACCAGCAATATCTTCACAATGTTTCTTTTCATTAACACATCACAATGAGTTTCTGGCACCCCAGAGAGACTGTTATTGTCTCTGCCTGCATGCAATTGACCTATATATTTTAGACTTAGAATTACTGCAAAAATACAGTGGGAAAAAAGTCAAGTAAAGCAGCAACAAATGGCATGAACAATTAAAAAGAATTACAAATAAAAAGTGACAGTGATTTCATGTGCAAATATGATGCCTTAGAAAGGTGGTATCCATCAATAAGGAGCCCCATTACCCAGGTCATGCCCTCTTCTCATTGCTACCATCAGGGAGTTGGAACAGGAGCCTGAGAGCACACACTTAACAATCAGGAAAAGCTTCTTTCCCTCTGCCATCTGATTTCTGAATGGATATTGAACCCATGAACACTACCTCATTACTTTATTATTTCTAGTCTTGGACTATTTATTTAATTTAATACTGTAATTCACAGATTTTTATCTATTGTTATGCATTGCACTGGACGGCAGCCGCAAAGACAACAAATTTCACGACATATGCCAGTTATATTAAACCTGATTCTGGTTCTGATTCTGATCCTGATTTGATCAAATGTCTGCCAACTAATAATATATTCAATTTAAAGCTTTGAAAGCCATTAGTCCACATTAAAAATTCATTCAAAGTTACAAATGAGATGGTTAAAAAAACAGCTCTGTTTGTTCAGTCTGTGCAATGGTATCACATTTTTAAAGTTCTTTGCAGGCCCGCATCACACACTTAATGAGTTTTATTCAGTTAATGTAATGAGTAACTTTTTACTGCAATTTCTTTCCCTTTAGTTCAATTCATATTTTAGGACACTCCACTCGTTCCTGTTGGATCATCAAACACAGTGGTATATAAACTGCCTTCTGTCTCAGTGATTATACATTCAACATAAAAATCAAGAAGTTTGACTCTTTCAAAAGAGCAAGTTATTGTTTCAGGTCACTCACCTTTCTTCGGAGCTTCCAATAAGCTGAAACTTTCATGCGTTTTTTTCCCTCTTCACAGATGCTGTCTGACCTATTTTTATTTCAATGTTCAGCGTTAACAGTATTTTGCCTTTGGGTCCAGTTTTCAACCTCACATCAAGATCTGAGCACATAATCTTTTCAATATAATACTGAGGGAGAGTTGCACAGTTGGACTTTTCACCTTTTATTGGGTATATTAAAGCAACTTGCAATATCCCATTTGAAGAAAAGCATAGAGTCTGTTCATTATGGTTGGCTTTGATGCCTCAAACAATATCACATGAAGCAGATTCCCTTTATATTCCATTGTCACTTGTAAGAATTGCTCTGTACAGTTTGGTTACTGGTTGAAAAAAAATTCAATAGTATAGTGCAAACACAAGGAAATCTGCAGATGCTGGAATTTCAAGCAACACACAAAAATTGCTGGTGAACACCGCAGGCCAGGCAGCATCTCTAGGAAGAGGTGCAGTCGACATTTCGGGCCGAGACCCTTCGTCAGGACTAACTGAAAGAAGAGCTAGTAAGAGATTTGAAAGTGAGAGGGGGAGGGGGAGATCCGAAATGATAGGAGAAGACAGGAGGGGGAGGGATGGAGCCAAGAGCTGGACAGTTGATTGGCAAAAGGGATATGAGAGGATCATGGGACAGGAGGCCTAGGGAGAAAGGAAGGGGGGATGGGGGAAAAAAGCTCAGAGGATGGGCAAGGGGTATAGTGAGAGGGACAGAGGGAGAAAAGGAGAGAGAGGAAAAGAATGTGTGTATATAAATAAATAACGGATGGGGTACGAGGGGGAGGTGGGGCATTACCGAAAGTTTGAGAAGTCAATGTTCATGCCATCAGGTTGGAGGCTACCCAGACGGAATATAAATCAATAGTATAATGCTTTTTTTTCCTTTTGGGAACATTGCAAATTGATATAAAGATGGAAATGATTTCTCTTCATGTCTGAATATATAGTTAGTTTAGCACACTGACCTTTTGCAAGTAAAAGACCCAAGCCATACAAATGTTTCCATATCAGTCTCTCACTGAGGATCCTTTCATTAAATGGAAAAAAATATCCAGGACACCAAGATTTGCAGTGTGCTGACAACTATAATTAAATATTATCCTGTTCCCAGTGAACTTAAAAGAGCAGTCCTGAAGGAGTCCCTGGCTTGAGGCTTTCCCAAAGGGAAGATAACAATATGCTGGACATCCATTGCCGCCAGCAGGATATGCATGGATCTTTTCTGAAATGCCATGTGCCTTCAGTTTTATATCATTGTCTGTGGTCCTGTAGACAACATGACACCCATTGATTGGAATGCCTGGGTGTTGAAAAGCAAGCATTAACCAAACCAGCACCACTCTGTCAGATTCAATAAGTTTCATTTAGCAGATCTAGAAACCAGCACAGGAACAAAAAGTGATAGAAAATATTGGAGCTGATGACATCCTGTGTTCGTGTCACCTTGACCTGAATCCCTCATTTTGTGAATCCAATCACAATGGAGTACTAAAATGCCAAGCTTATGAAAGCTAAACTTGCACAGACCAATAGAATAGACAAACTTGAACTGGAGTCATTCAGAAGATTACCAGGCTCTGCCTGAGTGTCAACAGTCCACACCCTGCAGGTTAATTGCTACATGGACTGCCAGCATTAAGCCAGTACAACTTGCCTGCACTCAGGCAAAGAGAGAATTGAATCAAACGCTACTGGTGAGCTGCCGTTGACTCTACAACAATCTGCAACTCACAATTCTAATGTTTACGATCAGTAGTTCTTTTTTTTCTCTCTGTATGCCATTGAATTGCACTGAGAATAGATATCTTCGCAGGTTTACTTGTGTTGAGACATCCTGCGGAGCTCTGCAAGGCATTTGCTCTAGACTAGACAGAATTCTCTGTTTCTGATGTCACATACTTATGAGAACTCCATGTTTTAAAATCTATAATACCAAGGCATCAACTAAAGCCAAGTTTTACATGTGGCAGTTGGTAAAATTCCATCTTCCCCAGAACATACTGGTGCAATTCAACACTGTCATCATAGACAGCATCCTCACATCAGCCATTATTGTCTGATTTGGTGTAGTATCCACTCACAATACAAGTGAACTGTCAGGACAGTAGAAAAAGTTACTGGCTGCAGTCTACTATCACTGCAGGATTTTTATATGTCCAGGGCAAAAAAAAAGAGGGCAGGACATATCATGCAAACATCACACACTCTGCAAACTGCCTTTTCCAAAAGCAACTCTCTGGGACTGTTGAAACAAAACTTTCATGCCATCCTAAAAGTGCCTTCCCCCAGGCAGCTAATCTGATCAACTATGCTAATTAATTCCCCACTCCCCCGCCTTTATCAATTACATTAGTCACTGCACTGTAAACAATTTAACAACTTTTTATAATGCTGTTTACATTGTAAATACATGCTGGTATTTATGTAATTTTGCACAATGTATTCCATATCTGTAACTTCTCATTCTTTATTCTTTATAATTATTGAATGTTGAAATATTGACCATTCATTCCTTCCCATAGATGCGGCACCTGCTGAGATAGGGACCTACTGAGTCCATTCAACTTTTTTTTATGTGTTACTCTAGATTTCAAGCAATTGCAGAATCTCTTGTTTTTATAATATTTGAATTCTGTTTTGTGTTGCATGTTGTGCCAGGATACCACAGAAAATACCTAATACATGTAAATGTACATAGTGAATAAAGTTGATCCTTAATCCTTGAAAAGCTGGCAATAACTTGGCTTGCAATGTACAAGAGGTGATTGATAAGTTCGTGGCCTAAGGTAGAAGGCGTCAATTTTAGAAAACCTAGCACATTTATTTTTCCTACATTTACACACTTAGTCCAGTGGTTGTGGAGCATACGGATCCCTTCTTTGTAGAAGTTGGCATCTTAGACCTCCAGAAAGTGACCCACAGCAGGGGTGATTGATAAGTTCGTGACCTAAGGTAGAAAGCAATAAGTTATTAACTTCAAACTTTCTTCATTTTCACTCAAAGAGTTGAACTGCACATGCATGTAACAAGACTGTATAACTCATCTCCTTCTACCCAAGGCCATGAACTTATCAATCACCCTTGCTGTGGACCACTTCTACAAAGAAGGGATCCGTATGCTCCACGACCGCTGGACAAAGTGTGTAAACGTAGGAGGGGACTATGTTGAAAAATAAATGTGCTAGGTTTTCTAAAATTGACTCCTTCTACCTTATCAATCACCCCTCGTACTGCTCTGACAGCAATACAAAATATCCCACTATACCAGAATGCCTGCCCATTGTGAAAAAGAAATCTGCTGGTTAAAGTTCTATGAATTAGCCCACTGAGACAGAAGGTGAATAAGAGGTTTGCTATGGGAGGCAGGGAAATTGTACCTAGGGATTAACATTGGAATAGAAATTGTCTTCAAGTACAATACCACATGTTAACCAATGGACAGGACTGGGTATTGGGGACGCATAGATTAAGACTAAGAATTGCTCTGGAGTAATAAAATGACAATTAGTTGAGTTCAGCTGGGAAAATGAAACACCAAGTGAAATGATTTAATTAATATCTCAGAGTGATCACAGAAATGTTGGAGCCCCTGAAGAATGTATGGTACCTTGACCTTAGAAGAGCTGATCTAATTATTTGGCATGATTTAACATTTTAACCATGGGTTTTCTATGCTCAAATCTACAAACTGAGCTTTATACGTCAAAGCTCGTGGTTACTATCATCCGGCTGTGGCTGAATTGGTAAAATTTGAATCATCAAACTTCTGCTGCAGAACAATTGCAAATGCATAAAGGAGACTCTCTAGACTAATGCCCTGTAGATTACAGAAAGTTGAGGGATTTGGCAGAAATATTAAATCCAGGGAACTATCCGCACTATTAGATGGATTTAAGAGGCCCTAGAATGAAACAAACTAGAAGAGTTACTTCTGGAGATGTGGCCAACAGTTGTCTTTCAGTCAGTATTTATGTGTGCAAATTGGCTGTCCTGCTTCCAAAATTACAACAATGACCACACTGTTTTTGTTCACTTGGAAGGCAGTGTAGGAGCCATGCTACTGTTTTCTATCTACATTGTATTCTGTGTCATGTGTTTGCTATGTGTATTATGGTAACTATTCGCGTGAGTGGTAGTGTTGTAAAGTAAAGAGGTTAAGTTACGTTTTCATGCTTTGCTCTGGGCTGCTTAGTTTGGAGCTAGGGACCCACGGATGTTACATCTTTTGTCGACCACTTAGTTACATTTAATTTACGCTTAACTCCAATTAAGTCCGCTTAAGTACATTTAACTTTGTGAGCCTTAGTTTCATCGTTTCAAGATTGTATGTTTTTCTGGTTACCTGTAAAGCATCCAATTCAGTTCTTTGACTTTTGGAGCATTGTCATTGTGTTGGTCAGAGGGGATGTCATACAAGGATAACAATCCATTGGGGTCACCAGCAGCAGCATTTGATTGTCGGGATTGGCCACTACAGGCAGCTCATCACCAACTTTCCAAGGGAAATAATGGATGTAGGCTTTGTAGGCTAAGTCAGCACTTAATTGCCCATTCGTACTACTCCTGAGAACATAGAACATAGAAGAGTACAACACAGGAAGAGGCCCTTCGGCCCACAATGTTGTACCAAACTAAATAAATTACTAATCAAATCCCCAACTAAACTAATCCCTTCTGCTGACACAATGCCCATATTCTTCCATTTCCTACACATCCATGTACCTACCTAAGAATCTTTTGAATGCCAATCTTTTTTTTGAAGTTTTAGATTTGATCAGAAAGTCTGTCTTTCTTTTTTTTTTGGTTGTATCCTCAAAATGGACTGCCCGGTCTCTTTTTTTTTGTTTGTTTTTTTTCTATAGTGTAATGTTTTTTCTTCTGTTCATTTAAAACCCAATATGTTTTCCTTTCTCTTCATAAACTGATAAGAGGATGATGGCTATTTTCATTTTTTTATTATATATTTTATACTAGTTTAACAATATCTATGATTTTGACAATGTCTATCTTAATCTTGGTCTATATTGTTACTGATATATATATTTGAGATAATTCTCCTCTTGATTGTATTTATGTTCCTTTTAAATCAATAAAAGAAAAAAAAATCTTTTGAATGCATCTATCATGTTTGCATCCACCACAATCCCAGGCAGTACATTTTCAGGCACCTGCCACTCTCTGTGTAAAAATCTTGCCCTGGATATCTCCCTTGAACTTACCCCCTCAATGCAAGCCCTCTGCTATTAGACATTTCTACCTCAGAAAAATATACTGGGTGTCTATCTAAGCCTCTCATGATCTTATAATTTTTTATCAGATTTCCCTTCAGTCTTCACAGCTCTAGAGAAAACAACTAACCCAATTTTGTCTGAACTCTCCTTACAGTACATGCCATCTAATGCGTACTGCTAAACCTCTTCTACACCCTCTCCAAAGCTTCAACATCATAAGAACATAAGAAATAGGAGCAGGAGTAGGCCATCTAGCCTGTCAAGCCTGCTCTGCCATTCAATAAGGTCATGGCTGATCTGACCATGGACTCATCTACATCGACCTGCCTTTTCCCCATAACCCTTAATTCCCCCTCAATGCAAAGATCTATCCAACCTTATCTAAAATATATTTATTTAAGTAGCCTCCACTGCTTCATTGGGCAGAGAATTCCACAGATTCACCACTCTCTGAGAAAAGCAGTTGCTCCTCATCTCCGTCCTAAATTTACTCCCCCAAATCTTGAGGCTATGTCCCTTAGTTCTAGTCTCAGCTACCAGTGGAAACAACTTTCCTGCCTCAATCTTATCTATCCCTTTCGTAAGTTTATGTGTTTCTATAGGATCTTCTCTTATCCTTCTGAATTCCAGTGAGTACAGTCCCAGGCGACTCAATCCCTCCTCATAATCTAACCCCCTCATATCTGGAATCAACCTGGTGAACCTCCTCTGCACTGCCTCCAAAGCCAGTTTATCCGTCCTCAAGTAAGGAGACCAGAACTGCACGCAGTACTCCAGATGCTGCCTCACCAGTACCCTGTACAATTGCAGCATAACCTCCCTGCTCTTAAGTACAATCTCTCGAGCAATGATGTCCAACATTTTATTTGCCATCTTGAGAGCCTGCTGCGTTTACAAACCAAACTTTTGTGATTCATGCCCAAGCACTCCAAAGTACCTCTGTACAGCAGCATGCAAGCTTTTACAATTTACATAATAATCTGATCTCCCGTTTTCCCTTCCAAAGTGGATGACCTCGTATTTACCAACATTGTACTCCATCTGCTAGACCCTTGCCCACTCACTTAATCTACGTGTATTACTTTGCAGATTCTCTCTGTATCCTCTGCACTGTTTTCTTTTCTATTCAATTTAGAGTCATCGGTAAACTTAGATACATTACAGTCAGTCCCCTCTTCGAGATCATTAATGTGTATCGTGAACAAATGCAGACCCAGCTCCAACCCCTGTGGCACACGGCTCACCATTGATTGCCAACCAGAGCAACAGCCATGTATCCCAACTCTCTGCTTTCTATTGGTTAATGAATACTCTATCCATGCTAATACAACAACCCCAACTCTATGCACCCTTATCTTATGAATAAGTCTTTTATGTGGCACCTTATCGAATGCCTTCTTGAAACCCAAGTAAATAATGACCATCCATTTCCCTCTATTCGCTGCACTCATTATATCCTCAAAGAACTCTAGCAAGTTTGTCAAACAGGACTTGCCTTTGCTGAATCCATGCTGCATCTGCCTAGTGGATCAGTTTCTTTCCAGATCCTTCACTATTTCTTCTTTAATGATAGCTTCAAGCATTTTCCCAACTACAGATGTTAAACTAACTGGCCTATAGTTACCTGCATTTTGCCTACATCCTTTTTTGAACAGTGGTGTGACATTCACTGTCTTCCAGTCTGCCGGGAGCTACCCAGATCCAGAGAATTTTGGTCAATTATCACCACAGTCTCCACTATAACCTCTGCCATTTATTTCAGTACCCTAGGATGTATTCCCTCAGGACAAGGGGAATTGTCCATCTTTAGGCCCACAAGTTTGCTCAGTGCTACCTGTTTAGTGATAGCTATTATATCGAGGTCCATAGGTAAGTTATCAGCCCATACATAGTGCTAAAGGGAGTCATTGCTCTAAAAGAGATAGATCCATACATCAGATTGACTCCCCCTTTAGATTAATGTAACATAAAACTGTAAATGTACAAAACATGTGATTTCCCTTTCACCAATGATATTCAAATAAATAGGCTTTCACAATACAGCCCATAACTGCACTATAGTAAAAATTCAGTCTTTTGGGTGGTGCTCTGTGTCTTTCAAGATAGCGACTCTGGACCTGTTGAAGTGGTAATAGGTTTGGCAGGTGTCTTGCCAAAGACAATGATCAAGGCATGACTGCGCAGGTGCATGGACATCAGCAAGTTAGACCGGTGGAAAGAATTTTAAAAGAAGACAGTTTTATAGAACCTGCGCCAGAGGAGTGGGCAATGGAGTAGGAGGGCTTTGGCTCAGTGGGGCTTCGGTAATAACAGATCAAGGTGAGGTAAGTTACTTGTGCAGAATAAGGACAGGAAGTATGCCTGCGAGGTCAGTGTTCTGTACTGGGTGTCAGATGTGGGATGTCTGGGAGACTCCCAGCTTTCTGGACATCCACATCTGCACTAGGTGCGTTGAGCTGCAGCTCCTTAGGGACAGGTTTAGGGAACTGGAGATGCAGCTTGATGATCTTTGTCTGGTCAGAGAAAGTGAGGAGGTGATAGAGAGGAGCTCTCTGTAAGTAGTCAGACCGGGGCCTCAGGAGACAGATAAGTAGGTAACAGTCAGAGAGTCAGATGCTAGCAGGTACCCCTGTGGCTGTCCCCCTTAACAATAAATACTCTTGTATGAGTACTGTTGGCGGGGTGGGGGGTGGGGGGTGCGGTCTACCTGGGGATTTCAACAGTGGCCATGCCTCTGGCACGGAGTCTGGTCCTGTGGCTCAGAAGGGTATGGAAAGGAAGAGGATGGCAGCAGTGCTAGGGAACTCTATAGTTAGGGCGACAGACTGGCGATCCTACGTTGCAGGAAAGAAACGCAGATGGTAGTTTGCCTCCCAGGTGCCAGGGTCTGGGATGTTTCTGATCACATCCATGATATCCTGAAGCGGGAAGGTGAACAGCCAGAGGTCATGGTACATATTGATTTCAACGACATAGGTAGGAAAAGGGAAGAGCTCCTGAAAACAGACTACAGGGAGTTAGGAAGGAAGTTGAGAAGCAGGACCTCAAATGTAGTAATCTCAGGATTACTGCCTGTGCCATGCAACAATAAGAAAAGGAATAGAGTGAGGTGGAGGATAAATGCGTGGCTGAGGGATTGGAGCAGGGGGTAGGGATTCAGATTTCTGGATCATTGGGATCTCTTTTGGGGCAGATGTGACCTATACAAAAAGGACAGGTTGCACTTGAATCCGAGAGGCACCAAAATCCTGGCAGGGAGGTTTGCTAAGGCAATTGGGGAGAAGTTAAACGAGAATTGCTGGGGGGGTGGGAACTGAACTGAAGAGACGGAGGAGGGGGCTGTCGGCTCACAAATAGAGAAATCTAGAAGGCAGAGTGAGAGGAAGGATAGGCAGATGATAGAGAAGGGATGAACTCAGACTGATGTTTTGAGATGTGTCTACATTAATGCAAGGAGTATTATGAACAGAGCTTAGAGTGTGGATAAGTATTTAGAGCTATGATGTTGTGGCAATTACAGAGACTTGGATGGCTCAGGGGCAGGAATGGCTACTTCGAGTGCCAGGCTTTAGATTTTTCAGAAAGGACAGGGAGAGAGACAAAAGGGTGGTGGTGTGGGACTGCTGATCAGGGATAGTGTCATGGCTGCAGAAAAGGAGGAAGTCATGGAGGGATTGTCTACTGAGTCTCTGTGGGTTCTATGGGTGGAAGTTAGAAACAGGAAGGGGCCAATAACTCTGCTGGGTGTTTTTTATAGACACTCAATAGTAACAGGGACATCAAAGAGCAGATGGGGAGACAGATTATGGAACAGTGCAGTAATAACAAAGTTGTCGTGATAGATTTTAATTTCCCCAATATTGATTGGCATTTCCCTAGAGCAAGGGGTTTAGAGGGGGTGGAGTTTGTTAGGTGTGTTCAGGAAGGGGTCCTGACACAATTTTTATAGATAAGCCTACGAGAGGAGAATATTGGGAAGTGAACCTGGTCTCTCAGTGGGAGAGCATTTTGAAGATAGTGATCACAATTCTATCTCCTTTACCATAGCATTGGAGAGGGATAGGAACAGACAAGTTAGGAAAGCGTTTAATTGGAGGAAGGGGAAATATGAAGCTATCAGGCAGGAACTTGGAAGCATAAATTGGGAACAGATGTAGGGCAGAAATGTGGTAAATGTTCAGGGGATACTTGCGTGGCATTATGCATAGTAATGTTCCAATGAGACAGGAAAAGGGGGGTAGGGCACAGGAACTGTGGTGTACAAAGGCTTTTGAAAACCTAGTCAAGAAGAAAAGAAGAGCTTACGAAAGGTTCAAAAAACTAGGTAATGATAGAGATCCAGAAGATGATAAGGCTAGCAGGAAGGAGTTTAAGAATGAAATTAGGAGAGCCAGAAGGGGCCATGAGAAAGCCTTGGCGAGCAGGATTAAGGAAAACCCCAAGGCATTCTACAAGTATGTGAAGAGCAAGAGGATAAGACATGAGAGAATAAGACCAATCAAGTGTGACAGTGGAAAAGTGTGTATGGAGCTGGAGGAAGTAGCGGATGTACTTATTAAATCATTTGCTTCAGTATTCATTATGGAATAGGACCTTGGTGATTGTAGGGATCACTTACAGAGGACTGAAAAGATTGAACATATAGACATTAAAAAGAGGATGTGCTGGAGCTTTTGGAAAGCATCAAATTGGATTTGTCACCGGGACCAGACAAGATATATCCCAGGCTACTGTGGGAAGCCAGAAAGGAGATTGCTGAGCCTCTGGCAATGATCTTTGCACCATTAGTGGGAACGGGAGATGTTCCAGAGGATTGGAGGGTTGCAGATGTTGTTCCCTTATTCAAGAAAGAGAGTTAAGATAGCCCAGGAAATTATAGACCAGTGCGTCTTACTTCAGTGGTTGGTAAGTTGATGGAAAAGATCCTGAGAGGTAGGATTTATGAACATTTGGAGAGGCACAGTATTATTAGGAATAGTCAGCATGGCTTTGTCAAAGACAGGTCGTGCCTTAAGAGCCTGATTCAATTTTTTGAAGATGTGACTAAACACATTGATGAAGGTAGAGCGGTAGATGTAGTGTATATGGATTTCAGCAAATAATTTGATACGGTACCCTGTGCAAGGCCTATTGAGAAAGTAAGGAGGTATGGGATCCAAGGGGATCTTGCTTTATGGATCCAGAACTGGCTTGCATACAGAAGGCAAAGAATGGTTGTAGACAGGTCATATTTTGCATGGAGTTTGGTGATCAGTGGTGTACCTCAGGGATCTGTTCTGGGACCCCTACTCTTTGTGATTTTTATAAATTACCTAGATGAGGAAGTGGAGGGATGGGTTAGTAAATTTGCTGATGACACAAAGATTCGGGGTGCTATGGATAGTGTGGAGGGCTGTCAGGGGTTACAGCAGGACATCAATAGGATGTAAAACTGAGAAGTGGCTCATGGAGTTCAACCCAGATAAGTGTGAGGTGGTTCAATTTAGTAGGTCAAATATGATGGCAGAACAATGATAAGACTCTTGGCAGTGTGGAGGATCAGAGGGATTTTGAAGTCCAACTCCACAGGACACTCAAAGCTGCTGTGTAGGTTAACTGTATGGTTAAGAAAGCATACAGTGTATTGAATTTCATCAACCCTGGGATTGAGCGTAAGACCCGAGAGGTAATGTTACCCTGGTCAGATCCCACTTGGAGTACTGTGCTCAAATCTGTTCACCTCACTACAGGAAGGATGTGGAAACTATAGAAAGGGTGCAGAGGAGATTTGCAAGGGTGTTACTTGGATTGGGGAGCATACTTTATTAGAATAGGTTGAGTGAACTTGGCCTTTTCTCCTTGGAGCGACGGAGGGTGAGAGGTGACCTGACAGAGGAGTATACTATAATGAGAGACATTGATCGTGTGGATAGTCAGGCATTTTCCCAGAGCTGAAATGGCTGACACGAGACACGAGAAGGCACATTTTTAAGGTGCTTGGAAGTAGATGTCAGAGGAGATGTCAGGGTAAGTTTTCCTCGCAGAGAGTGGTAAGTACGTGGAATAGGCTGCCGGCGACAGAGGTGGAGGCGGATACAATAGGGTATTTTAAAAGACTCCTGGATAGGGACATACAGCTTAGAAAAATAGAGGGCTATGTGTAACCCAAGGTAATTTATGTACATGTTTGGCACAGCATTGTGGGCCAATGGGCTTGTATTGTGTTGTAGGTTTTCTTTGCTTCTACAAACGTGCATGTTCTCTGTTTCTAATGTCATGTTGCTGTCAGTGACATCATCACTGAGAGCTAAGTCCGGTGACTGTAATGTGCTCGTCTCATTGGATGCAGTTGACTCAGGTGTATTCGGTTGAGCATCCAGTATCCGGTCCACATGGCATCTCCAAGTCTGATCTCCAACATCCATGGTGCACATCAGTGGTCCAGATCTTGTAGCTATCCTACTGGATGTCCACTTGTCTTCTCAGTAATCATACACAAGGATTCCTGACCAATCTCGATGCTCCTTGCTGATTCACTTGGTAACTGGTTGAACTACTTATTCTGTACTTCCCTCTGTAGATCTGGTTTCAGGAGGTCTATGCGAGATCTCAAAATCCAGCTCATAAACAGCCTTGCCGGTGTTTGATTTGTCATTACATGAACAGAGTTCCCATACACAAAAAGAAAGTTGTTCATCTTGTGCTATAGAGGAATGTCCTCTCTGACAGTTGCTTTAATGGACTTCTTTAATGTTTGGATAAACCTTTCAGCTCACCCATTTGCTGCTAGGTGGTGAAGTGCTGACTTGAAATATTTGATGCCATTTTTCTTCACGAACAGTCGGAATTCTTGGTTGTGTATTGTGGTTTATTGTGGTGTATTATTCTTTGTCACAACTCACAATTTGTTCTGGTAAGCTGTTTCTTGTGAAGATTGTCCTCAGAGCAGAAACAGTTTTTTCTAAGGTGATTAACTTCATTTACATGATCTCCAGTCAATTAAAAATGAGCATCCACAGCAATCAGAAACATGGAGTCCATGAATGGCCTAGCAACGTCATTATGTGCTGTTTGCCATGTTGACAATAGCCACTTCTATCGGTGTAATGGTACCTGTGGGTTTGCATTTTGATCTTTTAGGCATCCCAAAAAGCTTTTGGCCAAGTCTTCAATTTGTTTAACTATTCCTGGCCACCAGCTGTATATCCGGGCAGGACTCTTCATCTTGACTGTACCCAGGTGTCCTTCACACAGATTCTCCAACACTCTGGTGTGCAGTTTAGAGGGAAGTACAACATGAGATCCACACATCACTGTTCTTTGATATATCGATAGTTGGAATCATCTCACTGAGAAATCTGGAAGCATAGGGTTATCATGAGCTGGCCATTCTTGCACGATAGTGTTTTGACAATGTCCTTTGCATTTCAGAATTTGATACCGGAAACTGGTTCACTAATGTGGTGTGGAACACTTCTGCTGGGTCACAGTATGACAACTTATCTTCTTCATTGGCCAACATGACGATCTGTCAGAGTTGCTATGTTGTTTGGTACCCTTGAACTCTATATCATAAGAGCGGGGCCAATATTGTAACCAGATAGCAGTCATCACTGGAATTCCCTTCTTGCGATTAAAAATTTACATGAGGGGCTGGTGATCTGTCACCAGTGTAACCTTTTGTCCAGAGAGGTAGTGGTGTTACTTCTTTATTGCCCATGCTAGACTAAGTGCCTCTCAGTCAACCTGTGTATAGTTGCATTCTGCGCTCATCAGTGATCTTGAAGTAAACACAATCGGACATTCAGATCCATCTTTCATAGTGTGTGTCAAAATGGCTACAATACCATAAGAGGATGCATCACATGCCAGCCTAATGGGCAGAGATAGATCATGATGGGTGAGCAGTTCATCTGATGTTATCAGTCTCTTTGTTTCGTTGCATACTCTTTCACATCTTCCTGACCATTTCCACTGTGCTCCTATCTGTAACAGTGCATTCAGTGGATTCAGCACTACGGACTGTTTGGGAGAATCCAGTTGTAGTAGCTTACAAGGCCCAAATATGACCTGAGTTATGACACATTTGCAGGTTTGAGTGCCTGTAGTGCTGCTTCAATCTTCTCTTGTACCTTATGTAAGCTATGCTTGTCAATGACATGTCCAGAATATAAGATGTCATTCTTGAAAAACGCTCATTTCATTCTTTGTGCACAGACCATACTCACTCAGCCTGGTAAGCATTTTACCAAGATTCTGGAGGCACCCTTCATCACTTTTGCCAGTCATGATGATGTC
The DNA here is from genome assembly GCF_963921235.1 of Mobula hypostoma. Classification (NCBI taxonomy): domain Eukaryota; kingdom Metazoa; phylum Chordata; class Chondrichthyes; order Myliobatiformes; family Myliobatidae; genus Mobula; species Mobula hypostoma. The sequence continues at coordinate 29,132,149 of NC_086113.1, forward strand.
ATTAAGGTAACATTGTGTTCCTGGGATATTTTGGAGCTCTTTGCCAAATTGCTGGAGCTAGTGCGACACCAAAGGCAATTATACTGTAACAGTCCCTTGTGAGTGTTGATGATGAGGAATATCCTACTTGACTCCTCAGTCTCCATTTACAAATAGGCTTGTGACAAGTCAACCTTTGAAAAGTTCTTCCTGCCTCTCAAAGCTGCACAATTGTGTTCTATTCATGGAAGTGGACACTGCACAGTATACAACACCGGGCTGATGCTCAGCTTGAAATCCTCACGTATGTTTTCCCTTTCTTGATCACTAGGACTATGGGCGTGACACAATCACTCCACTTCATTTGGAGAGAATTCCAGATCTTTCCAAGCTCTGAAATTCAGCGTCCACTTTACTGTGTAAGGCACGAGACTCACTTTAAGGAATCATGGTGTTGCTGTTTCATCCCGTTGAATTCTAGCCTTTATGCCTTTGAATGTACCAACACCCTTCTCAAACTCCTTCTTAAAAGCATTAAGCAGCTGTGCCAGTCTCTGGTTAGTTCTACCACTTGGGCTGCTGTTGTCTGTATGACACATTGAGAGCTTTGATTTTGTGCCAGTTTAGTTGGATTTTTCTCAACCATTCATGTCTGAGAAGTGCTGGCACTGCACTTTTCAATATATAAAACTCTAACTGCTGCGTTTGACCTTCCTACGTCACAAACATTTTCAGTTTGCCTTTGGGAAATATTTTTTTCACCTTTGTAGGTCTTTAGCATCACTGAGGTCGTCTCCAATGGTAGCTTAGAAAACAGTCTTTTGTGATCAGCCTCTAAAATTATATACTAAGCTCACCCTCCATTCCGCTCTATTTTCGATTTTACACCAGACGCATCTATTGATACATTTGATTTTGTGATCTACTTCAGCAGTACTATGTAGTTCTAGGCATGACAGCTTACATTTGTCAGAATCTGTATTGTCTGATTCTGTTTCACATTCTGTCACTTTTTGCATTTGTTTAGTTTTGTGTTTGAAATTTCTCACCGTGTGGCTTTCCCCTTCGATTGTGCTTTTTCTCTGGCTTGCAAACTTTCTATATGTGACCTTGTCTGTGACACTTTCTGCAAACTTTTTCTTTGAACTAACAGTAATTTGCCTTATGGGAGAATTTGCCACATTCAATAACATTTTTGGCTTTTTTGCTGTATTCAGGGCATTTTGTGCATTTCACATTCTGATCTCTTTTTCTATAGTTCTGCTGTATCCTTTTTCGCAGTCTCTTAATGATATTGCAATGGTCAATGACTGTTCTAATCTTAGGTCTCTTTCTAACAGTAGCATCTGTTGACTGCTTTCACTATGTATGCCACATACAAGCCCATACCTTCTTGCATCAAAAAGTCCATCTCTAAAGTCACAGTAATTGGAATTTATATGCAGTTGTGTAATGTAATCCTTTCATCCTTTGACTAGTTCCTTTTGTAAAATCCATATCTCTGAGCTATTACCAGCAGTCTAGGGCTCAATGATTTGTAAAATTGTAACAAATTCGTCGAACCTCTTGCTTGCTAGCTTTTCAGCAGTTACTAAGTTGCATAAGAGACTACATTATAGCATCCATTAAGCTAAGAAGCGTAGAGGCTTTCTTTTCCTCATCCACACTACTTGCACTGAAATACAGTTAAACCCTCTTGATGTACAACTCCCAACCATCATCAGTACTATCACCTTTGTCATCTTTCCTGACTAAGGCCATCACCACGTTATTTCCACTTTAACTTTGCTAGTTGTGCATCTTTCACCGTGTACTATGCAGTTATTCATGCATCCCTTTGTTAGTACCCGTGACGGCCTACACCATACTGTTTAACTCTTTCCTCTCACTGTCTTGTCCCATAATCATCCACAGTAACTGTCAGTGTAGTTGGTGATATTCACTGACATTCAGGTTTGTATTCATGACCAATTTGTTGTGTTTATGTAGATGCCTGTCCTTTGATGCCCGGACTGATCAGGAAATGATCAACTTCCAACTTAAATATACCCACGGGCTTGGCCTCCACAGGTGTCCGTGGCAGAGCATTCCACAAATTTACTACTCCCCAGCTAAAAAAATTCCTCCTTACCTCTGTTCTAAAAGGTCGCTACCACCACCAGAGGAAACATCCTCCCCATATCCACCCTATCTCTTGCTTTCAACGTGCATTAGTTTTCATTGAGATCCCCATACATTCTTCAAAATTCCAGTGAGTACAGACCTAAAGCTGCCAAGCGCTCCTCATATGTTAATCCATTTATTCCCAGAATCATCCTCGTGAACCTCCTTGGGGCTCTCTCCAGTGACAACACATCCCTTCTGAGATATGGGGCCCAAAACTTTTGACAATACTCCAAGTGCAGCCTGACTAGTGTCTAAGTCTCAGTATTATCTCCTCGCTTTTACATTCTATTCCCCGTGAAATAAATGCCAGCATTGTATTTGCCTTTTTTACAACAGACTCAACCTGCAAGTTAACCCTCTGGGGATCTTGCACGAAGACTCCTAAGTCCCTCTACACCTTTGATGTTTGAACCTTCTCCCCATTTGGATAATAGTCTGCCCTATTGTTCCTTTTACCAAAATGCATTTCCTAACTCTGTATTCCACCTGCCACTTTTTTGCCCATTCTTCCAATTTGTCTAAGTCCTGCTGCAATCACATTGCTTCCTCAACACTACCCACCCCTCCACCTATCTTCTTATCATCCACAAACTTTGCCACAATCCTGTTAGATTAGATTAGATTAGATTAGATCAGATTATGAGGACATGCAGTCCTCTTTCATTGTCATTTAGTAATGCATGCATTAAGAAATGATACAATATTCCTCCGGTGTAATATCACAGAAACACAGGACGGACCAAGACAGAAAAACTGACAAAAACCACATAATTTTGATATATAATTACAACAGTGCAAGCAATACCGTAGCTTGATGAATAACAGGCCATGATCACGGTAAAAAAACGTTCAAAGTCTCTCGAAAGTCCCACATCTCACGCGGACGGGAGAAGGAAGAAAACTCTCCCTGCCATGCCCAACAACAGTCTGACTCTGAGTCGTCCGAAAACTTCGAGTCAAATAATAGGGGACTAAGAGGACAGCCTTGTCGAGTACCACGAAAGAGAGGAAAAAAAGGTGAGTTTAAAGAGTTAGTACGAACCGAGGCTACAGGGGAGTGATATAACAGTTTAATCCAGGATATAAATTTCAGGCTAAAATTAAACATTTCAAGCACCTTAAATAAATAAGGCCATTCTACTCTATCAAAAGCTTTCTCGGCATCTAAAGAAATAACACACTCAGGAACATTTTGTGAGGGAGTATAAACGATATTTAACAATGTACGAATATTATAAAAAGAGTAACGACCTTTAATAAAACCCGTTTGGTCTTCCGAAATAATAGAAGGAAGTACTTTTCCTAGTCTATTTGCTAATAACTTAGAAAAAACTTTAGAATCAACATTTAATAAAGATATTGGTCTATAAGATGCACATTGAGCAGGGTCTTTATCCTTCTTTAGTATTAAAGAAATTGATGCTCTATTAAAAGATTCCGGAAGTTTACCAAGTTTCAAAGAAGCCTCAAAAACCTTATAGAGCCAAGGAATCAATAAAGAAGCAAAACATTTATAAAATTCAACGGTAAACCCATCAGGGCCAGGAGCTTTCCCCAGATTCATAGAAAAAATAACATTCTTAATCTCATCCATTGTAATGGAAGTATCTAATAAAGAAGACATATCCTGTGAAATCTGAGGAAAGTCTAACTTATCTAAAAAATCATTCATATATTTAGAATCTCGAGGAGACTCCGATTGATATAAAGAAGAATAAAAATAAAGGCTGTCCTCTTAGTCCCCTATTATTTGATATTGCATTAGAACCTCTTGCAATTGCTATTCGAGAATCTTCAAATATTACTGGGATAACTCGGGGATTAAAGTCCCATAAATTATCACTCTATGCTGATGATTTACTTTTATATATTTCTAATCCTGAGAGATCTATTCCTGCTGTTTTAGAGTTATTAGCACAATTTGGTCTTTTCTCAGGTTATAAATTAAATCTTAGTAAGAGTGAACTTTTTCCGATTAATAAACATCTTCCCTTATATTATAAATTTCCATTTAAATTGATTAATAATTACCTTTCATATCTTGGGATTAAAATTACTTGTAAACATAAAGATTTATTTAAGACTAACTTTTTACCATTAATAGACCATATTACTCAACTTTCATCTAAATGGTTTCCTTTATATTTAACTTTGATTGGTCGTATTAATGCAGTTAAGATGTTTTTTTTGCCAAAATTTTTATATGTGTTTCAGGCATTACCAATTTTCGTTCCTAAATCTTTTTTTATAAAGTCGACTCTAAAATTTCTTCATTTATTTGGCAGAATAAGAATCCGAGACTGGGTAAAATACATTTACAGAAAGCTAAGAGAGATGGAGGTTTAGCATTACCTAACTTTAGATTTTATTATTGGGCTATTAATATTCGACATATGAAATTTTGGTTACTTGACCGGGATATACTATCTATTCCTAAATGGGTAGCATTGGAATTACAATCTGTTCAGGGTTATACACTTGGTTCTATTTTAGGTTCATCTCTTCCTTTTGATTCGAAACGCCTTAAGCAGGTCTCTAACCCGATCGTTAAATATGCTTTGCGTATTTGGTTTCAATTCAGAAAATTTTTTGATCTTAATCAATTCGGGTTAGCGATTCCTATTTTAGGTAACATATTTTTTCCTCCCTCTTTTACGGATCGCGCTTTTCAAACTTGGAAGACTAAGGGTATTTTACGGTTTTTGGATTTATTTTTAGATGGTTCCCTTATGTCTTTTGAACAATTATCTAATAAATATAACCTATCAAGAATACATTTTTTTAGATATTTACAAGTTAGAAATTTTCTAAGTACTATACTTCCTTCCTTTCCAATGCTTCCTCCTATATATATTTTAGATTCGATAATTAACCTTAATCCATGTCAGAAAGGTGCATCGGCTATGATTTATAATATTATTATGAAACTCAGGAAAGCTCCATTTGATAAGATTAGGGTAGATTGGGAACAGGAATTGGGGCTTACCATTTCTGTGGATGATTGGGGGCAGATTTTACAATTAGTTAATACTTCCTCTATTTGTGCTAAACATTCCCTAATTCAATTTAAAGTGGTGCATAGAGCACATATGTCCAAAGATAAGTTAGCGCGTTTTTACTCGCATATTAATCCTTTCTGTGATAGATGTTCGGGGCAGATAGCCTCTTTAACTCATATGTTTTGGTCTTGCCCTACTTTGGAAACTTTTTGGAGAGATATTTTCAATATTATTTCTAAGGTATTAAATATAGATATCTCTCCTCACCCTATTACTGCTATCTTTGGACTACCTAAAATTTCTAGTAATCTTTCCCCTTCAGCCCGTAGAATGATTGCATTTCTTACTTTAATGGCGAAAAGATGTATTTTACAACATTGGAAAGAGCTTAATGCTCCAACTACCTTTTTTTGGTTTTCTCAGACGATTTTATGTTTGAATCTGGAGAAAATTAGAAGTAACCTTTATGATTCTTCATTTAAATTTGAACAGATTTGGGGACCTTTTATTCGATATTTTCATTTAATGTAATATTTACCCTTCTTGTTTTTTTTCACTGTTTTAATGGAGGTCGGGATTGAGGACGTGATTTTAAGTTTAACTCTGTTTGGTTTCAAGTTAGCCCATTGCTTTGCTTTGCTTTTAGTTAGTTGCACGGTGGGTTTTTTTTGGGGGTTTTTTTTTTCTTTTTTTCCATTGATATATATAAAATCTAGTATACTATTATGTTATCTTGGTTTCTTATGCTTAAATTACATTGTTTGTAGTATTTTCTTTTTGGTATTGTTACCTTTTGGAATTTTATTATACTTTAACATTGTATTAATGTTTATATGGCTTACCTTTTTTGTATACTTACTCAATAAAAAGATTAAAAAAAAAAAAAAAAAAAACGAAAACTTCGAGTCTCCGACCAGCCCTCTGACACCGAGCGCTGAGCACCATCTCTGAGCACTTCGACCCCAACCCCGGCTGCCAGCAGCAGGCAAAGCCAAGGATTTTGAGGACTTCCCTCCGGAGATTCTCGATCTCACAGTAGCAGCGACAACAAACCGGGCATTTCAGAAGTTTCTCCAGATGTTCCTTTGTGCTTCTCATGGCTGTCTCCATCAAATCAGAATTGTGCACGGCCCCCTATTTAACAAATACAATATCATTTCACCGGAGAGGCTGCGCGTGCTGCGTCGCGCCGTCATCTTCTCCTCCCTGAATTATTATTACAATAATCCAAATCATTGACAAAATTATGAAAAACAGCAGTCCCAATACTGACATTGATAAACACCTCTAGTCACCAGCAACCAACCAGAAAAGGCCCCTTTTATTCCCACTCACTGCCTCCTGCCTGTCAGCCATTCTTTTATCCATGCCAGTGTCTTTCTTGTAACACCATAAGATTTTATCTTGTTAAGCAGTCTCATGTGTGGCGCCTTATCAAATGCCTTCTGAAAATCCAAGTAAATGATATCCACTGCCTCTCTATTGTCCACCCTGCTTGTTACTTCCTTGAAGAACTCAAACAGATTTGTCTGGCTAGATTTCCTAAAGGAAAATATGCTGACTTTGATTTATTTTATTGTTAGTCTCCAAGTACCTCGAAACCTTGTTCTTAATAATAGACTGTAACACTTTCCCAACCACTGAGGTTAGACTAACAGGACTATAATTTCCTTTCTTTCATCTTACTCTCTTCTTAAAGAGTGGGGTGACTTTTGCAATCTTCTAGCCCATCGGAATCATGCTTGAATCAAGCGATTCTTGAAAGATCATGACCAATGCATCTATTATCTCTTCAGCAACTGCTCTCAAAACTCTTGGGATGTAGTTCATCTGGCCCAGGTAACTTATCCACCTTAAGAACTTTGAGCTTGCCTTGCACTTTTTCCTTTGTAGTAGCAATGGCACTCACTCCCGCTCCGTGATGCGCACGGACCTCTGGAACACTGCTTGTGTCTTCCACAGTGAAGACTGATGCAAAGTATCCATTAAGTTCATCTGCCATTCTTTTGTCCCCCACTACTACATCAATAGTATCATTTGCCAGTGGTCCACTATCAACTCTCACCTCCCTTTTACTCTTTATATAACTGAAAAAACTTTTGTTATCCTGCTTTATATTATTAGCTAGTCTGCCTTCATATTTTATCTTTTCCATTCTTATAGTTTTTTAGTTTCCTTTTGTTGGATTTTAAAAGCTTCCCAATCATCCAACTTCCCACTCACTTTTGCTACCTTATATGCCCTTTCTTTGGCTTTTATACAGTCCGTAACTTCCTTTGTCAGCCATGGTTACCTACCCCTGACATTTGAGAACTTCTTCCTCTACGGAACAGATCTACCCTGTGCCTTGTCTACAATTTCCAGAAACTTCAGCCATCTCTGCTCTGCCATCATCCCTGCCAGTATCCTCCTCCAATCTACCTGGACAAGCTCTTTTCTCATGCCTCTGTAATTCCCTTTACACCAATGTGATACTGATACATCTGACTTATGCTTCTCCCTTTCAAATTGCAGTATGAATTCAATTATATTATGATCACTGCTTCCTAAGGGTTCCTTTATATTATGCTCGCTAATAAGATATGGGTTATTACACAACACCCAGTCTAAGATAGCCTTTCCCCGAGTAGACTCAAGCACAAACCGCTCTAAAAAGCCATCTCACAGGCATTCAACAAATTCTCTCTCTTGCGATCTGACACCAACCTGATTTTCCCAATCCCCTTGCATATTGAAGTGCCCCATTACAGTTATGTCATTACCCTTATCAGATGCCTTTTCCAGCTCCCTTTGCAAACTTAATCCCACATCTCGGTTACTGTTTGGAGGGCTATATATGATTCCTATGATATTTTTACCTTTGCAATTTCTTAACTCCACCCACAAAGATTCAACATTTTCTGACCCTATGTCACCTCTTTCTAAAGACGTGACTCCATCTCTTACTAACAGAGCCACACTACCACCATTGCCTTCCTGCCTATCCTTTTGATACAAAGTATATCCTTTGATGGTAAGATCCCAAATATGACCTTCTTTCAGCCACCATTCAGTGATGTCCACAACATCATACTGACCAATCTCTAATTACACCACAAGTTAGTCCACCTTATTCTGAATGCCATATGGATTTAAATGCAGCACGTTCAGTCCCGCATTCTTTGTCCTTTTGAATTTTGCCTCTGTGGTACAACTCTTTGCTCTGTCTGCATTTATACCCAGTCATTGGATTGTCCTTCTTTATATTCACGTTACATCCATCATATATTTGTAAACCTGCTGGCTCATCCTCAGCTCTATCATACTGGTTCCTATTCCCCTGCCACGTGGTGTTAAGAGGACTCATTGCAATAAAATAAATAGATACATACATTACAGGAGACACAAACTGAATGCAATACTCCAGAAGCAGCGTAACTAGAGGTTTAGAAAGCTGAATCATAACTTCCCAGTTTGAACTCAGTTCCTTGACTAGTTAAGCCAAGTGCACCATATTTCTTCTTTATCATCCTATCAACCTGTGTACCCACCTTCAGGGGTTGTAAACCTGGAACCTAAAATACCTCTGTTAAGAATCTTGCCATTACAATGTATTCTCTCCTTACATTTGATCTCGCAAAGTACATCACTTCACACTTGACCTAGTTGAACTCCATCTGCCGTTTCTTTGCTCATATCTGTAACTGATCAATATCTCACTGTATCTTTTGCCAGTTTTTACACAATCCACAGTATCTGTATCATCTGCAAACTTTCTATTCCAGATATCGACGTTTTCATCCATTGCATTAAAAAACATCACAAACAGCATAGGTCTTATACATGGTAGAAACTGTTGTAACCTCTCACTGGTGGTGGAGTGAAGAAATGTTTATGGACAGTGTACCTATCAAGTGGACAGTATGGTGTGAAGCTTCAACAATCCAGGTTCCCCCATTGTAGAATCCACCGATAGATTTATCTTGGTTTTATCCATTGCAAGACTGAAACAGGACAAAAAGATGAGAGGTGACTAAACTAAGAACTAAGTTGATTTTTTTTTATTATCAGTTAAAGTAGAATCTTTGTTGTTTAATTGGCAGAGTAAGATCCAACAAACAACAAATGTCTTATGGTCTTATTAAGCTCCTGATTAGTAGGCCTGGTGTCAAAGGTCACAGGGAAAAGGCAGGAGAATGGAGTTGAGAGAGATAATAAATCAGCCATGATGGAATGGCAGAGCAGATTCGATGGCCTAATTCTGCTCCTATATTTTATGTCTTATGGTCTTACATGGCTGAAACAGTAATTTGTTTTCATTATGATTGACTGAAGCTCTCATTTATGTTTACCTTGGTGACAATGGCACCTTTGGTTATTGCCTCCTTATGTACTTCCCTATCTCTGCAACCTCCTCCAGGCCCACAGGTACAGTTTCTGAGTACTCTGTACCCTTTCAAACAAGTCTCCTTCACATCTTCTGCTTTAACTGCTGCATCTTTGCTTACCATGTGTTCAGCTACATAGATTTGAGCTCTGGTATTTTCACCCCTAACCATCTCCACTTGCTGGCTCTCTTTCCTTCTTAAAAGCCTATCTTTATGGGTCTCAGACTGAAACATTGTCTGTTTGTTCGTTTCCACGGATGCTGCCTGACCTACTGAGTTCCTCCAATATTTTGAATATGTTGAATTGGATTTCCAGCATCTGCAGAATTTCTCGTGTTTATGGGTAAGATACAGGATGTTATAGTGTGTTGGGTAAGATAATGGACTAGGCTTCAATTTTTGACCTGGATTTCACACAGCAGACAAGAAATTTAAATGAATCCAAAATTTTAAAAAAGCAAATCTGTGACCCTAAAACTACTGGAATGTTACAAAACAACATCTGCTTCACTAATGCCCTTCAGAGAAAGTAATCAGCCATTCTGAGCTATCCAGCTTACATGTGATTGCAGACCCATTACAATCAAGTTAGCCTGAAGTTCCTTCTCAAAGCCACACCATTTACAGCTAATTGGGAATGGGTAATGACCCTGGCCTAGCCAGTGACTGTTATGAGACGCTCCCAACCATAACAGCCTCTGATATTTAAACAGAGCAATCGCCTCTGATGTGGGCTGACATTTACGTGCCAGGCGGCACCTAATTAATTAGCTTGTTTATTTCGGCTTTTTTCTTAAAGATGTGCTGGGTGCACTCTGGCTACTGCTGCACCCCTGCATGCTTCGCAGCCCAGAGGTTGGGGACCACTGGCTTAGAACATTCCTGTTCATTAATAATCATGTTTTGGATGCCAAGAATTGAGTATTTAAGGAACATCTGCAGATAGACTCAGGGTTCAATTGTAAACTTACTAGTGATATTGTCTAGTGTTTGTTTTATGTTCAGATTCAGTTTGATACCGCATCTCGAACTTACTTTCAGATACCCCAACATTTGGGTCCAATCATCCGGGACTCTCATCACAGTATGATTGAGCCAACGTGGAACAAGCAGGGAATTGGAGACTTTCTTCAGCTGTGGCCAGCCACAGCTCGAAAACTTCAAGACAGAGCCTGAAGATGCATGACCTCCAAGTTGCTGTGTGGCATCTATTGCAGGGAAGAAGACAGAGGCTGTCAGTCACTCTGCAGAGCCAGTCCATCATCCAACCCCAGAGAGATTCAACAGTGACCCGGATTCGTGACGCGGCGGCCTCGTCCAATGCTTATTAGCATTTGAACTCCAGCTGACCTTGTTCGCTTCAGTGCGCAGAAAAGTGGCTTTCATTATCTCTCTTCTGACTGGAAACGTCCTAGGCCACCAAGCATTAAGAACAAAGTTCAGCCATTTGCTCGGATGAAGGAATTCATGATTGCCCTGAGGGAGGTGTTTCATTACCCCGCTGGAGCCAGCCAAGCCTCAGACCACCTGATGAAGATTTGATAGGGGGATGGTCAGGGGCTGACTATGCAATAAAATTTCGGACCTTGCCCCAGGAAAGTGATTGGAACAAGAAGGCTTTAGCCATGTTATATCGCCACAGACTCCAAGATAAACTGAAGGATGTCCTTGCCTTGGGAGAGCCAACAGAGAACTTAAGAGTTTCTCATTGACCAGTACATCCCTCTAGATAATCATCCAGCGGAGCGAAAGTGAGACCACTTCAGGGGGTCAAAGAAAGCTGGTCCCTGTGCATCGCAGTTCAACATCCCAACCTTGAGCAATGACTAGCCTGTCACATGGTCAAGATTCGGTCAAACCCATGCAGGTCGGTTGCTCTCGACTCTCTGCCGATAAGAGGTCCAGGTGTCGGAGTCAAGGTTGCTGCTTTTACTGCGGGGAAACAGGTCACTTGCGGACTGAATGCCCAAAGCTGCATCCACCTGGGGAACTGCCAAGATCTTCCAACATATGGAGGATTGTTATGGTAGCGGCTACTACTCCCAAACCCACTGAATCTGGTTCTGTGCTGAAGGTAGAGTTCACCTGTGGTAAGAACCTGAGGCAGGTGAAGGCTCTTATGGACTCAGGACCGGGAGGTAATCTTCTGGATTTAGAAGCAGCCCGTTGGTTTGACATACCATTGTGAGAGTTGAGCCAGTCCTTGCCCGTAACTGTCTTAGACGGCTGACCACTAGATTCTGGGCAGATTCCACAACAGACTGTGGTGTTGCAGATGAGGACAGGGAATCATGTGGAAGACATTGGTTTTTACATTATTGACTCTCCACTCATACCCGTGATCCTTAGGTACCCTTAGCTGTCCCAGCATAACCCTTCTATAGACTGGAGAGAGGGGAGAATCATTGTTTGGTCCAGTCACTTTAAGAAGCTTTTTTTAATGGCATGCTGTTCCGACAGCCAGACTTTCCAGTGACAAGTAATCTATAAGGCTTTAGTGCAAGGGAACCTGAGACGTACTGAAGACCTAGTCCAACCCTTAAAAGTGGACAGTCCAGTTCTGGCTAGTGCAACAGTGCAAATCCTAACACAGTCTAGTCGGAATCCCATAGGAACTAGAGAGAGGGAATTTCAGGCTCAGGAGAAGACTAAGGAGATGTCCGAGCTGTCTGGGAGTCTTGCCACTAAGCTGAAGGGAACGAGCTGCAACCCTCAAGGAAGGGAAAGACTCTTTTACGCTGATCCTTGAAGCCTATTCCCGGGGATGCAAGAACCCCCTGTAATGCCTCACTGCCATTGCCAGTGGATACGGATGGAGAGTCGGACTCTGATTTGGCCTCTGCTTCCACGGATGAATTTTGTGAGTTTGCAGAGAGGACTCTGAGGCCAATTGAATCACCTTTGTCACCAAGGAAGTCTCAGGAGTTATCCTCAAAGGAAAGTCCGGAGGAGATAGCAACACCCAAACCAGTCAAAATATCGTCTGTTTACAAGGACAGAAGCGATCTTCAGCAAGGGAAAGACTTTGGCACTTCCACCGCACCAACCCTATAACTGTGCCACAGACCTGCTGTCTGGTACTTGTCCTCTGTGAGGTCACTCAAATTGCGCTCAGGCCCACAGAGAAGCACAATGAGAATATAAAGGAAGCTCTTCATTCGGCCCTCTACTTCACCTGCCGGCACAGGTTTTTTCTTTGTACAAAAGAAAAATGGGAGTCTGTAGCCATGCATTGATTACAGGGGATTAAACCATATAACAACCAAGTTACTCCCTTCCTTTTATGAATACAGCTTTTGAGATGCCCCATGGAGAAAGGGTATTCATAAAATTAGACCTCTGGAGTGTCTACAACCTGGTCCATATCTCCAGTTGGCTATGCACGGCAGAGAGGAATGGTAACATCGGGAATCTTGCAGTTAAGTTAGATTTGGAGGAGTGGCATCACTGGCTGAGGGGCCAAGAACCCTTTTATCCTTTGGACTGAGCACAAGAACCTGGCTTCTATTCACGAGGTCAAGAGACTGAATTTCAGGGAGGTCAAATGGTTCTTTAACAGCTTTGAATTCATCCTGACCTATCAACTGGGTTAATGAACCAGAAGCCAGATGCTCTGTCCCATGAGTTTGACAAACCAAAACATGAGGAGCAGCCTACCACCATTTAGCCCCAGGGCATGATGGTAGCGCCAAGGCTCAGGCACAAGTGGTGATTCCTAAGAACAGTCCTCTGGGTCAGCTGTTTGGCCCAAGTTCCATCCTATCCCAGGTTCTCCAATGGGGACATTCGTTAAGAATGTCCGCACATCCAGGGATTGCCAGGGCCCTCGAATTTATCAAGAGGAGGTATTGGTGGCTCGGAATAATGAGAGAAGTTCAAGAATATGTGCAAGCATATAAGGTGTGCACCCAGAACAAGGAGTCCCATATGTGACCTCAAGGACTTCTCCACCTCCTACCAGTTCTGAGTAGATCAAAGGCACACATCTTCATGGACTTTGTCATGGGTCTCCCACCATCCAAGGTGAAGTCAATCATCATGGTGGCTGTCAATCACTTTTCAAAGGCCTGCAAGTTTATTGCCTTGGAGAAGCTATCTTCTGTGGTGGAGATGGATGAGAATATCCTGGACCAGGTCTTCAGGGTCCATGGATTCCCAATGGAAATTCTCTTGCATTGTGGTACATAGTTCACATCACATTTCTGGATGGCTTTCTGTAAACTGATAGGGGCAACAACAAACCTTTCCTCTGGGCTTCACCCTCAGTCCAACAGCCAGATAAAGTAGATCGTCCAGGATTTAGAACATACCATGAGATGCCTGGCCTTGGAAAGACCTGATGAGAGCTGTGACTATCTGATGTGTGCGGAGATTATCCACAACATCTAACAGCACTCGGCGCATGGTATGTTACTGTTTGAGTGCCAATTTTTTTATCCTCCGACTCTCTTTCTGGAACAAGAAGCTGAGGTTAAGCTCCCTGCTGCAGAAAATCTTGTATAACATTGCAAGGAAAAATAGATGAGAGGATAACAGATTTTGCTGGCCTCTACCCAGACAGCAGAGACAAAGGCACACTGAAGACTGGAATCCGCATTACAGCCTGGGCAACAGGTCTAGCTGTCCACTCATAACCTGCCTCTCTGAGTGGAATCTAGAAAGCTGGCACCTATGTTCCTTGGTCCCTCATTCATTTGGCTTACACCTTGCAGCTACTCAACACCCGAAAGATCAACCTTGCCTTCCACATCTCTAAATTAAAACCTGCCTGCACCAGTCGCTTAACCCCACCACCATCAGCCCCGCCAGAACCCCGGTTTATCGAGGAGGAACATGTCTTCACCGTGAAAAAATATTTGGACTCGGTCTGTTTGAGGTGTTCAGCAATACCTTGTGGACTAGAAGGGATTCAGACTGGAGGAAAGGTGCTGGGTGCCAGGAAGAGACATCCTGGATCCAACTGTCAACCACGATTATCATCACTGCCCCTCCAAGCAACCAGGGCAGTCAGGAGTCGGCCAAAGGGGAGGGGGTCCTGTTATGAGATGTTCTGAGCTTCTGAGATTCAAATGTTCAAACTCTTTGGAGCATGGATAGCTGGTGTGGTCTCTTCCTAAAAGCTTAGGAAATTCCCACTAATTGATAATCATGTTTTGGGCGCTAAGAATTGCGTATTTAAGGAACACCTGAACATAGGTTCAGTACTCAATCGAAAGTCTACTAGTGATATCATCTAGTATTTGTTTTGTATTCAAATCCACTTAGATACCGTGTCTCAAACCTTGCTTCAGATACCCCAGCACTTGGGTCCAAAGTATCCTTTTCAAGGATTTTCATCACAGTGACAGTCCGATCCGGTACAAGAATACATTTTTTTAAATTACTTAATATTTCCTTATGTGACACAATAACAGATATTGTTTCATGACGGGTAACTGAAATAAGTTGGAACATTTTACCATGCATGACAGTAATAACATCAAATTGTAGGTGTTTTTATTTCTTTGGAGTCCTTTGAATTTCCACGCAGAAAGATTAAACAGCTGACAAGCAGTCTTTTAAAAGTTTTAGTGAGGTGTAACTGGAATGAAGGCTGCTGAAGACGTCATCATCTGTTGATACTGACAAAATAGTAGAGGTTAATTGTATCTCCAAAATCCCATTTATAAAGTCTTTTCTTCAGCATGAGATTACAGTAGCTCTCGATCAACCACAACAGGCTGCCTAGCAAAGCTGTTAGGTGAAGAATGCCTCTCCTTAATCAAAAGGAGTTTCTTTATTCTGTGGTCCTTCCTATAATGCACCCTCAAAGTAGCATCATGCTATAGTTCATCTCAGTCTGCTCCAGGCTCTGTGTTTTCTGTCATTGTTAAATGCACTGTCATTTTCCTTCTTAAATTGAAAATCAGCAGGAAAAACCAATCCATGATCCTGTTCTCCCAGAATGACAAGCATAACACAAAGAGTGCAATGCAAATGCATTTGTAAGGAATGATAGAATAAGATTTATTTAATCGTGCGTGAGCATGTGAGGGGCTATGGAATAGTGATACAATCCCATCAGACTACACTGTGGCAAGTCTAACACTGTCCTCTTTTCAAATGATGGACTATTGCAACATGAATTAGGTAAAGTGGTGAATCAGTGGTTGAACTACCAGAATGATAATCCAGAGTCATAGATTAACAAATCAGTCCCATGAGTTCAAATCCCAGCATTGCAGCTGTGGATCAAGTACAGTTAATAATCAAAAAGTTGATTCAAATAATTATGACCAGAACATTTAGCAGATTATCGTAAAAATTCAGTTCATTACCCACACCAATGCAGTTGATTCTTAAATACCCACTGAAGTGTCCTATGAAGACAAAGAGTTTTAGGCAGCCTTCCACTGCCTTCTCATAGTCATAGTCATAGTCATACTTTATTGATCCCGGGGGAAATTGGTTTTCGTTACAGTTGCACCATAAATAATTAAATAGTAGTAAAACCATAAATAGTTAAATAGTAATATGTAAATTATGCCAGGAAATAAGTTCAGGACCAGCCTATTGGCTCAGAGTGTCTGACCCTCCAAGGGAGGAGTTGTAAAGTTCGATGGCCACAGACAGGAATGACTTCCTATGACGCTCTGTGTTGCATCTCGGTGGAATGAGTCTCTGGCTGAATGTACTCCTGTGCCCAACCAGTACGATATGTAGTGGATGGGAGACATTGTCCAAGATGGCATGCAACTTGGACAGCATCCTAAGTATCCTCCAGGATACTTAGTAATAACTAGTTTTGCCAGTGATGCTTACCATGAAAGATATATCTGTGAAAAAAAACATAAACCTCACAGACTTAGGAAAGGAAGGAATGAGCAAGCATTTGTTTTGCCCTGTAGGCTCCTGTTAAGTTGAGCCCTGACACGGCACTTCAGAGTTCCCGCCAGGTGGTGAAAACGATGGGTAGGGTGGCACTAATAAAGATAAAGATCTTTGTTTTTTTTTAAAGTTTTTTGTCACATGTACATCGGAAATGTGAAATATGTTTTCATCAAACCAAATTAGTCAGGATTGTGCTGGATAGCCCGTAAGTGTTGCCACGTTTCTGGAGCCAGCATAGTATGTCAATAATCAATAATCCTAACCCATACATCTTTGGAGTGTGGGGTGAATCTGGAGTACCCAGATGAAGCCCATATGATCACCAGGAGAAGCTACCAACTCCTTGCAGATTGCAGTAGGAATTAAACCCCCATCTGACAGATGTGCTGTACTGCATCGTGCTAACTGCGATAAAACCTTGCCACCCAATATCTTTATTTATAACTTTAAAAATGCGGAGGGAAAAAAATGACTGCAAACCCTTTCCATTCGCTTTTTCCTAGCCTTCCATCAAGCTCAGCATCCAGTCGAACTCAAGCTGTCTTCTGATGAGATTTAATTTGAGAGACGCTGATTCATATGAAGCATGTATTGACAGGAATGTATAACGAGCTGTGGTTTAATAAAGGATGATCTGGGTAAAATAAACATTCATGGATAAGGCTGGGCATGAAACTTAATTAGTTTGAAGGTCAGACTTTTTTCCCCTTGATCCTGACCTGATTATATTTGTTTCAGGTAAATACATCAGTACACTTTGCTGTCAAAGTCCTACTACACTAGACAGAAAAGCACATTTCCAATGCATTCTGCTGCATTTTTCTTACTGATTCTATTCTTCATTTTATTCTTCTTCATTTAATATATATATTCTGGAAGCATGGAACTTTTAAATGAAGAAGAACAAAGCGGAGAAGAGAATAGAATGAATCAGAATGTATATAAAAATATATATGTATACATAATTTATTTAATTGGATGAAGATGTTGGTGACAAGACACAAATTTAATTTCCATCCATAATCATTTACTTCAGTGAACAGTTAAATGTCACCATATTTTTCTGTGGATCAGGGAAAAGGCCAATGAATGATCGATCCCATAGAACCAGAATAACAGGCTAGTTAGCCCATTGTGTCTGCACCGACCGTGATGTCAATGGACATGAAGTTGGATGTTTCTTATTGTGAGCAGGTCGAGGACCAGAGGGCACAGTCTTAGAATAGAAGGGCATGCCTTTAGGATAAAAATGAGCAGGAATGTCTTTAGCCAGAGGGTGGAAAATTTATGGAATTCATTGCTGTAGTTGGCTGTGGAGGCCATGTCATGAGTATATTTAAAGCGGAGTTTGACAGTTTCTTAATTAGTAACAGCGTTAAGTGTTGCAGGGAGAAGGGAGGAGAGTGGGGTTGAGAGGGAAAATAAAACAGCTATGATGGAATAGCAGAACACACTCAATGAGATGAATGCATAATCCATAACCCTTTATTCCCTCCATATTCATATGTCTGTCTAAATGCCTCTTGAGGCCCTCCATTGGTTGGTGTCAACCTTGGATGTTGCATCTCAGCTGTCTATGTGATAGGCAAGCCAGAGCAGTACGATATGGACAGCAAGCTGTTGCCATGTAGCAGTCGCCCTCTCTCCAGGCAGCTGATATATCCAAGGGAACGACAGAGATGGATACAGTTTGGCACCATCGGCATTGCAAGAGTTGCCAGTCAGCATTGAGCTCAACATAGGACTGCCTTAGAGATTCCAGCTCCAGATTTTTCTTTGGGGTTTATGCTCAAAGTCTTCCCCCTGAACGTGAATAGCTACAGGGCACCTGAGGTTTGAGATCAGAGTTTTCCTTCTCCTAGATGAGCTGCCAACCACGGATGACGAGCCCCATCAGCCCAAAGCGACTGGTTTAAGGTGCCAGTAATCCATCTTTGCCCTTCTCCTGTCAGTAGCAACCATTTTGCCGGGCTTTGTAGCTAAGCCACATATGAAGACCAGGAGCTGGTCTTGGTTGTCAGAGACTATCTGAGGCACACGCCATTGGGAACATTTAATAGGTGGTGGGAGCTTTTCCCCATTACCACCCCCAGCTATAACAACCTTAAGGAACCCTCTTCAAATGCCTGTTAAACACTGCTATTGTAACTGTTTCCACCACTTCCCTTGGCAGTGCATTAAAAGCACCTTGAATGCTCTGTGAAAAGTTATTTGTGCTGTACTTCTTCTTTGAACTCTTTTCCTTTCAATTTAAACTTGTGCCCTGTAGTACCTTACATTGCCACCTTAGGAAAAAGACACTGACAACTTACCCTGTCTCTGCCCCTCATAACTTTAAATGTTTATCAGTCACCCCTCGGACTTTGAAACTTAGTTCATTCAATCTCTCTTTATAGCTGATACATTTCAGTTGGTATGATTTTCCAGTGAATTTTTTTTTACGTCTCCAAAGCCTTCACATCCTTCCTATAATGTGATGACCAAAACAACACACCAAGTGTGACCTAACCAAATCTTAATATATTTGCAACATGGCTGGTGTACAAGTTTGTTTTTTTTTAATGCCAATTTATAAGTTTAAAATTAAAATAGAAGCATAAGAAGAATGAAGAAGAATCTGGAATCTGGAGCAGAAAAAAAAAACACAAATTAATGGAGGAACACAAAGGGTCAAACAGCATCTGTGGAGGCAAATGGCAGTCAACTTTTCAGGTTGATACTCTATATCAAGAATATTATTAACTTTTTGAGTTTACATTGGTGAAACTGATTCTTCATTCCAGATTTATTTATATACTTGATTTCAAAAGCACAATTGCTGATGTGAAATTGGAGCTTACAACTTGGGATCAATAGTATAGGTCAATAGTTTCTGATCCATTATCTAAACTACCATCCCATCGTTTTGCATGAAAAGACTAGAACATTTGGAGAAATATACTGGGGATTGTGAGAAGTCTGAAGCACGAGTAATAGTAACAATCAAAGATGAACTTTCACTCTGTGCAGATGAGTTGAGTTCTTTAAGGGATATATAGACACTTGGTGACTATTTTGTAATGTACACCTGCACGTTAAGGCAAATATCTAATCAGCCAATCATGTGGCAGCAACTCAATGCATAAAAGCATGCAGACATGGTCAAGAGGTTCATTTGTTGTTCAGTCCAAACATCAGAATGGGGGAGAAATATGATCTAAGTGACTTTGTCTGTAGAATGATTGTTGGTGCCAGTTGAAGTGGTTTTAGTATCTTAGAAACTGCTGATCTCCTGGGATTTTCATGCACAGCAGTCCAGAGTTGACAGAGAACAGAGCAAAAAATAAAAGAGACATCCAGTGAGCACGGTTCAGTTGGTGAAAATGCCTTGTATGTGCAAGAGGTCAGAGGTGAATGGCCAGACTGGTTCAAGCTAACAGGAACATGACAGAAACTCAAATAACCACATGTTACAATGGTGGTGTGCGGAAGGGCATCTCTAAATGCTCAACATATCATAGTTTGAGACAGATGTGCTACAGCAGCAGAAGGTCAACAATATACACTCACCAGACCCTTTATTAGTTACAGAAGGTACCTTATAAAGTGGCCACAAAGTGTAGACTAGAGTACTGGAATGAACTTTGCTGCTCTTATGTGAAAAGTATATCATAGAAACCATAGAAACTACAGCACAGAAACAGGCCTTTTGGCCCTTCTTGGCTGTGCCGAACCATTTTCTGCCTAGTCCCACTGACCTGCACACGGACCATATCCCTCCATGCACCTCCCATCCATGTATCTGTCTAATTAATTCTTAAATGTTAAAAAAGAACCCGCATTTACCACCTTGTCTGGCAGCTCATTCCATACTCCCACCACTCTCTGTGTGAAGAAGCCCCCCCCTAATGTTCCCTTTAAACTTTTTCCCCCTCACCCTTAACCCATGTCCTCTGGTTTTTTTTTCTCCCCTTGCCAGAAATGAAGGCATTTCATGTCAGAAATGCCTTCATTTTCATGCCTCTTCTAAGAGGTACAATCTCTCTGACCACGCAACGTTCTCTCATTACTGAACTAGAATACCAGGATGGAATTTGACCTTAGGTTTTAGAGTTGATCCTGAATGCAGAAGGTCTACATTGAAAATATGAGAACCCTGCACCAAGCAATAATGTAGCTGAAGCAATAAAATACAAAGAGGTTTTGCCACAGAACTATTGTGGCACATTGGATCTGAGCTGCTCAGCTGCTCTTTATGTGAGGCAATATTCAGTATGGACTGGTTGGGCAGAATAGGCTGACATCTGAGCCAACACTTTCAAAAGGCAGGCTTCTAATCGCTAACATTAATAAATAAATCCTACACAACAGTGGTTTTCATCCAGTCAAGGAAATAAATTATTAAAAAAAGAGATAAGGAAGAGGAAGAAGAAGGCAAAGATAGTTCTGTGTACAGTATGTTCAGCGAAGATCATAGATTCTATGCAAAACTCCAATTTGTACTTCTAATGAAGGAAAAGTGAAGTGTACCAATTGTGATGTCATTAGGCACACAAGTCTCCAGGAAAATATCAGCCATGCTATGGTGAGTCATGCACATAGGTGCCAAGGTCATATTCCTAACAGGTGTAATTTCACCCTGAAATGAAAGCAGTTATGATCACTTTTAATTAAAAGCACATCAATAACTGCCTTCAGTTTCTAGGATGTGGAAAGCATGGGGCAAAAGTGACTGCTTTCCAGTCATATTCACTTCCTCTGACCTGGCCTACTTTACTTGAACTGAGGCATATTAGAACAAAATTCGGATTAAACAAGTGAAAAAAAAAATCAAATTTCAAAAGTTCTGTCTTTTGCATTTGGGTTGTACTTCAGGAATTCAGTCACGTAGATCATACTGTAACTCAGTGTTCATTAATAAGTAATGACTGTTCAAGGTACTTTGACTTCTATGCCCAATTTAGCCTATATGCTTGGATATCACTCAGAACTCTAGATTATAAACACTTTTATGTAATATCATCGCTGTTATGTATAATGCATCTATAATAGGTTTTAATACAATATTCAAAAAATTATTCCAGAAAACTAGATGTCAGTAATGAATAAATAATGTGAAGTTACCATGCAGGAATTCAGCCAACAGATATTTTAACACATACATTGCACCAGTCTAGCTGGAAGTGCTCTCAGCACCACAAAGCAGACAAGATTTCTGAGCTGTAGCTACATAAAAAAAAAATCACTACAGTAAATTAAATTATGTGTGCATATGATGTAGTTGCTGTAGGAAGGTCTGTGGCCACATTTAGTCTGTGGATGGCGTGTGTCCAAACTAAATGCTCAATACTCTGTGGATATATAGATAATAAGAATTTGGCAAGATCACGGCAATGATTCAGGGATTTTTTTCTGCAGATCCTCCCCCAGCTGATTAAATTGGAAGCCCAGACCATGATAAGGTAAATTGCATCTGGTTTGTAAAAGGAACAGGTTTGACAGAGCCAATGACCTTGCTTCACCCATCTGTTTAAAATCTAACAAGCATTAAGTTTATCCAAAATTTAGCTGTCCGTATCTTATCCCACACTGATTTCTACTCATCTATCACCAAATGTCCTTGTTGGTTCATGTTGGCTTACAGTTAGGCAAAGCTGGAGCTTAAAATTCTCAGTCTTATTTTCAAATCTCTCATTCCATTTTAACTCCAGTTTCAGCCAAGAATACTGAACTCCTCCAGTTCTGGAATCCTGTGTATTCCCAATTCGAACTTTTTAATAATTGAAATAATTCCTTCAGCTAGTTTCTACATTGTGGAAATCTTTCCCTAAATGTCTCTGCTTTGCCATCTCTCCCTTGCTTCAAGATCTCCAAGGAACCTACAACCTATGAGACTTCAGTCTTCTGTCTCTGCCTCCCTTTAAGTGGCTTGTGTCTATTTTGCTTGATGCTTACATTAAGCTTGTTGGAACTTTGCATCATGTTAAATACTATATGCATGCACATTTTATAATATAATGCAACTAAATTCAACAAAACACATCCTAATGAATTTTCACTCGTTTATATAGTGTAACTCAGTAATTATCATAGGATACAATCACTGTGATAATTAATTACTCTGAATAGGCACATAAAACTTATTGTGTCTTCAGAGCCAAACTAACCTTCTGCTTGATTTTTCATGCACTCCACCCATCACTATTCTCCTTCACATAAAACACACCAGGATATATTCTGAATAAATCTACGTTTGTAATTCTGCCCACTGCCACCTGATCTTTTCTGCATCAGGAACCAACAGATCAAAGGATGCTCAATGATTTCAAAACAATAAGTAAGGCAGTGCTTTAAGAAGGTGACTAATGTTTATTTTACAGTGGGAACCATGAAGTAGCATCAATATCACGGGAGCATAGGAAAATTTCTCCTTTAGGGCTACTTCACTGTTAGTGAAGCTTAAACGATCTTACAAACCCAAAATCATTGACATTTACAAAAGAGAGATGGAACTTTCTACCACCCTTTGTGTTCAGAACTCTTCCTTAACCTCAAGCTGGCTCTGCTTCCTAAATAATATCTCCTGCTAATACAATGATAGAATCTTGGAGTCACAGAGAAAGCTGCATCGAAACAGGCTGTTCAGCTCTCTGAGTCCATGCTGGCCATCAACAATCCATTTGCATTAATCCTACATTAACCTCATGCTTTTATTCTCCCTATTTTATCATTGACTCCCTCAGATTCTACCAGTCATTTGTACACAAGGGACAATTCAAAATGGTTAAATAACCCACTAACCCCCATACCTGTAGTACAGGGGAGCCAAAAAGAGATCAGACAAACTCCACAAAAATTGCCAACGAGGTCTTGATTGAATCCAATCTCTGGAGGCATGAGTGTTTGGAAACCCCTGTAATACAAAATCTCAATGGAATAAGAGATTGGAGAAAAGTCCAATTATCATTTCAAAGAGAACTTACTGACTCACTTTCATTCTAAATGCTATTTGCTCATTTTATTGTTTGCATGATTTGTTTTTTTTTTCACCTCTCACTGCACGTTAAGTGTGTGTTGCTCCTTTTTATAGGTTCTTTTTGGTTTCCTGTTTTGTGGCTGCCTGTAAGCGAATGAATTTGCAAGCTTGTATGCTGTATACATGCTTTGATAATAAATGTATTTTGAACTTTGAACACGATTACTTTTTGTAATTAGCATTTTTTTGAATTAGTGTGTCTAATATAAAATCAAAAAAGAAGGTAACTTCTGAGGATATTGGCAAGCCCAGCATTGTTCAGTCAAAAAGTGATCAAAATAAACCTAAGTCTGGGATTAATTTACTAAATATGTTAAGTGTTTCTGATATTTTAGGATTAGAAATAAATTTTAATGATTTGCCTATGTTGCAGTTGCATTGTGGGATCTACATATAAGGGAAGTACAGATAATTCAGAAGCTAATGACTTTCTAGAGTAATGTACAGCATTCATTGAAAGAAATGGATTGCAGACGTACAGTGCAGAGATCAGATACCATGTTCCCGCCCACCAGTGTAGTTAAAGTAGGCTAGCGTTCAGCTGCTGTGCAAATGTAGGTGGCCCGCATAAGCTTATATTATTGTGCGTTTAAAAGAATATGCACTAATATACAATAAAATCGTACCAGTAATGCAAGTAAATATACAAGCAAATTTTTTCTTAGCTTTGAGTACAAAAAGACTTATGTGCAGGAGGAAAGATAACACTGCACTTATTTTAAACCCTGGTTAAAGCCACAAATGACTCTTACGTTTGATTTCAATTGGAAATCAGAACGACTGAACTGCGACATTTTCAATGAGATTTGTCAAGTAGTATGTTTCTTGTGTCCAGGCATACATTTGATCAATAGCTTCTCAGAAGGATTTTTTTTAAAGTGTTAGTATGTTCAAATAGATCAACTTAAATGAGCATAATTCCTTATTAGCATGTGATACATGCCTCTTACGTTAATGTATGCTTTCCCTTCATTACACTACTTATTCTACAGCAAGTTAAGATCCACAACAAATGGAAGAACACCTGATAAAAATGGAAATGACGGCTCAAAGAAGTTTGAAACACAATAAATTATCTATAGTGTAACCATTCCCTATTGTGTAACACAATAGTCCCAAATACAGATAACCGAAATAATGTTTTAAAAAGAAGCATAGTTGGATAGATGTTTAAGTCTATAACACGAGTGCTACCAAAGCCATAGGGAAATCAGACAGAAAAAAAAGCAGCTTCATGGGGAAATTGTAAGATGTTGGAGTGAATGCATGGGAGGCAGAGGTAACTTAATGTGATGATGTGCTCTGTGATATACCTCAGGAGAATGCATCCTGAAGTGCTAGACCTCCTACTATGGCACTACAAAAGCTCCAGTAAAATGGTGCAGTCATTTATGCTGTTTCTCCAATGGCATTTCTATTTTCCTCTTAAAGAGAGATCAGTAGCTGGAATTCCAATGTTATGGAATGGAGTATAATATTCACCATTTAGAGGGGAATCTGTTGGATAAGTCACCTGCATCTTATTGAAATAGTTTGATATTCATTTATTTGAATGCAACATTTTGCAGAACAGGCAGTTTCAACACCACTGATCTAGCATTGTGCAATTCCATTTTACCAACAAGCAGAAAAGAGTGTTTCACTCTATGTATGGAATAACTACTGAGAAGAATTGTGGAAATGTAAATATTCAATATTCAGAATAAAATTATATACAATGGATTCTGACTAAGTGGGCCATCAGTTAATTGAGGCAGCTGCTTATTTGGGACAACTCTTAAAGATCAAAATTAATCGAGAAAATAGCCTTTGTTAATTTGGGAGGCTATGCCACTTAATTGGGGCAGGCAAACAGTTGCTAACTAGAGTCAATCACATGCACTTGTGTGGTCGTTAGATACCCACTGTGCTTAGAGTGAACAGTTTATAAATAGCATCAGTTGCATGTGTTTGTATTCAAAAATCAATGATCTTTCTCACTGATGGTTGGCAATTTGCAGGCAATAAGTAGGAGGACAATTCGGAACAGTTTTGTTCATTGCAGTTTCAAGCATTGATATTTAGAGATGCCAAAAGTGGCTAGGAGTGAAAACAAAATGATTTCATTACTTAAACAAGTTAGGAAACACAATAAATTTAAGGATATTGTGAATCATCTTGAATGTTATAATGAAAATGGAGATTTGGAGGATGTAATCATCAAAATCATTGTATGAAAGCAGTCCAATATCTGCACTAGGTGTCTGCACTGACTTTGCTCAAATTACAGCCAATCAAAAGGACACGGCAGCATACATTGAATTCCTTTGTCAATAACTACAGTATTAGTACTTCAATAGTATTGGTAATGTTCTAATTTGTTGTGTATTTCATTTAAATACATAATTTGTTACTCAGTTAAATAGTTTTTCTTTTTTATAAATTTTTTACTATTTCCAAGACACTTCAGTTA
The DNA here is from genome assembly GCF_963921235.1 of Mobula hypostoma. NCBI lineage: Eukaryota > Metazoa > Chordata > Chondrichthyes > Myliobatiformes > Myliobatidae > Mobula > Mobula hypostoma. Next base: position 29,157,997 of record NC_086113.1, read on the forward strand.
ACTGGGGCAGCCATTTTACAGGGCCAAAATGTACTGGTCTTACTATGTCCCAGTTAATTAGAATCAACTGTATTTTTTTTTTCTTTTTGTAGAGTACAGGCATCACTACGAATCTAACACTTGAGCATCTGGTAGACCTATCTCTTGACCCACAACAGATATGTAGGATGAAGGTGATTTAACTTGCTAAAAGTTAAACTTTTTGTTGATTGTGATGGTGAACTGAACATCTGTAAATCATGTTTTGCTTTAAAATGACAGGATAAATCAAATGCACTAGAAACAAACTGACCATCTGGCACTACAGTAAACTTCCAAATGATGAGAGGAAAACCATGAGTAGTGTTTTTGTTAACTTAACTATGATATCAATTTAGTAATTCAAAAGACACAAACATTGGCAGTGTTATGTGTCTCCTAACACCCCACTTTTATTTAAAAATTTCACGAACTGTGCTGGGATGTTTTACCCTTTTAAACAATGTGCTTGAAATTCAGGATGTATTCCTCAAGGCATTTTTGACCATTCTTTTTACTGTCTATAAAATAATGCATTTATGTTTATGAGCTTATGATATTTATTATAATAATGAGATTATGTTTCTGGTGAGCACTTCCAGCAGAGAAGAGATGCACTTTCAGACACAAATTCACAAAATTATCTCTTTTGATCTTCTTTTCCTGAACATACATCAAAAGGAAAGAGTAACATATAACCAGAGCTGCAAGAAACTGCTTTATTGTTACACTCCCATATAAAATTTACACAGGCTAGGTTAAGGGGAAATTCATGGCTGTCTTTCATAAGTCCTGGCCTTCAAATCAGTAAAATATTAGATCTGGGAGATTCTTTCTTTTAAGTCTTAATTCCTTTCATAATGTAACTTGTGTATTATTCCAAGCAGCAGATTATACAGCTTTTTTTGTTTAGCTCTTACTTCTGTTACAATGAGTAGATTTGAACTTCAGAGGTGGCTGAAAGAATTTTTCATCACAACTGGGGTGGTAAACTGATGGAAAGGATTGCCAGTCTACTTGGAACCCGTCCATTTACTGCCCAAGCTGCATAGCATAACCTTACCCCATGATTTGGTATCATATCACGTTCTACCATGTTCAATGACTCCAGTGAAGATCCAGATGGTTTTCAGGACAAGTGTCAGTGTGAAGGGAACATAAGTAATTTCTCACTTTGCAGACTGATCCCTTATAGTAGGATTTCCCATCCTGGGGGTCGATGCACCCCTTGGTTAATGGTGAGGCTGCATGACGTAAAAGATTGGGAACCCTGCCCTAGAGCATGGACAGACACTCTTCAGTCCATTGACTCTGTTCCAAACACCAAATATTCATTTACACTAATCACACACTCATCCCATTTTAATTCTGTTCTCATTGTCAACAATCCTCCTCCATCATTTCAGATTCTACCATTCACCTGGAAACCAGGGACAATGTGCAGTGATCAATTAACCTTTGCGATATGGGAGAAAACTGGTGTATCCAGAGGAAATTCAAGAAGAAACAGAATTCTCAGCACAGAGAGCATCAGAGGTCAGTTATGAAACTGAGCTGCAGAAACCATAAAGTAGCAGCAGCAATATTCCCTCCATTTTCTTTACAGCTGCGCAGACCAGCCATTGCTCTGAGCAGGATTATTTCTATGGCCTGAAAACTCTAAGGCTCATTTTTTTTTTTGTAATATGCACACTATGAATATTTAGAATAAAAATTGAAAAAATATACTTTTCATTTTAAATAATTTAGTACAACAAAATATCTTTAATGTTTTATAAACCCTTTCTTGTCTGTCATTTTTATTACATAGCTATTGTCTATACACACTATCCAGATTAACTTCATATCCAGATGAAAGATACATCTTAACCCTCCTTAGATCATCCAAATGTTCCACTTCTAGTCTGTTTCTGAATTATCATTTGATTGAATTTATAAGACTGAATCCATGTTCATAGTCTGCACTAGAAGCTTGAAATGTTCCAATGGTTTCAACAAGAATTGACAGTTCCTTGTTTCTAAGCTCGTATTTCAACATATCAGTAACGTCTTAATTAAACTAGCCTTAACTTCCACAGAAAAGGTAAATTTGAAATCATAGTATTGCTGCAATATTTTTGAGGAAATGTTTTCATTGTGGATTGTACTAGAAGCTGAGCATTTGTCAGTTGTACAACATTCTCATTTCTAAATTCAAAATTGCTTGTATTTGCAATAGCAACAGGGTCGAAAGCTTGTCATTCTCTAAATTCATCTTCAGGAAATCTATTATCCAAGTGATTACATACACATTGAGAGAATCAACGTCAGCACGAGTAGGTGCAAGCAGATCTTTTACCTGTCACTCCAATAAATGGTATCCTCAAGATAATGTGACCGAAACTTGTTTTTTGCTTTTGCATACTGCAGTGCTTAAATTGTATTCTGAAGGAATTTACAAAGAGATGCTGGATCTTTAAAACATTGTTAAGGAAAGTTAATGCTGTTCGATATTGTGGATTGGTGAAAATTTTCAGGCAGTAGTTGCTGATTGGATAATTACATGCATTAACTTGCTCTTTGCAATACTTGATCAAAATTTCGTAATTCCTCATTAAACCAGTAGTGACAAAATATCTTCATGGTCATCTTACTTTTCTGTGGTTTAAATGATATTAAGTCCATTCTAACATAATTTCAAAATTATATTAACATTATGTAAAAAGAAAACTCCAGCTCTGTGGTAACAAGGGCTACGTGCATGGGAGCATTTCAAATACTGCGCAGCCACATGCGTACTCAGCTTAGAGGGGATATTGAGCAGCAGACACTCATATCTCCTGGTTGCTTTGTGTGTGAGAATGAGAATTCGTTTTTCCAAGCAAAATCTGCATTCCAGAGAATAAAAAACAACACATCCAAGTTGCAATTAGGTGCTCCTAATTTTCATAATACAAATGCCCGTGAAAGAATAAGATTAATGATATAATTCTAAATTCAGGGTCTCTTCTTTGATATATCACATTCTAAATGGTAGCAAGAATGTTCAGAAGACTGAGAGGGGATCTCATTGAAACTTATCAAATATTGAAAAGTCAAGATAGAGTGGACGTGGAGAGGATGTTTCCTGTAGTGAGAGAGTCTAGGACCAGAGGACACAGCTTCAGAGTGGAAGACATCCCATTAGGACAAAGGTGGGGAGGAATTTCTTTCGCCAGTTAAGTTCCAGGGAAATGTCACTATCTGGGGATGGTTGGAGTTTCACTGGAATGACAGGGACCTAGTGTTTGGGGCTCAGAGGGTGGTGTTCACTGTAGTTTGACTCTTGGTAGGGAGCCACGGTCTCCATCCATGAACAGAGAGGAAGGGTGAGGGGAGTGCTGACTGAACATGGTGAATGGAACAGATAGGTGTGGTGTGCACGATGGAAACTATTGCCAGTATTTTGATTGAGTAGAGTTGAAAAAGGATATCTTTGAGAATCAGGGCCTTGGATTGAGAGAGGCAGTCACCTACAAAATATTAGACCCCAAAGAATATACCTGAACACTGCCCCATTAAATGTTCACATTCAAACTAATGAAGTTGTTGATGAAAAACAAAATGGCCTGAATTTTGTGGTCAGCAAGAGAAAGGTAGAGCATAAAAAAACTCTTTATAAGCTCATTGGTTTCAGGTGAATTATATCTTTTTTGTGCATCTGTTTCCAATGCAGTACAAACTTTCCAAAGATGAAAAGAAAACGCGGTTTTCTGAAGTCTTATGGAGAAATTGCATGGGCAATTTCAACACAGAATATGAAGGAGACTCACAGCAAAAGAAATCTACCGTCATTCACATTTTATTGATTATTGAGGGTTGGGACTGATACTTCCATGCTGAACGACAGCAGTACAACACCATTCGTCACATAGTTAAGTCTGTGTTCATACACCGTGTCATTTCTATCAATTAAAGTACTGCCTTTTTGTTTCAGATGATCAATGCTAAAGCTTCACCATGACCTTCTGTTGTTCTCATTTCAATAATCAAACAGTGGCTGGCCTGCTGATCATAATCTTTAATTTTAGAAATCCAAATTACTGGTCTGATTCCAGTTTATGGCATTAAATTTCCAGTTAACATTCACTTTGAGACTAAATGAACACAAGTACAGAGAAAATATTGACAATTCCTTTCCTCCCACAGATGTTGCTTGACCCATTCAGCTCCTCCAGCAGATAGAGAATATTTTTGTTCCAGGTTCTGGCATTTGAAATTTCTGGTGTCTTCGTGTTAGTAGAAGCAAGATTAGGACAATTTGTCCTAACATTCAATGCCAGCCTCAAATCTGCTTCTTTTCCAGTTCTCTATTACACTCAATTTCCCAATTATTCAAATATCTCTCTATTTTCACTTGAAGGATGGCTAATGATTTGTCTTCTGCCTCTCTTAAGGACAGAGAATTCCAGAGATTCCAGTTATACTATTTCCATAACCCCTTGTTGGTGATTTTCTCATCGGTGAAAATATCTCAATCTTTGCCTTGTCACGTGTGTTTTGGATCTTATATGTTTCAGTAAGATAACCACTTGTTCTTCTGAAATCTGAGGATTAGGATTTCTTGACTAATATAAAGGGACAGCAGAGAATTACGATAGAAAGTAACCAACTGGGAGAATCTGTTCTGAAGTGCCTAATTGAAGATGCAACTCCACTGGAGTTGAAAAATGCCGAACTGGAGGAGAAAAGAAAAGTGACAGATGTGTAACTGGGCAGATGAACTGAAGAACCCTATTTTAGCTGATTTATGCTGCTACCATCAGATTGATAATGCAATAATTGTTTTCAGCAACAACATATGTCTGATGGTTTCAGCCACTAATATTACTCAACTCTACTGACTGGGTTCCATTAAATGCCATAGAGCAAAACGTGCAGAGCTAAGTACAAATGATGTGGCCTCATTTGGAGGAATGAGAGCAGTTTTGGGCCCCTTATCTTAGAATGGATGTGCTGAAACTGGAGAAGGTTCAAAGGAGGTTCACGAAAATGATTTCAGGATTGAATGGGTTTTCATATGAAGAGTGTTTTGATGGCTGTAGGCCAGTATTTGCAGGAATTCAAAAGAGTGAGAGGTGAGCTCACCAAAACCTATTGAATTGTGAAAGGCCTTGATAGAGTGGAATGGAAAGGATGTTTCCTTTGGTGGAAAGTCTAAGATCAGAGGATACAGCCTCAGAATAGAGGGGCATCATTTTAGAATGGAGATGAGGCGTTATTTCTTTAGCCAGAGAGTGGTGCATCTTTGCCTCGGATAGCTCTGCAGTCCAGGTCTTTATGTCTATTTAAGGCAGAGGTTGATAGATTGTCGATTGGTCAAGGCATGAAGGGACATGGAGAGAAGGCAGGAGATTGGGGCTGAGAGGAATATTAGATCAGACATGATGAAATGGCAGAGCAGACCCAATAGGCCAAATGGCCTCATTCAGATCCTCTTTCTATGGTCTTGTGTTCTAAGATGCTGGTGAAGACCAATTTGGAGTACTATGTGCAGTTTTGGACACCCGCCTACAGAAAATTTGTAAATAAGTTTGAAAGAGTACAGAGAAAATTTACAAGGAATTTGCCGGGTCTAGAGTACCCGGGTTATAAAGTAAGATTGAATAGGTTAGGACTTTAGTCCTTGGGACATAGAAGATCGAAGGGAGATTTGATAGTACCAAATAATGAGGGGTATAGATAGGATAAATGCAAGTAGGCTTTTTCTTCTATGGTTGGGTGGAACTACAACTAGAGATCATGGGTTAAACATGAATGGGGAAAGTTTAAGTGGATGTAAGTGAAAACCTCTTCAGAGGTCATGAGAGTGTAGAATGAGTTGCCAGTGCAAGTGGTGCATACAAGCTCGAAATTAACAGTTAAGAGCAGTTTGGATAGATACATAATTAGTATGGGGACAGAGAGCTATGGTCCCAGCAGAGGTCAAAATGGTTAAAATGGTTCAACATTGATTATAGGTGCTGAACGGCCTGTTTCTGTATGTATATTTCTATGACTCTTTAAATTGGCATTTTAAAAAATTTGTTAATGTCATTTGTAGAAATATTTTATCATTCAAGGATGCAGCATAATCACATAATCGATGTATCAACTGTGGAAACGCATTACTGAAAATTTTAGGTCTTCCTCTCACTCCTACTTTCACTCAACATTGGTTTGTCAAAGCATTGGCAGTACAATGTCAAAAATACAACTGATACCGGATTCAGGGTAATCAATGTTCACTCACTCTTGAAATCTTTCTGCATTGATAATATCATCTCTAACCATTTGCTGCACAATAGCTGATAAGCTTTCTCGTGAAATTTCTACCTCATCCAAATCATAATCACTGTTTGTCTCTGGAGAGAATTTGGGTCATAATCTGATAAGTATGATTGGTTTATGATATTCCATCATCTGGAGTCTCAACAGGCAGCCTCATCTAGAAATATTATTACCTATTTTTCTTACTAACTTGTTTTTGTAACAGACCAGATCATTAATTACTTCTGAAATATGTAATCTGTCCTTGTTTAATCCAGACAAGTGTGAAGTATAAATCTTTGGTAAATCAAATTCTGGTAGCACAGAGAGAAAATGACAGATCTCGGAAGCATTGATATACCTAAGGACTTCAAGTTCATAGCTCGCTGATAGTGGTGACATAGACGAACAGGGTAGTGAAGAAGCCGATGCATTTGATATGCTTACTTTCATAAATTGAAGCATTGAGTAGAAGGTTGAGGTATCATGTTGTGGCTGGAAAATAGATTGGCTGGACCTCACTTGTACTGTTCTGTACAGTTCTTTTCATCACATTACAGCAAACATGTCTTAAAAATCGAGAGTGCAGAAGAGATTCATAAGGATGCTACCTGGAATGGAGGGCTGCAGTTATCAGGAGATTATGAATAGGCTGGCTTTATTCCCACTGCAATATAGGGAGATAAGGGATGACCTTAAAGACATTCATTGAGTGGCATAGACTAGATATATATTGTCAGACTCTTCCCAGGGATGTAGGGTCTAGGTCTAGAAAGCACAGAGTTAATGTAGAGAATAGCGAGAATAATGAGAGATTAATGAGACATTTAAAGGAAATATGAGGAATTCTTTTTTTTTAAAGAGAGTGGTTAAATGGAACGAGCTGCCAAAAAAGACAGTAGTGACAGCTACAATAAAATGCTTAGAAGAAAATTTGGACAGGTATATTCATAAGAAAAATATAGAAGGACACATACGGGACACGGGGAAGTGGGGTTAGTGTAAATTGGCATCACATTTAATACCAAATAACATTGACAAATATATTACTATATTTTAATGTGAGAAGGCTTTTCTGATGACTTACTTAAAAATTGTCCTTGTGAGTGCCTGTTTCTGTGCTGTTCCTTTCTATGACTGATAAGTTAACAATGGTCTATCGAAATTCAGTAAGGCATTTTAAGAATTATGCAAGGTAGCAAACTGGGGCAGATTCTCCATAGTGGAGCCGAAAGAAATTCTTTAAATCAGAAATGGCAACCAAGGACTTGAGTGAAAAGTAGGTGGTGCTGAAGTATGGTGAACATGACACGGCAGATGGGAAGGCATTCACTAAAATCAGTACTATATGAGTTTTATACACATACCAATCCTCAGAGGGATCAGAAGTGGAGAGAGTGAGCAGCTTCAAGTTCCTGGGTGTCAAGATCTCTGAGGATCTAACCTGATCCCAACATACCGATGTAGTTATAAAGAAGGCAAGACAGAGGCTTTATTAGGAGTTTGAAGAGATTTGGCATGTCAACAAATACACACAAAAAATTCTATAGTTGCATCATGGAGAGCTTTCTGATAGGCTGCCTTACCGTCCGGTATGGAGGGGCTTCTGCACAGGTCCAAAAGAAGCTGCAATAGGTTGTAAATCTAGTCAACTCCATCTTGCGTACTAGCCTACAAAGTACCCAGGACATCAGTAGGGAGCGGTGTCTCAGAACGGCAGCATCCATTATTAAGTGCCTCCAGCACCCAGGGCATGACCTTTTCTCACTGTTACCATCTGGTAAGAGGTTCAGAAGGCTGAAGGCACACACTCAGTGATTCAGGAACAGCTTCTTCCCGTCTGCCATCCGATTCCTAAATGAACATTGAACCTTTAGACACTACTTCACTTTTTTTAGTACACAGTATTTCTGTTTTTGCACATTTTTCCATCTGTTCAATAGATGTAATTGATTTACTTGTTTATTTATTATTATTAATTTATTTATTATTTTTGTTTTTCTCTACTGGATTATGTATTGAATTGAACTGCTGCTAAGTTAACAAATTTTATGTCACATGCTGATGATAATAAACCTGATTCTGATTGGTTTAGGTACTCATAACTCTATCTTGGGGAAAGAACAACACAATTTCCTTTGGAGTTCTCCAAGAAGTTTAGAAACCAAATATAACATTTTGATGATGGCTCTGTTGGATGGTATAACAGACCAGCTGGTTACAAAGTCAAATCAGGCTACAAGTAGCTAGCAGAATCATTTTTTAAAATGATTTTTAAATGCCTAATGTTTTATCAAAAGCAGTATCTGAAGACACAGAGAAAATAACATCGTTGTTGTGCTCAGTGAGTAATATATTAACATTATTATTTTAATTTCCTATCTGAAGTTCAGTTTTATTGAGTTTAAGATATACACCCGAGAAATAACTTCCAGCCCAACGTTCCACCAAAATTATACCAACCACTTAGAAAAGCCCAGAGGGGAACTTCAGCACCTGACTATATAGAAGGCGGCTTCTTAAGTTAGATTCCTTGCTAAACTGGAGTACTTTGTACCATTCTTGTTGCCATTATAGGAGGACTGTAAGTGCACTGGAGATGTTCCAGAGGACAGTCTCCAGGATGTTGCCTGGAATGAAGGTTTCGGTTATGAAGAAAGACAGGAAGTGTTGGAATGGGTTCCTTGTAGTAGAAGATGCTAAGGGGAGGACCTGTTAGAGGTATGAAAAATTATCAGGAACATAAATAGAGCAGATCATGAGAAACATTTTGTTTTCATATTTGGGGAGTATAAACCCATAGGTTTACAGTAAGGAGCAGGTGAATTAGAGGGTGTTGAGAATAATTTTTTTTCATCCAGAAGTTATTTGGAATCTGGAATGTACTATATGGGTAGACCAGGTGGGTAGTCTCATAACAATTAAAGTATCTAGATGAGTACTTGAATAAACAAGACATTGAACACCACAGGCCAAGTACTGAAAATGAGATTACTATAAATCAGTACATTTTTCACGTAGAAACGGGGGCTGAAGGACCTGTTTCTGTGATGTATGACTCCCTGATTACATGACTTTAAGCCCATATTGTATTAAAAAAATCAAGTTACAATAAAAAGGGTGTACAGAAAATTAACATGGATGATGCCAGAAATATGAAGATGTACCTGGATCTTATTAAAGATTAATTAAACTCTGCCTTATTTCTTATGAGAAAAGAAGGCCGATTGGTTAACAAACGGAAGCCTTTTAAAGGAAGAAAGATCATGATAGAGCAATGCATTGGAGATGTTTCCATTGTGGGAAAGAGCGTGACAGGAGGTGATTCAAATCAAAGAGTCCAATAGGGAATTCAGAAGAAACATCTTTAACACAAGAATGTTGAGAATGTAGTAACTAATATTTTGTTAAAAGCATAATTGAAAACATCACTTAAAACCAGTCACCCTTCAATAAAGGCCACAATTATACTTCAAAAATCAGCTACCAAAAAAACCAAAAACTTCTTCTGCCTTGGTACTTAAAATATGTTTGAATAAAACTTGAAATAACTCATTAATTACCAATATTTCACAAAATCGATATAGCAATTTTATGACCAGACTAATTCTGCTCTGAGAGTGATCTGAAGTGCACTAACCAGAGCTACCCATTTCAGATCAGCTTTGGATATTAATCACCATCTAAAAATACTCAAGACTGCACAGAAGGTGCAAAAGTAATATTATTATTAATGTGCCTTGAAGTGCTGACAATCTTCTGTGAAGACACTTGTTTTCTCAATATATTCAACTTGGTTTTAGCCTGCTGGATTCTTGAGATTTTTTGAAGTTCTAAGTTGGCTTTTGTTGAATGTCAAGATGCTAATACATTTGTCTATATTTAAATAAAACTGCATGCACTGGAAAGATCCATAGGAGTGAGAGAGTGAGAGAGTGTGTGATGAAAGTTAATGAATCATCTGAAACAAAGTTGGAGATGTAATCACCAGAGAAAGAAACAGCAAGAGGAGAGAGAAGAAGAAAAGGGAAAATCAATAATATTCATGGAGGGCAGAAGGAATTATGACAAGCAAACTCAGAAGTAGGAGGTAATGGGATAAGTAAGGACACAAAAGAAAAATGAACGATAAAAATCAATTAGTTAGTTGAAAAGCAAGGTAACTTTTCATGTGGCTAGGAAGCGAAGAAACGCTTTTTTTTTTGCTCCCATTAAGTACTCTCTTACAAAGAGTGCCAACATATTTTGGAGTAATGTTTCACCTGGCAATAATATTCCTCAAAACATCAAAAGTAGAAGAAATATAGGGCACCCCCCATGACTGCAAGTTCCTGTCCCAGTTGCACATCAACTCATTTTGGAAACTTGTTTCTATTGCTTCATTGTCACCTTGACAAGAGCATGAACAACAAATCTAAATAGATGATGGAAATGTCTTCATACTATCAATTTAAGGACAATCTCAAAGAATGGATGGGAAACAATTTTGCCTTCCAACATCTACATTGATAAATGAAGAATTTAATTGATAAATGCATAACTTAATAACACTAACAATACTAGCATCATAGTTTTTCAGCACAAGATAAGGTCAGTGCCTATACCAGTGTAAATTCTGGTTTAGTATTTTATATTGAGAATGTCATAAATTTGCATCCAATTAAATTTGATTGTTATTCACCGGCTTATCCGGTTCCATCTGAAATGATGCAATTACTTCTGCATCAACAATCATGTGAGATAAAGTTTTCTCTATTTGAATCTGTTTTCAGTGATGTAATTTCATTGACTATTCTCTTTTCAAGCTTTTCAACTAATTATGAATTTCTGATCCTCTCAGCTTGCAACAAAGGATAACTGAAATACAGACGAATAAGATGCAACATTTGTTGTTGGCCATTCAAAGGTTTTGTGACTTTGGATGTTTCCATTTCTTTTCTTTTAAGCCTTGCTTGCCTTTGCAAATAGAGCCCATTTATTTTGTTTTGCTATCCCCTGAGATCTAGTATGAAAATAGTGATTATTTTTATTCTTCCAATGTTTACTTAATGATAATGTGCTGTAACACCATGGAGTAAACTAATTGTAACTTAAACTATGTTTCGTACAGATACATTATTAAGCAGTTGAATAACTGAATATATAAAACTATGGCTATCTTATACACAGCTCGTTGTGGAGATGGGGAAGGGGTATGTCAGCTACCCGAGTACCTGTAAAATCCAAAATTAAACTTAATTGTTTACAAGCCATTGCGAGACATCCGCCCAGTAAAGTTTACCATTTCCCTGATAGACAGATAAACCCCAATTACTGGGGCTCAGAGAGCTTAGTCCAAGGTTAGCAAACAGAATGCACGAGGGTAAAGAAGGAGCTTATCTATTAAATCTATGCAGCTCAGCAGCACTGATAAACCACATATTCTCAACTAAGGACAGATCCATTTGCTGAGTCTGTGTTTTCCATCTTTTTAATGGTCCATATATTTATGCTAACAAATGCTTTCATCTTTTGAATGAATTTCTTGCTCAGCAGTTTATCAAATACTTTCATCAATACCACAATGGTATATTTGACAACTCATTATAAGCATAGTAATTTTTTCTTGACATTTTTAATTAAGTTCATTAAACATGGTCTAAGCCATGCAAAGCAACCTTGGCTATCTTCAGTTTGTCCTACCATGTTACTGCTTGTTAATCTTGCTCTTCATTATGATTTCCTGCAATTTTATTGGCCACTGGTGCAAAGCTGGAATTAAAGAATCATTAAAGTGATGGAAAGGAAGATTGGACAGGGTTTAACTAATTTTATAAACATTACCAAATGTGGACAGCGAAAGAGAGGACTTGAATTTTTAGAAGATATTTCACAAATTCAGAATAGAGGAATGTCCTTTACGGTCGAAGACAAATGTAGTCACAGCTTTGAAGTAGCAAAATGCATGCATCCATTTGTTCTTGGGAAGCTTTTGCAAAACTTCAGAATGGCAACATCACTTTTAGCAACAAAAGCCGTGTGAAAATTAAGACATGAGGCAAACTTTCTAGCTCCTTTTCAAGAAAGTGCCATAATATTTTTAGTTCATTTGAGAAAGAAAATAGGGTTATTCGTTGGAGATCTGAAGATTTCAAACAGGTCAGCTCTGCCTCAGCACTGCGTCGAAATAAATATCATCCTATGTTTCTTTTCAAGTGTATGGAATAGGATTTGAAAGCATGACTTACACTTAGGGGCAAAAGGAATAACAGCTGAGTAAAATTCTAACAAGTGTACTGAAATATCTATTGTTTTGAATCCTTCAGTGGTAAATCCTGGACAGTGTAAACATTTCAAAAACTCAGAGTATTGGCTACCATTAGAATGACTGACTCTGTTTGATGGATGATTAGTAATCTGATATTAATTAATAATGGATGCTGAAGGAAATAGTCACTGATCTAATGCATGTGATCCACAACTCATAAATATATTGCTTATCACTCAGAATGTGTTCTCAGGAATCAAAAGCACAGGTGGACTCAGCACGAAGTGAATCATTATAGCATTGCATATATAAAAATGTGTTCTAGTTGTACCTCAGTGCCAGAAACCAGACCTCCACTACTTTTACTGAAACAACCAAACAGTTACACCAATGTCATTGCCATTTTACTCAGTGTGTAATAAGCCAGCATGTCAATATAGAGAGTCTGCCTGCCTGATGTTTCACTCCACACAATGATGATATGTAAGCAGTATTTCTAATTGCCCTGTTCACCACAGTCCCAATCCCAACTTCAAACCATTGTCATCACTCTTAACTTTTGCTATTCTTCCTGTAGTTTATCATCACAGAGATGGTCCAGAAAGAAGGTTAAGAAATTGTCTATTTATTTAGAGATACGCATGGAATATGCCCTTATTTGAGCCACACTGCCAGCAATCCCCGGTTTAACCCCAGCCTAATCATGGGACAATTTACAATGATCAATCAGCCCACTAACAGATAAGTCCTTGACCTGTGGGAGGAAACTGGAACACGCAGAGGAAACCCATGCTTTCTGTGGGGAGAACATACCAGCTCCTTACAGAGGATGCCACGGTTGAACTCTGAACTTTGCTGCCCCCAGTTGTAATAGCATTCGCTAACCACTACGCTAAAGAGGCCTTGCCAGGACAATGCATAATTTCACCCAAACAGTAACGTTCCCAAAGCTGATGTGACAATGGAGCCTCCTTTGCCCTTTCTAAGAGCAGCTTAAGTAGATAAAGCCAAAGTAAAAAAAAACACTTATTTCAATATTTCTTCCTTCCTAAGCCTCTAAAAGTGAGCATGGGTAACCCTGGTCAGAACAATAGATATCTCCAACACAGCCAATGGATGCAAACATCATCTGGAAATCCAAACTACGGAAATGTCTTTGTGATTCTTCTTGGATGCTAACTTAGTACCACTCAGCTCATTTCTCACATCATAGCAAGACTTCAGCTCTGCTTGCTTAATCCAGGACAACCAAACACAGCCTAATTTCCTATCCTTGCTTCAGATGAACCACTGTTGCAATAGGTATGCCAAAACATAGATGTTTAATTAATTGAACTCCCTGGACTTCAGAAACACCTTTTGGCTCAGTGCTAGAATTGCCCAGCTGGAAAAATCTTTGTATAATCATTGGGATCATTAATCCTTGGTACTTCAGATTGCTGTTTCTTTAGAAACTAAAATCTCTGTGTTGAAACATCACTTACCTGATGGCCTGTAAACAAAGTAGAATGATTGTTGTAAAATATATAAATGAATCTTTTGGTTAGTAAAGGGGCACGAATAAATTGAATAAAGGAATAGCCAATAATTTATTGATGGCACACTCTGCATGGTAATCTAATATTAAGGGAAATGTACAATTATTTTAAGTCCAGCATTTGTTTGAAGATTCAATACTTTTTCAAATAAGAAAAGATAAAATGGTTGCCAAGCAGCTGAAAGTTAAGGAGCTGTAGGCCCTAATTGTATTTGTTTGCTGGTAAACATAATTCATTCCTGATTCATGAATGACACACAATAGCTGTACCATATGAACAAAATGTTTCTCATAGACTTGGTTCAGAGGGATTCTGTTAGGCAACTAAATCTTAGAAGATGTGTCCTTATTCTAAGAGGAAATTGGGACAAAGTAATCAATTCAACTTGATAGCTGGAACACACTGCATTTCAATGTCAGTTTAAAACAAGGGGGAAGAATAGAAGCAAATGGAAGAGTTTTGAAATCCTGAATTCTAACAATGTTGACTCCATCCAGTCCAACAGTCACCTGTTCACCAAATTGCCATCAGGTGGACTCTACAAGTCCACTACCACCAGAACTGTATGTCATCTCCAAAGCTTCTTTCCTTCTGCTATTTTATTTATTTATTGATATACAACGCAGAATAGGCCCTTCCGTCCTTTCAACCATGCCCCCCTGTGAATTTAACCCTAGCCTAATAACAGGACAACTTCAAATGATTAATTAACCTATCAACTGGTATGTCTTTGAAACCAGCACATCCAGAGGAAACGCACACAGTTACGGGGAGAACAAACAAACTCCTTACCAGCAGCTGGAGGAACTGAACCCACGTCACTGGAACTGCAAAGCATTGTGCTAACCACTATGCTACAGTGCTGCTATTTTGTTGGGAAGCTCTCCAGCTTCTCAACAAAATGCACTCAGGTGTAACTCCCTAACTGTCCCTGCACAACGTCCATTAAATAGTCTTTCCTGCTCTCCTTGTTCTGTTGATAATTATTTAGTCTGTTCATATGTTCATATTTCTTTAAGTTTGATTAATGAAGTTTGCATAAATCGTTGATTGCTCCTGACTGTTTGCACTATTGTCTTGTAAATGGTTGGCTGCTATTGTGTTGTCTGTTATTGTATTTGTCCTATGTTCGATGCTTGGCACTCAATTCTGTTATGTTTCACAGACTGGCATGAAAGTGATTCTCATTCTGATGTACTGCAGAAAGAGTAAAAGCATCTTCCAAATCTATTATTTTGTACGGGGTCTTTCTTTTGTTACATTTAAAATGGCGACTTTGTTATGTTAATCTGGGGAATGCGGCTTTGTTGTGCTTTAACGCTGAAGAGAGTTTGCGCTAACAGTTGTTTTACTTTAAAATGAGATAACAGGATTCTATTAGCCAATGGGTGGTTATGTATCGTTTTGTTTTCGGATACCATGCTGTATGATATGACTGTGGACTGAGTTTTGGCGGGGAGTCGGAGGAGAGACGAGGAAGACCGCGGACGTGCGGAGAGGCTCCGGTCGATCACTCAGGGTGGTCCCGAGCCGTGAGTCGACGGAATTCGGGTGGTCGTCTGACGTCAAGTTGAGCTCCAACGTAGCGCGCAAAGAACTTGGACTTTGATAAGTGTTGGCGCCTTTCTTTTTCATTACTTTCCTCTCTGTATCAAATGTATATAATGTCATAGAATTAGTAATATCTATAAAGTGTATTTGTTAAAATTTACTGGGTGTGCTGGCTGATGATTGATGTTTGTGATTGATTCGGGAGGCAACCGACCCTGTGGGGAGTGTTGAGGCGAGTGCTGGGCTGGATTTCCCCTAGACATACACGAGCAAATATAACTGAACATTACAATTTTGAAAAGACAAGGACAGCAGATGTATTGTTATGCCACCATCTACAAGTTCTCCTCTAAGTTGCACACAATGCAAATCCTACATCCTTAAATGTAAATGACTCATGTACTTATGACATAAAAACATGAAAACATTTGAAAGTTTTTGATAGAGTTGTCATCAAAGAGCTAGTTCACTATCCGAAGATCCTGATGTCTGAGAATTTACATGCTACTACTCTCACTAACTCGATACAAGCAAAAATCACCACTGATTGCAAAAATTGTAAAGAGGATAGTGAAAGAATCATAAATTAAATATAGTATTCAGAGTAAAACACAGTGTATTTTGCAGAAGTTTCTCAAGTATTCAAGCGAGGAAGTCCATAAGACCATAAGGCATAGCAGAAGAATAATATTATTTGGCCCATTGTGCCTGCTCCACCATTCAATCATGGCTTATTTATTTTCCCCCTCAAACCTCTTCTCCCTGTAACGTTAGATACAGTAACTAATCAAGAACCTATTAATGTCTGCTTTAAAAATACTCAATGTCATGGCCTCCCCAGCCATATTTGACAATAACCAGATTCATCACCCTCTGACTAAAGAACTTCCTTCTCATCTTGGTTCCAATTGTACATCATATTATTCTGAGGCTGTGCCTCTGGTCATAAGCTCTCCCAGTACTATGTCCTCTCTATCTAAGTCTTTCACTATTTAATAGATTTCAATGAGATTTCCCCCTCATTCTTCTAAATTCCACTGAGCACAGGCCCAGAGCCATCAAACACTCATACATTAAACCTTCGTTTATGGGATAATTCTTGTGAACCTCCTGTGAACTCTCCCTCTAATGCCAGCACTTCCATTCAAATGATATGGGAGGGTTCACATTTCTCTCTCTTACTATTGACTTAACCTTTCACCTCAGACGGTTGAAGAAGTTCAGCATGAGTCCCCAGATCCTAAGGACTTTGTACAGGGGCACAATTGAGAGCATCTTGACTGGCTGTATTACTGCCTGGTATGAGAACTGTACTTCCCTCAGTCACAGGACTCTGCAGACAATAGTGCAAACAACCCAGTACATCTGTGGATGTGAACTTCCCACTATTCAGGACATTTACAGCAACAGGTGCATAAAAAAGGGCCCGAAGGATCAGTGGGAACCGAGTCACGCCAACCACAAACTGTTCCAGCTGCTACCATCCGGGAAATGGTACCACCGCATTAAAGCCAGGACCAACAGGCTCTGGAACAGCTTCTTCCACCAGGCCATCAGGCCATAAGACTGATAAGACTATTTCACACTGATACAATCATATTTTTAAGCTATATTGACTGTTTTGTTTTACATCTTATTGTACATATTAATTACAAATTACTATAATTTGCACATTCAGACAGAGATATAACATAAAGATTTTTACTCCCCATGTATGTGAAGGATGCAAGAAATAAAAACAAGTCAATTCAATTCAACCTGCAAGTTAAGCTTCAGGGAAATTTACACAAGGACTTCAAAGTCTCTATGCATGTCTGATTTCTAAATTTGATTCCCGTTCAGAAAATAGTCTACATCTTTACTCCTTCCAACAAAGAACATGACCGTATACTTCCCTACACCATATTCCATCCTCCACTTCTTTGTCTGTTCTCATAATGTGTCCAAGTCCTTCTGCAGACTTCCTACTTCCTCAACGTTACCTGCCCCTTGGTCTACCTTTATATCATTTGCAAATTTGGCCACAAAGACATCAATTCCATCAACCAGATTATGAACATATACCATGAAAAGAAGTGGACCCAACACCAGCCCCAGCAGAACACAACCAGTAACCAACAGCCAGCCAGAAAAATAACCCCTTTAATCCCACTCTGGAACTGTGATTGATGGCACCAAATGCAGTAGTATAGGATTCCTGAGTCAGGGAAAAGAAAATGGTTGAGATGTTATAGTTTTGACAATTGTTGGTGCACAGTCAGTTACAAAACCTGTTTCTAGCTCTCAGTGGCAATTAATGAGGCATGGTAATCAGCAGTTTTGTGAGCTGCTGCATCTGGAGAAAGCAAAATAGAATTCAATCTATGAGGTTAAACATAACGAGTGCATCAGTGACAGCATTAATATGAAAAAGAGCAGAACATGGTGGCTCAACTGCAGGCAATTTATCCAGCATCCTTGGAATCTGTACTTAAGCATGTAGCATGTGCATTTAGACCTTTGTGTCATCTGACGGATGGGTAGGGGGAGAACAGAGATGAACAGAGCAGGTGGGATCTTTGATTAAGTTGCCTGCCTTACAGAGGCAGATGGTTATGTCATATAGAGAGTACCATCAGTTTTAATGAATGACTTTCAAAACTACTATTGCAAAAAAAAAAGGTGAGACAGTAAAGAATGTTAATGTGTGAAATGAGACTGCAATCAAATGTTCATATGCTGGACTAAGTCGGATGTGTCAAACTGCGGATAGGCTGCTATTTAACAGAAGAAGATAATGACTACTGAGTAATCATTTACAGAGAGAACACATGATTATCACACTAACATCTTGAGAAGGCTAATCTTAGATGAATCAAACCCAAAACATTCTGGCATATGAAGTACAAAGGTTATTGCTGGGAACTTTATATATTGGTCTGAGTCACAGAAACATACCATAAGGATGTAAGATACAGGAGCAGTACTAGGCCATTTGGTGCTTCGAGGCTGCTCTGCCATTTCGTCATGGCTAATCCAATTTTCCTCTCAGCCTCAATTTCCTGCCCTCTACACATATTCCTTCAGGCCCTGACAAATCAAGAACCTATCAACCTCTGGCTTAAATATACATAAAGACTTGGCCTCCACAGCTGCTTATGGCAAAGAATTTCACAGATTCACCATTCTCTGGCTGAAGAAATTCCTCCTCATCTCCATTCTAAAAGCATACCCCTCTATTCTGAGGCTGTATCCTCTGGTCTTAGATTCTCCTACTATTGGAACCATCCTCTCCACATCCACTCTATCAAGGCCTTTCACCATTCAATAGGTTTCAATGCGGTCACCTCTCATTCTTCTGAATCCTAGTGAATACAGGCCCAGAGCCATCAAATGCTCTTCATGTGACAAGCTAGTCAATCATGGAATAGTTATTTTAAAATATTTATTGACATAAAGCACAGAGTAGGCTTTTTTGGCCCTTCAAGGCACGCTGCCTTGCAATCACCTAGTTTTATCATAGCCTAATTATAGGACTGTTCATAATGACCAATTAACCTACCAACCAGTATATCTTTGGAATGTGGGAGGAAAACAGAACCCACGCAGTCATGGCTGTGGTGATATCACATGTCATGTGTAAGACCGTGATGGGGCAGAGTACGGAGCATGCGCGGAAATGACAGAATCATCTAGAAACTGTATGGTGAAAATGTGGTTGCTGTTTGCTGTTGTAAATAAAAGTTCCAGTTTTAATTCTTCCAGAATATGGTTTGTTGTTAGTAACCCACAGTACGTATAAAGAAAACAACATGGTGTTAGAAGTTGGTCTGGAAGAATAATACATTTTGTTAACACGGGAGAAGGGAAAATAATCGATAAGATAGAGCATGAACTATTTCGTTGTTTGCTAACAGCTTTAAAAAATTGAAGTTTTTCAACCCCCGTCGGTGCTTCAGCTGACTGGAAACGTAGCTGAAAACTGGAAAAGATTTAAACAGCGTTTTGAAATTTATTTGTCGGCAATTGGAGCAGATAATAAAACGGAAAAAATAAAAGCTGCAATTCTACTCCACATAACAGAGGATGATGCAGTTGAGGTATATAAGCATTTTACTTTCGAAAATGGAGATAATTTGAATCTAAACCAATAATCGACAAATTTGACGCATTTTGTATACCGAAGTGTAATGTTACGTATGAGCGCTATAAATTTTTCAAGTCTCTGCAGAGACCTGGTCAAACGATTGATAAATTTGTTACGGAGTTGAGAAACCATAGTAAAAGATGTGAGTTTGCAGAGCTTACAGACCCTCTCATTAAAAACAGAATTGTTCGCGGCATTCTGGATAATGGTCTGAGAGATAGACTGTTAGAACAAGATTTGAACTTGGAGAAAGCTGTGGCACTCTGCCAAGCTTCTGAGACCATGATGTCGCAGGCTAAAGAGCTTTTTATCGAGAACAGCTGTGTAGGCACTGTAAAGTGCGACCATATTAGAAAAAATAATGCAGCAACAACGAAACAGACAGAGAGCAAGACATCATCTGAAAGAAAAAAACTTTGGTATCGCTGTGGGTGGCAACATCATCTAAAACAAGTGTCCAGCGTATCAGAAAATGTGCAACATCTGCGGTAAGAGCAATCATTTTTCACGCTGTTGCAGAAGTAGAAAGGAAATAAAACCAGTAAATGCAGTGCTTGAAAATGAACACGAGGAGTTTTTTTTTATAGATTATGAAAACAAACAAAGTAAGAATGGCTGGACTATACCATTGCAAGTGAACCAAAACATTATTCTGTTTAAATTGGATACTGGAGCACAAGTAAATGTTCTTGCAGAATCTGAGTTTAATGCATTAAAGCCAAGACCAAAGTTACATCAGACAAATATAAAAGTGACTGGGTATTCAGGTGCAGACATTCCAGTTAAAGGAACATGTGTGGCAAAAGTATGACACAAAAACATGGTGCACATGCTTTCATCTGTGGTGCTGCCAAAGAATGTACAGTCAATACTGGCTTTATCTGCCTGTGAGAGACTGAATTTGGTGAATGGAGTCTTAGTCCTGGACAGTGACACAGAGTCAGAACACAGTGACTTGATGAAAGAGTATGAGGACTTGTTCAAAGGGCTTGGTTGTCTTCCAGGAGAGCACACGATTAAAATTCACAACACACTGCCACCCGTAGTACATCCATGTAGAAAAGTACCTTTTGCATTACGTGATCAACTGAAAACAGAGCTTGACAGAATGGAACGGTTAGGAGTCATACAAAAAATTGATGAACCGACTGAATAGATCAATTTGCTTGTTATTGCTGATAAGAAAAATGGAGAACTGAGGATTTGCTTAGATCCAAGAGACTAGAATCAAGCCATTAAAAGAGAACATTTCAAATTGCCCACTCGTGAAGAAATTAGTCCCAGTTTGCTAATGCAAAGTACTTTAGTAAATTGGATGCATCCTCTATATTTTGGTAACTTAAACTAGATGAACCGAGTTCAAAGTTGTGTACCTTTATCACTCCTTTTGCCAGATATTGTTTTCTTAGGCTTCCGTTGGGAATTGTATCAGCTCCTGAAGTGTACCATAAAACCATTCACATGCTATATGAGCATGTTGAGGGCATAGATAATATTATTGTTTGGGGATCATCTAAACAAGAACATGACGCCAGACTTAGACAAGTCTTAGAGGCAACATGCAAGGCAAACCTGAAGTTGAGTAAAGACAAATGTCAGCTAGGAGTGACTGAAATTACCTTTGTGGGTGATATCATCAGCAAAGAGGGTGTGTGTCCTGATCCATTGAAGGTTTCTGCTATTGAGAACATGCCAAGACCGAAACGTAAAAAGGATGTTCAAAGGTTTATGGGAATGGTCAACTACATGGGAAAATTCATACCCAATCTTTCGGAACAGCTTGCTCCATCGAGGCAGCTAACAGAAAAGAAAAACAAATGGAGCTGGAATCATGAACAGGAGAAAGCATGGCAAAATCTCAAGAAAGTGCTCACCAAGGAACCTGTGTTGAAATTCTGTGATGCTGAGAGACCCATCAGAATCTCATGTGATGTATCTAAAGGAGGCTTACGGGCAGTATTACTCCAAAAACATGATCAGAAATGGCTACCAGTGGCATATGCATCTCGTGCATTATCCGATCCAGAAACAAGGCATGCCCAAATTGAAAAAGAATTGCTCAGCATTATGTTTGCTTGTGAGAAATTTCATCAGTTTGTGTCAGGGCAATCTATTGATGTTGAAACCAATCATAAGACTCTGATTGCATTGTTTTGCAAACCTTTAAGCAACTGTCATTTGTGAATTCAGCGACTGATGATCAAATTACAAAGATATGCGTTGAATGTGTCATACACACCTGGAAAATTCATGAACACGGCTGACACACTTTCCAGAGCTGTGGATCCAACAACAGAAGACAGTCACAGGGACACTACTGATGTTCAGGCATTTGTTGATATGATCATAGAGTCTGTACCTGTTGCTCCCAAAAAGTTGGAACTACTGTTTCTTGAGACAGAGAAGGACAAAATTCTCAGTCAGGTAATGTAAGTGGACGGATGGCCAGATAATAAGTAAGCATGACTTTACCTCAGTAGTACAAGAATATTGGAACCACGGATCAGAACTGTCTGTTGTGGATGGGATATTGTACAAAGGTAGTAGAATTGTGATACCTAAAAGTTTCCAAAAAGAAATGCTTGGGAAAATTCATGAAGGCCACCTAGATATTGAAAAGTGTAAGAGAACGGCGTGGGAAGTGATGTTTTGGCCCAGAATGAATCAAGAAATTGCAGAGTTGGTGCCTTCCTGTCAAATTGGATTAGATTAGATTATGAGGACACTCAGTCCTCATTTATTGTCATTTAGAAATGCATGCATTAAAAAATGATACAACATTCCTCCAGAATGATATCACAAGAAACACAGGACAAACCAAGACTAAAACTGAAAAAAAAACACATAATTATAACATATAGTTACAACAGTGCAAAGCAATACCATAATTTGATAAAGAGCAGACCATGGGCACAGTAAAAAAAAGTCTCAAAGTCCCGATAGCCTAATCACCTCACGCAGACGGTAGAAGGGAGAAACTCTCCCTGCCATGAACCTCCAAGCGCCGCAAACTTGCCGATGCAGCACCATTGGAAGCACCCGGCCGCAGCGGACTCTGAGTTCGTCCGAAAACTTCGAGCCTCCGACCAGCCCTTCGACACCGAGCACCGAGCACCATCCTCTGCCGAGCGCTTTGACCCTGCCCCGACGGCAGAGCAACAAGCAAAGGTGAGGACTCGGGGCCTTCCCCTCCGGAGATTTCGGACCACACAGTAGCAGCAGCAGCGAAGCAGGCATTTCAAAAGTTTCACTAGATGTTCCTCCATGCTCTCACGTCTGTCTCCATCAAATCAGGATTGTGCACGGCACCCTACTTGACAAATAACAGACATCACCACCGGAGTGGCTGCAGTGAGCTGCGTTGCGCCGCCATCTTCTCCTCTCCTCCAGGAGCTTATGCTTTAAATACCAACCTAGCAACCCTAAGCAGCCACTGCATCCACATTCTAGTCCTCAGAGACCTTATCTTGATCTTTTTGTAACTGACAACAAAGATTATCTATTAATAACAGATTATTACTCATTGTTTCCTGAAGTGTGTGGTTTGAGCAGAACAACAGCAAAGAATGCAATTACATGCATGAAATCAGTTTTTTCCAGACATGGTGTACCTGATGAAGTTTTTACAGGCAATCGTCCACAATTCAGTGGTTAATGTATGAGACATTTTGCTCATGTATGGGGCTTTGTTCATACAACATCTAGTCCATTTTTCCCTCAGTCCAATGGATTGATTGAGAAGTCGGTAGGAATTATCAAGAAACTGATGCACAAAGCAAAAGATAATGGAGTTGATTTTTATAAAGCTTTGATAGCCTACCATAGTTCTCCACTTGAATGTGGATTTTCACCTGTTCAGCTCTTGATGGGACCCCGTTTGAGATCCAATCTGCCAATAGATGAGAGCCTTCTGAGAACGGAGGGAGGTGAACAAGTGAAAAGTCGGAAAGATGAACCCAAAGCAAAGCAGGAAACATACTTTGACAGATGTTCTCATCCATTACCTGAACTGCACCAAGGAGTTGAAGTGAGGATACAAGACAAGATGAACACATTGACACAGAAAGCTACAGTACTTGAAGAAGTACAACTCAGATCATGCATGGTCCAAACAGAAGAAGGAGCAGTGTTAAGAAGAAATCCCAAAGACCTCAAGAAAGAGCCAACTTCAGAATTTCAGTTAACTGATGAAAATAACAACGAAACACAAGAACAGTGTGAACCTCTTAGAAAGTCTATTCCTGTTCGTAAACCCCCAGAGAGACTGATAGAAATAAAAGTTCTAGATATAATTCTTCCAGAATATGATTTGTTCTTAGTAATCCACGGTTCGTATAAAGAACACAACAACGGGGAGAACGTTCAAACTCCTTACAGGCAGTGGCAGGCATTGAACCCAGGATGCTGGTACTGTAAAGCGTTGTCCTAATTACTATGCCACTGTGCAGCCCCCATGTGAACTTCCTTTGAATTCTCTCCAGCTTCAGCACACCCTTTCTAAGAATAGGGGCCCAAATGTGTTCACAATACTTAAGGCCTCGCCAGTGTTTTAGTAAGTTTCAACATTACATCATTGCTTTTATATTTTAGTCCTCTTGAAATAAATGCTAACATTACATTTGCATTCCTCACCACAGACTCAGCCTGCAAATTAACCCCTAGGGAATCCTGCACAAGAACTCCCAAGTCCATTTGCACCTCCGTTTTTGTATTTTCTCTCCATTTAGAAAATAGTCATCCCTTCCATTTGTTCTACCAAAGTGCTTGACCATCCACTTCCCAGCAGTGTAATCCATCTGCTATTCTTTGCCTATTCTCCTAATTTGCTTAAGTCTTTCTGTAGTTTTTCTACTTCCTCAAATCTACCAGCCCCTCCACCCATCTTCATATTGTCTGCAAACTTTGCAACAAAGCCATCAATTCCATCATCCAAGTCATTGACGTGTAACATAAAGAGTATTGGTCCCAACACAGACTCCTGTGGAACACCACAAGTCATCGGCAGCCAGCCAAAAAAGGCTCCCTTTATTCCCACTCTTTGCCTCCTGTCAATCAGCAACTGTTTTATCCATACTAGAATCATTCCTGTAATACCATCAGGTCATAGATTGTTAAGCAGCCTCATGTGCGGCACCTTGTCAAAGGCTTTCTGAAAATCCAAGTACACAACTTCAAGCGATTCTCCTTTGTCAATCCTGCTTGTTATCTCTTCGAAGAATTCCAACAGGTTTGTCAGGCAAAATTTTGCCTTGAGGAAACTATGCTGACTATGGCCTATTTTATCATTTGCCACCAAGTACCCTGAGACCTCATCCTTAATAATCGGCTCCAACATCTTTCCAACCACTGAGGTCAGACAAACTGGCCTATATTTTCTTTTTTTCTGCCTCTTTCCCCTCTTGAAGAGTGGAGTAATGTTTGCAATTTTCCAGGCTTCCGGAACCATTCCAGAAACTTGTGATTCTTAATACTAGTGATAACAATGAATTTTGCCCCCTGACACCTTTTAACTTGCACCATATTGCTAATGTCTTCCACAGTGAAGACTGATACAAAATACTTATTCAGTTTGCCCACCATTTTGTTGTCTCCTGTTACTACTTCTTCAACATTGTTTTCCAGTTGTCCGATATCCACCCTCACCTCTCTTTTACACTTTATGTATCTGAAGAAACTTTTGGTATCCTCTTTAATATTATTGGCTAGCTTTCTTTCATATATAATGATATTTTTTGCCTTCTGTTGGTTTTTAAAAGATCCCAATCCTGTAACTTACCATTAATATTTGCTCTATTATATGGCCTTATTTTCATGTTGACTTTGACTTCTCTTGTTAGCCATGGTTGTGTCATATTTCCTTTTGAATACTTCTTCATATTTGGAATGTAAATATCCTGTGCCTTCCAAATACCTCCGGAAATTCCAGCCATTGTTGCACTGCCATCATCCCTGCCAGTGTTCTTTTCCAATCAATTGTAGCCAACTCTTCTCTCACGTCTTTGTAATTCCCCTTACTCCACTGTAATACCAATACATCTGACTTCAACTTCTTCTCACCAGTGAAATGGGCCCTTCAAACCAACTAGTCCAAGCTGACTGTGATTCCTGATTTAACTCATTTAATTTGCATATGTTTGGCTGATATTCCTCTAAACCTTTCCTATCTATGGACCAGTCCAAGTACTTCTTAAATGTTGTTAACATACCTGCTTGAAGCACTTCATCTGGAAGCTCATTCCATATACTACTCAGTCTCTGGGTCAAAAAGTTTCCCCCTCAGATTTCCATTAAATCTCTTTCCTCTTATGTTAAACTTATGCTATCTAGTTCTTGGTTCTCTGCTCACTGAAAGGTGATTGTACGTACTGACCCCACCTATGCCTTTCATGATTTTATGTACCTCTACATGATCACCTCTCATTCTTAACACTCCAATGAAAACGGTTCGAATATCCTCAACCTCTGTCCAAAACTCAGTCTCTCAAGTCTTGACAACATCCTTGGAAATCTCTTTTGCACTCTTTCCTGCTTAATGACATCTTTCCTATGGCAGTGTGACCAAAAATGAATGTAAATGTGTTTTCATTAATGTCTTATATAAAAGCAACACAGCATCCCAACATCTGCTCTTTGGCCAAGCTGCAGTATGTCAGTGTGCCAAAAGCTTTCTTTGCCACCCTGTTTACCTGTGACACTACTTTCAGGGATCTATGCACTTGTACTCCTAGATCATTCTTTTGTACAACACTGAACAGGAGTCTGCTGTTAGTTATGAACGTCCTACTCCGATTTGTCTTCCCAAAATGCAATATTTCAAATTCATCAAAATTAAACCCTATTTGCCATCCCTCGGCCCACTTACCTAGCGGATCAAGATTCCTCTGTAAGTGCTGATAACCATCTTCACTGTCAATGACATCGCCTATTTTATGTCATCTACAAGCCTACTAATTATTCTTTGCACGTTCTCTTTCATATCATTTATATAGATGTGAATGCTCTCCATATCCCAGATGATCTTAAATGTGTCTAACTCCAGTTCTAGTTCCTTAATATAGTCAGCAAGGAGCTGCAGCTGGACACACTTTCTGTATAGTCCTCAGAGATACTGTAAGCTTCTCTGATCTTCCACATATTCAGGATGAGCATACCACACCTCTGTCTCCTATCCTGATACTCCAAATGCAAGGATTAAAGTTGAGAGGCCCTACTTGTGCTTACCTTGATTCTTCTATAAGGTTCAAAGATTCATTTATTACCCAAGCATGTAAACATATACAACTCTGAAAATTGCCTTTTCCAGATAGCCCCAAAATGAAGAAAGAATATGAAAGTCACTCAGAGAGAGGCATTAAACCCACCCCACCCCCAACAGAATGGGACAAGAACATCAACCCACAAACATCCCCTTCCCTGCACAAATAACTAACAGACACAACAGAATATCCGCCTCAAACAACCCTTTTCCCACATAAATAACTAACAAAACACAGTAGAATGTCAAACCCAAACACCCTCCCTTTGCACAACAAAACAGAAAAGGAATGGGTGATTAAAAAAGCACAGAATATCAAAAAACAGAACTCTCAAAGTCCATGGTCCATAAGCGCAGGAGTCCAATCCATTAACGCAGAACCACACTACCATACTCCAATATCACCAACATTCATCGAAATTGAAGGACACCACACAAAGCAGAGAGGCCTATCTGCCTGCCACAGTGAGCCACACAGTCTCACTCACAGGCTCCTTCTCCAGCAGTGATCAAAAGGAAAGCAGTCGACATTGAATTCTTGCTTGCCATCCACATTCGCCTCGAAGCCTCAATCTTCCTCCGTACTTCAATTGGCAATTCATGGATGCTTTAGCCAGCGAAATGAAGGCAAACATATCTCATGCCCCATCTTGAAGTTTCTTAGCATTGAAGCCATCCAAGTACACGCTCACTTCCCGGAACCTTCTCAGAGACAGCAAAGCACTGTCACTCAGATAACCTCCAAAAGTAAATTACACTGCTCAGCCTCTTCATTGAAGCCCCACAGCCATAGCCTTAATACTTTGACCTCGCACTTCAAACTTAAACAGAGCCACCCTCAAAATGTTTGCTCTGCTAGAGCCTGCTTCCCAATTTATATCTGCAAAGCAAGTACGAAACTCTGTTATTTCCTCCCTCTGCTCTAAGATGCTGCATCTCTAAAGTAACTGATACTGAGTAAGAACCAGCAAATTTGTTGTCAGCGTATACTGTCCAACTTATCAAGAATGCAGAGCAAGATCACCACAGGTGCCCTTAGAAAATGTGCAAATTGCTGACAACCTTTTCAATATGTCTGTATTGATTTTTTTATCACAGAAGCTGCGATAACTTTATTGTTCTTATCGATATTCAATACAATTTAATTGAACTTCAAGGTGGGGCACCAAATACAAATAATTGATATTTGTAATCCTCGAGATGCCTGAAGATTTTGTGTCAGTAAATGGACCTCAGTAGAGGTGATTTCTGTTTGGCCGCATCATGATGAGTATCAGTACAAAACACATATTATTTCTCCTATGACATCACATCTAATGGCGAAGCTGAAAGGCGACACATACTCAAGGAAATCTTGAAGAGACCAGCTTTTTGAGGTAGCTCTCATGGAAACACGAATCACCTTTTCGCTATCTTATTGGTACGACTCGTACAAGTCCACATTCTACCATTGGATTCAACCCGGTAGAGCTGTTAATGCATCTTTTACTCTAAGCACACTTGAGTTTATATAGCCCAGCTTGGGAGAGAAAGACAGCAATTGAAATAATAACAAAGAGATGATTCAAACCCCAACATTTAATTAAGAAGCAGGGAAGATGAGCAGTTTGGGTTATGTGAGAAATTGAAAGCATTAAGTCCAGTGGGCATGACCAGAGTTCCAGGGGGACCATGAGGAGGAATAAGGGGTATAAGCAGTTAGTGCAGGGTTCCATTCCCCTCAGCAGAAAGCATACCCTTTTGGATTCAGGGCAACACACACAAAGTGCATGAGGGACTTAGCAAGCCAGAGAACATCTAAGGAAAAGAGTAAACAGTTGACATGTCAGGCCACGACCCCTCATTAGCACTACTGTTGGAGAGGGATGACCTATCAGGGCACAGCGGAGGCAAGCAGGCTAAATATATGGCTGGCTCTGAGGTTCATCATGGAAGGGTAAAGTCAGGTGCAGCGATAGTGATAGGAGGTGTGATAGTTAGGGGGTTGGACACAAAATTCTATGGCTGTGAGAAAGACAACAGGATGGCGTGTTGCCTCCCAGGAGGTAGAATCAAGACTGCCTCAGAGTGACTGCAGAATATTATTAAGAGGGAGAATGAGTAGCCAGAGGCCATGGTGCATATTGCCATCAATGACACAGGTAGAAAGGGAAAGGGGGTTCTGTGTACTGAGTATAGGGAATTAGGGAAGAAGCTGAAGAGCAGGACCTCCAAGGTAGTAATCTCTCGTATACTCCCAGTGCCACATGCTAGTCAGGGCAGAAATAGAACAATAACACAGATGAATGAGTGGCTGAGGAACTAGTGCAGGGGATCTGGAATCATTGGAAGGTAAGACCTGTATAAGAACATGGGTTACACCTGCATCCAAAGGGGCCAATATCCGGCAGGCAGGTTTGATAGAGCTGTTGGGGAGGCTGTAAAATAACTTGGCAGGAGTTTTGGGACAGCAGTGATAGTACCGAGAATGGGGCAGTTGGTATAAGAATATCTGCATTGCATAGTGAGGCTAAGGAAGAACAGGCAGGTGATAGAGCAAAGTTGCAGTTGTTGGAATGAGTTGAAGTGTAACATGGGGAAAAATCAAAAAGTGTAATGAATACCGGACTGAAGGTGTCAAATTTGAATGTACGTAGAATACAGAATAAGGTAAGTGATGTTGTAGTGTAGTTAGAGATTGGCAGGTATGACAGTGTGGGCATCACTGAGTCATTCCTGAAAGAAGATCACAGTTGGGAGCATAACATCCAAGGATACACATTGTATCAAAAGAAAAGACAGGTTAGGCAGAGGGATTGGTGTGGCACTGTTGGAAAAAAATACTTAGAATGAGATGATTTAGGATGAAAAGACATAGAATCCTTGTGGGTAGAGTTAAGAAACTGAAAGGGTACAAAGATCCTGATAGCAGTTTTTTTTTTAAAAGAGCAGCTTGTACTTGTGCCTACTAAGGGAAAGGGAATACTGGATTGGGTGTTCTGCCATGAACAAGATTTGATTAAGGAGAGTATGATAAAGGAGCCTTAAAGAGACAGTGATCATAATATGATAGAATTCACCCTGCAGTTTGAGAAAGAAAAGATAAAGTCAGATGTATCACTATTACAGTGGAGTAAAGGGACTTACAAAGGAATGAGAGAAGAGCTGGCCAAAATTGATTATAAGGGAACAATAGCATGGATAATAGAAGAACAGTAATGGCTGGAATTCCTGGGGGCAATTTGGAAGGCACAAGATGGATACAATCCAAAGATTTTATAGAGAGGATAAGGCAACTATAGCTGACAAGGGAATTCAAAGACAGTAGAAAAGGGAAAAAGATTGAGCATATAATATAATAAAAATAATGGGAAGTTAGAGGATTGGGAAAGCAACAGAAGGCAATGAAAGAAAACCATAAGGAGAGAAAACCTGAAAAAATGAAGGTAGCAAGCCAATAATATCAAATATAATACCAAAAGAGTTTTCAGATATATAATGAGGAAAAGAGGGGTAAGAGTGGATTATCGAACTACTGAAAAATAATGCTGGAGGGTTAGTAATAGGGAACAAAGAAATGGATGATGAACTTAAGTATTTTGCAGTAGTCTTTAATGTGGAAGACATTAACAGCATACAAGACATTTGAGAATGTTAGGGGAAAAGTGAGTGCTGTTGCTTTTACTAAGGAGAAGGTGCTTGGGAAACAAAAATGTTTGACGGTAAATAAGCAATCTGGACCAGATGGGCAATACCCCAGGGTTCTAAAAGGAGTAGCTGAAGAGATTGTGGAGGCATTTATAATGATCTTTCAAGAATCTCTAGGTTCTGAAATGGTTCCAGAGCACTGGAAAGTTGCAAATGTCGCTCCACTCTTGAAGAAGTGAGGGATGCAGAAGAAAGGAAATTTATAACCCTGACTTCAGCGTTAGTAAGATGTAGGAATCTATGATTAAGGATGAGGTTTCAGGGTACTTGGAGGCACATGACAAAATAGGCCAAAGTCAAAATGATCTCCTGATAGAGAAATCTTGTTTCGCACATCTGTTGGAATTCTTTGAGGAAATAAATGGTACGATAGGCAAAAGAGAGTCAGTGGATCTTGTTTACTTGGATTTTCAGGTGGCCTTTGACAAGGTGCTTCACATGAGGCCGCTTAATAAGATAAGAGCCTATTATATTACAAGTAAGAAACTAACATGGATGGAAGATCGGCTGATTGGAAGGAGTCAAAGAGTGTGAATAAAGAGTGTGTTTAATGCTTGGCTACCTGCAACTATTGGTGTTCAGCAGGGTTTAGTATTTGGATTGCTTCTTGTCACGTTATATATCAATGATTTGGATAATAGTATTGATAGCTTTGTGAACAAGATTCTTGTTCATGTGAAGATATGTGGTGGGGCAGGGAGTGCTGAGGAAGCAAGGAGTCTGGGAGAATGGGCAAAGAAAGGACAGATGGAATACGGTGTAGGGAAGTGTATGGTCATGCACTTGGTAGAAAGAATAAGGACTTAGTCTATTTTCTAAATAGGCAGTAAATTCAAAATCAGATCTGCATAGGGACTTGGGAGTCCTTTTGTAGGAGTCCCTAAAGGTCAAATTGTAGGTTGAGTCAGTGGTAAGGAAGTCAATTGTGATGTTAGCATTCAATTTGAGAGGACCAGAACATAAAAGCAAGGATGTAATGCTGAGGCTTTATATGGCATTGATCAGACACCACTTAGATAAGCACTTCAGAACTGCTCACAATACTGCAAGAAAAGATGTGCTGACATTGTTGTGGGTCCAGAGGAGAGTCACAAGAATGATTCCAGGAATGTAAGAGTTAACATATGAGGAGCATTTGATGGCTCTGGGCTTGTATTCACTGGAGTTTAGAACAGTGAGGGAGATCTTAATAAAACCTCTCAAATATTGAAAGGCCTAGATACAATGTATATGGAGAGGATATTTCCTATAGCAGGTATGCCTAGGACTAGAGGGCACAGGTTCAGAAGATATGTCATTTAGAACAGAAATAAAGATGAATTTCTTTAGCCAGACAGTGGTTAATTTGTGGAATTCATTGCCACAGATTGCTGTGAAGGCCACGTCATTGAGTATATTTAAAGCAGAAGATGATAGTTTCTCGATTTGTCAGGGCTTCAAAGGCTACAGGAGAAGACAGGTGAATGGTGTTGAGAGGAATATTGGATCAGCCAAGATGAAATGGCAGAGCACACCCACTGGGCTGAATGTCCTAATTTGGCTCCAATGTCTTATGGTCAATGGTAGCACAACATGGAGGAGTGGAATATCCGTGATACTACCTTCCTGCAGTACTGATATAATTGGATCACAATATAGTCATGGGCACAGAAGGAGACTATGGGCCCATTAGGACCATTATATCTGAGCCAGCATTTTACTTAAGCAAGTCTCTTAATTCACTTCCTGTCCCTTCTCCATATCCTCACAACTTTAATAATAACATTTATTTTTGCCAATTCCCTCTTAGATAGATAGCTATACTTTATTGATCCCGAGGGAAATTGGAAAGGCCAACATGGACTCACTTCAACAATATTTGCCAGCAGTACAAAATTCATAGTTCAAAGTAAATATAGTACAAAGTATGTATACATCACTGCATACTACCCTGAGATATTCTTGCAGGAATTCACAGTAGAACAAAGAAATATAATAGAATCAATGAAAACTTAGATAAAGTTTTAGATAAAAGAACAATCCTTTTTAAAAATCTCTCTCTGTTCTTATTTATTCATTCCTCATCTATTAGTGTATAGTATAGTGAGAATGGCTCCAGGGCAGTGTTTTGTAACATGGAGGATGTGGGAAGTCTTCAGCCTCCCAGGTAAACACATCTGCACCAGGTGTACCAAGCTGAGAGAACATATTAAGGAACTCAATGACCTTTGACTCATGCGAGAGAATGAAAAGGTGATAGACTGGAGCTACGGGGATGTAGTTACCCCTAGGTTGTAGGCGACAGGTAATCGAGAGACTGTCAGGAGAAACAGGGGAAATGCACAGCCGGTGCAGAATACACCTGTGGACATTATCCTCAATAATAAGTATATAAATTTAGATACTTTGGAGGAGGACGACCTACCAGGGGAGAACCACAGTAAACAGGTCTCTGGCACTAAGGCAAGTGCTATGGCTCAGAAGAGCAGAGAGGTGAAGCCATCTGCAGAGTTGATAAGAGATTCCTTAGTCAGAGAATCAGAGACAATATTCTGGTGGGTGCAATACAGACACTCGGATGGTATGTTGCTTCCCTGGCATCAGGATCAGAGATGCCTCAGGTGATGGTGAGGGTGAGCGGCCAGAAGTCTTGGTGCACAAGGTGAAGAGGTCCTGAAGAGAGATTTTAGGGAGTTAGGTAGAAAGCTGAGAAACAGCACCTCTAGCATAGTAATGTTTGGCTGCTGCCTGTGCTACGTGTCAATGAGGGTAGAATAGGACAATTTGGAAGGTAAATGCATGGCTGATGAACTGGGGTGGGGGGAAGGGGTTCAGATTCATTGATAATTAGGATCTTTTCTGAGGAAGATATGACCTATGCAAAAGGAACGCAGACAAAACCCTGGAGCAACTCAGCAGGCCAGGCAATATCTATAGAAAACAGTATAGTCAACTTTTCGGAATGAGAATGGGAAGTAGAATTTAAATGGGTGGCTTCTATTATTCCACTTCCCATTCCCATTCTAACACGTCAGACCATGGCCTCCTCTACTGCCAAGATGAAGCCACACTCAGGTTGGAGGAGCAACGCATTGTATTCCGTTAGAGTAGCCTCCAACCTAAAGGCATGAAAGGTCATGCCCCTCCACCTTCACCATTCCCCATTCCCATTTCCCTCTCACCTTATCTCCTTCCTAGACCATCACCTCCCTCCCTCTTCATCTTCTTTCCAGTCCTGCTGTAGGGTCTCGGCCTGAAATGTTGACTATACGCTTTTCCATTGATGCTGCCTGGCCTGCTGAGTTCCTCCAGCATTTTGTGTGTGTTGCTTGGATTTACAGCACCTGCAGATGTTCTCTTGTTTGTGATTGTACCTATACAAAAGCAATGGGTTACACCTGAACCTGGCGGGAGTGGGGTCCAATGTCCTTCTGGGTAGGTTGGAGACTTGTTCAGGTGGGTTTAAACGAATTTGGCAGGGGGATGTGAACCGGACTGATAGTGCTAAAAATGAGGTAGTTGGTTTACAGAGACAATGTGCAGTGAGACTAAGCAAGGAGAGACTGATGATAGGGCAAAATTGCACTCAACAGGATGAACCGCAACATAAAAGGCAGACCAGATCAAAAAAGGTGAAAACAGAACTGAAGGTGTTATATTTGAATGTGCGTAGTCTATGGAATAAGGTCGATGAACTTGTAGCACAGTTACAGATTGACAAGTATGATGTTGTAGGCATCAGTAAACCATGGCTGAAAGAAGATTATAGCTGGGAGCTTAATGTCTAAGGATACACATTGTATTGAAAGGGTAGGCAGGAAGGCAGAGGGGCTGGTGTGGCTCTGTTGGTGAAAAATTAAATTAAATCATTAGAAAGAGGTGACATAAGGTTAGAAGGTGATAAATCATCATGGATAGAGCTAAGGAACTGCAAGAGTAAAAGACCCTGATGGAAGTTTAATACAGATCCCAAACGGGAGAAAGGATGTGATCTGTAAGTTACAACAGGAGATAGAAAATGCATGCCAAAAGGATAATTTTACAACAGTCATGGGGTATTTCAATATGTAGCTAGATTGGGAAATCAAATTAGTGTGGGATACCAAGAGGAAGAATTTCTACAATGCCTCCAAGATAGCTTTTTAGAGCAGCTCATGGTTGAGTACACTAGAGGATCAGCTATTCTGGATTGAGTGTTGTGCAATGAACCAAACTGATTGGAGAGCTTAAGGTAAAAGAACACTTAGGGGTCAGTGATCATAATATGATAGAATTCACCCTGAAATTTGAGAAGGCGAATCTAAAGTCCTGTGTATCAGTATTACAGTGGAGTAAAGGAATTTATGGAGGCATGAGAGAGGAACTGGACAGAATTGATTGGAAAAGAACACTGGCAGGGATGATGGCAGAGCAGCAATGACCGGAATTTCTGAAATCAATTTGAAGGCAAAGAATTTACATGTCGTAAGGAAGGAAAAACTATTTTAAAGGCAAGATGATACAACCCTGGCAAACAAGAGATGTCAAATGGAGCTTGGAGCTTAGAATGTACATGGAGTTTAGAAAAATAGAGGCTATGGGTAAGCCTAGGTAGTTCTAAGGTAAAGACTTATTCGGCACAACTTTGTAAGCTGAAGGGTATGTATTGTGCTGTAGGTTTTCTATGTTTCTATGTTTCAAAGCCAACATAAAAGCCAAAAAGAGGCCATGTAATAGAACAAAATTTCATAGGAAGTTCAAGGATTGTGAAGTTTTTAAATGCTAACAGCAGGCAACTATAAAAAAAATCATTAAGAAGGTAAAGATGGAAAACTAAAGTAACTTAGCCAATAATATTAAAGAAGATATCAAAAGTTTCTCCATATACATGCAGTGTAAAAGAGAGGCAAGAGCAGATATCAGACTGCTGTAAAACTATGCTGGAGAGGTTGTAATCGGGACAGCGAAATGGCAAATAAACTGAATAAATATTTTGCATTAGTGTTCGCTGTGGAAGACACTGGCAGTATGGTGGAAGTTCCAGTTGACAGGGGTCATGAAGGGTGTGACATAACCATTACTAGAGAGAAGGCTCTTGGGAAACTGAAAGGTCTGAAGGTAGGTAAGTCACCCAGACCCGATGGAGTACACTCCAGGGTTCTGAAAGGGGTGGCTAAAGAAATATGGAGGCATTAGTAATGATCATTTAATAATCAATTGATTCTGGAATGGTTCCAAAAGACTAGAAAATTGCAAATGTTACTCCACTCTTCAAGAGAGAGTGGCAGAAGAAATTAAATTATAGGCCACTTAGTCTAAATTCAGTGGTTGGGAAGATGTTGGAGACGATTGTTAAGGATATACTTTCAGGGTAATTGAAGGCACATGGGCACATTGGCCATGGGCAGTATGGTTTCCTCAAGGGAAAATCTTACCTGTCAAATCTGTTGGAATTCTTTGAAGAAATAACAAGTAGGATAGACAAAGGAGAATCAGTTGATGCTATGTACTTGGATTTTCAGAGAGACTTTGACAAGGTGCTACATGTGAGACTACTTAACAAGCTATGAGCCTGTGATATTACAGGAAAGATTCTAGCATGGATAAAGCAGTGGCTGTTTGGCAGGAGGCAAAGAGTGGGAATAAAGAGAGCCTTTTCCAGCTGGCTGGCAGTGACTAATGATGTTCCACACGGGTTAGTGTTGGGACTGATACTTCTAATGTTGTATGTCAATGATTCGGATGTTGGAATTGATGGCTTTGTTGCAAAGTTTGCAGACAATAAGAAAATGGATGAAGAAGCAGGTGGTATTGAGGAAATGAGGAGGGTATAAAAGGACTTAGACAGATTAGGAGAATGGACAAAGAAGTGGCAGATGGAATACAGTGTCATGAAGTGTATGGTCATATACTCGGGAAGAAGAAATGAAAGGGTTGACTATTTTCTAAATGGGAGAAAGTGCAAAAATCTGAAGTGCAAAGGGATTTAGAAGTTCTTGTGTGGACTTTCCTAAAGGCTAATTTGCAGATTGCCTCTAGTGAGGAAGGCAAATACAATGTTGGTATTCATTTCAAGAGGACTAGAACATAAAAGCAAGGATGTAATGTTGATATTTAATAAGGCACTAGGAGGCCTCACTTGGAGTATTGTGAGCAGTTTTGGGCCCATTATCTCAGAAATGATGTACTAAAACTAGAGAGGGTTCAAAGAAATTTCACAAAAATGATTCCAGGATTAAACAGCTTGTCATATGAAGAGTGTTTTGATAACTTTGGGCCTGTATTCACTGGAATTTAGAAGAATGAGGGTGACCTAATGGAAACCTATCAATTGGTGAGAGGCCTTGATAGAGTGGATCTGGACAGGATGCTTCCTACAGCCTCAGAATACAGGGGCATCCTTTTAGAACAGAGATGAGGAGGAATTTCTTTAGCTAGAGAGTGGTGAATCTGTGGAATTCATTGCCACAGGTGGCTGTGAAGGCCAAGACTTTATGTTTATTTGAGGCAGACGTTGATAAATTCTTGATTGGTCAGGGCATGATGGGATATGAAAGGAAGGCAGGAGAATGGGGCTGATAGGAAATTTGGATCAGCTATGGTGAAATGGCAAAGTAGGCTCCATGGGCCAAATGGCCTAATTCTACTCTTATATCTTATGGTATTATGGTCTAATATGTGTTGTAGATTTCTTGATCCTGAGTCCATAGGTTGTCTTCAATGACCAGTTCAGTATTGAGGTGAATGAAGTTAACCAGGCTAGTTCACATTCAACTTCAAATGTTGGCTGAAGGGTAACACCTTTTCTTGTACCTGATGGTGTGGGACTTGAAGCTCCTGTACCTCCTTCCTGAAAACAGCAGTGAGAAGACAGCTTGGACTGGATGATAAAGGTCCTTGATATTGGATGCTGCTTTTTTGTGTGCTTGTAGATGTGCTCAAAGGTCAGGAGGGCTTCACCAATGATGGACCAAGCTGTATCCACCAGTTTTATGGGGTTTTCCATTCAAGGGCATTTGTGTTTCCATACCAGGCTGTGATGTAACCAGTAAGTAAACCCTCCATCGCACATCTGAAGTGTGTCAAAATTTTGGAGGATGTGCAAACTTCTTAGAGTGTAGAGGCATTGCCAGAACTTTTTTGACATGTGATTTATATGCTGGGTCCAGGGCAGAACCTTTGAAAAGATCACGCCAAGGAATTTAAAGTTACTCACCCTTTTCGCCTGTGACCCTCAAATGAGGATCAGCTCATGGACCCCCAATCTCTTCCTACGCTAGTCAATAATCAGCTCTTTGTTTTTGCTGATATTCCATATTCCATTTAATAATGCTTTCCTTAAGTTGTCGTAATTCTCTTTCTCTTTATTTTATGCCTGTGAATTCTAGCCCTTGAACCCTTCCAACAGGATAACCTCCCACTGTCCACTCCGTCTAGACCTCTGATCATTTTGTTTATTTCAATCCTGACAATGATGAGATGGCCTTCAGAGAGGATGTGGGAAAGCTTGAGAACTGGTGCCTGCCAAATAACCTCTTCCTCGATGTCTACAAGACAAAGGAGATGCTTATCGACTTCAGGAGAACTCTCACCACTCAATTCCCTCTTTACATTGGCAGCACTGCAGCGGAATCTGCGAGCAGTTTCAAACTCCTGGGATTGTACATCTCGCACAACCTCGGAAGCCCCAGTACTCATCCTATACAATCAAGAAAGATAACCAGAACCTCTACTTACTGAGGAAGCTGAAGAGAGCTGGACTATGCACATCATGACTTATGTCTTACTACGGATGCACAGCCGGGAGCATCTTAACATGCTGCATCACTGCATGGTATGGAAAGTACACTCTGGCAGAGAAGGTGGCTCTACATCAGGTAGTCAAAACTGCCCAATACATCACTGGAACACACCTTCACAGCATCAAGGCCATATCTACAGAAAAGCATCAGAAAAAGGCCAACAATGTCATAAAGGATCCCACCTACCCTGCTCATGGACTGTTTCTCTCTCTCCCATCAGGGAGGAGGCTACATAGCATCCATGCCAGGACCACCAGACTCAAAAATAATTACCTTCACCACGCAATAAGACACATCAAATTCTTCACCCACTATCCCAC
The DNA here is from genome assembly GCF_963921235.1 of Mobula hypostoma. Lineage (NCBI taxonomy): Eukaryota > Metazoa > Chordata > Chondrichthyes > Myliobatiformes > Myliobatidae > Mobula > Mobula hypostoma. Next base: position 29,196,766 of record NC_086113.1, read on the forward strand.
ATCTCCACACCCCCAACCACCACTACTTTATCATTTCCTGTCAAAGTCAACTTATGTATTGACACTTCTGTGCCTAACTTCACTTTATGGACATACCATCAATATATAATTTTTATTCTGTTCCTTATCTTATTGTGTTTTTTGATGCTGCGTCAGATCCAGAGCAATAATTATTTTGTTCTCCTTTACACTTTTGTACAGGAAATAACTTTAAATTATCTTGAATCTTGTTCTTGAATCTTGAATCCCCTTCATCCTTATCTGCTGTAAAGAGCTTTGCAGACCTTCAAATCTATCCTTGCAACCACACTCTTTTCTGACCTTTAGTAAAATGGAAAAATACAATGGTTCATGGAAAATGGGATTAATGTAGATAGAATCAAAAAATGGTATTGACAGGATGGGACCAAAGGGCTGTTTTTGTACACTTTGACTCTGACACAGTGCTCACTTTGGACAAACAATGGCAAATCCTGAAGAAGCTGTGATGATCAATTTATTGCGGTTATGTGTTTAAAGCCAGCTGCTGAAGAGAAGGCACAAAACAACACTGGGTTCATCTAAGATGTTCCTTGTTCATCAAGTAAAAAATAAATCCCATTTAAATCCCAAGATACTTAGAAGTCCAAGAATCTGAAAATGGCAGTTAAAATATTGATCCCATTATTGTTAACTATATATGTATTTGTGAAACGCTTTTTGAAAATGCGCAATCAATGTGGTACATTTGAATGCAAATGAAACATACATACTGTATATGTGGGAAAAGTTGCACATTTGACACAAAAATACACATCAACAGTTATCAGCCTTCAATGTAGAGTTAACAAAAGTACTGAACTTGTTCCCTGGAGTTAATATAGTATTCTCTAACCCAAGCTACAGTGGTTACAGAAAGTCTCCAAATACAGCACACTAGTAAAGAGTACAGTTAATGTTATATATATTCTCCCAATACACCAAAGAGTACAAGTATATTCAATTGATAGTCAGCAGCTCTTCAAGAATAAAACTTATCATCATCTTCTCAAGATCAATTAGAGATAGGAAATAAATGTCAGTAATTCCCACAAACAGCAAATTAGTGACAAAAAGTTCACTTTCTATGAAATTATACTAACAATTTTAACAACATTCCTTTCAAATCTCATCCTCACTATGCAAAATAGGGTGATATTAGAATTAATCCAGTTCCCATTTTTTAGTAAGTGTTGAATAGTGCATACTGCATGCTGGAGAACTGTTTAATCGTGAATCCTCTCTCCACTTCTGCATTTACTCATGCCCTTCACTGCTCATGAATGGGGTCAGTAGCATACGTTGACACATGGGGGTATTTTTTTTCTCTCTCTTTAGGTGAAGGCATTATAAGCAGCAATTAAGCATTTATGCTAACTTACTGAGGCTTGACTCATGTGCATATTACATTAGTAGAGTCCAATAAAACTGGAGATAAAACAGCAGAGGGGGCTGGCACACTTCCAAAGGGGATCTGACCAGGACACATCTATTTAACGTTGATTGTTTTCTATCTCGACAAAAATCTGCCTGCAGCAGCAGGATCCACAATAGTGCTGGCAAATTAAGAAGGAAGGCACAGGAGCACTTTGGCAAAATTTAATGCATGGGAAATGCACTCCCAGGATTTTGTGCTGTTTAATTCAAAGTGTGATTACCAAAATGAAACTTTGTCAAATATTACAGGCTGTTTCAACTCTTGGATGAAGAGGAGGCCTGGCACTGAGATACGTAGAAGTGGCTTAATCACTTAACCAGTTTTAACAGCAAACTTATTATCATTTCAACTGGCAACTCACCAACAAAAACAATCAACTAAAAACTGAAACTATTGAAGTCAAATCGCTTGCAGCAAGTTGTTAGATCTGCAGCTGGAAATACTAGAATTCTTAAGCAGTTGTTCTTGGTGCATATAATATCAAAAAAAATAGAATTTGTGTAGAAGAAATGCAAGAAAGTCTATTTTTTCTAACTATCAGTTCACCTGCTTTCAATAAGAATATGGTAAAGCAAAATTCACTCATTTGCAAATGGTGATTAAGTAAATTAACTGGACCTCATTTGTTTTTGATCAATAGCACAAGGACTAATGGAAGAAAAGGTCTTCTACCACGTTTTCTATTCTGTTTAAATATAGTAATTTAAACTCGTATGTATAGAGAGAAGTTCAATGTTAAATATAAATATCACATTCAAAAAAATTAAACTTTCTGAATTTTCCATTTTTCAACATTCAGTAGCACTGACATCAGCTGTGTTGAAGTGCTTTGACAGATTGGTGATGAAGCATATCAACTCCTGCCTGAGGAGTGACTAGGATGCACTCCAATTTTCCTACAGTCAGAACAGGTCAACAGCAGATGCTATTTCATTGCATATACATTCAATCCTGGAACATCTGGACAGTGATGATGCGTTCATCAGGATGCTCTTCATCGACTACTGCTCAGCATTCAACAATATCATCTCCTCAAAACTAATCAATAAGGTCGAAAACCTTGGCCTCAATACCTCCTTAAGCAACAAAACCTTTGATTTGCTTACTTACAGACCACAGTCAGTATGAATTTGCAACAACATTTCCTCAACAATCAACATCAGCACAGGAGCACTACAAAGTTGTATGCTTAGCCCCCTGTTTTACTCATTTTACACTAATGGCTGTAAGGCTAAGCACAGCTCCAATGCCATATTAAAGTTTACTGATGACACTACTGCTGTTGGTGGAATCAAAGGTTGTGATGAATAAGCAGAAAGGAGGGAGACTGAAAATCTGGCTGAGTGGTGCTACAACAACCTTTCACTCAATGTCAGCAAGATCAAGAAGCTGATTATTCACTACAGGAGGAGGAAACCAGAGATCCATAAGCCAGTCCTCATTGGGGGTTCAGACGTGGAGAGCATCAGCAACTTAAATTCCTTGGCATTATCATTTCAGAAGTTCAGTTCTGGGTCCAGCAAGTAAGTGCCATTAACAAAAAAGCACGCTGTGCCTCTACTTTGTTAAAAGCTCACTCAGATTCCGCATTTCATCTAAAACTTTGATAAATTTCTAAAGATATGTAGTCAGAGAGTTAATTGACTGACCGCATCGCAGCCTGGTATGGAAACACTAATACTTTTGAATGGAAAATCCTACAAAAAGTAGTGGATACAACACAATACATTGCAAGTAAAGCTCTTCCCGCCATTGAGCACATCTGCGTGGAGCATTGTTGCAGGAAAGCAGCATCCATCATCAGCAACCCCCACCACCCAGGATATGTTCACTTCTCACTGTTGCCATCACGAAGAAGGCACAGGAGCCTCAGTTCCCACACCAGCAGGTTTGGGTTATCTCATAAATCTTTTACAGGTATAGTCTAATTTTGAGCGTTCCTTACTCTGAAGGTAAATTCCTTGCTCTGAGGGTTCTCGAGGTTAAGAAGCATCTCCTTCTCTTCCAGATGACTTACATTTTGTGATGCATTGACTGTCCTACATCACGACTTTCCAGCTTGTTTGTATCTTTTCGTTCATAATTTTAAATGAAGAGAAACCTGTGGTCCATTTTTAAAATATCAAGATTGCCTTCAGTTTCTGATCAATGATCAGAAATTGCTCAGACGGCAAAAGATAACGTAATGGTGGGTAAAGCCCTACAGTCAATTAAAACTCATCCACGAGTACATTATCGCTCCTATTTTAGCAACCAGATTTATTTTAAACAAATTAGGCCTTGAAGTCCCTCAGTGGAATAGCAGTGCATGAATACTTAACAAATTCAGATGAAGTTTGTCTTTCCATTAATTGAGGAGCCCATCTAGTTCATTTAAAGAAGCTAACAGAGAGAATACTGAAAAATGAACTGGGTGTTGCTAGTATTTTTGTTTTTGTAAATCTCCCCTGCTGATTGCTGCAGACATTGGTAATTTTTAAAAATTAGTTTGACATCTACTTTGTTTAATTTAACAACTTTAGATTTTTATCTGCTTATTTTGACTTTGTAATTGTATGACAGATTTACCTAAACTTATGCTCTCATTTCTTTTGTGAAATATAATGCCCCCATGTTGAGATGATGTTAACTGAACACAAATATAACTTTGAATTTAGCCAGTGTTTACTGGGCTGACATAATTTATTATTGAGATTTGGTCTTGTTCTTCTCTGTAAATTATTTCCGTATGTTAGTTTTTGTACCTTTTCATCAGATTTGTAAGACAACTCAGTTTGGTCCAACACATTAACCAAGCAGCTTAGTTTAGAGAAGGGTAACACACTTCAAAGAAAAAGAAAAATTACTAGTTAACAAAAAAAAGGATTAGAACTGCCATGATTGTCCAGGGTTATCAGCACAATCAAACAATATACCTTCAGATGAAACCCCCAAAGAAATAATGGAGACTATTGATTCTGCACCAGACTAATGGGCCAATAGTCAGTGGATGATGACTTGGACAAAGTCTGACTTCAAAATATAAAGCATGGTTATATACAGTAAAACCCAGTGTTAATTGCAAGCATTACCAGAAGACAAAGGGGGAATAGGGGGAAGGAGGGAAAGGAGAGAGGCAGATAAGAAAATTCAAGGGATATAAAACCTTCATAGGAAGCGAGTGAAGATGCAAACTAGAAAGAAAAAAAAATACAAGAAAGGGAGAGGAAAGGAGGGGAGAGGAATAAGAAGAAAGAAGGTATAGGGGAAAATGGAATTGGGAAAGAGCATGTGAAATAGAGAGACAAAAGGGAGATTGAAGGTGAGAGAGGAAAGGAAGGGAATGTGCGTGTCTGTTTGAAGAAACCTTCTGAAGTAAGTGTAAGACATGTTGTTTGCAAAGTGGAAACTCAAGATGTTTTCACCCATCTTTAAGACCGACAGGTCTCATTTGGGATGCACAACAGTCATTTCTACTGTGCCAACTCACTGGTGTGCAGTCAGTGACAGTAGTATATTTAGTGTTGGCTGTAAAAGGCTTACTGCTGCTTGCAGACAGCTATCTCATTAAGCGGTGTGTTACATAGATGTGACCAGTTTGGCTTTAAACTCAGAAGATCAGGTTAATTAAACTGGAGAAATCAGTCTTTAAATGATAAAAGGAAAGACAAAATGTCATCATGAACTGAAGTAGATGAAAATAATCCCTGCTCCCTGCCTTGATATTTCACATATGATTTTGCCTCACTCAAACCAGTTGGTAGTTTTGCACGCAAAGGCATACAAGCACAAACTGTTAGTAAAGGATGAGATAAAGGCTTTGGAGAGAAAAAATCTTATCTCAGAAAATCAAGAAGGGGCATCAATCTAGGTGAAACTAAAAGGCAGCACATATTGTGGAAGTTGTCTTTTGGTCTGAAAATGCAGAAAATAGCATTTATAATAGAAGGCATAGATTAATAAGACTGGCAGATGCATATCTAGTAAGAGTGACAATATAATCATGGAGGATTTTGATACACAAATATATTGGGAAACCAAATTAACGTTAATAGTGTAGGATGTAAAGCAAACTAGCCTGTTAAAAAAAGCTTCTATTAATATGTAAAAAAGGCATAGGTTCGTAAAAGAAAAGTTAATGTGGATCCTTTACAGACTGAGGCTGAAGCAGATTGAGCCAATACTTACCTGACCTTAGAAGAATGGAAGGTGATCTCATTAAATGTAGAACATCAAATAAGCTGGTGTCTCAACCCAGAAGCCAATTTACAATAAATATCCTTCTCCTGTTTATCATCTGTATCCTTCCATTCCCTTAATATTCATGGATCTATCTAAAAGTCTCTTTAAACTCCATCAAACTGCCTGATTCTACTAGTACTCCTGGTAAACAACAGGAATACTGCAGATGCTGGAAATTCAAGCAACACACATGAAAGTTGCTGGTGAACGCAGCAGGCCAGGCAACATCTCTAGGAAGAGGTGCAGTTGATGTTTCAGGTTGAGACCCTTTGTCAGGACTAACTGAAGGAAGAGTGAGTAAGGGATTTATTGTGAGGCTGACTGGCATTACCTGCATTTCCCTAGACCTCCAGGACTGTGCCTGTTGCTAGTGAGAAAACATCTCGAGTGGAGTGGAGTGTGGAGTGTGGAGTGTGGAGTGTGGAGTGTGGAGTGTGGAGTGGAGTGGAGTGGAGTGGAGTGGAGTGGAGTGGAGTGGAGTGGAGTGGAGTGGACTGGACTGGACTGGACTGGACTGGACTGGACTGGACTGGACTGGACTGGACTGTCCATCTCTTATCTGTTTCTCATCATTACCTGTATTGCTGCCACCTGTGTCTCATTATGCTCCACCTATCATCTACTCTCTGTTTATTGCTCAATGTATTTCAGTCCTGTGTTTTTACCTGTTCCTTTTGCCAGATTGTGTCAGTGAATTTTACTGAGCCTTTCCAGCATTTGTATCTGTAGACTGTCAGAATATTGACTCTGCTTGTTTCCCAGTTCTGGTTTTTGGATTTCTCTGCTTGAACTTTGATGCTGATTTTGTTTGCACCTTGGGATTTGTTATTCAATTAATATCACTGTGTGCACAGTACTTGGTCTGTGATGAGATCCCTTCTCCAGTGCCATCAAGCCCTGGGGACTTATCTACCATAATGCCTTTCAGATGACCCAACTCTGCTGCCTCCTTAGACTCAAAGTGTCCCAGTACTTTAATATGACCCACTTTGTTTTCACTATCCTACAAGGCACCAAATGACAGCCCCTTTGAACTCATCTGTGGAAATGGTTTGAATTCCTCTTTTTAATGCCCCCTTTTTCCCTTTTTAATGTGACTAGGGTTCTATTGAGGTCCCTGATCTATAACAGCACTCAAAACTGCATTTTTTTTCATAGTGATGAGTTCTCATTCTCAGAGCTCACCAACCAGCTGTTCTCTGATATTCTCTAAGATGCCGGGTTATGGGGTATGGCTCTGGATGATCAGTGCTGTCAACTGAGGCGTTACAAGAGAAGGAACATCAGGAATTCACAGTGGCGGATGCTGCTAATGGAGGTCTCTGTAGCCAAGCAATCACCTTCTTTCTCACTTTTTCTTGATGATCGGGAGAGTTTGCTGCCCATTCTCAAGTCAGAGATTCTGAGAATAAAAAGCAACATGGTAAACTGTAACAGTGGCTGGTAAGTCTCCCCTTTCGCTATGAAATAGGTTACATTTCTCTGTCCCTATGGCGTGTCAAACTGTTGGGTGAACAATTTTTGTTGACAGCAAATCTTGATCTTTGGGGGCTTTGCTGGTGCCAGCTGGGTGGTGACTGCTGACTCCTTTGCAGAAATGTTTGGAAGGAGGAGGGAAGTTGATGTGTTCTGCTGCTTGTGCAGGGGAAGGGAGCTTTAGGGTTTTAATATTTTCGTGTTGTTCATTCTTTTTGGTTTCCTCTGCTTTTCGTGGATGTCCGTGAAGACTAAGTATTCCAGGCGGTATACATTTTCTTATAATAAATGAAACCATTGAATTTGTTCTCCTTATTAAATAGCAATAGAAAGTTCTCATTAATATCTCAGCCACTTGCTCTGACTCCAAGCACAATTTCCCTCTTTTATCTTTGAGTGGAACTACTCTCTGATTACTTATTCTCTTTTTCTTAATCTAAGTCTTAAATACCTTGGGATTTTCTTTGACCCTGTTCATGAAGGACATTTTGTGGCCCCTTTTGGACAACTTAATCACCTGCTTTGGCACTTTAGTATTATCTTTATATTCCACAAAGCCCCAGTCTGATATTAGCTTCTTAAATCTTATGCATGCATAAGATATTTAAGGTATCATTATCATCATCATGTGTCATTTTGTATGACATAATCGATTCTGGTCTTTCCATGGCCATGATTGTCCTCAGCAAATTTTTCTACGGAAGTGGTTTGCTATTGCCGCCTTCTAGGCAGTTTCCCATGTCGAGTGCCCATGGAGGAATTAAAATATGGAAGAAAATGTTGAACTGGAATGGGTCAAGAGGACACTGGAAGCAGACAAACCAATTGTCTTTGTTCTTGTCATGAAGTTGAAGGAATGAAGACTGCCATTTTGTGAAGCTGCTCTACATTCTCCATGTTGTGAACTAGAGTTGCTTGACTTTTGGTGTTTTAAACTGGATGTAAAGATCTTCCAGGTAGTCTGTTGGATTAGAGATCATTTCAAAATAAGTTGTTGTCTGTGAAGTTTTCTTTGGTTAGATATGACATGCAGGTTTGTGACTGCTGGGCTCTCTGTCAACCCTGAGTGATTCAAACTGGTTACTAGTTATAAAATAAAGTGCCATAAAGTGCCATAAAGTACCAATTGTCAGTTGTCACTTGCAGAAAAAGGGCAATAAATGGATGCTGGCTTGGACCAAAGCCAATAAGAAGGTGTTAATGGTCAATCAGATGCCCCTTAGCCAATAACAGTGAAAGGCAACATTTGAACCATAAGGATAAAATATAAAAGCAGAAGCTTTCGGATGTAGCATAGCAAAAACTTCGGAGATTTGCCATTGCGAGGAAGAACCCCTATGTCAGAAGCTGGAAGAAGAAACGATCGATCATCTGGTACAAAGGGATTAGTACAAAGAGAACAGTAGAATTCATGTTCTAAGTTGTAGGATTGGGATCAAAATAGTTACATTGTTTATGCAGAGACAATAAAGAGTGAGCTGTGATCAATTAAGATTTGTACAGTGAGTTTCTTAACCTAGTTCAGTTCAGATGAATGTTCAGCACTACACCTTGCCCTAGGGTAACTGCAGGTTAGAGGAGGAAAGGAGCACCTTACATCACTTTTGGTACAGACATTTCTCTACTCTACCATCCGGGTAAGCTCTAAGGTACAAAAATGCACAATTTTGACAAGCTTAATGCTAGAATGATGTTTTCCTTGAGTAAGGTATCTGAGATAAGTTGCAGAAGTAAAGAACTGTCCATTTAACCAGATGAGAGGATAGTTCTTCTCCTTGAGAACTGTGAATATTTTAATTTTTCTACCCAAGAGAGAGATTGAATAATATCAAGGAAATCAAAGGATATGTGATTGGTACAACATATCACTGATATCTGAATGGCCTACACTAGTTCCTATTCCCTAAGATCTATATTACGTTGAAAAGCAACACATTGTAGAAATGTGAATATGGGTTGTGATGGATAAAACTATCTCAGAAATTTTAGAATAAAGTTATTGGAAGATTTACATTTTAAAAAGTGCTCTGATTTCCTCCCACATCCCAAAGATATGTGGATAGGTAGGTAAACTAACCTTTGTAAATTGTCCACTGTGGTAGGTGACAGAATATTAGTGGGTGAGAATATAGGGAGGGTAAAAAGAAGGATTACTGTCATATTAGTGCAAATAGGTTGTTGATGACCAGTTCAAAACTCAGTGGCTTAAAAAGTCTGTTTCTGTGTTACATCTTTCCATGACACTAAAATCATTGTAAGGAGAAATGCGACAAGAAATGAAATAAGAAATAAATGAACAGATTAAACTGTACAACTCTGCTTTCAACACACGAAAAACTACAATCATTCAATTCAACCTCTAACATGTGAGGTTCAATTATACAGAACATAATATCTGTGCCTAGCTTTTTAACTCCTTTAAGGAGTCATATTGATTACTTTGATAAAATTATTGACGACATGACCTAATGACCCCTTCGTCAATTTAGTGTCGAAAATTGGCAGTTTGGTCTTTAAAATCTAACCTAACATTTAAGTGCAGTAGCAAGCAAGTGCACACTGTTAAGGTTCTGTATCACAGATGAGATCCTAAGTCAAGGTCCTCTCAGGCAAGTGTAAAAAGTGTCAAAAGGTTATCTTTAAGAAGAGCAAGGGACTTTTCCCCATTGTGCAGGCTAGAATTTATTTTGCAATAACACAGATCACCTAGTGATTTTCACATTTCTTTCGATGGAACATGCTTTGTTCAAACTGAATACGTTATTTACTATGTTTATAACGCAAACACCAATACCAATTATAACAATGGCTGTACTTCATAAGTGCTTCATTGCTACAAAGTGATATGTAGTTGAACACATAGTGGTGACAGACATCATATAAATAGGTCCTTCAGGAGACCCAAAGAAGTGTCTCAGCCCAAAACATCAACTGCTTATTCTTTTCCATAGATGCTGCCTGAGCTCCTCCAGCATTTTGTGTGTGTTGCATATAAAGAGGTATTTGCTTTTGACCCCTAGTACCTGAATGCATTTCCATGTCCACGGGTAAGAGATGGAGTTAGCAATTCCTTAAATTATTACCTTGAGATGAAGTACTTCCTAAAGAAAGAGTAATTCACACAATGGTTTTCCAAGTGGACAATGAAGCCAAAAATAATAACAGCAAGACTATTACAATGTAGAAAATAGAAGCAGATTAATCATACTCCCCTTAACTAAACTCTGCCATTCATACTGTTGTGTCCACAGGTTATCCTGGCTCTCATTGGCTTTTCCACCTAATTACTATATTATCTAGTTCACTCAATGGCCAAAAATCTACCTTTTTACCTTCATAGTCAACAAATGAGCATCCAAAGCTCTTTCAGAATGAGATTTCCAAGATATACAAATGTTTTCATGAGAAACTCTTAAATTGCTGCCATTAACTGTTTTATTTTTCTTCCTAATTACAAGCTCTCAGTGTCTTGCCTTTTCTGATTTTAAAATAATGCACCCTCAGTAATTCCTCTTGGAACCTCAGCACTCTAATCATTCAAAAGCATTTTAGCAGCTTATATGATGGGAACTAATATTACTGTAGAAATCTAAATGAGGAATTGAAATAACTCTTTCCAGTAACATATCCACGTGCTCTACTTTGCCTTAATTAACTACAATACCACTGAGTCTCGTAATCTTATTTATTCCTATATTTAGCCTTCATCTTTTCATATTCCTTATTTGCCTTTGCTTTGATCCTTTCATCTTTCTATACATTTATTATTTGATTTATCTATAAGTTCAATTAACTTTAATGAATGTTTATACTCAATATGCCTTATTCTCATTGTTGATTAAAAGAACATAAGTAATAGAAATATGAGCAGGAGTAGGTCATCTGGCCTATCAAGCCAGCAAGTAGTAAGAGGCAGAGTCAATCTCCATGACTTCATCCTCTAGTAGTTCTTGTTTACTCTAATACTGTGGCACAGAAAATATTTTGAACCACAATTTACGTATATAAATTGATTTTCAATTTAAGTAAGTTGATATTCTCTTGAAATTAAAATAGTATTTGAATCTCTAGGGATGGTATCTTGGCACACTACAAGTATGGCGAAATGTGTCAACTCCTTTTGACAGATTAAGCGCCATTATGTACTGAGAGTTGAAATTAGCAATAAATCCAATGAACCATTCAAAGCTGGCACTGGAACCTGCAAGGACCCTCTGTATGGAATGGCCCTCCTTACCTCCATCTAAAACTGATCAAATGGTTTTCCTTTCTTCAGTTTGGAACCTGAATTTGGAAGCCACTGAAGTATTGTGGCCCCTGGATAAAATTTCCAAGATTTTTTTAAGTCATGGACAGCTAAAATGGATCATAATTCATTTGCAAAATTAAATTGTTTTTGCGTCTTTAAGAGGTATCGGATCAAGCCTGGTGTTCAGACAACTCCATAAGCCAAAGAGTTATCAAATCCCAGGAAGCTCACCAATGCCTCTAATTACTCAGGAGAAAAAAGAAATTTAACATGTCACCATCAATTTTTATCAATGCACCATGAAAAGCATTCTGACTAGATGCATCATGCTTGGTATGGAAACTGTTTTGCACATAACCACAAGAAAATGTAGCAAGCTGTGGACATAGCTCAGCACATCATGGAAACCAGCCTCCCTTCTGTGGACTCAATAAGGCATCCAGCATAATCAAAGAGCCCACCCACTACTGACATTCTCTCTTCTCCCCCTTCCATCAGGCAAAAATAGTACCGCAAGTACCGCAAGGCTCAAGGACAGCTTCCGACCTTCTGTTATAAAAATATTAAATAGTTCCCTAGTACAAAAAGATGGACTCTTGATTCACATTTTACATCATCATGATCTTGTACCTTATTGTCAACCTGCTCTTTACTTTCTCTGTAGCTGTTTCACTTTATTCTGCATTCCGTTATTATTTACTGTGTCATGAATCGATCTGTACAAACAGTATTCAAGACAGGATTTTCAATGTTCTGCACACGAGGCAATGAGAAATTCCAGTTCCATTTACAATGTTTCTATTACTCCTTCTCAGGCACAATATAAAGGCAAGGTGCAAAAGCGCCACATTGAGAGGTTCAGATTTCACATTGTGCAAGAGAATATAAAGAGTTTCAATATGTTTCTAAAGTGGAAAAGTGCAGAAAAGATTTACATAGATTGTGGTAGGATTCAAGGAATTAATTTATAGAGAGAAAGAAAAAGGATCTAGTTCCTTTCTGGCACATATGACGAATAAACTCTTTTTGTGCTTCCTGCCGGGGACAGATATCGATTACAACCGATGTTTTGAGGACAAATTCTGCTATTTTCTTCAACAATGATGCCTAGGCATGTCTCAGTCAGTCAGTCAGTCAGTGGGTGCTATCTCGAATCTGGGGTTGGCGGCTATGCACCTCCATCTTCTCTGATCTTGTGACAGCACCAAGTACAGCCTCTCTTCCAGATTGTTCTCGCTGGCCACCTTGGCACCGCCCACCGCCGCCCCGCCGTACCCGAGCCCGAGGCCGTGTCGGCCTTCCAGCTGCGGCCGCTTCTTCGAGCTCGGCCCTTCCTTAGGCAGAGGCCTTGGACAGGTCCAGGCACACGGTGCAGTGCCCAAGTTCATCATGTCGCTTCTAACTAGGTGCATAACATACGATTCATAGATACATGATGAGGCTTTAATCTCTTCCACGGAGATGGCCGTTGGCTCACAAGGAGCTCATCCTCCCTTTGTTAGGTCTCGTTTTGTTTCAGTCCTGCTGGGTGTCCTCACACTCTCCTCACCAGACTAAGTCCACTGGGGGAGCCGGCCCAAGTCGCCAACCACTCGACCTCGGCCCCTGACCCCCGCCGAATCTCTCCGAGGCGTGTCCAGTCCAGTGGTATTTATACCCTTATAGTCCATCTCTCCTGATTGGTTAGGCTTATCCAATCAGGTTTCTGTTCTCCCACCTTGTTTACAATTGAATTACAGTTCTTGCTCAGAGTGAGACCTTTGCCTTTGTTAAAATTCTTTTTCTTTAGTTTTATTTCAATGGCCTCCTTTACCTGGTGGTCCCAAAAGCTGTTGGCGCAGTACAATAATTTTGTGCCGCCAAAGTCAATCCTATGACCATTGTGAATGCAGTGTAGTGCTAATGCCAATTTCTCTGGGTAACCCAAATGGATACATCTCCTGTGCTGCTTGATGTGGATTTCCACCATGCCTCCCATCTGGTCGATATACGCTGCTCTGCATTCACAGGGAATCTAGTAAACGCCAGCCAACCTGAGTCATTCTTGACCCACATAAGCTGTTACTAGCGCTACTTGGATGTCCAGTCCCTATATAATTCCATACCCCATCAGGAAGGTCTCAAAGCTCTCCACTTCTTTTTGGATTCCAGACCTAACCAGATCCCCTCTACCACCACTCTGCTCTGTCTAGCGGAATTAATTCTTACTCTTAATAATTTCTCCTTTGGCTCCTTCCACTTCCTCCAAACTAAAGGTGTAGCCATGGGCATCTGTATTGGTCCCAGCTATGCCTGCCTTTTTGTTGGCTTTGTGGAACAATCCATGTTCCAAGCCTATACTGGTATCTGTCCCCCACTTTTCCTTCACTACATCGACGACTGCATTGGCGCTGCTTCCTGCACGCATGCTGAGCTCGTTGACTTCATTAACTTTGCCTCCAACTTTCACCCTGCCCTCAAATTTACCTGGTCCATTTCCAACACCTCCCTCCCCTTTCTTGACCTTTCTGTCTCTATCTCTGGAGACAGCTTATCTATTGATGTCTTATGGACTCTCAGCTACCTGGACTATACGCCCACCAGCCTCCGGGTCCAACATATAATTCTCCATAACATCTGCCACCTCCAACTGGATCCCACCACTAAGCACATCTTTCCCTCCCCTCCTCTCTCTGCTTTCCGCAGGGATCACTCCCTACGCGACTCCCTTGTCCATTCGTCCCCCCCCCATCCCTCCCCACTGATCTCCCTACCGGCACTTATCCGTGTAAGCGGAACAAGTGCTACACATGCCCTTACACTTCCTCCCTTACCACCATTCAGGATCCCAGACAGTCCTTCCAGGTGAGGCGACACTTCACCTGTGAGTAGGCTGGTGTGATATACTGCGTCCGGTGCTCCCAGTGCGGCCTTCTATATATTGGCGAGACCCGAGGCAGGCTGGGAGACCATTTCACTGAACACCTACGCTCTGTCCGCCAGAGAAAGCAGGATCTCCCAGTGGCTGCATATTTTAATTCCACATCCCATTCCCATTCGGATGTGTCTATCCACAGCCTCCTCTACTGTCGAGATGAAGCCAAACTCAGGTTGGAGGAACAACACCTTATAATCCGTCTGGGTAGCCTCCATCCTGATGGCATGAACATGAACTTCTCTAACTTCCGTTAATGCCCCTCCTCCCCTTCATACCCCATCCGTTATTTATTATTTTTTATTATTATTAATTTTTTTCTTCTCTTTCTCGCTCCTTTTTCTTCCTCTGTTCCTCTCACGATACTCCTTGCTCATCTTCTGGGCTTCGCCCCTCCCCCTTTCTTCCTCCCTAGGCCTCCCATCCCATGATCCTCTTATATCCCTTTTGCCAATCAACTTTCCAGCTCTTAGTTCCATCCCTTCCCCCTCCTGTCTTCTCCTATCATTTCGGATCCCCCCCCTCCCCCTTTCAAATCTCTAACTATCTCCTCTTTCAGTTAGTCCTGACGAAGGGTCTCGGCCCAAAACGTTGACTGTACCTCTTCCTCTAGATGCTGCCTAGCCTGCTGCGTTCACCAGTAATTTTTATGTGTGTTGCTTGAAATTCCAGCATCTGCAGATTTCCTCATATTTGTTTCTTTATGGGTTTGTAGATGGCATTAATCCAGTGTTTCTTCAATATCCTGGTGATCCTTCCAGAAACTGTGGAAACCTAGGGAAGACAAGCGGTAGCAAATGGTTCCTCCTCATTGTTAGGTTTCCTGGATTTTCTGTCAGCCCTTTTAATGGCCCGATTGATTTCATTCACCTCGTAGCCATTCTATAGGAATGTCATGTGTAATCATCTTATTTTCTCCGAGAGACTCTCCAGGTCCAAAATTCTGGATTAATACCATCACAAACCCATAAGGAAACTCTAGTTAGAGATTATGCAGATCAAAGATGACCTGGGACACGGCATTGGCAATGGCCATAGGATAGACTTCAACAGCACTAAACTACTGTATCACCTGATACTAGTGATACCTCCTTCACTGGGTTTTCTGTACATGGCTGGCAATATTCCACCTCGATTTGAAGAAGGAGAATACAACATATCAACCAATTTCTAGTGGAGACACATGAGACTGCATATGCTGAAACTTAGAGCAATAATTTCCTAGTGGAATTCAGCTCGACAAGCAGCATCTGTGGGGACAAAGGAATTGTCAACACTTCGCATTGAAACTCTGCATTAGGACCATTTTCTAGTATTATGTCATCGATTGGCAAGAAAATGCTTAAAACACGGAGAAGAGGGCATATTTGAACTGGTTGTCCCTTCCATCTAAATAAAGAAGTTGCCATCTGAATCTTATTCCCTGTAGAAAATTTCTTTCACTCAGACCATTGTTCTTGATTGACTGAGCATCTGGTAGGAAGTCAAGTGTGTATCTATTCAAGCTGCTGAGTTCATGTTTATCAACTTATCTCAAACAATGAATGCATATTTTGAGACACACTTCAAAAATACAATTACGCAAAAATACTAAGGAAAGACATGTCCTGTCAGATTCAAACTTAATAGATTGCACTAAATTCATTTGCCACTGTATCCTTTGTGCGTTATACTTTTGTATGGCAAAGCAGGAGTAATTTATTTTCTACTTTTCATATTCAGTTATCAAAACTATTTCTGTAGATAGAACCTGAAAAAAGAAATTAGAACGTCATCATGTTTCACTTTTATGAATATTGCTTTCAAAATTGTTAAAAGCATTAACTTAAAGCAGCATGCTGTTGTACTACTCAAGGAATTTTGTCACAATATACATATAAATTCAGACATTTACACTGGTCAACTGCAAATAGTCTTTTAATGTTGCAACCAACTGTCCTGAATAAAGAAATAATAAACTGAGAAGAACAGCCCAGAACCATAATTGCTTATAATACATTAGCAAATCTCTAGCAAATTGTTTTACACAATTGTTAAACAATTTCGGATGAGTGAGTTAAAATAGTACACATGAAGCATTGTGCATTTCATGTAATTGAGCACTGTGCAGCCAAAGAACAGCAAGACGTTAGATTAACTATTATCATTTAATCTACGAAAAATTTCTGCAGTCAACCACATTTTTCAAGAATAGATCTTGATCAGAGACAAGATTCTGGGTTGTACAATGGAATTCTCAGTGCAATGCACAGGAAAACAGAATTGCAGAAAACTCATTATGGCATACCTAAATTGAGGGATTAGAAGAAATCAACACATTTTTCAGACTGACACATTCTCCTACATGGAGAAGTAATATCATATTGCAAATTAGTATCTTCTGACTAGGGTTACCAACTGTCCCGTATTAGCCAGGATATCCCGTTTATTGGGCTAAATTGGTTTGTCCCATACGGGACCACTTTTGTCCCGTATCTCCCCAGCTAAGGTAGAGCGTTCCTATGAAACCTTTCGTGCCAAAATGGCGTAAAGCGAAGAAGCAATTACCATTAATTTATATGGGAAAAATTTTTCAGCATTCCCAGACCCAAAAAATAACCTACCAAATCATACCAAATAACACATAAAACCTAAATTAACACTAACATATAGTAAAAGCAGGAATAATATGACAAATACACAGCCTATATAAAGTAGAAATAATGTATGTACAGTGTAGTTTCACTTAATAGAATCGGGAAGATTAAACCAAAATCGATTTGTAGAAAAATAATCGGCACGCACACGTATGCGCACACAGGTACCCACGCAAGGCTTCATGGTCATGGTAGTCTTTCTCAGGGTAAACACAAGTGTCCCGTATTTGACTGCTACTTTTTCCCCTTATTTGAGAGTGAGAAAGTTGACAACCCTACTTTTGACCCTTTGGATCTCTTTAAGGTTATCTAGAAAGTGGACTCCTAGAAATGGGATACTAACACATGTGTCGTAAATACCAATCTGAATGATATATGCTATTCAGTGTTGAAATGACTAATTGTTTAATACAAACTTTATCCATTTTCGCTCAGAACATATTCTAATATTAAATAGATTAAGTTCTTACTAAGATAGCTCACAAGAAAATTTCATGTGTGATTCTATGTTAAATCTAAGGAAAGTTTCAGAATAGGGATTAGCCACCCCTAGTCTATCATGTATTTTGCCACCACCTTGTTAAATCCATCAGTGTTCCAAATAGCATATTAACGTATTTATTTAAACGTGTTTTGTTGTCTTTTCCTTAACTCCAACGAGATTTTTCACAGAGTCATAAAATTGCAGAGCACGCAAAATGCTAACCATGTCTATGCCACCTTTTTGCTCATCTACACTAGAGGATATAGCCTCAAGATTTGTGTGAGTAAATTTAGGACGGAGATGAGGAGGAACTGCTTTTCCTGAAGAGTTGTGAATCTATGGAATTCTCTGCCCAGTGAAGCAGTGGAGGCTACCTCAGTAAATATATTTAAGACAAGGTTAGGTAGATTTTTGCATAGTAGGAGAATTATCAGTTATATGGCAGGTAGATGGAGATGAGTCCATGAGCAGATCAGCCATGGCACGATGTGCTGGATGGCCTACTCCTGCTCCTATTTCTTATGTTCTTACATTAATCCGATTTGTCCACATTAGCTTCTATGCTCTACCTATTTAAGTATCTGTCTCAATCTCTCTTAAACTTGATGTTTGTGTCTGGCTTTGCCACTGCCATTGGCAATGAGTATATTTCAACCACTCTGTGTAAAGAACTTCACTCTCAAAACCTCTTTGAAATTCTATCCACTCACTATAAATCGACACTCCCTCCATTTTTAATATCTCTCCCAGGAGAGAGAAAAAGAAAATTCTGACAATTACTCAAGCTACTGTATACCTCTTGTAATTTTATATACCCCAATTAGATCATCCTTCAGCTTTTGTCACTTAAGGAAAATAAATCCAGCCTATCCAATCACCTCCCCCCGCCCCCATAAATACAACATCATGAATGAATTTCCTCTGCATTCTCTCCCTTGCAACTGTGTTCTTTCTGTAAAGAGGCGACCAAAACTGCATACAATACTGCACCTGTGGTCTAACCAGTGTTTTGTAATAGTGCAACATAATATTACCAGTTTTTATATTCTATGCCTGTAAAGGACAGTATGCCATGTTCCTTCTTCACTAACTCATGTACATATGTTGTCATTTTCAGGACAACATGGACATTCATCTACTTGTTAAATCCACAGACTATTGTAGCTTGTCATTGGCATGAGTGAGATAAATGAATTACTTGGCACTTCAGTTAAGGTTTAGGAAGCGCTGTCACGCGAACGTCATTGGCAAAAAAGATATCATATTCAAAATATTTGCCAAACTTACTTTTTCTCAATAAATAAAGAAGCTCATATTTTTGGTGAAACATTTCTTGGTAAATTCATGTGTGTCTCTGGCAGAAATTAAATGGAGGGTAAAGAAGCTTAGTTTAAATGTCCCTTTCATTAAAGAGATAGAATATGCAAACTTCAGTGTCTATTTATAAGGAATATTGCAAATTCTATTATCTTCTTCCCACAACTGAATTATTGGCCCCAAACAGATTCTATAGCACAGAGTATAAAATAACTACTGCACAGCTAAATAACATACTGGAAGGCAATCCACAGAATCTATAATTACTGAGAGACATGTAGGGGTTCTATACAAACTCACCAACAAAGAATTAAGGAGCGGAAGATAAATATAAATTTAACCAGGAGCTCAAATGCAACTTTGAACACTCCAATAAAAGCTTATCTCAAGAAAACGGTTAACAGTATTAGAGAATTTTAAATTACTTGGTATTTTAAGCCTGAGCTGTTCTCTCAGGCAGATGTGAAAGATTTCACAATACTGTTTTAATGCAGAGTTGAGAAGTCCTGGGTGTCCTGGCTAATATTAACCTGTCAACCAACATCACTGAAAGAAAACAGTGCTCAGCCATGACAAGAAATTTTCAAATAACAAGCCTCAGAAGCATTCAATGTCAGGATAAGAAGGAGTCTGATATAATCATGTTTGAATGGGTTAGAATTGGAATTGGCTAATTAATGTCACATGTACCTCATGTAGTGAAAAGGTTGCCTTGCATACTGTTCATACAGATCAAATCTTTATAGTGTTCATTGAAATAGTACAAGGTAAAACAATAACAATGCAGAATAAAGTGTAACAGCTGCAGTGAAAGTCGAAGCGACTAAATAAAAGGGTGCAAGATCGTAACAAGGTATGTTAGGAAGTCAACAGTCCAACATACCATACTAGGGAACTATTTAATAGTCTTATAAAAGCTGGGTTGTTGCTGTCTTGTTTATGAGTAGAAGCCCCTCTCTGACAATGCCCAACTATGTGTACTGTCCCTGAGCCTTTGCCTTCAATTTAAATGCAGTATTTTTACAGCTTCATTGGAGTTATTGGAAATATTTTCATGCTGTTCTCAACCTGAGCCCTGGTCAAATGATAATAGATGGTTTTATGTTGCTCCTTTGTAGATACGGTTAAGTGGAAAAGGAACTAAGTAGGAGTACTGTATGCATGTGGTGCAGAAGAGAATAAGCAAACAAGTGGAAGGACCCAAAACCCACATCCAGAAGGGGCCATCCCAACTCTCTGTCTATCATGACCTCCATTTTGTAACATCTGCTTTACTGGATGTTGATCTTTCCCTACTTCTTCAACTAGATCCCCTTTCATCCACCCTTGTTCCCGCAAGTGATCAGCTCTCATGTTTCAATGTTCACAGTTCAAAGTCAATTTCATTATCGAAGTACATAAATGTCCCCATATGCAACCCTGAGATTCATTTTCTTGTGGGCATATTTAACAGATCTATATCAAATAAGAACTATCATGAATCAATGAAAGACCATCCAACTAGGGCGTTCAACCAGAGTATAGAAGCAAAAGATGATTTGCCTCTAACAATTTGTTACAATGGCAGGGGCTTTGGGAGCAAAGGTGGACCCAGATGCAAGACACATCTGTGAGGTTACTTAGGTTTAGTTTATTGTATAATACCAGGAGAGCAAGACAGCAGCAGGAATAGCAAACAGGATAAGGACTCAGGACTACGACTAGGCTGGGACCAAGGGCCTGGGCTCAGACTCAGAATCGGCTCCCAGAACTAGAGGAGACATAAAGAGGCTAGGGTATGGACTCCGAGCCCGAGACTGGGCAAGGATCCAGTACCTGGGTCTTGCCTTGAGCTCGGACCCCAGAACCAGGCAAGGACATGACATGGGCTAGGGAGAGGAGGAACATGGAAAACAGAGCCTCCGTCTCAGGAGAGCAGGTGCATGGAACCATGGACACATACACAGAACAGAGAGCCAGGACCCCTCCTTGGGTACAGGACATAGGGCCGGGACTTGCACACAGAACAGAGAGCCGGGACCCCTCCTTGGGTACGGGACATAGGGCCGGGACTCATGACCCTCCGCGGGGCAACGGCACGATGGCCTGACTTACCCCACGGAGGCAAGGACAAGACAAGACAAGACCAACACGAATGAACACCAGTCAGTACCTGTCTAGCTCCAGTGATGGAACTAGACCGAAGTGCAGGCGGGGGCTGCAGACGAGGGCTGGAGGCGAGAGGGGCAGAGAAGGGATTCAGACAAGGGGGTAGGACAGGAATCACAGACCGCCAGGGCCAAGACTAGACTCAGAACTGGGAAGCCACCAGGGCCAGGACTTGACTGGGTACCTGAACACCGCCGGGGCCAGGACGTGGACGTGGTACTTGGATGCCGCCGGAGCCAGGACGTGGTGCTTGGAACCTCCGGGTAGTGCCGAGCTCTCGACTCGGGCCGAGAACAGTAGACAGCGGCTCTTGATTCTCTCCGGCGGGTTAACTGACAGACCTACCTTGATGAGGAAACTTTGCAGGCTTGCTTCAGCAAGGTAACTAGACAGGGTTGCTCCGGTGAGGAAAGGCGAATTACCGGCACTCGCTTCGGGCGGAGACAAGGCTTGGTCCGGCCAGATGACATTGGCACGTCGTGATTCTGCAGATGCTCCTGCACCGAACGGTTGAAAGCCGGAAACTATAAACTACCGGTTCAGCCGAGTGTTAATTGCCTCTAAACACCAAAGTCGAGGGACACGGGAAAACAGGGAATCAACGGTCCAGATCGTAACATAAACAAGCTAAATTTAAAGGGACTCCGATCCGAACCATGACACAATTGTCTACAGCCCACAGAACGTCCTTGAAGATCACCGGCACCAACTTGCTCATTATGGTTTATACATGGTCTAGATACTAATGCAGAATACTTACTTACTTTATACTTTATTACTGCCAAACAATTGATACCAGAAGGTACATTCATCACAGTGATATTTGATTCTGCGCTTCCCGCTCTCTGGATTAGAAATATTAAATATTAAAAATATTTAAAATAGTAAAAATTAGTAAATATTTAAAATTTAAATTATAAATCATAAATAGAAAATAGAAAAATGGAAAGTAAGGTAGTGCAAAAAAACTGAGAGGCAGGTCCGGATATTTGGAGGGTACGGCCCAGATCCGGGTCAGGATCCGTTCAGAAGTCATATCACAGTTGGAAAGAAGATGTTCCCAAATCTGGCCGTACGAGTCTTCAAGCTCCTGAGCCTTCTCCCGGAGGGAAGAGGGACGAAAAGTGTGTAGGCTGGGTGGGTCGTGTCCTTGATTATCCTGGCAGCACTGCTCCGACAGCGTGTGGTGTAAAGTGAGTCCACGGACGGAAGATTGGTTTGTGTGATGTGCTGCGCCATGTTCGCGATCTTCTGCAGCTTCTTTCAGTCTTGGACAGGACAACTTCCATACCAGGTTGTGATGCACCCTAGAAGAATGCTTTCTACGGAGCATCTATAAAAATTAGTGAGGGTTTTAGGGGACAGGCCAAATTTCTTTAGTTTTCTCAGGAAGTAAAGGAGCTGGTGGGCCTTCTTGGCAGTGAACTCTGCTTGGTTGGACCAAGTCAGGTCACTTGTGTTATTGACCCCGAGGAACTAAAAGCTTTTGACCTGTTCCACTTGCGCACCACCAATGTAAATTGGGTTGTGCGGTCCGCTACTCCTTCTGAAGTCAACAACCAATTCCTTCGTCTTGCTGACATTGAGGGATAGGTTATTGTCTTCGCACCATGTCACCAGGTTCTTAATTTCCTCTCTGTACTCAAACTCGTCATTACCCGAGATACGGCCTACAATTGTTGTGTCATCAGCAAACTTATATATTGCGTTTGATGGAAACTTGGCTACACAATCATAGATGTACAATGAGTACAGCAGGAGGCTGAGTACACAGACTTGTGGGGCACCGGTGCTCAGAGTGATTGTAGAGGAGAGCTTGTCCCCTATTTTTACAGCCTGGGTCCTGTTTGTGAAGAAGTTGAAGATCCAGCTGCAGATCTGGGTGCTAAGGCCCAGGTTCCGGAGCTTAGGAATCAGTTTATTTGGAATGATGGTACTAAAGGCAGAGCTGTAGTCAATGAAAAGGAGCCTTATGTATGCATCTTTATTCTCCAGGTATTCTAAGGAGGAATGTAGGGCCAGAGAGATGGCATCTGCCGTTGACCTGTTGCTCCGGTAGGTGAATTGCAAAGCATCGAGGTTGACCGGTAGGCTATGGTTGATGTGTGCCATAACCAATCTCTCGAAGCACTTCATAGCAATTGATGTCAGAGCCGCAGGTCGATAGTCATTCAGGCATGCCACCTTGCTCTTCTTCGGCACTGGGATTATCGTTGCCTTCTTAAAACATGAGGGGATCTTAGACTGAAGCAAGGATCAGTTGAAGATGTCAGCAAACACTCCAGCTAGCTCGCTTGCACAGGCCTGGAGAACCCGTCCTGGGACGCCATCTGGGCCCGTCGCCTTCCTTGGATTTATCTTCAGGAAGGCCCTTCTAACGTCCCCCTCGGTGATGATGAATCTCGATGCCACCAGGTCCGGTTCATCCGGAGGGAGCGGGACGCTCCTCTTCTGTTCGAATCTTGTGCAGAATATGTTAAGTTCGTCAGGAAAAGAAGCGCCACAGTTATTGATATTCCCAGCCTTTTCTTTGCGCCCAGTGATCTCATTTAGACCCTCCCATAGTCTACTGGCATCCCTCTGGTTAGCCTGGGCTTCCAACTTGGTTCAATATTGCCTCTTGGCACCCTTAATGGCTTTCCGGATTTCACGCCTGGATTCCGTGTAACGACTGGTATCCCCGGACCTAAAAGCCACAGTTCTAGCCTTTAAAAGGGACTTGACCTCATAATTCATCCAAGGTTTCCAGTTAGGGAATACCCAGATTGTCTTGCGAGACACACCGTCCTCCGTGCATTTCCAAACGAAGTCTGTGAAAGCTGAAGCATATTCATTGAGGTTAGCTGCCGAGTCCTTGAATACTAACCAGTCCACCGATTCAAAGCAGTCACGGAGGACCTTATCCATTTCCTCTGTCCAACGTGACACTACTTTTGACACCGTGACCTCCCGCTTCAGTTTCTGTTTGTAAGCCGGGAGGTGATGGTCCGAGTTTCCGAAGTGAGGTTGTGGGATGGAACGGTAGGCATCCTTGACTGCTGTGTAGCAGTGGTCAAGTATATTCAGGCCTCTAGTGGGGCAGGAGACATGTTGGTATAACTTTGGCAGCGTCTTTCTGAGGTTGGCCTAGTTAAAGTCCCCGGATGTAATGACCAAAGCCTCTGGATACCTGGTCTCAAATTTACTGATGTTGGCATACAGTATGTTCAGAGCACACACCACGTCCGCCTGTGGGGGAGTGTAGACCGCTGTCAGTATGACCGAGGTGATTTCTCGTGGCAGATAGTCAGGATGGCACTTCACCAATAGGTGTTCCAGGTCCGGGCTGCAGGAGCTTGTCAGTGCCACTGTGTCCGAGCACCACGCAGTGTTGATCAATAGGCAGACACTACCTCCCCTCGTCTTGCCCGAAGACGCCGTGCGGTCCATCCAATGGATTGAAAATCCCACCGGTCAGATGGCACAGTCGGGGGTGGCAGGGGAGAGCCAGGTCTCAGTGAAACAGAATACACAGAAGTTCTGCATCTCCCTGCAGTAGGTGAGTCTCCCTTGAAGATCATCCACCTTGTTCTCTATGGCTTGCACATTAGTTAGTAGGATGGTGGGCATAGGGACCCTGAAGCCCCTCAGCTTCAACCAGACCAGCAGCCCAGCTCTTTTCCCACACTTCCTCGGTAAATAGTGCATCTTTCCAGGTTTCCATCGATGCAGCGTGTTGTTGTCAGCACGTTGAGGTTGATGGAGGCATCCCGCGGGGATTGATCGGTGGGTCACGTCGTTGGACGCTCCAGGTCGGGCCGAGTAACAGGGGAGGCTCCGCTGCCACTTCCAGCTGCCAGGGGCCCGGGCTGTCGGTTGGGTTGGGCCCCGAAGCCGACACTTAATCCCGGATGGCCGGGCTCCTGACTGAAACAAGTCCTTAAGCCGAGTCACGGTTGCGGAGGCCTCTGCTCCTGCCGAGCCTCGGGCTTGATTTCCGAGGTCGGCGGCGGAAGCCTCACTTCCGGTAGCTGTGGATGGCCACCAACGGGGCTTTACGGTGGTCGCTCCAGGGAAGCGTCTGGGGCACCTTGAAGTCTCCGCCGTCACATCTGTGTGGTCGTCTGCTCCGGAGAGGTGCTGGTCAGAATGAGCCGTGTCTCCAAGCACCTTGGCACGGTAACAAACTGCGGGTCTTCGGGAACGTGTTGGGCCTCGCTGGTTGGGTCCAGGTGCGGTCCAGATTTTAAGAAGCAGTTCTGGTGTGGTGGTCTCCAGCTGGGTCAATACCTTCGCCGGGGTGTTGTTGATCTTGATCTTGCTAGATTGGAGGTTTAGAAGGGTTTCTCGGGTATAGGATAGTGGAGAGGGCAGTTTGCTCGGGAGAGCACGCGCAAAGTCGCCAGTTACTGGCACCATCTTTTATATTTCATATAAACATCTGTGAGAGCACTGGGTGTATCTCAAATGGTGCTGACGATGGGAATCTCACCGTGTTAGGATGTTGGCATTTCCCTTCAGACATCTGATGAAATTTTCATGAAGCAGAGATAGTAGTATGAAGATAAAGAGGGAAAAGATTTTATCTCTAAAATCTTATCCAGGCAATTTGGAAATATGGTTGGCAAGGCAGAATGCCTAAGACTGAGTGAGTCTAACATCCAAATTCGCCTTTATTGCTCATGACTCACCTACAGCTTGTACTTTCAGGGGATAGAAACATTTAAAATTCATGAGCTTTTAGGGACTTTGTCATGACTAAGAGCCCACAATTTTATGCTCACTCAGCCTCACATTATTAATGCCTTCCAGTGGCTCATAGAAGATACAACATAGAGCAGTGCAGGACAGTAAGGACCCTTCAGCTCATGATCTTGTGTCAATGTACTGTGTATAAACCTACTCTATGATCAATCTAAGCCCTCCCTCCCAAACAGCCCATATCCTTCCATTTTTCTTACATCCATGGAACTGTAAAATACTTTCTTAAATGTCATTGTGCAAAGAAAAGATTTCTTACTGGAGATGAACATAGCTTAAAATGCTGAAAACATGATAATTGGCGACAGGATTACGTTATGCTTATCTTTTATGAGATTCCAGGTATTTCTGTGGAGAACTGTGAAGCAGCAGAGCTTTCTGAGAGGAAGTTTAATTTCAGTGATTTAGTCTGTTGTGCATGCATCAGCAGAGTCGCAGAAAAGTCATATTCAGATGCCACAACTTGTACTTCAGATCCTTTCAACAGTTCAATCAAGTCATGGACTGAATACATAGAAAAGGATGGAACACATTTTTGTTTGAGATGACAATAGGGAAGAATTCCATTTTGCTCTCAGCTATTGATGAAAGACATACAAGTTGATGATAACCTCAGTGACTCTAGCTTAACTAGGCAGTGTGCAACTAACACTGTGGTGCAGATCATTGTGCCACTGTTCACATCTACAGCAACTAGATTCAATCCTATCCTTTAGTCCTGATGTTGAGTTTTAAACTGAAACAGCTCCAAAAATTCCTTTTACCCCTACAGATACTACCTGAACTCTTCCAGCAGCTCACTTTTTTAAATATTCAGCATTGACAATCACTCGAGTCTCCTAACTTCCAGTGTCACTTGTATGGAATTTGCACATTCTCCCAGTCGTCATATGAGTTTCTCCTGTATGGTTGATCTAGTTTCCCCTGATGTATCTAAAACATATAAACAGGAGTACAAGGGGAATCCAATAGGTAGATGTAGATCCAGAAAGTCTCGTGCACTTAAATTCTTGACTATTTTGAGAACTTTGTATTGAGAATAATGAACACTTTGAGTACTTGCTATTGAACACAGAAGTCAGAAGGCTCTCAAAAGGAAACTGCTTGAGACACTTCAATGCACATTTTGAAACAGTAATAAAATTCTTTGAAGACTCAAATTCTTTATTTAGTAATCAGCTCAAGAATATTAGGCATGACATTGTTTATTTGTCAGAATTTTTCACAAAATTTTATGCAATCAATCTCAATTGCAATAAAATAATGTAAATTTTATCAAAGTCAGATCAGTCTTCTCCCATTTAAGTTAACTGCATTTAGGTGGAAGAGAAAGAACAAATACCATACGGTGATCTTCAAGTATAGTTTGCCCACCTGGGTGAACTGCATAAAGACACGTCAGAGAGATTTCAGGAATTTCTCTACATCCAAATTCCAGACTGGGTAACAAATCCATTACTGAACACTTGCAATGAGGTATTAACAGGAAGGAGGGAGGAAGAATTGATCTCACTATAAAAATATTTTGTGTTGAAGCCAAGGTTCAAAAAATTACATCAAGACTTGGTTGCAGAAAGAAAACTCTCAATGCTATCTTGCACTGTAGAAAAAGGTCAAGATTTTTTTCCCCTTTCTAATATCATACTTAGTGAAACAGTTTCAGGACAGTCACCCAACTTCTTTCAAAGCAACAAAACAGACTGTAAGTTACTGAATGTAGAGATTTGAATCTCCTTCTGATATCCAGCCAGATGTTCTAAAGCTGATATCACTGCTCCAAGCCCATCCATCTTATTGAAAGGTAAAAAACAAATAAAGTAGTGAACATTTGGACTATGAATGCACACTTTAATATTGTTGATTAAATTTTTTTATTGTAATTAAATAAAGAAATTATTTTATTTTGTGGCTATAAGTAGATTTGAATAACCTTTGCAATTATTTGTCACTACTTTAAATTTGCAGTTCCTATTTTCTTTCACTGTGCATCATAAATAAAAATTCTTTATAGATTTTTATGTAATGGCCTGAAAGGGAGGGGAGGCTGCTGGGATTGTGGTCCAGGAGCCAAGGGGCTGGTAACACAAAAAACTAATGGGAACCAGTGATCTAATCCTTCCCTCCCATATAGTCTCTCATGTACTCTTTCATCCATGTGCCTATCTAGTAGTCTTTTAAATGGCCCTAATGTATTCCTCTCTAGCACCACTCCTGGCAGGGCATTCCAGGAACTTCCCACCCTTTATGTAAAATACTTACCACAAACATCCCTCCAATAATTTGCACCAAACAACTTAAATTTATGGCCTCTCTTATTTGGTATTGCTATTGTGGGAAAATGAGCTGGCTGTCCATTCTACCTATGCATCTCATAACTGTATATACCTCTATCAAGTCACTTCTCAACCTCCCTCACTCAAGAGAAAAAAGCCCTAGCTTGATCAAACTTTCCTCATAATATGCTCTCTAAACCAAGCAGTATCTTGGTAAATCTACTCTGCACCCTCTGTAAAGCTTCCACTTCCTTGATCTAAAAACCCAAACTGAATACAATAGTCCAACTGTAATCTAACCAGATTTTTATAGAACTGAACATTACCTCTAGGCTCTTGAACTTAATGCCCAGACTAATGAAGACCAACACACCATATAACTTCTTAACCATCCTATCAACTTGCACAGCAACTTTGAGGGACCTATGGATGTGGAAGGCAAGATCTCTCTTTTCCTCCTCATTGCCATGAATCCTACCATTAACCATGTACTCTGCCTTCAAGTCTGATCTTCCAAAATGTAACAGTTCATACTTTTCTGAACTGAACTCCATCTGCCACTTCTCAGCCCAGCTCTGCATCCTAGAAATGTCATGTTTTTACCTACAACATCCTTCTTAACTCTCCATAAGTCCACCAACATTCATGTCACTTCCTCCTTTAAGTCATTTGCAAAAATCACAATGAGTAGGGGTCCCCCAATATATCCTTACAGAACGCCTTTAGTCACAGATTTCCAAGAAGAATTCACTCTATCTACTACCATTGTTTGCCTTCTCTGGGCAAACCAATGCTACATCCACACAGCTAAGCTTCCCTGGATCACATGCTTCCTGACTTTCTGAATGAGCATACCCCAAGGAACGTTGTCAAATGCTTTACAAAAATCCATATACACTACATTCACTGCTCTACCTACATCAATTTGTTTGTTACTTCTTTGAAGAATTCAATCAGACCCATGAAGTACAACCTACCTCTTATGCTGACTATCCCTAATCAGACTATTCTTCTCCAAATGCTTGTAAATTCTATTTTGATGAATCCTCTTCCATAGTTTCCTCACCTCTGATATAAGACTCATTAGTGTATTATTATTCTTATTAGCTTTCTTGAACAATCAAATACTTTTGCCATTCTCCAATCTTCTGGTACTGCTCCTGTGGCCAGTGAAGACACAGAAGTCATTGTCAAAGTTGCAGCAGTCTTTTCTTCTCCTTCCTTTCAAATAATTTCTTCCCCTCCACCATCAGTTTCCTGAATGGTTCATGAACACGTGAACACCACCTTATTTTTTTCTGTGCAATATATTTATTTCAAAAGTTGTAGTAATTTTATGCCTTTGACCGTACAGCTGCCTGAAAACAACACATTTTATGTCATGTAAGAAAGTGACCTAACTATATAGTGACTTTAGTGACTTAAACCTAGCTCTGATTCAGAACTCTTCTTGAGATAAATCATTCTGCTCCAGGATATTTGAGATGCCCTCCTTTCGTAGAAAGCAGGGCTTCCTGCAGACTATGATTATCAGAGCCTTCACCTGCATCACCTCTATTTCCCTCACTATGTTCTCACCCCTTTGTTCCATAGCTAGAACAGGAACAGAGTTGCTCTGGTTCTCACCTCGCACCCCATCAGCCTCCAAATCCAGCAAATCATCCTTCAACAAATCTGACAGTACAACATTATCCCACTAACCACATTTTTCCCTTCTCAACCCTTTCTGATTTCTCCATGGATATTATCTCAATGACTCCCTGATTCATTCATCCTTCCCTACACAACCCTCCCCAAACCAGTGAACATACTGGTGTAACACTTAGCTCTACATTTTCTCCCTCAAAACCATTAAAGGCTCTAAACCGCCCTTCCAAGTGAACCACAGACTTACATTTGCCTCCTCCAGCTTTCTTAAGTGCATCGAGTAACCTTAACATGGCCTCCTCTACCGTATGTGAGACCAAGCACAGACCAGGTGACCGCCTTGTTGAACACCAGCTTTCTGTCTGTCATGGCTTTCTGGAACTCCTGGTGGGCAAACACATCAATTCGCCTTTCCATTCCCACATTGACCCATCTGACCTCACCCTCCTCTAATGCCAGGGAGAGTCTAATCCAGCAGAACATAAATTCATATTCCACCTTAGTAATCTACAACCTGATGGCATGAACATTTCATGCAACATGATCCCCGTTGTTCCATTTCTCTCCTCTCCTGTTCCTTCCACAAGCATCCCAGCCACGACTTCCCTATCTCTTTCCTTTCCTCTGCCCACTTCATCTGCTTATCACTCTCACATTCCTCCCACTGCGTCTCCTTCCCCACTGTTCCCAAATGCCCAGCCTACCTCCCTCATATGATTCCAAGTTTCACCTTCTTTTCCTGTCAGATTTCATTACTGGAGCCCTTTGTTGCCTGGACTTGTCACCTCCCCACCTCTGTTCCTATTTCCACTCTCAACTCTTGTATCTCCTCCTTAGATGGATCCACTTAACACTTGCCAGCTTTTGCCCTACTTCTCTCTGCCATCTCTTTTTACTGTCTCCCTCCCCTCTATCTTTTGATCCAGAAAAAGGATCTCAATACAAATTGTCAACTGTCCATTTCTCTCCAAAGACACTGCTTGACACGTTGATTTCCTCCGGCATCTTGTACGTTGCTCCAGCAACTGCTACTGATGCATATTGGCTTTGTGAAAGCAGAGCTTCAATTACAAACATATGATCACACGTATGATCACTTCAAGCTATAGGATCTTGCTTTAAAATAAGATTAAACTTATGAAAACAGGTTAATGCAAATCAGCATTCGGACTGAAAAGGTTAAATATTACTGCATTGCAATGTGCAGAAAAAGACTTCCCACTATGTAGAACTGAAAAAAAATAAAACCACCACAATGCAATAAAATGACTAGACAAGGGTTCCTTTCACTCTTTCATTTTATGTCAGGTCAATGAAGGCAAAAACGTCAGGACAGAGCTTTACTGATCCAAGACTGAACTCTGACATCCTAAGATAGTCAACCTTCACTTGAAAATATCTATAAATCATTGCCAGGCATGATAGCCTTGATTTTAAGTGCTTCCCTCATCCTGCAGAAAAAAAAAGCACACACAAGCAAAGCTTACAGAGCCACCAAACTACCTCAAAATGCTTTAATTCCAACCGGCAATTGTTTATTGATGGTGTTGTCTTCCAGAGAAAAAACTGAATAAGCAATTATGAGGATAATTTTAATTAGTGTCCTATCAGGACCTTTTAATCTTAAATAGTCTATATTAAAGTCCTAATTGCTAGGTTTCAGATTTCTGAATCATTGTGATCTCTTCTGGAGAATGTATGACCTTTACCAAAAGGACGGGTTACACCTCAACCCAAGAGGGACAAGTATCTTTGTGGGCAGATTTGCCTTAGCAATGGGAGAGGTTTAAATTAATTTGGCAGGAAGATGGGAACAAGAGTGATAGGGATAAAGATATATTGTTATACAAGTCAGTACCTTGAGTAGTGATACTGAAGAAGGACAGACAAACGATAGGGCAAAATTACAATCAGTGGGAGGAGTTGAAGTGTAACATGGGGGCATAATCAAAAAGGGTATTGAGTGAAGGTGTTATATTTGAATGCATGCAGTAAACGGAATAAGGGAGATGATCTTCAAGCACAGTTAGTTAGACAGTTGTGACGTTGTAGGCATCACTGAGTCATGGCTGAAAGTAGATCATAGCTGGGAGCTTAATATCCAAGGATCCACCTTGAATTAAAAGGACAGACAGGAAAGTAGTGGGCATGGAAAGGCTCTGTTAATAAAAATAAAATAAAATCCTTAGGAAGAGGTAGATTTGTGGCAATTATGATTAAATATCTGAAATACATCTTATGGAAATGTTTGTTTGATGATGAACTTCAATAAAAAAATAAATTATGAAAAAAAGAAAGAGGTGACATAGGATCAGAAGATATAGAATTCTTTGGGTGGAGTTAAGAAACTGCAAGCGTAGAAAGACCCTGATGGGAGTTACTGTATGTTAATCTTTAGCTATCTGGTGGTGAATCTTTACTGTATGTTACTCTTTAGCTATCTGGTTGTGAATCTTTGGAATTCATTACTGAGGATGGCTGTGGAGGCTAAATCATTAAGTATATTTAAAATAGAGGTTGATAGATTCTTGATTAGTCAGGGCATCAAAGTTTATGGGAAAAGGCAGGAGATGGGATTGGGAGGGCTAATAAATCAGTCATGATGGAATGGCAGATTGTCCTAATTCTGCTCCTATGTCTTATTTTCTACTGACTCCTTACAGAGCTGTCCATTCAGGGTGAGAGGATAATAACTCCTATTGTTTATAGAAGCTGTAGTTGTTATCTTGTAATCGAGTTTAACTTGATGGATTTGTCTTCACTTTTCTATATCTTTTAACTCACTACAAAACCACAAAACTGCTGTGCATAGCTTTGCTTTAACTGTAGTCTTGGAGGTAAAGAAGATGGAAGAATAAAGAAATATTGTAGAAGAACATTGCAAGTATTGAAGAAAAGAAAGGGGGAGACAAGAATAGATAAATGAGGAAGAACAGGTGGAGGAAGAATACACAGAGATAACCAGGAAACATAACAATGTTGGTGTGATAAGGGATAAGAGGATGAAGGAAACTGAAGGAATAGAAAGGAGATAGAAAATATACGGCACGTAACGGAGATAAGGAGAGGGAAGGGTGGGAAAGAAGATAGAATTTAAAAAAGAAAAAAATTAAATATATCAATAAAAACATGCTCCCAAGTGCCTAAGAACTACAAGTTTGTAAGTCAGTTAAGCATTATAAACTACATTTTGTACATACAGTAGATGAGTGGTAGAATCTCAGGAAGATGATGAGAATATGTGGAAATATTTTAAAAAGGATCAATTAGTGTAAATATGTGCTTGATGACTGCTGTAGACACAGAGGTTGAAGGTGATGCCTTCACACTGTTTACTCTAAAAATTAAGATCTTAATGACAATAGTAAATGAGGAATTTTGTTCAGAAAAACCCTTACCTACTTCGCAGAGGATATAGGGCCTTCTTGATATGTTATTACAGTGCAAAACAATGCCAGCGAGCACCGCGAGGGTGCAACAGTGCTCTGTGCGTCTGGTGCTCCCGATGTGGCTTTTTATATATTGGCGAGACCCGACCGAGACTGGGAGATCGTTTTGCTGAACACCTACGCTCTGTCCGCCAGAGAAAGCAGGATCTCCCAGTGGCCACACATTTTAATTCCACATCCCATTCCCATTCTGATATGTCTATCCACGGCCTCCTCTACTGTAAAGATGAAGCCACACTCAGGTTGGAGGAACAACACCTTATATTCCGTCTGGGTAGCCTCCAGCCTGATGGCATGAACATTGACTTCTCTAACTTCGAGTAATGCCCCAAATCCCCCTCGTACCCCATCCGCTATTTATTTATTTACGCACATTCTTTCTCTCTCTCGCCTTTTTCTCCCTCTGTCCCTCCGACTATACCCCTTGCCCATCCTCTGGGTTTCCCGTTTCCCCCCCTCCCCCTTTCCCTTCTCCCTGGGCCTCCTGTCCCATGATCCTCTCATATCCCTTTTGCCAATCACCTGTCCAGCTCTTGGCTCCATCCCTCCCCCTCCTGTCTTCTCCTATCATTTTGGATCTCCCCCTCCCCCTCCCACTTTCAAATCTCTTACTATCTCCTCTTTCAGTTAGTCCTGACGAAGGATCTCAGCCTGAAACGTCCACTGTACCTCTTCCTAGAGATGCTGCCTGACCTGCTGCGTTCATCAGCAACTTTGATGTGTGTTAACTGTGAGGGTCATGTTTTTTGACTTCTCCAGTGCGTTCAACACCATCTGCCCTGCTCTGCTTGGGGAGAAGCTGACAGTGATGCAGGTGGATGCTTTCCGGGAGTCATGGATTCTTGATTACCTGACTGGCAGACCACAGTACGTGTGCTTGCAACACTGTGTGTCCGACAGAGTGATCAGCAGCACTGGGGCTCCACAGGGGATTGTCTTGTCTCCCTTTCTCTTCACCATTTACACCTCAGACTTCAACTACTGCACAGAGTCTTGTCATCTTCAGAAGTTTTCTGATGACTCTACCATAGTTAGATGCATCAGCAAGGGAGATGGGGCTGAGTACAGGGCTACGGTAGAAAACTTTGTCACATGGTGTGAGCAGAATTATCTGCAGCTTAATGTGAAAAAGACTAAGGAGCTGGTGGTAGACCTGAGGAGAGCTAAGGCACCCGTGACCCCTGTTTCCATCCAGGGGGTCAGTGTGGACATGGTGGAGGATTACAAATACCTGGGGATATGAACTGACAATAAACTGGACTGGTCAAAGAACACTGAGGCTGTCTACAAGAAGGGTCAGAGCCATCTCTATTTCCTGAGGAGACTGAGGTCCTTTAACATCTGTCGGACGATGCTGAGGATGTTCTACAAGTCTGTGGTGGCCAGTGCTATCATGTTTGTTGTTGTGTGCTGGGGCAGCAGGCTGAGGGTAGCAGACACCAACAGAATCAACAAACTCATTCGTAAGGCCAGTGATGTTGTGGGGATGGAACTGGACTCTCTGACGGTGGTGTCTGAAAAGAGGATGCTGTCCAAGTTGCATGCCATCTTGGACAATGTCTCCCATCCACTACATAATGTACTGGTTGGGCAGAGAAGTACATTCAGTCAGAGACTCATTCCACCGAGATGCAGCACAGAGCGTCATAGGAAGTCATTCCTGCCTTTGGCCATCAAACTTTACAACTCCTCCCTTGGAGGGTCAGACACCCTGAGCCAATAGGCTGGTCCTGGTCTTATTTCCTGGCATAATTTACATATTACTATTTAATTATTTATGGTTTATTATTATTTAATTATTTATGTTGCAACTGTAACGAAAACCAATTTCCCCCGAGATCAATAAA
This sequence comes from Mobula hypostoma, assembly GCF_963921235.1. Taxonomy (NCBI): domain Eukaryota; kingdom Metazoa; phylum Chordata; class Chondrichthyes; order Myliobatiformes; family Myliobatidae; genus Mobula; species Mobula hypostoma. Next base: position 29,231,623 of record NC_086113.1, read on the forward strand.
GTATGACTATGACTATGACTATGACTATGAAAACAGTAAATGCACTTTGCTTGTATTTGAAACCTACCCCCAACTCATCCCACAAACTTCATGGAACCGCCATTGATAATTCACATTTAAGTATCCTTGTGCTATTTGCTTCAACATTTCCTCCAAGGTAGAATGAGTGTTGGAGTCTGGAATCTCCATGGTAGCTTTCATTATGAAGGAATGTGAATAAATAGAAGAGGTGAACATTATCTGATATATCTTCATTATCCTTCTATGAATATAGTGTTTTGTTATGTTCTTAATTAAAGTTCTTATGGGGAAGGCCACAGTAACATGTCATTACAAGTTGTCTACTGGTAGATCCATAAACAACAGGAATTCTGCAGATGCTGGAAATTCAAGCAACACACATCAAAGTTGCTGGTGAACGCAGCAGGCCAGGCAGCATCTGTAGGAAGAGGTGCAGTCGACGTTTCAGGCCGAGACCCTGCGTTTCAGGCCGAGACCCTTCGTCAGGGTCTCGGCCTGAAACGTCGACTACACCTCTTCCTACAGATGCTGCCTGGCCTGCTGCGTTCACCAGCAACTTTGATGTGTGTTGGTAGATCCATAAAGTGGTTTTCTTTCTAGTTTGATCAATAGTCCTAGAGGCCTTTAACTATAGCTTACTTATGACCGGTTTATTCTGATTAGATCAAAGCCCATAATATGTAAAAGCAATTTAATCTCTCTGGAACAGAAGTGCTCACTGAATGTATCATCAAGAATCTCTGTTTTATTGACCAGGAATTCATGATGCAAATAAATCACAAACTCAGCAGATAATTCGTAGAAAAGAGCTGAGCAGGTTTGCTGAATCAGTTAAAATGTTCTTGTTACATTTACATCTCTGTCAGGAACAGGGGAAATAAGAGATGAAGTGCTATAATTTGAGTTTATTCTTCCATACCTTGCTTTACCCATCATTGTACCTTAGGCTCTACACAATGCTGATGAGGAAAAATCAGACTCATTTTCAAATAAGGTGCACAATCAGTGGAGTCACTGATCTGCTCACCCTCTCATGGACTCGGGTGAGGTCCATATTCAGCAGTTTTGTTTAAATGCTTTCACTGAAGCACAAGTAGTAAGCAGATGCTTGATTTCAGTTCAATGGAGGAGAGGGATGATGGACCAAGCAAATGATGAAGACTTACTCCATTATTTCTTGATGTCTTTTCATTGTCTTACAAAGATCACAATTTCCATTTGGCTGTTTGAGATGCTATCAAAGATAAATGGCAGAGGATTAGCATCACCTGTGGTGAGGAATCTCCACTCTTAAGCTTCCTGCTCCAGGATACCGAACAGCCAATATTATCTTTCAATATCTCCAGCTGTGAGAATTGGAATGTACCTCCTTAAACAAATAGTGCCAATGTCAGTCAAGCCTTGATCATCAAGCAGTAAGTATCTTGATTTCTATGAATATTCTCAACTACATTAATCCTCTTTCTCTGAGAACTCAGGAAAAGGAGTCCCATCCCAACCATCTGTTGGTAAGAAAATTTGAAGAGAAAGTAATGGGTAACTAGATGATGAGACCAGAGATTGCATAAGACTGTAAGACCATATGACCATAAGACTTAGGAGCAGAATTATACCACTCAGTCCATCTAGTCCATTCCACCATTCCATCCTGACTAACTGATTATCCTTCTCAACCCCATTCTCCTGCCTTTTTTCTGTAACATTTCACGCCCTGACTAATCAAGAACCTATCAACCCCTGCCTTAAGCACACCCAATGACTTGGCCTCCAGAGTCGCTTATGACAATGAATTCCACAGATTCACCTATTGATATTAGCGTGTCCCTCTTTAGTGAAATTAACTCACACTAATGGTAGGTTCCTGTGCTCTTGAGAACACCAGGCAAAGAGGAGTGACCTGGAACTACAAACCCTAAGAAATCCCATACACAATCATTTCAATCTATAAAACAGCTCATCAGGTTACTTGAGAGAAATATTGAGATTAAATTCCACATGAATAAACTAAAGAGATATGAAAAATGCTAATTGTAATCTTGATGTACTATATAATCTTAAGGAATATTGGTGTAGAGAACCAATAGTAGGAATTTCACACCTTAAATACCCAGTTAGATTCCAACATTAGATTAAAACAAGATACCTCCCATGGACTAACTTATGAGTTGCCCTAAATGTATAGGTATTTATTCATTTAGAGGATGTGGGCATCAGCAGCTAAGCCAGCATTTATTGCACACCCCTAGTGGCCCTTGAGAAGGTGGTAATGAGCTCCCTTCTTGAACTGCTGCGGTCTCTAAGAGATGGGCACACCCACACCTGTAACAAACCTTCTGTAAATAGTAATCTGTATATTCTTTGTTTCACTGATAAATCTAGACAACTAGTCAAAAATATTTAGATGACTGGGTGTAATCTAAACACAATTAAAATAACTTCCTAACAGTTTCCACAAATGTTCCAAAATATTGTCTGAAAATATCATTTCCATTGGGTAGCACAGAAAGCTGTGTGTAGTGACATCAGTACATTGCACTCTGCCTACAGAATTCTTTCCATTGATTTTCAGTCAGAGTACAATATGCTAATTGATTTATATGGGAGGAATGTTAGGACACCATCTCTCTAATTTTACTTTGAGGCTTTGTGTTATGTTTTCTATCTTTCCTCCTTTTCATCTTTGCTGCCAATCAAAGCAGGCACACCTCAGGATTGCATCCATCACCCATTGTTCTACTCTCTCTACACTCATGACTGTATGGCTAAGCACAGTTCAAATGCCATTTTTAAATTTGATGATGATGCCGCTTTTGTTGGTAGAATCTCAGATGGCAGTGAAGAAGTGTACAGGAGTGAGATAGGTCAGCTGGTTGAGTGGTGTCACAGCAAAAGAATCACAATCTCAGCAAGATGAAGGGGATGTTTATTTATTTATTTTATTTATTGATTGATACAGCATGGAGTAGGCTCTTCCGGCCCTTTGGACCATGTTTCCTCAACAACTCCACAACCCTAATTAAACCTAACCTAATCACAGAACAGTTTACAATGACCAATGAACTTACCTGAGACATCCTTGGACTGTGGGGGGCACCCAGGGAAAACCCACACATTCTATTGGGAGGACTTACAAAGATTCCTTACATTACAGCGCTGGAATTAAACTCCAAATACACCCGAACTCTAATAGTGTCATGCAAACCATTACGCTAACATGGTGCTCACACATCAGTCTTCATTGTTTGGTCAAAAACTGTAAGCAGCTTTAAGTTTCAGGGGGTGTCAACGTCTCAGAAGATCTATCCAACACATTGATGCAACTATGTAGAAGGGATGCCAGTCGCTCTACTTTGCTAAGCGTTTGATGAGATTTGATGTGTCAGAATACTCTTCACCACCACGGTGTGGTGAAGAGTATTCTGACTAGTTGCATCAGGGCAAGTTACGGAGGCTCCTGTGTGCATGATCAGAAGAGGCTGCAGAGGGTTGTAAACTCAGCCAGCTCCATCACAGGTAAAACCCTCCCCACTAATAAAGGCATTTTCATGAGGTAGTAACTCAAGATGTCAACATCCATCATTAAGAACTTTTATCTCCAGAACATGTATGCAATATTTATTTAATTTTGTAATTTATGGTAATTTTTATTGTCTTGAACTGTACTAATGCTACAAAAGAACAAATTTTATGGTAGTCAATGATAAATGCATCTGATTGTGATTCCTGTACAGTTTCTTCCCCCAGCTCATTTTTCTCACTTCACTCCTTATCATAGTTTTGATTTTCTTTCCTTTTGGTCTCTCTTCCATTCAGGAAGATTGACTTTGCTGAATGTTGATTGTGCAAAGAAGTTGTACAAGAATATGGCAGTCGCTCACTTTCTATCCACCAGTACATTTTCTTCCAATCCCACAAAATATATGCAAGTGGATAGCAGGGATCGATGATGTTCAACTAGTTTCTCTCATCAGCTTTCTCTCCATCACTCTCTTCATGTTTATTACCCCCAAAAGGATATATAATTTTTCAAAGATGTTTTACAAAATATATTAGAATCTCAAAATCAACCCCATCTATACTTATTTCTTGCTTTCCATATCATTCTTAGGTTAGCCAAAATGTAGATTCATGAGGGGAATTTTAACCCATTTGTTCAACAGGGTAACGTGCAACTATCTCAAGAACATATCTTTAAGAAATACTTTAATAGAGTCAGTATGTAATTAGACTGTTTTCAATTATAATGCCTTTTCTCCAGTATTACTTGTTGGATTGACGAGCTTCAAGTTGTGCTGCATCAAGAACTTCATATGCGATGTTACGTGTCAATACATTTCCTCTCCTACAAATTCAAACCTAAAAACTGGGAAAATAACTTCATTTGGAACTCAAACTAATGATGTTAAATTTTCCTCTAGAGTACATACATTTTAATTACCATAGGATAATTAAAACTCAGGTTAGGCCACACCTGAGTAGCACGTACAGAACCGGTCACCTCACTATAGGAAGGATGTTGAGGTCTTGGAGACGGTGGAGAAGCGGTTTAACAGGATGCTGCCTGGTTTAGAGGGCATATGCTGTCATGAAAGGCTGGATCAACTTGAGTTGTTTTCTCTGGAGCGTTGAAGGCTGAGGGGAGATCTGATAGAGGTTTGTAAGATTAAGAGAGGCATAGATAGAGTGGACAGGGAGTATCTGTTTCCCAGGTTTGAAATGTTTGATACCAGAGGGGATGCATTAAAGGTGAGAGGGAGTAGGTTCAAGGGGGAGGTGAGGGGTAAATCTTTTACTCAGAGAGTTGTGGATGCCTGGAATATGCTGCGTGGTACGGTACAGAAAACTACAGAATTAGAATCAAGCTTATTATCACTGGCATGTGTGTGAAATTTGTTAACTTAGCAGCAGCAGTTCAATACAGTACATAATATAGAAGGAAATAAAAGTAAAAATAAATAAATAAGTAAATCAATTACAGTATTATGTAGATTGAATAGATTAAAAATCATGCAAAAACAGAAATAATATCTATTAAAAAAAGTGAGGTAGTGTTCACGGATTCAATGTCCATTTAGGAATTGGATGGCAGAGGGGAAGAAGTTGTTTCTGAATTGCTGAGTGTGTGCCTTCATTGCTCCTGCCCGATGGTAGCAATGAGAAAAGGGCATGCCCTGGGTGCTGGGGGACCTTAATAATGGACGCTGCCTTTCCGAGACACCATTTCTTGAAGATGTCTTGGGTACTTTGTAGGCTAGTGCCCAAGATGGACCCGACTAAATTTACGACCTTCTGCAGTTTCCTTTGATCCTGTGCAGTAGCCCCCCCCCATACCAGACAGTGATGCAGCCTGTCAGAATGCTCTCCACAGTACATCTTTGGAAGTTTTTGAGTGTTCTTGTTGACATACCAAATCTCTTCAAACTCCTAATGAAGTATAGTCACTGTCTTGCCGTCTTTATAGCTGCATAATTATGTTGGGACCAGGTTAGATCCTCAGCCATCTTTACACCCAGGGACTTGAAACTGCTCACTCTCTCCACTTTTGATCCCTCTATGAGGATTGGTATGTGTTCCTTCATCTTACCCTTCCTGACGTCCCCAGTCAGCTCTTCCATCTTATTGAAGACTTCTAACAGATGTTTGCATAGGCACATGAATGTAAGGAAGATGGAGGGATATGGACATGGTGTAGGTGGGAGGTGTTTGGGTGTTTTTGATTTGCCTTTAACTCGTTCAGCACAATCCTTTGGGTTGAATGGCCTGTTCCAATGCTGTACTGTTCTATGTGCTGTGTTCTAAATGAAGTGAATGAGTTAGGTCACAGATTTGTGATACTGAATTCTATTGAACTAATTAAACTGGAAAACAGACCCATCCACGTGTATTGTCCATCAGAACAAAATCCATCGGTGCACCTATCATTCAAGATAGCTGCTAAAAAAAAACTGTAATCTCTTGAATATGACATAATATTTTTGGTATTGCCCAGATCATGTATGTCCTCCCATGTATTCCATAAATGGAGGAAGTGGAAGATCCTTCAAAATCCCACCAGATGCATTTTCGTATCATTATGTATGCTTACATGTATTGATTTATAGCTTTTGCCATGATGTAAACTTTGCAATGTTTTAGTATTTAATAGTCATATGTCCTCTTCCCCTTCCACAGAGCGGAATCGATATAGAATGCTATACCAATGTTAAGTACCTGAAATGTGTGTTTGTTGTCCTCCAGCTCTAAATTTTCCCCTGTAGCTTGGTCTGCTGCCAGAATACATATAACTCAGAATAAGCCAGTATAAATGGGGCACAAAAATGTCAGCTCAGGTAGTTTTTTGACCATATATATACACACAGTGGCACGCAAAAGTTTTGGCACCGCTGGTCAAAATTTCTGTTACTGTGAATAGCTGAGTAAAAGATGCAACATACATCAAAGTTGCTGGTGAACGCAGCAGGCCAGGCAGCATCTATAGGAAGAGGTGCAGTCGACGTTTCAGGCCGAGACCCTTCGTCAGGACTAACTGAAGGAAGAGTAAGTTTACTCACTCTTCCTTCAGTTAGTCCTGACGAAGGGTCTCGGCCTGAAACGTCGACTGCACCTCTTCCTATAGATGCTGCCTGGCCTGCTGCGTTCACCAGCAACTTTGATGTATGTTGCTTGAATTTCCAGCATCTGCAGAATTCCTGTTGTTTGAGTAAAAGATGACCTGATTTCCAAAAGGCATAAAGTTAAAGATGACACATTTCTTTAATATTTTAAGCAAGATTACTTTTTTATTTCCATCTTTTACAGTTTCAAAATAACAAAAAAGAAAAGGGCCCGAAGCAAGAGTTTGGGCACCCTGCATGGTAACACCCCCTTTGGCAAGTATCACAGCTTATAAGCACTTTCTGTAACCAGCTAAGAGTCTTTCAATTCTTGTTTGGGGGATTTTTGCACATTCTTCCTTGCAAAAGGATTCTAGTTCTGTGAGATTCTTGGGCGTCTTGCATGCACTGCTCTTTTGAGGTCTATCCACAGATTTTCAATGATGTTTAGGTCAGGGGACTGTGAGGGCCACAGCAAAACCTTCAGCTTGTGCCTCTTGAGGTAGTCTATTGTGGATTTTGAGATGTGTTTAGGATCATTATCCTGTTGCAGAAGCCATCCTCTTTTCATCTTCAGCTTCTATACAGATGGTGTGATGTTTGTTTCCAGAATTTGCTGGTATTTAATTGGATTTATTCTTCCCTCTACCACTGAAATATTCCCTGTGCCACTGGTTGCAACACAAGCCCAAAGCATGATCTTCCCATCCCCGTGCTTAACAGTTGCAGAGGTGTTCTTTTCATGAAATGCTGCGCCCTTTTTTCTCCAAAATACCTTTGCTTACTGCGGCCAAAGTTCTATTTTAACTCCATCAGTCAACAGGACTTGTTTCCAAAATGCATCAGGCTTGTTTAGATGTTCCCTTGCAAACTTCCGACGCTGAATTTTGTGGTGAGGATGTAGGAGGGATTTTCTTCTGAGGACTCTTCCATGAAGGTCATATTTGTGCAGGTGTCGCTGCACAGTAGAACAGTGCACCACCACTCCAGAGTCTGCTAAATCTTCCTGAAGGTCTTTTGCAGTCAAACGGGGGTTTTGATTTGCCTTTCTAGCAATCCTACAAGCAGTTCTCTTGGAGTTTTCTTGGTCTTCCAGACCTCAACTTGACCTCCACCGTTCCTGTTAACTGCCATTTCTTAATTACATTATGAACTGAGGAAACAGCTACCTGAAAACACTTTGCTATCTTCTTATAGCTTTCTCCTGCTTTGTGGCCATCATTTATTTTAATTTTCAGAGTGCTGGGCAGCTGCTTAGAGGAGCCCATGGCTGCTGATTGTTGGGACAAGGTATGAGGAGTCAGGGTATTTATAAAGCTTTGAAATTTGCATCACCTGGCCTTTCCTAATGATGATTGTGAACAAACCATAGCCCTAACAAGCTAATTAAGGTCTGAGACCCTGGTAAAAGTTACTTGAGAGCTCAAATCTCTTGGGGTGCCCAAACTTTTGCATGGTGCTCCTTTCCTTTTTTTTTTCACTCTGAAATTGTACAGAACAAAAATGATACACTAATCTTGCTTAAAATGCTGAAAAGAATGTTTCATCTTTACCTTCAAATTTGCTGCTGAACGCAGCAGGCCAGGCAGCATCTCTAGGAAGAGGTACAGTCGACGTTTCAGGCTGAGACCCTCCGTCAGGATATTCAGGACGAAGGGTCTCGGCCTGACACGTCGACTGTACCTCTTCCTAGAGATGTTGCCTGGCCTGCTGCGTTCACCAGCAACTTTGATGTGTGTTGCTTGAATTTCCAGCATCTGCAGAATTCCTCGTGTTTGCGTTTTTAAAATTCATCTTTACCTTTATGGCTTTTGGAGATCAGTTCATTATCTACTCACTTAACTATTCACAGTAACAGAAATTTTAACCAGGGGTGCCCAAACTTTTGCATGCCACTGTATATAATGATCAAGCTATGTATCAAAGCATGTTACAAGGGGCCAATGGGATTTTTAAATGAACCTTGAAAACAAGAGATGAAAGGAATACTGAAGGAATCATTGATATGAAATAAAACAGACACAATTGACTGATCTTATGAATACATTAACAATGGAAATGATTGAGATAATCAGCTACACAACAATGCAAATTTATTCAGATTCATCTGTCGTGCCCATCAAAGTCTCATGCTCAATCTATTAACAGATTTGCATGCTAACATAACGAGTAACCACTGTGGTTCCACCAAGCCTGTTTTGGTCATACATTCTATGAAGCATGAGATATGGCACAGAAGTAAACCCAATTAGCAACATTTTAAAGTGTTAATAAAATCAGAATTTTAATCCATTATAGAATCTGTGTGATATTGGTCAAAAATCAAACTGAGTACGCACTCTTGAGATGAGAATTCATTAAATCAAGCAGTTTATGTATGCCCAACGAACAGATGTCATTAGCTTTGTGTAATCAGAAGGTGAGAGAGGGACATTGAGGGATTTTTAATCAATTACCAGTGAAATCTCAGAAAAAAATCATTAGCAACTTGTAAGCAAACTGTGGACAGATTTGATAACCTCCACACAGAATTCAATTCCATGTCAGAACACTGAAGGGGAGGTATTTCATTCCCAGGAAGAAAAGAATTGTGCTCTGCATAATATGTAAAGTTAAACAGGATAGCCTAGTGGTGCTTGCATGGCATGTACTGTACAATAAACCATTAAAATAACTGCCTATAAACCTTTAGCAATTTGTTTCCATCCAGACTGGTTCAATTTGATTCGATATTCAAAATGGTTTCTTGCCATTCTTCAGTGCATGTCTGTAAAGGAGAATAAAATGCTTCTTGCTCCAGATCCGATACAGCATTCCCAAGCTCAGCTGCAAAAGGAGGAGGGTTGGTTGTGGGGCTAGCAATCCTATCCCATAAAACTCAGTTGCAGAAATGCCAGCATAATCTCCAAAGACCTCATCCTTGGGAGAGATAGGATCTTCAATGGACTACAACAAGGGACAAATTGAAGGACCAGCCCAAGACTTTGCTGAGCTACTGTCCCAGTGTGGTTGATAAGGCTTAAACATCTCTAAAACACAATGTACAAGTAACTGCTTTGTGATGCTAGATGATGTGCATGTAGTGATAATGGAGCGGGTTAATGGGGGGTGTTGATCAACCTGATGGCTCAGGGGAAATAACTGCTTTTGAGTCCAGTGGTCCTGGTGTGGATGCTGCATAGTCTCTTCCCTGATGGAAATGGGACAAGCAATAAGCAGCGTGGGTGGTATCTTTCATGATATTATTGGCCTTTTAACACTTACTGCAATACCACAGCTTGTGGTTTCACCTGATAATTCAGGCATCTCCAGTTCATTAGGTGTCTTTCAGTAATGCACAACCCAAGTGTCAAACAGAAATTCGAGAATTTTTTTTTTCTTTTTGACACTAGCATTAAGGAGCATTGGTAAGCAACCGTTGTTTGACCCCTGCTTGGAATTGGTTCAATCAAAGCAATATAGTAATTTTGTTCCTGAGATCTATAATTTCATTAGCAATTAGTCCACAGGTAACCAGTTAAAATAATAATTACTTATATGCTGGAACTCTTAGAGTTTTATATTCACATAAAACTACTCACTCCACTTCCTTGCATTTATCCCAGTGCCACACACTTGAAAACACATTCATATTTGAGGACAAACACACATGTCATGAAGAGTAGGCATAAAACAGCAAGGTGAGTGATCAGAGGATCCAACAGGATGGAAGCTGAAGAGCCATGTCATTTCCAGGCTGCACTGAGCTCTAATGCAAACTGTGGCTGTTTAAGGCACTTTCCTCTGATTAAACCTGTCATTTTCCACCCCTTTCACAGAGAGAGAGAGAGAGAGAGAGAGATAGATAGATTTCAGTTTAGAAATATTAGAAGCAACAAGTGAATATATTACCTGCCCTGCTGTATGAAGCACTGCAGGAAGCTGACCAGGTAGGCATTTTTTTTTTAATCATTGACCTGATGTGTAAGATTGCAAGAGATCCTTCCTTCAGATTGGCTATTTCAGGGAGAGTCTGATAAATGTTCGGTCCAAAGCACCATAGTATGAAAGATCAGCATAGCATGTGCGCAAAGGTGTTCAAAGTTGTACATGTTAAAAGAAACTATTGAAAGATGAAATAGTCAACAGTTGCGTAAACCCACAACAACAAAACAACGGTAATCAAGGAAAATTCTGTGGCTATAAATCACAATATGATATTGGCAAGTCTTCCAGAAAAGATTTAGTATCTTGTTGACTTTTGTGATCTGTATAAAATACTCAATAGAAAAACTTGAATGCTAAACAATCCAAGTGATTTGTCAGATACTGGACAATTGGAAGTGATTATACAATTAGAAAAATAATCATGTTCTTGATAATTACATGATCCAGAATTTCATTTTATAATTTTTCAACAAGCAACAACAACAGGTGTATTTACATAAGTTGTAGGGAACATGAAGTCAAAGTGATGAGAGACCCAATGGAAACTGGGAATGAAGGAATCAATATGCAGTCTTAGGTAGTTGCATTGATATTTGAAAAAGTAAAGAACTGTGACAGGATTGTTCAAGATTCAATGGCTAAATGGTATGTAAGTCAGATATGCTGCATTTCAAAAACAACATGAAAAGAAAGGCTTTTTTTTTCTTATCTTCTTAAACCGTACACTCAAAATAACAAAAGAAGTAAGAGTTATTGATTTAAAACACTGACTGTGCTTCTCTCTCCACTGATGCTGTCTGACCTGTCACTTTGATATTTTGTTAACAATGATAAACAAGTATGTCTTGCAGAAATATCCACAGTTCAACACAGCATGAGGTAGGCCATCAGATTCTTCTTAAATACCTTCCTGCTATGTTTTGCTAAGTGAGGTAAATTGCAATGGACCTTATCAATTTCTGATGATTGTTTTCGCTTTTACAAGAAAGAATTGCTTTTCTCGTCAGATTTTTGAATACATGCGAACCAAAGTTTATCATTCACCAAGTATCTCAGTGAAGCTTTGGATACTTCTTCAGGGTTTCCTCTAATCTATAGAAGATGAAGAAAAGGCCTGAAGAATTTCTGACTTACACAGTTTTGAGCTAAGTTAAAGACAGGCTGTTATGATTTTGATGACCTTCTCATGGGCATAAGATAATCAATTTATGCAATTACACACCGTTGTGTTACCTGTAGTACTTATTTGGACATCTTTGTTAGCTGGCTGACCTCAGGGCATCAGCTGGCAAGGCAGTTAGTGACTCTGAACACAAAAATAAAACAGTTTGGTCTAACCGAAGAACGTCATTTTGAGTATAACAATGCAGATGCAATTTGGAAGATCACAAAACTACACAGCAAGAAATAATTGGAGCCCAAGTGTGAGACCAGATATTCTTAAAGTGCGAGACTCCACTAAAACACGATAAGATAAAAAAATAATTGATTAGAATTTGAAGAACAAAAACACGGGGTGACCATTTAGAAATATTCCTGCTTAAAGCAAGAAAAACAGTCAACAGATGATAATATGATGGTATGAGGTAAGAGTTAATGCAATGGTGTCTTTCAAACAGTATACTTAGTGTATTGTCAAATATTATTTAAGTTATTTAGAGATATAGCATGATAACAGACATTTCTGGCACAACAGGCTCGTTCTTCACACTTACATCCATGTGATCAATCAGCCTATTAACCTGTAAGTCTTTTTTGGAACGTGGGAGGAAACCAGATCACCAGGAAGAAACCCACACACATCTATCGATTTGTAATCCAGGGAGCGGGTGGCACAGAATCAAATATCGCTGTGATGATTGTATGTTCTAGTATCAATTGTTTGGCGACAATAAAGTATAAAGTACATATATTCTTCTTCAACTCCATCTAAACATTTTACTCCATTTGCCATTTCTCTGCCCGTACCTGCAGCTGATCTATCCCACTGTATTCTTTGCCAGTCCTCTACGCTATTCGGAACGCAACCAATCTTCATATCGACTGCCACCTTACTAACCCACTCATCCATGTCATTTATATACATCACAAACAGCAGAGGTCCCAGTACAGATCTCTGTAGAACACCATTAACCATAGGCTTCCAGCTAGAATAAGTCCCTTCAACCACTACCCTCCGACTTCTGTGGGCAAGCCAGTTCTAAATCCAAACGGCCAATTCACCATGTATGTATATTAATTTTCTGGATGAGCCTTCCATGAGGGACCTTGTCAAATACCTTACCAAAATCCATGTAGACAACCTCCACAACTCCTTCATCAGTCTCCCTTGTCACATCATCAAAAAACTCAATTAAGTTAGTAAGACACAAGTGGCCCCACAGAAAGCCATGGTAGCCCTCCCTAATTAGGCCATGGTTTCTCAAATTCTCATAAATCCAATCCTTAAGAACTCTCTCCAGTAGCTTCACTACCACTGACATGAGACTCACCTGTGCAGCGTTTTCAGGATTATTTCCGGATCTCTTCTTGAATAATGATATTTTCTTTTAAGTTTTCCTTTCTCAGGAGCTGACTTTGAGTGAAATTGGACATCTATGATGAAATTCACTATTATCTTCGATTTGCTAGGTTGATTGAAGAAAAGAATGTTTGAAGATCATGATCTAATACACGTAAAAAAAGACAAGGTCTATCAGTTAGCATTAATCCTTGACTTCCTATATGTTTCTGAAACATGGTCTGCCAATGGCAGGCAATTCAAGACACTGGAAGGATGCTATCAATATTTCTTTCTGAAAAGTACTCTAATTTCTTTGGAAGAACAAGTGAATGACCCAATGTCAGGTCTATCTCCCAAGAAAACCTCTCCAGCATTAATTCCTGATCCCACTTTGTCTCCTCTGACAGACACAGAGAGAGATGAGATAACTGTTTAGTGGGGGTATGGGTGGTGAGTAACAAGGAGAGAATGAGAGCGACAGGAAAGACAAAATTCAAGGATGTGCTCAAAACATTCTTGGAAAATGCATTAACCCCACTGACTCTTGGGAATCTGCAGTGCACAATTACTCAAAATGCTGACACATATGTGATATCTATGCATAGAGAATGCACAGCTCCACATAAATGGTGTACGAAACAGATTGCAATAGTAATTACACTTGTAGTTGCCCCATTCACCCACCACCTGCCACATCTGTGAAAGAATTTGCTGTTCCATAGGCCTCAATAGTTACGTCATAACCCATAAGGCCAGAGAGGAAGCAAGTCATCTTTGAGGTTGAGAAATAACCTATTTTATTTAGTCATAACTTGAGTTAAAGCCAAAAAATTTATTCATTTGGACCAAATTAAAAGCCATCTGCCTGCAGAGATAACTGGAGTGCCGAAATCTACGATTGCACACTTGATACATCAACAAGATAAACTGCAGGAAGAATGAACATCACACGAGGCTCAACAAGCAATATCTCAAAAATGAAAGCGTGAAGGTAAGGATCCAAATGTTGAAGGGGACCTTAATCAATGGTTTTCCATTGTAACTGGACAAGGTATGCATGTCAATGAATTGAGTTGACTTTATCTTACTGTACATCCCTCACATAAATAAGGAGTAAAAATCCTTACGTTACATCTCCATCTGAAGGTGCAATGTGCAAATTATAGTAATTTGTAATAAATAGTATGTACAGTAAGATATACAACAGAACAGTCAATATAGCTTAGAAATACAATTGTGTCAGCATGAATTAATCAGTCTGACGGCCTAGTGGAAGAAGCTGTCCCAGTGCCTTCTGGTCCTGGTTTTAATGCACAGTACTGTTTCTGGATGGTAGCAGCTGGAACAGTTTGTATCTGAGGTGACTCAGGTCCCCAATTATCTTTTGGGCCGTTTTTACGCACCTGTTGCTGTAAATGTCCTGAATAGCAGGAAGTTCACTTCCACAGATGCACTGGGCTGGCCGCACCATTCTCTGCAGAGTCCTGTGATTGAGGGAGGTACAGTTCCCAAACCAGGCAGTGATGCAGCCAGTCAGGATGCTCTCAATTGTGCCCCTGTAGAAAGTCCTTTGGATTTGGGAACTCATGCCGAACTTCTTCAACCGTCTGCGGTGAAAGAGGCATTGTTGTGCTTTTTACACCACACAGCCGGTATGCATAGACCAATGTTTAAAAAAAGCAAGTCAGAGGGGCTAGCTGAGAAGCTGGGTCACAAAGATTTTAACGCATCAGATGGCTGGTTGTCTCAATGGAAATGTAGGCACTACATTAAATTTAAGGAGGCACATTGCAAGAAAGATAGTGCTGATGTTATAAGTGCAGAAACATGAAAATCTACAAAACCCTCCAACTTGTTTCAAACATATTGTGCAGCTGACATCTGTAATGCTGATGAAGAAGGCCTTTTTTTTATTGTGCCATGCCGAATGATTCCCTTGGCTACAAATATGCAACACTATCAGCTTCAAAGAAAAGAATGGATTGATTGTCTGCACTTGGTACCTGTGCTGAATTTGTTCATTTATAGTCAATTGAAAGAACACGGCAGTGTACTTTGCATAAATTCCTCCATCGAAAATACAGTTTTATAGTACTGTAGTGGTATTGCTGGCTTTCTATTTTTTTCTGTATTTCATTTAAATACATAACTTGTTCTTTATTTAAATGATAGTTTGTCTTTTTTTAACTGCTTCCAAGAAATGGCTAATTGAAGCAGCCGCTTAATTGAGCCAAAATATAGGGTGCTGATGTATCCCAATTAGCCAGAATCTACTGAATATCTTTTCAGTAATGAATTAAGATAATTGGCATCACTTTGGCCAACTTTGAAAAAAATATTTCTCAGCCACTACTTTTAGATAGTTGAGATAAAAATGTTAAGTTTCACCATTTGAAAATGTTTTTCTTATATGCAGTCCTGTGAGAAAATTGACTGGCACTGGTGATTAATGTTCCCATTGAAGAGCCTCTAAAAGCTATGAAATAGAATAAGAAAACAGCAAAATTACGGACACAGCAACCTGATGTCATTCTGCCTGCTTAATGCATTGAATTAACGCCAATGTACCAAAAATAAGAGTGGTTAGAATATGCTGAATGCAAGTTGGAAGCCCACCTTATTGTTAAAGGCAAAGATAATGGCTTTCAAGATTTTTGCTAACACTGATGACAAATTCTCCTCAACTACTGCGCTGCAGCAGTATGTCACTAAAGTACTAAGACTTGCCAGAGTACAATTACATCAGTACACGTCCATAAATGTTAAATTCATCTCAAAGTCACATATCAATGAAATATATATTTCCGTTATTAGTAATTGAAATTAAGCTAAATAAATATATAAACTCACATTAGCAGAACTTCATGAATGTAGCGTGTTTTGTAGGATCTTGAAAGTTTTAACAGTTACAAAAGGCAATAATTTTGCTTTGTTTTGTATCTTTTTTCAGTGAATGCAATGGAAATAACAAATGACTTAAAGCAGGCAAGATTTAGGTATTATATTTATCCATTTGGATGGGTGATCTTATAAAATGTCTTTCATTGCAGTCTGCCATTTATAAATAGTTTTCACTCACCCTACTAATACTGTGCAATCGCAAAAATGCAAATTGATATAACCAAATAAAGTCTACAAATAAGTGTTTTTATCTATTAAAATTTAAAAACACGAGAGTTGAGTCCTACAAATCCTAAAACTACTTCATTACTTGTGGATTACTTTGGAAAGTTCCGAAGTTCCAATCTGTAAAGTGGATAATACTGATTTTTCCACTCTGCATGGCAAATTGGACCTTCCTGAATGCAGGAAGGACAGAGTGAAAGCTGCAAAAGAAGATCCCATACATGACCATCACTTAAAATCTACCTTAATAAAGGGAAGGTTATCAATAATCGTGAGTGTGCAGACAGGTATACAGCAAGATCCTGGTCTGCCACAAATAAATTCTTACCACATTCATTCTATTGCCCTTCCATTCCAATCACTATTTTGACACTCCACATGTCCTATCTAATCCTAGATATTCAATTAGATTCTATTCGCTGTTCTTGAATTGTTTATATCCGTAGCTCTGCAGGAGTGAACTTTTGATATGCTGAAAATTACACTCAGTAGCCAATTTATTAGGTACAGGAATGGAATCCAATGTGGCCTTCTACTGCAGTAGCTCATCCACTTCAAGTTTGACATGTTGTGAATTCAGAGATGCTCTGCTGCACACCAATGTTGTAATGCAGAGTTATTTCTGTTACTGTTGCTTTTCTATCAGCTTAAACCAGTCTGGCAATTCTCCTTTGACCTCTCTCATTAAAAAGGCATTTCACCCACAAGACTGTTGCTCACTGGGTTTTTTTGTTGTTGTTCACAACATCCTCTGTAAACTCTAGGGACTGTTATGCATGAAAATACCCGGTGATCAGCAGTTTCTGAAATACTCAAACCACCCTGTCTGGCACCAACAATCATTCTGTGGTCAAAGTCACTCAGAGCACATTTCTTCCCCCATTCTGATTCTAGGTCAAAACAATAGCTAAATATCTTAACCGTGTCTGCCTGCTTTTATGCATTGAGTTGCTGCCACATGATAGTCTGATTTGCTACTTGCATTAACAAGCATAAAGTATGTGCAGTATACCTAAAAAAAAGTGACCACTGAGTGTACAGGTAAAGAGGATTGTCCCTCTTCTGGTGGAGCTCTTTTCATTCCAACTGTGTGCAAGGTTAGGCTAAATTTGTAGAAGGTAACACAGCAAGGAAATTCAACATTATTGGTGAATTGGGATGAAGCTCATTGAAAAAAACATTAGGTGCCTACTAGCTTTGAGTGTTAATGGAATGCAGGGATAGAGAACAAAAGAGAAAGAAAAAGACAAACAGGGCAGATAACATAAAAGTGAAAAACTTACCACAACAAAATAGATTATTGTTGGAAAAGATATAAACTTGACTACCAGGGACAGGAACCTTGGGAGATGAAAAGGAAAACAAACTGTGTAAATGGATTATAGCACCTAAAGTGAATTGTAAAAGCTTTAGAGTTATACAAGTACATAGTTCAGCTATTTAAACAGTCAATGTGATCTAGATGTAATCTTGGCTGTGTTACCAATCGAATTTTAGATTGCCTTTATTTATGATCCTCACTCAAGATGTTCAAAGCAAAGTGATTTATTGAAATTAATGATTGGGCACAGTTAATATTTTAATAAAGCAGAAGAAATATTTTTAATCTCATCACATTAAATGATGCTGTTATAAAATTATGTAAAAGAAATAATGGGCTGTACCTTGAAGAAATTTTAATGGTGTGTTAATGACACGTGCTGTGATTAAAACAAAAATCAGCCAGCATATTCTGGGACTGAAGAGATTTGGAAGTAAAAGATCTTCCTCTTCTTTCTGGTGCATTCAACACAACTTTCATCTGAAAGGATTTGCAATCTTTTGAGAAAATTGAAGCTTGGTTTATTTAAATTTTCTTTATCTAATTAAACAGTTTATAATAATTAAATTCTTTCAATGTACTTTTTCTCCAGATTTTTTTCCAGCAGCCTCTGAACATTAAAAGCATTTGGATTTTGAATGCAGTACAGTCAATGTGTGGTATGAGTGTAGCATCTAGTTGCATTTGTCTCACCTTCCCTCTTCACGTAATGTCCAAAATGGCAAGGCCTCAAGTTTGCAATGAACTGTGGAGCCATAACTGGTTAGTTGAATTAGTGTGCAAATGATAATTGGGTCTAGGCTGGGTATCATGTAAACTGATCTTTTGTCATATTCTAAATACAGTAGCAATCTACCATTTTTGCCAGAAAAGGAATAAATGAAACAATGAAATCTCTTTCTAATAGTTTACAATACAATCTTCCTTTCCCTCATTGTAACTGATATTTATTCATTAATTTATCTCATATTCATTTAAATTTATTTCCTGTCAGTTCAAAAGTTCATTTATTATCGAAATATACAACTCTGAAATTCTCTTCCCCAGGTAGCCTTGAAACAAAGAAAGAAAAGAAAGGCAGCACAATCATTAAAACTCAAAAAAATGAAACATAGAAAACCTACAGCACAATAGAGGCCCTTCGGTCCACAAAGTTGTGCCGAACATGTCCCTACCTTAGAAATTACTAGTCTTACCTATAGCCCTCTATTTTACTAAGCTCCATGTACCTATCTAAATGTCTCTTAAAAGACCCTATTGTATCCATCTCCACCACTGTTGCCGTCAGCCCATTCCACGCACTCACCACTCTCTGAGTAAAAAACTTAGCCCTGACATCTCCTCTGAACCTAATCCCCAGCACCTTAAACCTGTGTCCTCTTGTGGCAACTATTTCAGCCCTAGGAAAAAGCCTCTGACTATCCACACAAACAATGCCTCTCATCATCTTATACACCTCTATCAGGTCACCTCTCATCCACCGTCACTCCAAGGAGAAAAGGTTGAGTTCACTCAACCTATTCTCATAAGGCATGCTCTCCAATCCAAGCAACATCCTTGAACAAAACAGAACAGGCACTTTGACCCCCAGATCCCCCTCCCCCACTAAAAAAATGAGAAAAACACAAAATATAGGAAACTATAAGACTGAAAAATAAATCTAAGGCCATACTCAAATCGCACAAAACATGGGTAACATTCTCAGGGCATAGCTGCAGGTTCTCCTTGCTTTCTTTGCTTCTTTTATAATTACAACATTGAACACAGACCAATACAAGTTAGGAAGAAAAGCCCTTTGGCCCTTGATATTGTACTAACCCTTTAACCTACTCCTAGATCGATCTAACCCTTCCCTCCCACATAGCCCTCCATTTTATATTCATCCATGTGGCCCTAATGTATTGCCTCTACCACTACTCCTGTAGGGTGTTCCACGAGTCTACCACTCTCTCCGTTAAAAAAAAACACTACTGAAATCTCACCAGTATTTTTATCCAAACAACTTAAAGTTATGGTCCCTTGTATTAGCCATTTCTAACCTGGGGAAAAAATCTCTGGCTGTCCATTCAATCTATGCCTCTTATCAGGAGAAATATTTACAGGGTATTTTCTCCTGAGCAATGTCCATTCCTTTTTATTGATTCTAATGTATAAATTAATGTGGAACTTCGGTTCGTTTTATTCAGCTCTCTTTAAAATATTCAACAGTCAATACAGATCAAAGTATAGATCTATTACAGATCAACTGGATGAGCCCATTTGAAGGGAAAGGAATGTGCAGCAAGTGAGAGGCCTTCAAGAGCGTAATAACAGGAGTCTAGGAGCAGCACGTTCTGTTAGGATGAGGAATAAGCTTGGCAAGTTTAGGGAACTTTGGCTGATGAGAGACATTGAGGCTCTGGTCAGGAAAAAGAAGGAATCATACATTGGGTTTAGGTGGTTGAAAATGAGTGAATCCCTTGCTGACTTAAAAAAATTAATAATACTCTTGAGGGAAAACTAGAGGGGGGAAAAGAGAGCAGGAGGATTAAGAAAAATCCAAAGATGTTCAACATCTATATTAAGAATCAAAAGGTAGCTGGGGAGAGAATAGGACCCATTTCAGTAGGGCTCAATATGAATCAAGTCACAGGAGATGCAATGGCTTTTAATGAATATTTCTCCTTAGTGTTCACTGAGGTGAAAGTGAGCATTAAAACACATTAAGGTGTTTGAATCCCGAGGGCCTGACTGAGTGAATTCTCGGATTTCTCAAGAGGCAAGGAAAAAAATTGATAAGGACCTTGCAGAGGTATTTGCTCCATCATTAGCCATTGGTGAAGTTCCTGATGACTGGAGGGCAGCTGATGTTGTTCTGTTGTTTAAGAGGAGCATCAAGGACAATCTAGTGAACTATGGGCCCATCAAACTAACATCAAGTTAGTTGAGAAGTTACTTGAGGGAATTCTGAGGATCAAGATTTACCAGTGTTTTGGATAGGCAGAGTCTGATTAGGAGGAATCAGCAAGGCTTGGTACATGGCAAGTATTGCTTGATAAACCTTTGAGAGTTTTTGAAGAAGTGACCAAAAAAAACCTATATGAATATAGGGCAGTAGACATCATCTATTTGAACTTTAGCAAGGACATTGGCAAAGCCCTGTGTGGAAAACTGGCCTGGAAGATTATGGATGAACTGATTAGGTGGATTCAAAATTGGCTTAGAGATAGGAAGTAGTATGTGAAGATTGAAGGTATTTCTCAGAATGGGAGTCAGTGACTAGAGAAGTACTGCAGGGTTCAGCGTTGGGAGTTATTTGTTATTTATATAATTGATCTGGATGCAACTGCACAAGGCTTGATCAGTAAGTTTGAAGAAGACACAAAGTTTGGATGGGTTGCTGATAGTGAAGAATGTTATCGTAGAAGGTTATCATAGATCAGTTAGAGAAATGGGTAAAGGAGTGGCAAATGGATTTCAATATAGACTTGTGTAAGGTGGTGCACTTTGGAAAGTCAAGCCAGAGGAAAATTCTGAATGATAGGACATTAGGGAATGTAAATTATGAATGGCAGGAACCAGGGACCTAGGCGTACAAATGCATAGTTAATTGAAAGCAGCATCTTAGCAGACAGGATGGTGAAAAAGGCATTTATACACAGACCTTCACCAATCAGGGCACTGAGTATTGGATCTGGGGACATTGTATTGCAGTTGTATAACTCGTTGGTGAAGCTGTGCTTGGAGCACTGTATACAGTTTGGTCACCCTGTTATAGGAAAGATGTGGTGAAATCACAAAAAGTGTAGAAAAGATGTGCGAGGATGTTTCCAGGAATTGAGGGACTGAGCAATAGGGAGAGATTGGCCAGGATGGGTCTTTATTCCTCAGAACAAAAGAGAATGAGGGGAAACCTAATAGAAGTGTTTAAAATTATGGTAGGCATAGATAAGGTGAATGTTAAGAGTTTTTCTAGAAGAATAAAGGAATTCACAATTAAGGGACAGGTTTAGTGTAAGAGAGGAAAGATTTAAAAGGAAAATGAGGTGCAACTTCTCCATGCAGATAGAAGTGAGTACATGGGACAAGCTGCCAAAGGAAGTGGTTGAAGCAGCTGCACTAGCATCATTTGAGAAGCACTTTGATAGATATGCAGGGCAAGGCGTAGATAGATATAAGCCAAACACAGGAAATTGGGAATAGTTGGGTGGGTAACGTGGTTGGCATAAATCCACTGGGCTAAAGTGGCTTAAACATGCGGTATTCCTCTTTGACTCTATCTACCATAGTTAGTAACATGTACTACTCTACCATTCCTAGAACTGGCTAACACAATCTTCTCAATGTCAACAAATTACTTTTCAAGTTAAAATTACTAATGGCATGAGTGAACAGATGAAGCATGAAGATCAATTGGAAGTCTGGAAATCGAAGCCTGAAGGCAAAAACCTGAAGATTGGAGCCTGGAAGCAGGAGCTGGAGGCCTGTCCATATGTGTGGGTAGCGGAAAGGAGGATTGGAAAGCGGAAATGGACTTGCTTTGCTGTTGCTATTTTGTCGTTAGTTATGTTCTGTTTTGTCGTCTTCTGTGTTGTTCTGCCAAATATTGTGGACAAGCTATGTTGGCACCGGATGTGTAGTGATACTTGCAGGCTGCCTCCAGCATATCCTTAGGGTGTTGGTTCTTATCACAAACAATGTATTTCACCATATGTTTCCATGTACATGTGACAAATAAATTGGAAGCTGAATCCAGATCTGAATTTGAAATGCCATCTGATGTTAAAAACTAAACTAAGTGCCTTTCATCTCAAATAGGTGTGAAACTTATTTTTTTATATATCTGTTCGCATGATGTGGCTGTCACTACCCAGCAGTACTAACCATTTTAAATTTGCCCTTGAACTGAGAGCCATAAGCAACTTCAGATATCAGTAAAGTATCAGCTACCTACAAATCAACCATCAGGTTTGCTTACTTTAGTTCATGGTATACAATTTCTCATTTTAATATGCTAGCTATGATGCTAGACTGCAAGCTTTATATAACCCATATACATTTGTTGTATACATTCCTCCATCACTCAGTGCAGTTAGGTGTTAGGTCCAAGTATTAGACAACGGTTACCGCAACCTATTACATTGAACTCTGAAAATGAAGAGATTTTTAAAAGACGCAACAAATCACCAGCTTTATTTTACATTGTTGTTTTACTCCATTAATCTGTTAAAGTTGGATGGTTTAATTCCAAGGCCTTTGTTTTCATCTAATGCTTGTTGTAAAGTATACCACTGAGATACTGAAATAGTCAAGTACAAGGGCAGTCACTTAAATAGAATAATAGATTTTGCATGATTAAGACATTTGACTGATATGAAAAAAGTTGAAGAATTAAGGATTGTAATGACATGTTCTGTCATTAAAATCTGAATCTTGCGTTTCACTTCAAACTTTGAGCAAGCCTGTATTTGGTTCAAAGGAAGTGCAGCCAAAAAAAAAATGAAACAATTGAACAAAAATTGCACTGACCAAACTAATGGATCTTAGATGCATTTGTGAAAATGTATTCAACCTTCTTAATGTATGCAGGTGTAAATGCAATTTATTTTCAAATGTAAACACTATCCAGAAGAAAAAAACAGCCAATATGGACAAGAAACTGACCAACGCAATCAGTACAAATGGTTTAAAAAGATAATATTAATGGCATTACTTTACCAGAAAGAAATTAAATCTATCTTTGACCCAGCCAAAGAACAAGAATGCTGTGACCTCAGTAACCAAACGATTATTTGAACAAAAACAAATTTGCGATATGATCATTCCTTATTATGAAATACAATGATAAGCATGTTTTTCTTTCCCTATCTGTTTTACTTCTTACTGGAATGTTCTAAAAACTCCCATAGTGAAGGGCAGAGTTCATCTATTCACACCGTGAAAACACACAGCACTAACAGGTACACACTGAGATCTAATGCATTATAGTAACAATTCTAATTTTTGTACCTGTTTTTACATTTCTCGCTCAAATGCAAGATTTCTGATTCTTTCTTACAATGTTAGATGGTAGTTCAAGCCCACTATTGGCAAAGAGGATACAATCGTCATGCCTGTCTGATTTTTTTCAATAAAATAAATTTAGCTTCAATGACACAAGTAATTTCAAGGATGGTTTGGAAAGATTGGTCTTGAGGAAGGGATCGAGCAATATCTGTAACATCTAATATATATCTTTGGGTTAATTTTGACCATCTAGTTTGGGTTAGGATAATCTGTTAGAGGACTGCTCACCCAGAAATACTGCTGGCCAATTATCTATCGAACTGTTGTTGCAGTTCATGTTTACTATCACTGCTTTCTTAAGTTTTCAATCTAAAAAGATACACTTAAAGCCAGTTTTAAAATGCTGTATAATGTTTGAGTTACACCTACAGCAAATTCATACTAGGTTGTAGCTTTCTAGATTCATGTCAACTGACTTAATTAAAATACTACCATTTTCTATTCTGATATTTTATTATACTTTCTAAAATAAATCCTGACATTTAACTTACTGGTGCACAATACCTAAATCCCTCCCAACAGAACTTGAATAGCCATCAATCATCCTTATACTTATTATTTGACCATGTAATAGATCATCAGATCTTGCGAGAAAAACTGACCAAGAGTATCCAGCTGTTCCAGAACTTCCATTTCCACAGGATATCAAAGTGAATAACAGCAACAGACTCAGTGGGATCTTCTGCCAGTCCAGAAGAATTTGGTTGTTCAGGGGATTCAAGATAAAAGAATTCTAAAATCTAAATTCACAGCGGCTCCATACCTACTGGTATACCAAGACATTTAGGAGCATTAAGGTCAGGTCTACCTGCTGGCTTTAGGAGAGGATCCAAACACAAGATTGTTTGATTGTATAAGTGCATTCAAATGCACAAGAGCATTCATACGGGAGTGAGCATAGAATGCAGAACACAGTACAATGTAGTACAATGTTGCGCCAAACCAATTAAATTAGAAATCAAATGACCAATTAAACTAATTTCTCCTGCCTACACAATGTCCATATCCCTCCATTTTCCTCACAGTCATGTGCTTATCTAAACATCTCGTAAAGTCCTTAATGTATCTACCACCACCCCAGGCAGCACATTCCAGGCATCCACCACTCAGGGTAAATAAATCTTGCCCCTCACATCTCCTCTGAAATCACCCCTCTCACATGCCCCCTGGTACTAGATATTACAAAGCTGGGAAAAAAAGATACTATCGCTCTGCTCTGTTTATGCCTCTCATAAGTTCATAAACCTCAATCAGAACTCCCCTCAGTCTCTGCCACTCCAGAGAAATAACCCAGGTTTGCCCAGCCTCCCATTATGGCACATGCCCTCTAATCTAGGCAGCATCCTGGTAAAACACTTCTGTGCACTCTCCAAAGCCTCGACATCCTTCCTATAATGGATCAGCCAGAACTGTTTACATTACTCCAGGTGCAGCCTACTTAGAGTTTTATAAAGCTGCAACATATCTTCCAGTCTTTTGAAATCAATAGCACAAGGAAATCTGCAGATGCTGGAAATTCAAGCCACACACATCAAAGTTGCTGGGGAACGCAGGCCTCAATGTTTAGACTAATAAAGGCAAGCATGCTATACACCTTCTTAACCACCCTATCTATCTGTGCGTCCACTTTCAGGGAACTATAGACTTGGATCACAAGATCCTTCTGCTCATCAACATTGTTAAAGGTTTTGCTCTTAATGGTGTACTGTCTCTTTACACTTGACTGAGCAAGATGCAACACTTCACATTTGGTTAGGTTTACCTCTACCTGCCATTTGTCCACCCATATCTGCTACTAATCTATATCCCACTATATTCTTTGTCAGTCTTCTACACAAGCTACAACACCACCAATCTTCATATCATCTGTGAACTTACATACCCAACCATCTACATTTTCATCTAGGTCATTTATATACATAACAAACAGTACAGACCCTGCAGAACACCACTAATCACAGACCTCAACTCAGAATAAGTCCTTTTGATCACTACAGTCTATCTTCTATGGACAAGCCCATTCTGAATCCAAATGGCCAATTCACCATGGATCCCAGGCATCTTAATCTTCTAGTTGAGGTACCTTGTCAAATGCCTTACTAAAATCCAAGTAGGTGACATTCTTTAAGAAGGGACATGGCTTTAAGGTAGGGATGGGAAGTTCAAGGGGGATATTAGAGGAAGGTTTTTTACTCAAAGAGTGGTTGGTGCTTGGAATGCACTGCCTGAGTCAGTGGTGGAGGCAGATATACTAGTGAAGTTTAAGAGACTACTAGACAGTTATATGGAGGAATTTAAGGTGGGGGCTTATATGGGAGGCAGGGTTTGAGGGTTGGCACAACATTGTGGGCTGAAGGGCCTGTACTGTGCTGTACTATTCTATGTTCTATTCACAGCTCTACCTTCATCAATCACCTTCATCATCTCTTCAAAAGCTTAATCAAGTTAGTTAGACATGACATGCCTTGCACAAAGCCATGCTGGCTCTTGCTAATTAGGCCATGGCTTTCAAAATGCTCATAAATCCTCTCCTCAAGAACTCTCTCCAGTAACTTCCATATCACTCGGACTTACTAGTCTATAGTTTCCCAGATAGTCCCTGTTTCCCTTCTTCAAGAATGAATCAATGATGACAGCAGCCTTTTTAAATATACTTTCTCTGCAAGAATGTCATTGGGACAACCTGAAATGAATTCTGAACTTACTATACCACATCCACCCTTCCTCAACCCAATTACCACAGCTATCAAAACACATACATTCCCACATTGCAATGAATCAATTAAGGCTATCCTCCATTTTATAAATGGAGAGTTAGTGATAGAATAATGAGTTTAGACTGCTAACTGCCAAAATGTCAGAAGAAGGAGAAGAAAGCAGAGTAATAAACCTTAGAATCGCAAACAACTTCTTAATAACTAGAAACTGGAAAATCTGCAGATACTGGAAATCCAAGCTACACACACAAAAGCTGGAGGAACTCAGCATTTCAGACACCACTGCAAATCCCACAGCCAAGAGAATGAAAGGAATCATAAAACTTAACATAAAGCTCCTCAATGAACCATCTCATATGATTAAACTTCAAATTGATAAATATATACTTTCAATTGTTAAATAACAACAAGTCATTGTAATATATTTTGGATGCCTTCAATAAAAAAAAGCATAACATTTTCTTAACTAAACCCAACCAAGCATAAAGGCCCTGAAACTTTGCAAAGGCAAAGGCAGACTTGGGAACTGGTGGGAGGTGAGTGGGGAGTGCAGCAATCTGCTGAAGTTCTAGCAAGAATTCAGGGGAATCACCATAGAACTTCAGATCATACACTTTGAAGTCAAGTTAAAGCAACTTACAGTTTCTAGTTATAAACACACTTAGTGTAAAGTTTACTCATATTGAATAAATTGAACTTCACTTGCCTCTACAGCGTATATTCAGTGATTTTTTTTTAAACTTGGGGAATAATTATTAAAAAGTTGCAGGATGATTATTCGATTGGTATTTGTGATTCTTGATTAGTAATGGTGTTAAGGGCTATGGGGAGAAGGCAGGAGAATGCTTTGAGGGATAACACAGCCATGATCGAATGACAGAGCTAATTCTATGGACCAAATGCCAAATTATACTCCTGTGTTTTATGGTCTTGGGGTCTTATTTGTGAATCTCGGTGAAATGGTAGTCTGCAAACTGGTTTCATCAAATGACTGCTTTTGTGCATTAACATGATATTAAGCTTCCTCCAGAAATTTAGGGAAAATGCCTAAGAGCAAAACAAATTTAATATTGATCTTTATTCTTTTCTTGTGTTTCTCAGCAGTCCTGGCATAGAATGAAGACAATGCAATAATGCTGTCTCATTCTTACAGATCAGAAACTGATCTTAAACTCTAGTTTACATCCAACAATGTTTGTTTTTGTTCCTATTTTAATGCATCCTATTTTCCCTTCTGTTTATTTCTTCTTTAGTATACAATGCAACCCCATTCCAACCTTTCTCTGTCATTCCTCTCTTGAATTTCACTAGTAAGTGAGATACCATACTCCACTGAGATACTGCTATTCACTAATGTCACTGATGCTCTGTTGCCTTTACTATAACATTTATCTGCTCGTGCATCTAGCTACTGGTATGGATAATATTTGTGCTGAAAGGAATGGAGTTCAAACAGCTACCTGGTACAGCAAAAGAAAAGTGTCCCTGACACATTGAGTTTCAAATGCGCGTCCATTGGAAATTGTGACATGGAACAATGGCAGTGGAGCCATTCTTTGTTTCTGAGAGTAAATTTATTCCTCAGTTGCTCTGTCATATCAACATTGCTTTACACAGAATATGACATATTCCCGTCTTGGAGCTAATAAGTTCACACATAGTATAACCATCTCTCTGCTTAGCAAGACAAATGTTCCAATCACACTCAGGCTGTGTTTACAAGCTGCTCACTTCATTCACAGAGACATCAACCCAACAATTGTTTTGTGTAGACTCACCTGTCAGTAGCTCTTGTCACTGAGTCTCCACAGAAAAAATGAAAAAAAAAGTTTTTTTTTAATTCTTAAAAAATAGTTATTTTCTTGAATTATGAGATACTAGCTCATTAATTCTGGTGCAGGAAGAAGCCATCCAGCCTCTCAGACCTTATCACACCATTCAAATTGATAAGAGCTGATCTGTACTTTAACTTCATCTACCACACTGCGCTAAAAAAAATTGCTATTTTTAGTCAGCTAAAAAAGAAGTTGCATTTAGCACTACTGTCAAATCAGGGCCTCCTCAAAAAAATTGGTTCCAAAAGTTTGCCGCAAGATTAGCAAAGCAGAAAAAAAGCTGTAGTAACTAGGTGTGTCAGGCAACATCCACAGAGGGAAATAGACGGTCGTCATTTCAGAATGAGACTCCTTCTCTGGACTGAAAGATGAAGGGGTGTAGGCCATATGAAAAGGTGTTTGGAAAGGCTGGAGCCACGGCCAGCTGGCAACAGGTGAACTGAGGTGAGCAAGAACATTAGAAATAGAAGCTGGGAGATGATAGGTAGAAGTGTTAAAGAGCTGAATGGTGGAATCTGATAGGTAGTGAAGGTGAGATGGAAGGGCAGATGAGACTCGTAGGGGAGGGAAAGCAGTGGGACAAGTGTGTGGTTGACGGAGAGACTGGAGGAGAAGATAGAGACATAGTGATGAAAGCTGTGTACTGTAGAACAGGAGAGAGAAAAGGGACAGAGGGGGAGCAATATATCAGAACTTGAACAATTCAGTGGCTGTGCCACCAGTTGTAAACTATCCAGCAGGAATACAAGATTCTGTTCCTTTTGTTTTCATTTAGA
This sequence comes from Mobula hypostoma, assembly GCF_963921235.1. Taxonomy (NCBI): domain Eukaryota; kingdom Metazoa; phylum Chordata; class Chondrichthyes; order Myliobatiformes; family Myliobatidae; genus Mobula; species Mobula hypostoma. Next base: position 29,260,487 of record NC_086113.1, read on the forward strand.
AAACTAGATCTTGTTACAATATTAGTTTTCTATCCGCAAGAATATATTAAATCATAAATTACAGAGTTTCCAATGGAACCACACTCACATCATTGTGGCTTCTAAATCCTCTGTGGCAATGAGAGAAAGGTGTTAATCATTAAAATAACCCACAAACTTCACATTGCAACACACAGAAATTACTGGAGGAACTGGGTTTCGGCCTGAAATGTTGGCTGTACTTTCTTCCATCGATGCTGCCTGGCCTCCAAAACTTCGTGTGTGTTGCTCAGATTTCCAGCATCTGCTGATTTTCTCTTGTTTGTAACCTCACATTGCAGTCAGAAAGCAGTAACACACCTCAGCTGTCATAGAATAAAAGAGACTGCGGGGCATAGCAAACAGATTCCAGATTTACACACATGCTCAAAACTGAGATACATGCAGCAAAATGCTGCAGTGCATCAGGACAGCAAAGGAGCCAACATAATGGTCAGGCAAGAGGAGGTCTGAGTAGTTTTCTCAAGAGCAAAAAACCCTACATTCATTACTTCTCTCACATACAGACCACAGTCACACATACTTGTGTGTGCGTGCTCACAAACACACATTCAGCAATGATACACATCAGAAGAATGTTCTCCTATAGGAACATCGATGCCTTTTGTAAGCAGAACTCTACCCCAAAGGTGTGCAGGAATAGAGACATGGATTTGAGCAACACAAAAATGCTGGAGGAGCTCAGCAGATCAGGCAGCACCTATGGAGCGGAATAAACATTTAACATTTCAGGATGAGACCCTTCATCAGGACTGTAAAGGAATGGGGCAGAAGGCAGAATAAAAAGTTGGATGCGGAGAGGGAGAAGTACAAGCAGGCAGGTGATAGGTGAGACCAGGTTGGCCGGATGGTGGTTGGGGTGAGAGGAGAATGTAAGAAGCTGAGAGGTTAAAGGTGGAAAATGTAAAGGGTTAATGGAGAAGGAATCTGATAGGAGACAACAGTGAACCATAGGATAACGAGGAGAAGGTGGGAAACAAGAGGGAGATGGTGGGCAGGTCATGGGAACAGAATTCCCTACCACAGCATCTGTCAGCCAGTTCAGCACTGGAGGTTGAAACAGTGATAAGATGTTAACAGCAGATTGTTACACCATTTTCCAACCAATGCTCAGAGATTTCGCCAGATGCGGTTGCTCAGGCCATTAATGTGCCCACTCACAAGGGCTCCAAGCCTCCTCGCTCCACAGTCTATTGGGCAGTATGCTCTAGATTGTTCCTTCAGTTGATCCTGGGCAACAATCTGAGGCCAGCTTACCGCAGGCAAAATACTTTTCATGGGTCTGCACAGACAGCAGTGTGGACTCAAGGTGAAAGGCAAAAGCTTGCAGCAGGTGTACCGCAGCTACAAAGGGAATGCGACGAGCTGGCACGCAGACCCTGAAGCCCCACCCACCCATGAGTCTGTTACACAGGGAAGGTGTTATTATATGTAATTTTAGAGAAAAATGTTTGAGTTTATATTCATTATTTATTTAGAGATAAAACACAGTAACAGGCCCTTCCGGCCCAATGACCCTGTACCACCCAATTGCACCCATGTGACTAAGTAAACCTTCTAACCCTTACGTCTTTGGAATGTGGGAGGGAACCGGAACATCTGAAAAAAACCTATGCAGACATGGCAAGAATATATGAATTTCTAATGACAGAGGCAGAACTGAACCCAGGTCACTGGTGCTGAAATAGTGTTATGTTAATCACTACAGTGTCACTCTTTAAGTATTTATTTAAGTATGCAATTATTTAACTATGTTTTTGTAATATCTTGGTTTATGACCATTCTTTGTTTTATTAATACAGTTATGCTGTTGGGTTATTTTGCAAATTTTCTCAATATGTGTTCCTTTAATTACATTAGACATTCAGGTGTTTCTTTTATTTTGCTTTTAAAAGTATCAAGTCATTTGATTAAGCTGGGCTTGTTGTAATAGCTGATTGGATTTGTCTTGTTTACATTTTGCCCAATAAAATGCCCTGGAACGTTCTTGAGGGTACAAAGGTAGCCATTTTTGGGAGAGAGTGTGGGATCAAGGGAGGAGAAAGAAGGAAAAGAGAAAATGGAAATGGGCAATGAACATAGCAGAAGGACATGGTGAAATATTCACAGAACTCATTTGGAAGAACAGATACAGCTGTGGAAAAATCCCCATGCAGACAATGATCTCACAGAGAAGGTACAGATAAACTTTTAGTTAGCTGGCTAGTTAGCACATGATCTTGGAGAAAGTTTGATGCCTTTTCCTTGGATGGTGCATAAATATTTGTTCCTGAGATGAGTTCTTCAGGGCAAATCTATTTCAGTACATGAGTAAACGAAGTGAAGCAAACTAGATTGATTGCACAATAATTACATGCACATTATAAACTAAAACGTACAGTACATATAACAGAAAAAGATGGGCCTTTTTCTTTATTTTGTATTATATAGTATTACTGTTTTGGTTATAGTTTAAAATATGTTGTCGATACAATTTCAATTTAAGTTTATACTGATGTGAGGTAAGTTTAAATTATTGTTTCCTGGTGTACAGTAAATTTGCATGGGTGTGTCAGTATTCTTAGAGATAACAGCCCTACTTTCCCATAAAAGAACATCCAAACTTTTATATTTGTGTTTACCCAAATCATATTTGCCCTAGACGTGTTTAGTTATTGGAAAAAGCCTTCTCATCATTATTCCCCATGCAATGTAGAGTTATGTTGCTGTCACAGTAATGGCTAACTCATTACGGGTTGATGGTGAGGGTTACATTTTATTTTCGCAATTCTCAAAACACTAACAAAGGTCAAATGTGTCCTCCCACTCGTCAGTATGTAGAAATAAATCACATTGTATAGGAGTTCTACCACTGTTGCAGACACTGATGCCTCCCCTGAAAAAGTCAATGTTATGTTCTAATGTCATCATACTCAAGTATGAGGCTCACAAGTATGGGATATTTTGATCAGCACTGCAGCTGCATATTATTCCAGCAATGATTGAGCATGACCTACCATTAGAAACTGATTCCTTTTTCAAGGCTCTTTCCCAGTGCTTTGCAGGTTATAACAATACTTATCGTGTCATGCCAGTCCTGAGGCCCCCACTGCTGGAGTGCTGCCTGTGGCATTGCTGCTAACGTAGCTAATTAACCCAGTAACTCAGAGCTGGAAGAATGTACCCTATTAGTTCTAGCTGGGAAAGGTGTTTGAGCAGTGTGCCAACTGTTGTGAGGTTGTACAGAAAAGTATCTTGACAACAGATTGTCTGTTTTAAATAAGGAGAAAAGTAGAAATATAGTAGAAATTTGTTCTGAGACCGTTCCACTTAGGGTCCTTTGTCGTCCACATCCTCCACAGTCATGAAAACTCGCCAACACCTCTGCATTCTGAGGGGGCTGAAGAGAGCTGGACCATGCACATCAATACTCACAAGCTTGTACAGATGTGCAGTAGACAGCATTCTAACATGCTGCATCACATGCGGTGGACAGGAGGGCTCTATGATGCTTTCTGTTGTTAAAATGCCTTCTGGATCACCGATACCAGTCTACCCGGCCATCAGGGACATATATACAGAAAAGAACTGGTAAAATAGGCCAGCAATAACATGAAGGATACCACTCGCTCTGTTTATGGACCGTTTGTCGCAAGGAAGAGGCTACAGTAAACGCACACCAGAACCACTAGACTCAAAAGCTGTCAAGGTGATCAACACCTCCATTCATTACCCCACCCCATGACAACTTCATTCACATCACCTAACATCACTTCATGTACATACAATCAGTCTATATATGTAACAGTTATCTGTGCATTGTGTTTTATAGGATTGCTTTAATATTTATATTTATTGTATTTGTTTTTTTGTCTTTTTAATGTGTTCTTTATGCTTATTGTGTTTCTTTAAGCTGCAACGGATCCAGAGTATTAATGGTTTAGTTCTCCTTTACACTTGTGTACTGAAGAATGAAAATAAGCAATCTTGAATCTTGAATTTGTGTATATATTGGCATGGCCAGAGTACATCAATGTCATTATTTTCCTACTCGATGTCAGATGGACCAAAGTGGATTGTGATCAAAAATGTCCAGTCCAATTCTGCCAATGGTGAGATTTCACCTGGAAATGATCAATAACGTAAACCTCTCTCGCAAAAATGATTGTGGATCCATAGAGATTAAGGAAACAATAAAGCATATCTATTATTTCCAATCTCTTACTGACAAAAACTCTGTCATTATGAACCAGCTGAGAGTTGGCATAATTCCCTGCAAGCCTACTTCTACAATTCCCTTGACTTTAGCATTGTTTTCAAAGATTTCTGTCTTTGCATTACCTTTTCTGTTACATCAAACCTACAGCATAGAAAAGGGCCTTTTGGTCCAATTGTGTCTACTCCCTTTGAGCATCCTCTAAATCAATTTTTTAACAGGTCTTTGCATGAAAACTCTACTCTTGTACCAATCAAACTTCTTGAGCAGCTGTTCCCCATGGAAATCTGTTAATATATTTGTACTTGCAGCATATCTGTAAATTTGGAAATCTGTTGATATGTTTGTGGTTGCCAAAATGATTACAAGATAGGGAAAATATCATAGCAGTGCTGAGAAAGGACAGCTTATGGAGTATAAGAAAGGCAAGAGGACACTTAGGAAAGAATTCAGGAGGGCTAAAAGGAGGCATGATTTGCCCTTGAAGACAAGGTGAAGGAAAATCCTAAGGGATTCTACAGATATGTTAAGAACATAAAGATTGTAAGGGACAAAATTGGTCCTCTGGAAGATCAGAATGGTATTCCATGCGTGGAGCCAAAAGAGATGGGGAAATAATAAATTATTTTTTTTCATCTGTATTTACTCAGAGGTGGAAACGGAGCCTATAGCAGTGAAACAGGGAAGGTTTGCTAGTGCTGCGGGGGAGGTTTGGGGATTAAACTAGAGCTGCAGGGGGATGGAAACCAGAGTGCCAGAACACAGTGAATGTGAAGACATGTTGTTAAGATCTCAGACAAAGTCAGGATTGAATAGGTTGAGCATGGTGCAACTCATGTCTTGAACTGCATTTATTTCAATGCAAGAAGCATTGTAGGAAAGGCAGATGAGCTCAGGGAATGGATCAACACTTGGAATTATGATATTGTAACCATTAGTGAGACTAGGTTGCAGCAGGGGCATGACTGGCAGCTCGGTATTCCGGGGTTCCATTGTTTTAGATGAGGCAGAGTGGGATGGATGGTATTACTAGTCAGGGAAATTGTCACAGCAGTGCTCGATTAGGACAAATTGGGGAATTCGTCGAAAGAGGCGTTATAGGTGGAACTGATGAGTAAGAAAGGTATGACCTCAATAATGGAGCTATATTACAGACTACCCAACAGTCCAAGGGATTTAGAGGAACAAATTTGTAGAGAGATCACAGACTATTGAAAGAAACATAAGGCTGTTACAGTAGGTGATTTTAATTTCCCACATATTGACCGGAAATCCCATACCGTAAAAGTACTAGATGGGACAGAGTTTGTGAGAAGTGTTGAGGAAATTTTCCTTAATCAGTACATAGAAGTGCCAACAAGAGAGTGTGCAATACTTGATCTGCTATTAGGGAAGGAGACAAATTAGGGAAAGTGGCAAACAAATTATAAAGTTGGAAAGTGCAAGGTCATGCACTTTGGTAGTATAAATAAATGTGTAGACTATTTTGTAAACGGGGATAAAATCCAAAAATCTGAGATGCAAAGGGACTTGGGAATCCTTGTGCAGAACACCCTAAAGGTTAACTTACATGTTGGTGGTGAGGAAGGCAAATGCAATGTTAGCATTCATTTCAAGAGGTCTGGAATACAAGAGCAGGGATGTGATGCTGAGGCATTTTAAGGCACTGGTGAGGCCTCATCTTGAGTATTGTGAAAATACTTTGGGCCCCACATCTTTGAAAAGATGTACTGGCATTGGAGAGGATTCAGGGGAGGTTCACAAGGAAGATTCCAGGAATGAAAGGGATAGTTTACAAGGAACATCTGATGGCTCTGGGTCTGTACTTGCTGGAATTTAGAAGGATGAGGGGATCTCATTTAAACCTATCAGAGCCCTGTTGGCAGCTGATGGAGAAGCATTGTTTTTCAATTTCTCCTACCCTGTTTAGTTCATTGTCTCCTATCAGTTTTTTTTTGAAACCTTATTATAATACTTTAATACTGCTTTACTATGGCTGGGAAAAGAACCAAAGCATCTGCAAAAAAAAGAGAAACAGAAGATGAATCCCCATTCGCTTTGGATTCAATCAGTGACTTCCTTAAATGGCAAAAATCGGAATTTTCTGAGGAGTTTCAACGACTTAACGGCAAATTGGATACAATTCAACAAACGTTATCTGTGCATGAGAATCGAATTCAGAAAAAAGACTGAGAAGCTGATAACCCTTGAAGAGGACATTGAAGATACAATTAAACTCTGCAAAGTGTTATCTTTATCCAGTGATAAAATGCTGAAGGGGATCATCAGTCTCAAAAATAGAAACAGCAGAAATAACTTGTGAATTCTGGGTCTTGAAGAATCAACTGAAGGCGCTGACCCAACGAAGTTTTTCGCAAACTTTCTGAAACAGCTTTTCCCTGTTTTATTCACTTCCGAGCTGAAGCTCGATCAAATTTATCTTTCTCTGACTTTGAAGCCATTGTCATTGGCGGCGAGACCCAGGTCGGTCATTCCAAGCTTTCATGAGTTTCATATTAAGGACCTTTTAATTCGCCATAACCGTCAACAAGGAATGATCTATTTCCAAAATTACAAGGTTAGATTTATGGAAGATTATTCACCTGTAGTTATGGCTGATCGCATGAAATATAAAGAAGTTATGTAGGAATTTTACAATAAAGGATATAAACCATCCCTTCAGTTTCCTATCCGTCTGAGTATTGTTTTGAAGAACGGATTGTGTAAAAGAATAAAGTCAGTTGATGATGCAAAAGAGTTTCTGAAGGATAAAGTCTAAAACTGTTATATTTTTTATCTGATCAAGTTTTTTCTTCTGTTCTTCTGGAGGATTGTGACTAGTGGTGTCCCACAAGGATCTGTTCTGGGACCTCTACTTTTCATGATTTTTACTAACGACCTGGATGTGGGGGTAGAAGGATGGGTTGGCAAGTTTGCAGATGACACAAAGGTTGGTGGTGCTGTAGATAGTGTAGAGGATTGTCAAAGATTGCAGAGAGACATTAATCGGATGCAGAAGTGGGCTGAGAAGTGGCAGATGGAGTTCAACCCGGAGAAGTCTGAGGTGGTACACTTTGGAAGGACAAACTCCAAGTCAGAGTACAAAGTACTCTGCAGGATACTTAGTAGTGTGGAAGAGCAGAGGGATCTCGGGGTACATGTCCACAGATCCCTGAAAGTTGCCTCACAGGTGGATAGGGTAGTTAAGAAAGCTTATGGGGTGTTAGCTTTCATAAGTCGAGGGATAGAGTTTAAGAGTCACGATGTAATTATGCAGCTCTATAAAACTCTGGTTAGGCCACACTTGGAGTACTGTGTCCAGTTCTGGTCACCTCACTATAGGAAGGATGTGGAAGCATTGGAAAGGGTACAGAAGAGATTTACCAGGATGCTGCCTGGTTTAGAAAGTATGCATTATGATCAGAGATTTAGGGTTTTACTCTTTGGAGAGAAGGAGGATGAGAGGAGACATGATAGAGGTGTACAAGATAATAAGAGGAATAGATAGAGTGGATAGCCAGTGCATCTTCCCCAGGGCACCACTGCTCAATACAAGAGGACATGGCTTTAAGGTAAGGGGTGGGAAGTTCAAGGGGGATATTAGAGGAAGGTTTTTCACTCAGAGAGTGGTTGGTGCGTGGAATGCACTGCCTGAGTCAGTGGTGGAGGCAGATACACTAGTGAAGTTTAAGAGACTACTAGACAGGTATATGGAGGAATCTAAGGTGGGGGCTTATATGGGAGGCAGGGTTTGAGGGTCAGCACAACATTGTGGGCCAAAGGGTCTGTACTGTGCTGTACTATTCTATGTTCTATGTTCTATATTCTATGTTCTAATATGAATTTGAAATAAGGTTTCATTAAGCTTATGTTTTGGTTGTTCATATATTGTCTTTTGTTATTTTTTTATACTTCTTTCTTTTATCCCGTTTTGAGGCTTTATTTTAATACAGCTTTCTTTGAACTTGTTTAAACTAATCCTTTCATATTTTCAAATACTGAGTTATTTTTCTTTTTATGTTGTATCTTCGTAGGGACATAATGACCTTGCAGGACTGGAGTTTTTTCTGTCAATAGGACTTTTTGGGGTGAGTACTTAGTTCTTAGCTCGCTGACTGACTATTGGTCAGCTTTCTCGCTTTGGGTGGGAGAGGGAGCAGGGCCTATTTCTCTCTGGCAGCTATGCTGGGTTGAATATATGATTGTTTGTTTGAATACCTTACTTTATGGTTTGCTTTCTAGTTTTAATAACTTATTAAAATTTATTACATGTTGATTGGTATTTAAAATGGTTCAGAATATTAACTTATTTAGTTTGAATGTGAAAGGGCTGAATCACCCCATCAAAAGGAACAAAGTGTTTGCTTATATTAAAAAATTAAAAGCACCCATTATTTTCTTACAACAAACGCACATACGCAGCTGTAATAGCTTTTTTTTTACTCGGTGGAAAGATATGCAATTCCATTCTTTGTTTAATGCAAAATCACATGGAATTTTGGTTTTTGTAGGTAATACAGTTTCCTTTATTCAGCATAAAGTTGTTTCGGACCGCAATGGTCGATTTGTTATTATATCGGGAGGTTAGACAGTAAATTGATTGTTTTTTAATGTATATGCCTCCAGCGTAGATGATCCAGGATTTTTTGAACATGTATTTTCATTTTTGCCAGATTTGTCTACTTACTCCCTTGTGATGGGAGGAGAATTTAACTGCTGGTTAAATCCAGTATTAGATCGCTCATCTATTAAACCAGCCACACTTAATAAATCAAACAACAGGAATTCTGCAGATGCTGGAGATTCAAGCAACACACATCAAAGTTGCTGGTGTACGCAGCAGGCCAGGCAGCATCTCTAGGAAGAGGTACAGTCGACGTTTCAGGCCGAGACCCTTCGTCAAGACTAACTGAAGGAAGGGTGAGTAAGAGATTTGAAAGTTGGATGGGGAGGGGGAGATCCAAAATGATAGGAGAAGACAGGAGGGGGAGGGATGGAGCCAAGAGCTGGACAGGTGATTGGCAAAAGGGATACGAGAGGATCATGGGACAGGAGGTCCAGGAAGAAAGACGGAGGGTGGGGGGGAACCCAGAAGATGGGCAAGAGGTATATTCAGAGGGACAGAGAGAGAAAAAGGAGAGTGAGAGAAAGAATATGTGTATAAAAATAAGTAACAGTTGGGGTACGAGGGGGAGGTGGGGCATTAGCGGAAGTTAGAGAAATCGATGTTCATACCATCAGGTTGGAGGCTACCCAGACGGAATATAAGGTGTTGTTCCTCCAACCTGAGTGTGGCTTCATCTTTACAGTAGAGGAGGCCGTGGATAGACATGTCAGAATGGGAATGGGATGTGGAATTAAAATGTGTGGCCACTGGGAGATCCTGCTTTCTCTGGCGGACAGAGCATAGGTGTTCAGCAAAGCGGTCTCCCAGTCTGCGTTGGGTCTCGCTAATATATAAAAGGCCACATCGGAAGCACCGGACGCAGTATATCACCCCAGCTGACTCACAGGTGAAGTGTCGCCTCACCTGGAAAGACTGTTTGGGGCCCTGAATGGTGGTAAGGGAGGAAGTGTAAGGGCATGTGTAGCACTTGTTCCGCTTACACGGATAAGTGTCAGGAGGGAGATCAGTGGGGAGGGATGGGGGGGACAAATGGACAAGGGAGTCAAGTAGGGAGCGATCCCTGCGGAAAGCAGGGCGGGGGAGGGAAAGATGTGCTTAGTGGTGGGATCCTGTTGGAGGTGGCGGAAGTTACGGAGAATAATATGTTGGCCCCAGAGGCTGGTGGGGTGGTAGGTGAGGACCAGGGGAACCTTATTCCTAGTGGGGTGGCGGGAGGATGGAATGAGAGCAGATGTACGTGAAACGGGGGAGATGTGTTTAAGAGCAGAGTTGATAGTGGAGGAAGGGAAGCCCCTTTCTTTAAAAAAGGAGGACATCTCCCTCATCCTAGAATGAAAAGCCTCATCCTGAGAGCAGATGTGGTGGAGATGGAGGAATTGCGAGAAGGGGATGGCGTTTTTGCAAGAGACAGGGTGAGAAGAGGAATAGTCCAGATAGCTGTGAGAGTCGGTAGGCTTATAGTAGACATCAGTGGATAAGCTGTCTCCAGAGACAGAGACAGAAAGATCTAGAAAGGGCAGGGAGGTGTTGGAAATGGACCAGGTAAACTTGAGGGCAGGGTGAAAGTTGGAGGCAAAGTTAATACAGTCAACGAGCTCTGCATGTGTGCAGGAAGCAGCGCCAATGCAGTCGTCGATGTAGCGAAGGAAAAGTGGGGGACGGATACCAGAACAGGCACGGAACATAGATTGTTCCACAAAGCCAACAAAAAGGCAGGCATAGCTAGAACCCATATGGGTGCCCATAGCTACACCTTTAGTTTGGAGGAAGTGGGAGGAGCCAAAGGAGAAATTATTAAGAGTAAGGACTAATTCTGCTAGATGGAGCAGAGTGGTGGTAGAGGGGAACTGATTAGGTCTGGAATCCAAAAAGAAGCGTAGAGCTTTGAGACCTTCCTAATGGGGGATGGAAGTATATAGGGACTGGACATCCATGGTGAAAATAAAGTGGTGGGGGCCAGCGAACTTAAAATCATCGAAAAGTTTAAGAGCGTGAGAAGTGTCACGGACATAGGTAGGAAGGGATTGAACAAGGGGGGATAAAACCGTGTCGAGGTATGCAGAAACGAGTTTGGTGGGGCAGGAGCAAGTTGAGACGATAGGTCGGCCAGGACAGGCAGGTTTGTGGATCTTGGGTAGGAGGTAGAAACGGGAAGTGCGAGGTGTGGGAAGTTATCCGTGTAAGCGGAACAAGTGCTACACATGCCCTTACACTTCCTCCCTTACCACCATTCAGGGCCCCAAACAGTCCTTCCAGGTGAGGCGACACTTCACCTGTGAGTCAGCTGGGGTGATATACTGCGTCCGGTGCTCCCGATGTGGCCTTTTATATATTAGCGAGACCCAACGCAGACTGGGAGACCGCTTTGCTGAACACCTATGCTCTGTCTGCCAGAGAAAGCAGGATCTCCCAGTGGCCACACATTTTAATTCCACATCCCATTCCCATTCTGACATGTCTATCCACGGCCTCCTCTACTGTAAAGATGAAGCCACACTCAGGTTGGAGGAACAACACCTTATATTCCGTCTGGGTAGCCTCCAACCTGATGGTATGAACATCGATTTCTCTAACTTCCGCTAATGCCCCACCTCCCCCTCGTACTCCATCTGTTACTTATTTTTATACACACATTCTTTCTCTCACTCTCTTTTTTCTCCCTCTGTCCCTCTGAATATACCCCTTGCCCATCCTCTGTGTTCTCCCCCCTTGTCTTTCTTCCCAGACCTCCTGTCCCATGATCCTCTCGTATCCCTTTTGCCAATCACCTGTCCAGCTCTTGGCTCCATCCCTCCCTCCTCCTGTCTTCTCCTATCATTTTGGATCTCCCCCTCCCCCTCCAACTTTCAAATCTCTTACTCACTCTTCCTTCAGTTAGTCCTGACGAAGGGTCTCGGCCTGAAACGTCGACTGCACCTCTTCCTAGAGATGCTGCCTGGCCTGCTGTGTGACACTTAATAAATCAGCTTTGTTTATCGAATCCTTTTTAAATAAATGTGGTATAGTTGATGCTTAGTGTTTTCTCCATCCAATGGACAGGGAGTATTCTTTTTTCTCTCATGTTCATCGTTCTTATACCAGGATTGACTTTTTTTTTAATTGATAGTCAAATGATTCCATTAGTTCAATCGATCGAATATAAACAGATTGCAATTTCTGACCACTCTCCTGTACTTCTATCTTTAAATCTTCCTGGTCCTATCCCCATGAGTAGATTTTGGCGATTTAATTTAACTCTATTATCCGATGAGGATTTTTTAAAATTTATGGAGAATCAAATTACTCTTTTTTTTGAAGAAAATACGTTGGAAGAGATGTCTAGCCTTATTATATGGGATACTTTTAAAGTATACATCTGGGGTCACATTATTTCTTATACTGAAAAAATCATTAAAGAAACTAACAAAGAGAGAAATGAATTATCCAATCAGTTAAAACAACTGGACCATAAATATGCTTCGGTACCTGATCCTGAAACATATAAGAGACATATTGAAACTAAAACTGAATATGATCTTCTTTTAACGTATCCAATTGAAAGCCAACTTTTAAAAGATAGAAGTCAATTTTATATTCATGGAGATAAAACTGGTAAGCTACTGGCTAATCAATTGAAGCCATTTTCAGCCAAGCGGCAAATTGAAGAAATACGTAAAATTAATGGGGACAGGACAACTGACGACCTTGAAATTAATAACAGTTTTAAGGAATTTTATTTTAAATTGTATAGTTCTGACTCTGTTAATGATAATATTGCAATGAATAATGTTTTAGATCAATTAAGTATTACGAATCTTTCGTTAGGTGATCCTATTTCCCAGGAGGAAGTTGCTCAGGCTATTCAAGAATTGTATTCTGGGAAATCCCCAGGACCCGATGGATTCTTTGAAGAGTTTTATAAGGCTTTCCCTCTTTGCTTATACCACACTTAAGTTCTACCCTTACTGACTCCTTTAAGGTAGGAAGACTACCACAGTCTTTTTACGAAGCTTCCATTTCGCTCATTCTCAAAAAGAATAAGAAATCCTACTAAATGTTCTTTGTATAGACCTATCTCTTTATTCAATTTTGATACTAAAATTTTATCTAAAGTGTTGTCTCGCAGACTTGAAAATATTATATCTTCTATAGTTTCAGATGATCAGACAGGATTTATTAAAAATCAATATTCCCATTTTAATATACAGCGTTTGTTAAATCTTATGTACTCTCCATCTAAGGAAATACCAGAATGTGTGGTACCTTTGGATGCAGAGAAGGCTTTTGACAGGGTTGAATGGAACTTTCTATTCACATCCTTAGAAAAATTTAATTTTGGACCTAATTTTATTCATTGGATTAAATTACTTTACTTATCTCCCTCCGCTCGGGTTTTTACTAATTTTCAGAATTCTAAACCCTTTAAACTCCAACGTGGAACTAGACAAGGTTGCCTTTTGAGCCCTCTGCTTTTTGATTTGGTATTAGAACCCTTAGCAATTGCTTTTCGAGAGTCTAAAGAGTTTACTGGTATTTCAAGAAGAGATACTATTTATAAAGTGTCACTCTATGCGGATGACTTATTGCTTTTTATATCTAATGTTACAACCTCCTTACCATTTGTGTTCCGTTTACTGACTAATTTTAGTCAGTTCTCAGGATATAAGTTAAATTTACGGAAGAGTGAACTGTTTCCTTTAAACAATTTAATACCAACTGATATTAACCTTCCTTTTAAAATTTTAAGAAAACAATTTATGTATTTAGGAGTAACAATTATTTAGAATTATAAAGATTTATTTAAGGAGAATTTTTTAAGTTTATTGAATTATTTTAAAAAATACTTTCTAATTGGTCGCCTCTCTCTTTATCACTGATTGGCCAAATCAATTCTATTAAAATGAATACCTTACCTAAATTTATATACCTTTTTCAAGCTGTGCATGTGTTTATCCCTAATTCTTTTTTTGACTCTTTGGATTCAATTCTTTCTTCCTATATATGGAAGAATAAAAAATCTCATTTAAATAAAGCTCACCTTCAAAAAACCAAACAGAACAGAGGATTTGCCTTACCCAATTTTAGGTTATATTACTGTATTGGGCAGTTAATATATGTAATATTACATTCTGGATATGTTACATTAACCATGAGAATTGCCCTATATGGGTTTCTTTGGAAGTCAACTCTGTTATAAAATTTTCCATTATTTCTTTACTTGGATCCTCGCTTCCTTTATCTTTAAATAAACTAATTGACAATGTGGTGGTTAAACATAAATTGAGGATTTGGTTACAGTTTAGAGAACATTTTGGTTTATTGAGATTCTCCCTCTCAAGTCCCATATTTTCTAATTGTTTTTTTCAAACCATCTTTAATTGACTCATCTTTTAAAGAATGGGATAGCTTGGGTATTAAACGATTTCAGGATTTGTTTGATGGAGGGAATCTCTCTTCTTTTGTGCAACTTTCAATGAAATTTAACCTTTCCAATACTCACTTTTTTTGATACTTACAGATTAGAGATTTTTTAAGATCCAAGTTACTTACATTTCCTACGAGTCCAGATAAGAATATAATAGATACAATTTCTAATCTGAAACCCTTTGATAATGGTTCAATATATTACATTTATGGTCTACTGTTGGGACTGAAAATAGCCTCTTTAAATAAAATTAAAGGAGACTAGGAAAAGGATTTATTGATTTTTATATCTGATGAGAGCTGGAAGATTATTTTAAAATTGATTAATTCTTCATCATTATGTGCTCGCCATTCTTTATTAGAATTCAAAGTGGTACATAGAGTTCATATGTCTAAAGATAAGCTTTCCCGTTTCTACGCAGATATTTCCCCTTACTGTGATAGATGTATTAATGGAGTGGCCACACTAATTCATATGTTTTGGACATGTCTGAGCCTTGAAAAGTTCTGTAAAGATGTATTTCAAACTTTTTCTGCACTTTTCAATGTTAGCTTTATGCCCCGCCCACTCATGTTCAATGGATATCTGACGTTATGTTGTGCCTTGATCTAGAGAAGATTCGTTGTTCGATTTCTGATTCTAAACATGATTTTCTAGTGTTATGGGGACCCTTTCTGAATTATTTTCACAATCTTTGAACTGTTATTAAAGTATGGATCTGAGCCATTATTATTTTAATATCATATGGTAAGGTATTTTTCTTTTTTCTTCTTTTTATTTAATTAATCAGCTCATTTTGGTAATGGGGTAGATCTTTTTTTAAATAAATTACAATTATTTTATTCTATTTCATTTCATATTTTAATCTTTTTTATACATGATTGTTTTGGAATATGGGATACTGTGATCATATTACTGTGATTTAAATGTAATGTAATTTATATTATTTACTTGTATCCTTATGAATTTTGTATTTATGTTCATGTAATTTACATAATATCAATAAAAATATTGAAAAAGAAAAGAAACCTATCGAATGTTGAAAGGACTAGACTAGATGTGAAAAGGATGTTTCCCATGGTGGGAGAGTCAAAGACAAGAGGGCACAGCCCCAGGATAGAGGGGCGTCCATTCAAAACAGAGATGCGGAGAAATTTCTTTAGCCAGAGGATGGTGAATTTGTGGAATTTGTTGCCATGTGCAATTGTGGGGGCCAGGTCATTGGGTGTATCTAAGGAGATTGATAGATTCTTGACGGGACATGGCATCAAAGGTTACGGGGAGAAGTCCGGGAAATGGGGTTGAGGAGAAGAAAAGAAAGGATCAGCCATGATTGAATGGCAGAGCAGACTCAACAAGCCAAATGGCCTAATTCTTCTCCTATGTCTTATGGTCTTATGGTATTGATTACAGGGGTAGGGAGCCTTGGTTTTCAAGAACTATTGAGACCCTGGTTAAGAAAAAAAAGAAGGCACATAGCAGGAATAGGCAAGTAGGAACAAGTGGGGTACTTATGGAGTATATGAAATGCAAGAAAACATTTAATTAAAAAATCAGGAGGGCTCAAAGAAAGCATGAGGTTGCTCTATCAGACAACAGGAAGGAAAATCATAAGGGATTTTACAGATATATAAGAGCAAAAGGATTGCCAAGGACAAAATTTGTCCTCTGAAAGATCAGAATGGTAAACCATGTGTGGAGACAAATGAGATGGGGAGACCTTAAATGATTTTTTTGCACCTTTGTTTACTCAGGAGATGATCACAGAATCGAAAAGAATAGACACAGTGGCATGAACTTCATGGACTCTATATAAATTGCAGAAGAGAAGATGTTTGCTGTCTTGAGGCAAATTCGGGCGGATAAATCCCAACGGCCTGACATTGTGTGCGGAGGCAAGTGTTGAAATTGCCAGGCTCTAGCATTCTTAGCAACAGGTGAGGTACCAGAGGATTGGAGGATAGCCAATGTTGTTGTGCTTTTGAGAAAAGCTCCAAAAATTAACCAGGAAATTATATACCGGAGAGCCTGACATCAGTAGCAGGAAAATTATTGGCAGGTATTCTAAGAGACCAGATATCTGAGTAAATGGACTGATTAAGGATAATCAGAACGCCTTCATGCATGGGAGGTCATGTCTAACCAAATTAACAGAGTTTTTCAAGGAAGTTGCAGGAAGGTTAATGAAGGCAAGACTAGTGGATTTTGTCTACATAGACCTTAGCAAAGTATTTGATAAGGTTCCACATGGGAGGTCGGTCAAAAAGGTTCAGGTGCTCAGCTTTGAAAATGAGATAGTAAATTGGATTTGACAGTGAAATCAGACGTGGTAGTAGATAGTTGCCCCTCTGACTGGAGGCCTGTGTCTAGTGGAGTGCCCTAGGAATCAGTGCTGGGTCCCTTGTTGTTTGTCATCTATATCAATATTCTGGATGATAATGTGGTGAACTAGATCAGCAAATTTGCGGATAACACCTAGATTGGGGTGTTGTGAACAGTGAGGAAGGCATTCATGGCTTGCAGAGGGATCTGCGTCAGCTGGAAAAATTAGCTAAAAATGGTAGATGGAATTTAATGCCAACAAGGGTGAGCTCTTGCACTTTGGTAGGAACAACCGGAGTAGGTCTTACACAGCGAAACGTAGGGCACGGAGCATTGTAGTGGAACAAAGAGATCTGGGAATACAGGGTCATAATTCATTGAAAGTGATTTCACAGGTAGATAGGATTGTAAATAAAGCTTTTGGCACATTGCCCTTCGTAAATCAAAGTATTAAGTACAGAAATGGGATGTTATGATGAAGCTGTATAAGACATTGGTAAGGCTGAATTTGGAGTATTGTATGCAGTTGTGGTCACATAGTTACAAGAAAGATACAGCTAAGGTTGAACGAGTACGGAGAAAATTTACAAGGATTTTGCCAGGTCTGGAGAACTTGAGTTATAAGGAAAGATTGAATAGATTAGAAATTTATTCCTTGGAATTTGGAAGATTGAGAGGAGCTTTAATAGAGGTATACACAGTTATAAGGAGTATAGATAAGGTAAATGCAAGCAGGCTTATTCCACTGAGGTTGGGTGAGACTACAATGAGAGGTCATGGGTTAAGGATGAAAGGTGAAATATTTAAGGAAAACTTGAGGAAGCTTCTTCACTAAGAGGGTCAAGAGAGTGTGGCATGAGCTGCCAGTCCACATAGCACATGTGAGTCTGACTTCAACATTTAAGAGAAATTTGGTTGGGTACGTGGATGGTAGGGATACGGAGGACTATTGTCCCAGTGCAGGTCGATGGAAGTAGACAGTTGAAATGGAGTGGCACCAAATAGATGGGCCGAAGAGCCTGTTTCCCTGCTGTACTTTTCTATGACTTCTATGACTGGAGAGCTTGTCTACTGCAGCTAAATGTTGAAACTGGGGATTAAGAAAGGGGTGACTATGTCAATGGGATTATAGAGCAGTCGTCCTTCCTACATTACTATATGGAGTTAAATCATGCACCACCTACGTTAGACACCTGAAAGCCCTGGAAACCAAAGATCCTTACAAAATATTTTGAGGATCAGCTGGAAGGACAAACACACTAACACCAGAATACTGGAGGAGAGCAACATTAACATCATCTCCACCACAATAAAGCAATACCAACTCTGATAGATAACAATACACATCAAAGTTGCTGGTGAACGCAGCAGGCCAGGCAGCATCTCTAGGAAGAGGTACAGTCGACGTTTCGGGCCAAGACCCTTCGTGTCCTGACTACTGCTATTAAAGACCACTCAATAGTCAGTGGGATTTAGAGGAGCAACCCAGTAGAGAGGTCACAGACTGTTACAAGAAACATAAAGTGATTTTAACTTTCCAAGTATTGATTATGACTCCCATACTGTGAAAGGGCTGATGGGATAGAGTTCGTAAAATTTGTTCAGGGAAATTTCCTTAATCAATATACAGAGGTCTCAAATAGAAAAAGTGTGATACTAAATCCTCTATAAGGAAACAAGACAGAGCAGGTGACAGAAGTGTGTGTATGGGGGATCACTTTGGATCTAGTCAAGTCAAGACAAGTCAAATGTATTTATATAGCACATTTAAAAACAACCCATAGTGCTGTACAGATCAGAGCAGTTAGCTAAAAACACAAACACAAGAAACACAGACATAACCAACAAGGCAAACAGCTTATAGGCACAAAAGAAACAACGCAGGGGCCTAGGCAGAGGCCAAAAATCAGCCACATCAGGAGGATTCAAATGCTAGTGAATAAAAGTAAGTTTTGAGCCTGGATTTAAAAGAGTCGATGGAGGGGGCTGATAGGGAGGGGCATGCTGTTCCACAGTCCAGGGGCTACAATAATAAAGGTGCAGTCACCCCTGAGCTTAAGTTTAGATTGTGGGACAGCCAGGAGCTCCAAGTCAGCTGACCTGAGGGACCTGGAAGTCGAATAAGGGGTTAGAAGGTCTGTGATATAAGGGAGGGGGCAGCCTATTTAGGGCTTTATAAACAAACAGGAGAATCTTAAAATCAATTCTGAACCATACTGGCAGCCAGTGGAGGGAGGTCAGGATAGGAGTAATACGGCCCCTCTTCCGGGCACCAGTCAGGAGCCTGGCTGTGGCGTTCTGGACCTGCTGCAGATTGTGATTATAATTCCATTATTTTCAAGATAATTATGGAGAAGGATAGGTCTGGTCCTTGGGTTGAGATTCTAACTTGAATAAAGGCCAATTTTTGTGGGATCAGAAAGGATCTAGCAATTGTAGATTGGGAGAGGTTGTTTTCTCACAAAGGCATGCTTGGTAAGTAGGAGGCTTCAAAAGTGACATTTTGAGAATACAGAGTTGTATGTTCCTGTCAGAATAAAAGGCAAAGATAAAATGTTTAGGGAACTTTGGTTTTCAAAAGATATTGAGGCCCTGGTTAAGATGAAGAAGCAGTTGCATAGCAACTCCAGGTAACAAGAAACAAATGAGATACTTGGGTATGAGAGAAGCAAGAAAACATGCAAGAGGGAAATCAGAAGGGCTAAAAGATGGCCAGAGGTTGCACCAGTAGGTCAGGTGAAAGAAATTCACAAGGGCTTCTATAGATATATTAAAAATCAAAAGGATAGGAAGGGACAAAGTTGGACTTCTTGAAGATCAGAGTGGGACATCTATGCATGGAACTGAAAGAGATAAGGGATTTTAAAAGGATTTTTTGCATCTGTATTTACTTGAGAGACAGAGAGGCTATAAAGTGTGGCAAAGCAGCAATGAGTTCATGGTCCCTATACAGATTAGAGAATGAGATGCTTGCTAACTTGAGGTAAAGCAGGATGGATAAATCCCCACAGCCTGACAAGATGTTCTCTCAGACCATGGGGTGGCCAAATATAGAATTTGCAGGGGCCCTAGCAGAGGTAGTTAAAATGTTCTTAGCCATGCATGAAGTGCCGCAGGATTGGAGGATAGCTAGTGTTGTTCCATTGTTTAAGAAAGGGCTCTAAGAATAAACTGGGAAATTACAGGCCATTGAGTATGTTTTCTGTGGTGAGTCAGTTATTGGAAGATTTTCTAAGGGTCCGTATATATGTTTGGATATACAGGGACTGATTAGGGATGGTTAACATGGCTTTATATGTAGTTGGTCATGTTTTTCAAGGAGGCTAGCAAGAAAATTGATGAAGGAAAAGTAGTGTATGTAGTCTACATTGACTTTAACAAGGCCTTTGATATCTGTGCAGTGACCCCTCCATGCCAGACAGTGATGTAACCAGTTGGAATGCTCTTCATTGTATATCTGTAGAAATTTGAAAAAAGAGCCTTTGGTGACATACCAATTCTCCTCAAACTCCTAATGAAATATAACGGCTGTTGTGCCTTCTTTGTAGTTGCATCAATATGTTGGACCCAGGATAGGTCTTCAGAGTTGTTCACACCCACGAGCATAAAACTGCTCACCCATTCCACTGCTGGTTCCTTGATGAAGACTGATGTGTATTCCCTTGACTTCTCCTTCATTAAGTCCACAACCATTTCCTTGGTCTTACTGATGTTGAGTGCCAGGTTGTTGCTGTGACACCAATCAATCATCTAATCTATCTCACTCCTGCAAGCCTGTTGCTAAGATTGGGGGTGTGGTGAACAGTGAGAAGGGATATCAATTCTTCCAGCAGGCCGGATTGAAATGGTAAGGCCTGGGCACAAGAGCAGACAAGATTCAGATTCTGAATCTTCTACAGTAAAGTAACTTGCTTCTCTCTTTTACATAAAACAGTAAGTGCTGAAAATAGTCAGCAGGTCAATCTACACCTGTGGGAAACATAAACCCTGCACCTCTTTTCGTAGATGTGGTCTGACCTGTTAATTATTTCTCATATTTAATTTTATGCATGTAACTGTAACACTTTATTCTGCATTCAGAAGTGTTCATTACTCGAACAACGTTGTTAAAACAGGTTATCTATTTCCTGTTTTCTATTTACCAGAGCCTGCTGCTTCTCTTGCATTACAGGTGATCACATTTCAGAAAGTACTTTGGGATGTTCTGAAAAAAAAAACAAAGGTGCAATAAACATACAAGCCTTTTTTCATCTCTTATTTTTTTTGTTCTTTGGAGAGAAGGTGCTGGTCCACTTCACCTCCATCGATCAACTGGCTCTCTCAGTTCTGCTGTCTTTCTTCAAACCTTTAGCCAGTCCTGGATTCTCCAATCAATGTGAGATTCATACAAGAAAAGGTGCAAAAAAATAAGATGGAATTTGAGACTAGACCTTATCATCTCATTTAAATACTAATAATTGACCTTTGTGGTGAAAGTGACTTGCTAAAATTCATCCTCCAGGCTATCTTTTAAGAATTTTACATGAAAAAATAGATGGTTGTAATTGCGATAACTCTGAACTGTTTGTTGATAAGATGCAAACTGGCACTATTCCAAAATAGCACAAAGAATGATATTAAATGGGTTTAATTACAGGATGATTATATCTTTCTGCAGAAGGAAGTTGAGGATGATAATATGCCAGAAGACAAATTTGAAATGCATGGAGGAAAAGTACAATATTTAATACAAATGCTTCACCATTTTTATGTTAATGCATTATTGCAAGACTGACTCCACATCTTTCTCCTCACTGATAAGGCAGTGTAGCCAGGCCTTTCCCTCTCCTTGCTTATTTAACAACATATTTACTTCATATCTTGTTCAGAACCTCAAACAGGCAGAGAGAATTATCATAGTCAAGAAGCCTAACTTACACACTATTGATTCAATTGTCTATTATCTTCTTCTACAAGGATAATCAAGGGGAAATTTGCAATAGCATCATTATGTCCGGATGATGCAGATGATACAACTAGGTCCATTTTTAATAGAGGTTATTACACAATGATTTAAGTGTCCAATTCTTTTTCAATGTAAAAATTCCTTTTTAATGAATCCTATGATGTAAGCTGAGCATCCATTTCCAATTGGAACAGATCGGAAATTATGCTTTGCAGTTGAACAGCCAATGAAAATGAAAATGTCCTACAACAATGTGTTGGATTATAACTGTGGAGCTGGATGACCTATTACCCATAAACACATCTTTCCTTCTCCTCCACTGTCCACTTTCTGCAGGGAATGATCTCTCTGTAACTCCTTTGTCCCCTTGTCTCTCCCTACTGATCTTCCTCCTGGCACTTCAAGAGGGGCGAGTTCTACACCTGTCCCTTCACCTCCTCCTGCACCATCATTCAACACTTCATCTACAACTCATCATTTTCTGTATCCTGTGACTCCCAGTACAGTCTCCTCATCATCGGTGAGACCCAGCATGGATTGGGGGACTTCATCGAGCACCTTCACTCCATCCGTCACAGCAGATAGGATTTCCCAGTCATGACCTATTTCAATTCTACTTCCCATTCCATTCCGACGTGTCAGTCCATGGTCTCTTCTGCCAGTACAATGAGGCCACCCTCACGCTGGAGGAGAAACACCACATATTCCGCCTTTGTGGTCTCCAACCTGTCAGGATGAAAATCGATTTCTCTAATTTTCCAGTAATTTATAGCTCTCCCCTTTCTCTCTTTTTCAATTTTCCACTCTGGCTCCCCTTTGCTTCTTCCCTTCTCCTCATCTGCCTATCACCCCCCTTAGGTGCCCCTCCTCCTTCCTTTTCTCCCACGGTCGACTCCTCTCCTATCAGATTCCTTCTTTGATTTCATTCCCCACCCCACCCACCTGTTGTACATTTAATATTTCAATAATATTTAAGTGATTTTGTATATATTGTTTAAGCATTCTTGTTCATTTAAATACATAATTATGCGTTATATATAAATATATGTTAATTTAATACAACATCATGCACAGGCCTCACATAAAGACAAAGCCAGACCTGCATTTTCTGACTCTGTATTTTCCTTTGAATTCATTTAATGTTTTGAAGTTACAAAGCATAACATCACCTATCTGCTCACCTGGCTTCACCTATTATCTGCCAGCTTGAACTCTTCCCCCTCCCTATCATCTTATTCTGGCTTCTTCTCCCCTTCCCTTCCAGTCCTGATAAAGGGCCTCAAAGCAAAACATCAACTGTTCATTCCCCTCCGTAGATGCTGCCTGACCTGCTGAGTTCCTCCAGCATATTGTGTGTGTTGCTCTGGATTTAAACTATTTGTAGATTCTCTTACGGCTATGGCCTATAACCAATCTAATTTCCCAGTTTCTCCACTTCTTGCATTTTACCTTTACCTCTCCAATAGGAGAAACAATCCAATGAGATTCTTCATTATTTTTTTATTTAAAGAAATTTGGAAATGACAAATGCGCTCCAAGGGATTATATTCAGACAGATGTTGACATCCACAAATCAACATGAATTAAACATGGCAATAAAATGCGTTCTGTCAATCAGAGCTATAAAGTTTCAAAAATAAAAGGTAACAGATAGGTGGTTCAGTAACATACCTCTTGGCTGCTGCAGATATTGCAAAAACGATATGTAATGTGAAACTTAAAATTACTATATTAAATGAGAAGACATTTTATAACCTTATTATAATAATATCAAAATTTTATGCTACTTTAGAATATTGTTCTCATATAAAATATATCACAATGCACTATTACATGACAACATCTGACTATAAAATAATTCAGTACTTAGCTGTTGTAGCATCATATTATGTTTGATAATGGAATTGTAATCCAGATCTGGATGTTAGTTATTAAAATAAATAAATCCACAATTAAAACAAAAACTTGTATCAGGAATTTTGCACGTGGAATGACAGGACTATTATAAAATGCCAAGGATTCAGGGAAGGAAATTTGCTTTATTTCACACTTTCGTGTAAATGGTCTACCAGGTCCACCAGAAGCTGATTGCCTCTTAACTGAAATGGCCAAGTAAGTCAATCAGCTTAAGTGGATTTGTGGATGGGAAATAAATGCTGGCCCAAATTTTATGAATGAATGAATAAAACAAATTACCTTTCTCTAACCAAATTTATTACCTTCAGAAGCTGTTTTGGATGGCAGAAGAATGAACTGGGCATATTGATGCATGACCCATCACTCAAAGACCAATTTTTTTCTTGACAACTGATTATTCTGAATAAATGTGATGGCTGACTACATTATTTTGAACGTTATCTCCAGTAACCTTGGGTTCCTTCCCGGTGAAAAGATCTAGTTAAAAGTAAGCTGTAGAAGATCAATTTGAAGATCAAACCCTTCTTTGCATTTTTGTTTTGCTATGTTATTAAACAAAGGAGTTACTTCCAGTAAATGTAATGGGTTGTCACCTTATCACTATGCTGTTTAAAGCAAAAGTTTACTAATCGCTCTTCAGTTGAACCCCTCTGACAAAATAAATTGAAAACTATCTAAAGGATCTAAACTCAAAACCACAGTAAGGATGATTAGTCCTTAGCTGTAACGACAGATTTTATGTGATCAGGAATTCAAAACATTTTCAGGACTTTGCTTGTAACTACAACAAGGAACTATTGCAGCTGCTGCCAGATAAACACACATTTTACCAGAGCAATTTTGAATTCATGCTCAGATATAAAATGTCAATACATCATTCATTTTCCTTTCCCTTTACATATAATTCCCAATCCAGGAACATTACTTACCATCTAATCTTGCAGCACCACAGTACTATTACAGAATTATTTATGTTTTAATTGCTCAGCATACTGAATAATGTCAACATGCCACACATTAATTGACTTTCACACACTAACAACTTCATGCATATGATAGCACATCCAAAGCATTTTAATTTAAATTCAGGTACAGCTTGAGTGGTCAAATAGGTTGCGATGTGAATATTATAAATCTGTTTATATTTGTTTTTATGTTGGAGGAATTATGACTGAGACACTGAATTTCTTAGCTAACTAGACAAGTCTTGTGATAATGTCTGAGAGAACTATTGCTACTGTAAAGCTCTTAACCACTTTCCCAAAGTTGTATATATCTCATACAAAATAGCAGGCAACCCTGCAGAAGTGGCAGATGAAGAGTTCTTCTCATCAAAAAAGACCAAACAGTTTTCCTTTGCTGTCAGAGTACTCAGCAAACTAGAAAATTTTAAATGTCAGGAAGCTGCCTACAAGTTAAGGTCAATGATGTGTAAATGCATCATTTACACATTGCACAAATAAGCTAAATATGAACATATAGCAGAACATAGGAAACTAAAGCACTGTAGATGCCTTTCAGTTCACAATGTTGTGCTGACTTTATAACATACTCCAAAATCGATAAAATCTTTTCCTCCTACATAGCCTTCCATTCTTCTATCATCCATGTGTCTATCAAAGTGTTTCTTAAATGTCCTTGACACCACCAATGGCAAAGCATGCCATGTACCCCCCTGTTTCTGTGTCAAAAATATTACATTTGATATCAATCTTATACTTACCATAGGATAAAACTAATCTGCCTCACAGTGGTCTAAACCCAGTTTACCCAGTATTTGCTTGCACTTTTTCTGATTAACACATCTGGATTCTCCCAACGAGAGATAGTCCCTTTGATTCCACTCCCCCACCCACCCACACACACACACACACACACACACACACACACACACATTTCAGGTGCATTAGAGGGACAGTCATCAATGCCATGAGAGAGTTGCTGGAAAAATACTGTCATTTTAGGCACTAAATTCTCCTTTACTTTCTATCGTAATCTTGGCTGATGCAGGCTGGGAGGAAAGAAAAATATACCCAGCTTCAGAAAAGTGTAATGTGGACAGTGAAGGGCAAAGAATTAGACAGGGGCAGAAAGAAAAGGTACTGGAAGGGCAACAGAGAGGCAATAGAGAAATATTGTACTATCAGGGTGAAACACTGCCATTACGTCACTTTAACTTGAAGGCAAGTTGCTTCTCTGACATTAGGAATTAGAGTTCAAAGAACTTGTGGAAAGCTTTTTACTTTGGATGTAAGCAACATAAAGGTCACAAATGATAATATGTACCTTTAGTCATCTGAGGAGATAAATGAAAGAAGATGCAAGACCTTGTGTCATAACTTCAGCATAGCTTTTTGTATCACATTTAATAAGAGTAAGGAGAATGGCAGGATGGCCAAGAGATCATATGAAAAGTACACGGGTAAATTGCCCATTCAGAAATCTGGTGTCTGGGAAGAACCAGCAGTGTTGATTGTCAGTGAGGAGAACGTGTTTTTTCTTATCTGCACTGACTGTCGTCTCCTGATCAGGAAGGCAAGGATCCAGATGCATAGGGTAGTACCAAGGCTCAGGTTTTTGAGGTTGACGATTAATGCTGAGGGTATGATGGTGTTGAACACTGTTATCAATAAACAGCAGCTCAACATCGGTGCTTGTATTGTTCAGGTGATCCATGCTCAAGTGGAGAGCCAGTAAGATTCCATCGACTGTAGATATATTGTAGTGATAGGCAAACTGCACTAGAAGCTTGCTGAGTTAGTTCTGGGCATGACCAACCTCTCAAAGCACTTCATCTTAGGAGACGTAGGTGCAACTGGGCAATAGCCATTGAATCAGCTCACACTGTACTTCTTGGGCACCCGAAGAAGAGGCACCAGCTGTGTTAGATGCAAAAACAGATTGTCATAAAACTCTGTTAATAATACTTCTTTCACAGTTCTTTGATGTTTAATTTACCACAACAGGTGTAATTTATGAAATGTTCACAAATCCAGATTCATTACTGACAAAACTTGAGTGTTTTCTTTCTTAATGTGATAATGAACTCACACTTTGTTATTTATGATTGAAACCCATAGCCTTTATATATATAAACTTTTTGAACATTAAGCAACATGCAAAATGCTTGTGGAACTCAACAGGTCAGGCAGCATGAAAAATGAATCTTTAATTCAAAGAAAAATGTTACTGCAGAGTGGTGGTGGTGGGAATGAGATGATGTGAGGGCAAAATGCAGAAGAGGAGATGGATCAACAATGGCTTCCGATTACTCAGAAAAGTCGTTAGATAGCGTGGTTTGATATCCCACTTCTGTGAGAGACCAATGGTAGGATTGAATGGACTTTTTGACAGTCTACACTTTGACTTGCCAATAATTATCTTTGTCAAGCCCAATGAGGAGGAAGGTCTTGCTTGTCATGTGTTTCAAGAAAAATGGAGATAATCATGAGGGATTTTAATTTACATATCAAATGGAAAAATCAAATGTTCAAAGGAAGCCCAAATAAAAAGCTTGAAGAGTGTTTTCAGAATAGTTTCTTAGAACAGCACATTCTGGGGGTAATCAAAGAGAAGATTATAACACATCTGGTATAGTTCAATGAGACAGGTTTAGGATAATTAATAAATTTATCATGATGGTGGCCTACGTAGCAGCAATTCTAATACAACAGAATGTTAATCAGTTTGAAGGAGGGAAGTAAAGGGTCCAAAACTACTAGCTTTAAGGGCTGTTATGGGAGTTATCACAAGTGATCTGGCAAATTAGATTAAGGAAACATATACGTTATGTTAATTTGGTTAAGGGATCTTTCAGTTAAGGTAGACCTTTCAGGAAATACAAAATAAAAATAATCTCAAGTAAAATTGCAAGCTGAGGACCAGGGAGATGAGACTGAGCAAACTGTCTGATCTTTCACTTCCCCTGTATTTGTGTCAGAGGAACTTATACCGAGGTTCTTAAGTAAAGTGAACGGTGAATTAGTTGATGTACTGATTTTACTTCCAAAGTGCCCTACATTTGGGAAAAGTTTCATTGGTCTAGAAAACAACAAATCCAAAGGTAAATAACGGAGAAAGAAAACAGTAAACTATAGGCTGGTTAGCTTAATATGTTACTGGAAATGTGGGAAGCTGTTAGTCAGGACATTATAAAATGGCACTCAGAAAAACAATTAATCAAGCAAGGTCAACATAGTCTTGGAATTTTTTGAAGTAATTAATGTGCGCCAGACGTAAGGCATTGGAAGTACCAAGCACATTATCACATTATCTAGAAGGTATCTACAAGAACAAATATTGAGTAAAATAAGTGAACATGTTTGAGGAGGCAATATTCCAAAATCTCACCATCAAACCCTCTGATGGGGGTTGTGGGGGTTGGGCTGGGCGATGTAGTAGTTTAGTTATCTGACCTCCTACCTTATTGAGGCTAGGCAACAACTCTCAGGCACCTCCTCTTACTCACCCATTGAACAGGACCCCACTAAGTTGCACCAGGTCATTGTCTCCCACACCATTACTGACCTTATTAGCACTGGGGATCTCCCATCCACTAGCATCAACTTCATAGTTCCCGCGCCCTGCACCTCCGATTTCTACCTCCTACCCAAGATCCACAAACCCGCTTGTCCTGGTAGACCCATTGTTTCAGCTTGTTTCTGCCCCACTGAAGGCATATCTGCAACCTCAACTCTACTTTATCCTCCCTAGTTCAGTCTCTTCCTACCTACATCCATGGCACTTCACATGCTCTGGATATTTCTAATGATTTCAAGTTCCCTGGCCCCCATCATCTTATTTTCACTATGGATGTCCAGTCCCGAAACACCTACATCCTCTACCAGGAAGGCTTCAAAGCTCTCCGATTTTTCTGGAGGCCAGATGCAACCAGTTCCCCTCCACCACCACTCTCCTCTATCTAGCGGAACTTGTCTTCCCTCTTTATAATTTCTCCTTTGGCTCCTCCCACTTCCTTCAAACAAAAGGTGTAACCATGGGTACTTACATGGGCTTCAGCTATGCCTGCCTTCTTGTCAGCTACATGGAACAGTCTATGTTCCAAGCCTACACTGGTGTTCTTCCCTCACTTTCCGTACACTGCATTGACGTCTGCATTGGCACTGCTTCCTGCACCCATGCAAAGCTTGTCAACTTCATCAACCTTGCCTCCTACTTCCATCCTGCCCTCAAGTTTACCTGGTCCATTTCCAACACCTCCCTCCCCTTTCTCAATCTCTCTGTCTTTCTCTGGGGACAGCTTATCTACTGTTGACCATTAGAAACCTGCAAGCTCTCACAGCTACCTGGACTAAACCTTTTCCCACCCTGTTACTTGTAAAAACACCATCCCCTTCTCTCAATTCCTCTATCTCCATCACATCTGCTCTCAGGTTAAGGCTTTTCATTCCAGAACAAAGGAAATGTCCTTCTTTTTCAAAGAAAAGGACTTCCCTTCCTCCACACTCAATGCTGCTCTCCAATGCGTCTCTTCCATTTTGCACACATATGCTCTCACCCCATCCTCCCACCCTACCAGGAATAGATTTCCTTTTGTCCCCACCTACCAACACAACATCCTCCATGTCCAGCACATAATTCTCGTAACTTCCGCCATCTCTGATGGGATCCCACCACCAAACACATCTTTCCCTTCAATCCACTTTCTGCTTTCCACAGGGATTGCTCCCTACATGACTACCCTGTCTACTTGTCCACTCCCACTGATCTCCCTCCTGGTACTTATCGTGATAAGCAGAACAAGTGCTATACCTTCCCCTACACCTCCTCCCTCTACTACCATCCTGTGTCATGGTCCGGTCTGTGAAGTCCGCATTCTGGTTCATGGTCTGGTTCGTGGACTCAGGACTCCAGGTCTTCCAGCTGTCCCTTATTTAGGTTGGGTTAATCATAGGCACCTGATTCCCATCTTGAGGCTTGGAATATAAGTAGCCTTGTGGACAACTGTGGTGGGCTGGTTTGTCTTGTCATGATTCCCTGGGAGCAACCTGCCAGTGGAAGGCTAGAGCGGCCACTTGCCATCTTTAGGCCATGTTAGAGAACCATCGCTTCATGGAGCCTTGCTGTCGGTAATCGAAGCTGTTGTTGCGGTATGGATTTGACTGCTTCCCGGGCCAGTTGAGTGGCTGCCAGCCACTCTGAGCTAGGTAGGGATCTGGCTGTTTCCATAGCCAGCTGAGGTTGCTGGCCGAACTGTGACTCGGAGAAACCCCGATGCAGAGATGGAACTGCCTGTCATCCTTTGGTGTTTGTTTCTTCTTGTCCTCACCTCCGTGGGGTAAGTCAGGCCGTTCTGCTGTTGCCCTGCGGGTGGGTCCTGTTTTGTCTTGTCTTGTCTTTGCCTCTGTTGGGTAAGTCCGGTCGTTCTGCCGTTACCAGACAGATGGAACTGTCCCACCTTGGTGTAGAGATAAAGTTAAGTGCTGGCTTGTCTAAGGATAAGTCCCAGCTCTATGTCCATATACTGACCCGTCTCATGTTAGTGTCATTTTAAAGATGAGTCCCAGCTTTTTGAAGGATAAGTCCCGGCTCTATGTTGATGTACAGTTCCCAGTCCGTCTCTGAGCTCCAGCCTCCGAGTTATCAGCCTCCGCATTCCAAAACTCAAGACCGCAGCCTGCAGCCTCAAGACCCAAGACCCCAGCCTGTCTCCAAGCTCAAGACCGAGAGCCCAGCCTGTCTCATTCAATTTATACAAATTGAACATGGGCACTGAAAGAATCTATACATTACTAAAATTCTCATTCTGTTTTTCTGCTTGTGCCCACATATTAGCCAAAATGGTGCATTACAGTGGCACTTCTTTCGACTACATGGATTAAAATGCGCTAACTTTCAGAATGCATGCAAAAGTCAGGGTTATATTCGTATAAAATTGCTCACTCGTCAACAGGTCCCGCTTTCCACACCCCATTCCAGCTTTCATGGAAATCACGAAGTGACACCATGATGCATGCGCACGGCCAGCCTCAGCAGCACCTCACAATCCTCACAGCAGCGACACCAACCACAGCAAAAGGGCAGGGCAGCTCTATTTAGAGCAGTCACATTCTGCTAATCACCATCAGCATGTGCTGGATTGGGACAGATCAAACTGCGACCCATCGATAAGAGGCAATTAAATCTTATTGTAATGAAGTGCTTCGAAACACCCATCAAACCCTTTGCTGCAGTCAAAGGACAGCGGTGACTACATCACATCCATTTCAGAGAGTGCCAACCACATCATCAAGGGAAATCAGCATCCTAGAGGCTTTGGTGTTACTGCTTCATATCTCCTATCCAGCATTAAGGTAAAAAAATATGGTCAGCCTAATTATGCTACATGGAAAGAGAAGGGGGACATTATGTTCAAGAGATTACGCCAAACATCATCGGGAAGCAGTAAGGAGAGGGAGAGAACAAGAATTGGATGAGGCCAGGGCCGCATGACTCCAGGATCAAGGAGTCAGGACAAAAAAGAGGAGAGAAGAAGAGACAGAGGAGGAGAGGCATGCCCGTCTCTAAAATGACAAAAATAAGCACAGAAGGAGGAGAGTACAAGAATCAGATCAGGCCAGGGCCGCATGACTCCAGGATCAGAGAGAAAGAACAAATGGTAGAAGAGATGAAGAGACAAAGGATGAAAGAGTCGCACGTCTCCAGAATGACGACAACTGGTATAGAAAGAGGAGAGAGGAAGAGACAAAGGATCTGAGAAATGCACATCTCATGGATCAGAGACAAAGAACAAACGGCAGAAGAGATGAAGAGACGGGGGATGAAAGGGCTGTGCGTCTCCAGAATGACAAAAACAGGCACAGAAGGAGAAGAGAGGAAGAGACAGAGGAGAAAAGGAAAAATCAACTCAAGAATATGTGGCAAAGAGTAATTATTGCGAGAGTTGCTGCAGACAACAATGCCCGCTTTCAACGACAATACCTCGACAGAGAAAGAGCAAGGTAAAATGCACGACTCGCACGCCGTGACATTTCTGCCGATACTGGTACTATGACCAGAGTATGCCCTCACTGTCGTGCCTTCCTATTCACTGGAGAAACCACAAATTTCTGCTGTATGAAGGGAAAGGTCAGGATAGGCAATTTGCAACCTCTACCCAATAAACTCTTCAATTTATACAGCAATGATGAACCTATTGCAAATGAGTTCAGGAAGAACATCAGACAATGGTGCCAAAGAAGTCCTTCCAACGAAGAATGAGTGAAATTCTTCTGTGATTATTCAAGGCCAAATCCATCATTACATCGGACATTTAATGCTAAACGCCAACCAGCAAGCCCGATTCCTTCAAATTTACTTCATGGATCCTCAAGACAGTATAGAATTGAGAATGGGGATATTACAGAATGATGGAATTCAACGTGAGGTTGTTGAATTATTGGAAAATTTACTACGACAATGAAACCCGTACATTGTGTCCTTTTGACTTTCAAAAGAACAAATTTGAGGCATGCCAGAGGTGTCCATTGTCATTGATCCTGACCGGAGACCGGTATTTAAACATGAGAGAAGATTTAATGCACAAATTGCCAACAAAGTTGCTGTCATTATACTGAACAGCACCAAACCTGAGGCAAGATCACAGCACATTTTGTTGAAAGAATGAGGAGGTGATTTGCATATAATTTCATAATTCCATCGCTCTGGCAATCTAGAATTATTGCATGAACTACAATACAACAGAGATGAACAGCCGGAATTTGTTTCACAGAAGGAGCCCCTATTGAATAATGAGCAAAGAGAAGTATATGAATATGTGTGTGACTGCTTGGAAAGGAGTCTCTCTTCAATGATTTTCATTGATGCACCAGGAGGTATGGGCAAGACATTTAGCATCAACTTGATCCTCGCTAAAGTTAGGGGAGATGGAGGTGTTGCTACTGCTGTAGCATCACCTGGTATTGCAGCAACATTGATGTCTTGTGGTAGGACAGCGCACTCGAAATTCAAGATACTCCTCAAAGTCGATGAAGATGCCCTTTGTAACATCGATAAAACCACACTACTGCAAATTTACTCTGAAATGCGAGACTTCTTGTCTGGAATGAGTGCCCAATGATTAGGAGGGAGAGCTTCGAAGCCGTGGACCGGACTCTTCGTGATGTATGCGGCAAGAATGAGCCCTTCGGGGGTAATTTAACCATTTGCTATGTCAATTTTCATCAGCTTCTAGCAGTTGTGAAATGAGGAAATGATGCTGATGTGGAGAATTCGTGCATAAAAAAATCCCACTTATGGAGAAGATTCATCAAGTTTCAATTGAAGAGAAACATGCGATTGAGTGAGGGAGAAGGACAATATTTTGAGTTCTTATTGGATGTTGGAGAAGACAAGATAGAGAAAAATGAAAACAATGAAATCGAATTACCTGAAGATATGATTCTGCCAGCAAAAACTAGGGAAGAATGTATTGATTTCATCTACCTGGCATTCAACAAGCCTGCAGAACTGTTCTTGAGGAATTTTATCTTGGTTCCTCTCAATGAAATGATGCAAAAAATAAACTTCACATGCACTAGATGCTTCTCTGGAATCATGAAAGAATACTGTTCCCTCAATGCGGTAAGTGAAGGAGCTAACGCCACTCATTTTTCAACAGAAATCCTTGATTCGGTCGAACTTTCTGGATTGCCACCACATAAACTGGAATTAAAGAGGGGATCTCCCATCATTTCAATGAAGAACTTGGATCCAACAAGGCTCTGCAATGGAACACAAATGATGGTGGAAGAACTGCACGACAATCTCATCATAGCAAAGATAAATACTGGTTCGTTCAAGAATGACATTGTCATGGTCCCAAGAATTACTCTCAGTTTATCAGAAGGGGAAGATGTCCCTCTTCAGCGGAACCATTCCCCATACAGTCATGCTTTGCTATCACTATACATAAGGTACAAGGCCAAACCATGGAGAATGTAAACACAAGGAAATCTGCAGATGCTGAAATTCAAGCAACACACACAAAAAATGCTGGTGACCGCAGCAGGCCAGGCAGCATCTATAAGAAGAGGTACAGTCGATGTTTCGGGCCGAGACCTTTTGTCAGGACTACATGGAGAATGTGTTGATTTATCTGGAGAAACCGGTATTCCAGCATGGTCAGCTGTATGTGGCTTTAAGCCGGGGAAAAATAAATGAAAACGTTAGAGTATGCTTGAAGGGTGGCAGATCAACCAGAAATGTTGTCATCAAAAGTGTCCTTCGTTAAACGAGGAGGAGCCATATTTGTCTTGCTACACGTCTTTCTTCTTTAATAAACTGAGTTTTTCTTCTTTAATTTCCAAAGCAAAGTGATAGCAATGGCATTCAGGGAAATTTAATGTTCATTCTGGTCACATCAGACTGCACGACCCTTCTCTCAAAGGGTGCCCAACGGGTCACCCGGTTGTCTGGTGAATTCTAAATCTTCTGATGGTACAAAACAGTGGACTTTTAAAGTGGGAAGAGAAATATTTAGGTTTCCTGGGGAGAAATACTGGTGAATGTAGTGGTGAACCATATTGCTGAATGGCGGCCTTTTCTGTTATTAGCGGTCTAAACAGACACACATGGTTATTATATTGATATTTATTTCTACCGTGTTTGTTTTTATTTTATGGATAATTTTATGTTTTGTAAGCTATGATTTACATAATTCCAACACTGACTCAAGGGTTCGGGGTTAAAAAATTTTCTAGAAATAAAATTTGGAAAAAGTGTGGGTAGAGTAGAGAAGAAGATGTCAAAGGGATATTAACAAATTTAATGAGCAAGCAAACACTCAGCCAATGGAATAAATGTTGATAAATGTAAATGTGTAATTCGGAATTATTATTTATTACAAGGACAACTTATAAAAAATCAGGCAAGTTATGTTTTAGATACATGGGATAATGGTTATATCTTATCTGAAGTATGCTTACTTAAGGAAAGCTGCAAATGCATTTAAAAAACGTTCACAGAAAGTTTTCCAGTCCAGTACCTGAATGAGTGTGTTATGTTATCGAGAAACGTTGGGCAAGCAAATGCTGTACTTACAAGTGTGCCAGTTGAGTTGACTGCAATGGATAAGATGCTAAGTACCTTGAATAGGTAGATATGCAAGAGTGGCTGTTTCCTCTTGTTGCACAACCTAGGACTATGAGGATGGAAGGGGTAAGCGCCTAGTTGTTGGGGTTACAGATCAAAAAAATGAGGATTTGCCTGTTAAGGGGAGAATTAAGCTAATTGCTCTTCTCCTCGGAGGGCTGTAATTTTTTTGAAATGATCTTCCTCATAGGGTGGGTGAAAGCAGAGTCTTTGAATAATTTTAAGGCAAATAAAAGATAGATATTGCCAAGCAAGAAGATTGTAAAGCTGAGATCTCAGTAAGTGGTAGGGCAAGGATAAAGGTTGAGTAGTCTGCTCCCACTCTAATCAATATATTCATAAGTTTGTATGAACATATGAATATCTAAAAAGAGTGAAAAACAAACCAGAAGTGTGCATTGTGGGAGTGATATGCAGTATTAATATCCATACATCAGATGAGGTGTTATCCCTTGAGCTAATATTGTGCATCATTGAAACAATGTGGGAGGATGAAAGAGGATAAAGACAGACAGGTCAGAGTGGGGGTGGAAAGCAGTCCACAGTGGATTGTCATTCAATCCAAAAGACCCCTGGCAAAATGCTGAGAACAGAACTCACCAACAGTCAAAAAAGATCAACACAGTAAATGGTAGGGCACTGAGGAGTGCGGAGGAACAAAGAGATCTGGGAGTTCAGGCACATAGTTCCCTGAAAGTGGTGTCACAGGTAGACAGGATTGTAAAGAAGGCTTTTGGCATCCTGACATTCATAAATCAAAGTATTGAGTATAGGAGTTGGGATGTTATGGGAATGTTGTATAAGACATTGGTGAGGCCAAATTTGGAGTATTGTGTACAGTTCTGGCTATCTAGCTATAGGAAGGATAACAGTAGGTTTGAAAGAGTGCAGAGAAGATTTACTAGGATGTTGCCGGGTCTTCAGGAGCCAAGTTACAGGGAAAGATTGAACAGGTTAGGACTTTATTCCTTGGAGTGTAGAAGAATGAGAGGAGATTTGATAGCTGTTTACAAAATTATGAGGGGTATAGACAGAGTAAATGTGAATAGGCTCTTTCCACTTAGATTAGGAGAGATAAATACAAGATGACGTGGCTTTAATGAGAAAGGGGAAAGGTTTGGGGGAACATTAGAGGGAACTTCTTCACTCAGAGAGTGGTGGGAGTGTGGAACGAGCTGCCATCTGATGTGGTAAATGCGGACTCACTTTTAAGTTTTAAGAATAAATTGGATCGGAGATAGATGGGAGAGGTCTGGAGGGTTATGGACTGGATGCGGGTCAATGGGACTAGCAGAATAATGTTTCGGCACAGACTAGAAGGGCCAAAAGGCCTGTTTCTGTGCTGTAGTGTTCTATGGTTCTATGGTTCTATGTTGCAAAGTGTGAGTTTTTCAAAAGAAAATCAGGTCCGGCTGTATACGACTAGTTACACAGAACTGTAATGACAAATGCTATAGCTTCTATTTTCCCAATCTCACAGAGTGCCTGACTCTGTACTTCAGAATTACAGATGTTTCCACAAGTAAGATGTAGGAAAACATCATAATGTCAACATAATCAAGATGACATTAAAATAGATGGTATTATAAAGAGTAAACAAGGCTATAACATATTACAGTGGGAATTTGTTCAGTAGGTAAGTGGGCTGAGGAATGACAAATGAAGATTAATTCACATCAGTAGGAAAAGTTACAATTTGAAAAGTCAAATCAAGGTACGACTTTCATAGGAAACAAAAGAGCCCTGATGAGTTTTGTGGCACCTATGGAGCTCAGGTACATAGCTCCCTAAGAGTGGAGTCATAGGTAGGCAAGATGGTTAAAAAGGCTTTTGACAGGGTGACCTTCATCAGTCAGGGCATTGAGTAAAGAAGTTGGGATTTTATGTTGCAGTTGTACAAGGCATTGGTGAGACCACACATATTGTGTTCAGTTTTAGTAAACATATTACAGGAGGGATGGTATTAAACTGGGAAAGATGGTACTAAACTGAGTATAGGAAAGATTTACAAAGGTGTTGACACAACTTGAAGGACTGAGTTATAGGGAGAGGATGAACAAGCTAGGACACTTTTCCTTGGAGTTTAAGACATTGAAAGGTGATTTTATAGAGGTGCATAAAATCATTGGTGTCATAGACAGGATGAATGTACTCAGCCTTTTTCCCAGGTTTGGGGAATCAAGAACTAGATGGCACAAGCTTAAGGTGAAAAGGGGAAGATTTAGAAGAAACTTGAGGGACACCTTTTTTACCGTAGGGCAGTACATATGTGGAATAAGATGACAGGTAATAGTTAAGGTGGGTACAATAACAGCAGGTTAAGAAGGTACACAGATGGGAAAGATTCAGAAGAATATATGCCAATCATGGGCAAATGAGGCCAGCTTGGATGGGCATCTTGGTTGGGAAGGACTAGTAGGGTTGAAAAGGTCTGTTTTCATTCTGTATGACACTATGACTCTTACGACTATATCAAGATATTAGTCCCCCTCCCACCCCCTCGTACCCCATCTGTTACTCATTTTTATGCACACATTCTTTCTCTCACTCTCCTTTTTCTCCCTCTGTCCCTCTGAATATACCTCTTGCCCATCCTCTGGGTCACCCCCCCCCTTGTCTTTCTTCGCGGACCTCCTGTCCAATGATCCTCTCGTATCCCCTTTTGCCTATCACCTGTCCAGCTCTCGGCTCTATCCCTCCCCCTCCTGTCTTCTCCTATCATTTTGCATCTCCCCCTCCCCCTCCAGCTTTCAAATCCCTTACTCACTCTTCCTTCAGTTAGTCCTGACGAACGGTCTCGGCCTGAAACGTCGACTGCACCTCTTTCTATAGATGCTGCTTGGCCTGCTGCGTTCACCAGCAACTTTGATGTATGTTTCAAGATATTAGTGATGGGCTATTAAGAAGACCTTGCCTTGACCTTCTTCCTATTCAGCATCTTCTGTAGTTATAAGCTCCATGCTGCACAAGCCTTAAAGACTTTGAAATTATTGTTATTGTTGGATGTTGGTTAATGCAAAATCAATGTTTGAATAAGAATATGATTCATTATAAGAGTTAAATATTAATGCATCTGCAAAAGGGTAACAATAGACAGTGTAATAACATTTTAATAAGGCTTGTATTAACTTCTAATTTTTTGAGTTTTCCATTAAAGTCCTATTGTCTTGAAATTAGTTTTTTATGGATATTGGCACATGAATGTTTTGTGTTCGTTTTTAAAATTCCTCATCGACTATTTCATTGAAGACATTAAACCATCAATTTAAGTAAGTGAGTACCTCATTTTAAAAAGCATACGAGGGAATTACATTTGCTATGTTAACCTAATGTTCAAAGAGACTAATTTCCAAGCATTTGTTCACAGGCCAAATAATAAAGTTAATTAGCAATGGCTTTATGTGGCTTAATTTTTGCTCTGCGTCCAAATGCGATATTTTTATGGTTTTTTTGTGTGTAGTTTTGAAAATGCCTTTCACTGAGCCTCTAGTGGCTTATTTGGTAAATAAAACATGTGTTTCTACAGACGGGAAGAGTTCCAGTTTCAGAGGCTGAGTTGTGTTGTGTATTGCATTCCCACAGATGTTTATCATAAGGATATTCTAAATGTCCTCAAGCCTAAGTAAGGAGAAGCTGCTTCAGGGGCTGAAGGAACGTAAACCAGAGAGAATTGTGCTCAATAATTGGTAGAAAAGAAAGACAAACCTTATCAGTAAAAGGTTTTCATTTAGAATAGTTATATGTAGAATGTATACTCAGTGTCCACTTTATTATGTACCTCCTCTACCGCATAAAGTGACTACTAAGTGTATGTTCATGAGTCTTCTGCTGCTGTAGCCCATCCGCTTCAGAGTTCAACATATTCAACATGTTATTCTGCACACCACCATTGTAACATGATTATTGGAGTTACTGTTGACCTCCTGTCAACTTGAACCAGTGTGGCCATTCTCCTCTGACCTCCCTCATTAACAAGCTGTTGTTGCCCAAATAACTGTCTCCCACCAGATCTTTTTTTTCAGATTTTCCGCAGCATTCTCTGAAAACTCTAGAAGCAGTCGTGAGCAAAATTCAAAGAAGATCAGCAGTTTCTGAGATACTCAAACCATCCTATTTGGCACCAACAATTATTCCATAGTCAAAGTAACTTAGATCACATTACTTCCCCATTCTGATGTTTGGTCTGAACAACAACTAAATCTCTTGACCATATCTCCATGCTTTTATGCATTGAGTTGCTGTCACATGATTGGCTGATTAGATATCAAGCAGGTGTACAGGCGTATCTGATAAAGTGTCCACCGAGTGTAGAACAGTCCAACACAGGAACCACTTTGTCCCATTATTTTGCACTAAAATTGGAAACATATTTATAACTAGACCTCAATAGATGATTGATTTAACATTTGGTAAAGAAAGTAATTCTAAAATATTAGAAACTCATCAAAAATTGACTGAGTTGATTGCTCTTTGCAATAACAGTGTGGAATCAACTGGCCGCATGGTCTATAACACAGTGTTCCACGGATTTCGTTATTGGGACTGCCTCTTTTCACACGATATGTCAATGATTTGGATACCAGCTTGCTGGCTTTGTGGTCAAGTTTACAGATGATACTACAATAGGTGGAGGGACAGGTAGTATTAAGGAGGCAGTGAGTCTGCAGGAAGATAGATTAGGAGAGTGGACAATGAAATGTCAGACAGAATACAGTGTTATGAAGTGAATGGTCATGCACCTTGGTAGAAGGAATAAAGGCTTAGACTATTTTCTAGACAATGAGCAAATTTTGGAATTAGAGATGCAAAGAGACTTGGGAGAGCTCATGCAGGATTTCCTGGTTAACCTGCAAGTTAAAAGTGGTAAGGAAGGTAAGTGCATTGCTAGCATTCATTGTGAGAGGAGTATAATATAAAAGCAAGGATGTAATACATTATAAGGCATTGGTCAGACTGACTGCTCTTTGAACATTGTGTGCAGTTTTGGGCTCCTTATCTAAGTAAGGATACGTTGGCATTGGAGAGAGTCCAGAGGAGCTTGACAAGAATGATCCCTGGAATGAAAGGGTTAATATATGAGGAGTGGTTAATGGGGTTGGACTCACTAGAGTTTAGCATAATGAGGGGAGATCTCATTGAAACCTATCAAATATTGAAAGGTCTAGACAGAGTGGACATGGGGAAGATGTTTTCTATAGTGGGGAAGTCTAAGATCCAAGGGAACAGCCTCAGAATAGAAGGACATCTCTTTAGAACAGAGATGAGGAGGAACCTCTAACCAGAGGGCATTACATCTGTGGAATTCATTGCCATAGATGGCTGGGGAGAACAATTCAGTGGGCATATTTAAAGCAGAAGTTGACTGATTCGTGATTAGAGAGGGCATCAAAGGTTAAGGGGAGAAGGCAGAAAAATACAGTTGAGAGGGATAATAAATCATCCATGATAAAATGTTGGAGCAGACTCAATCATCCAAATGGCTGATTCTGCTCCTATGCCTCATGGTCTTATGGACATACTATTTTATAAAGCTTCAACCCATTCACATAATCAGAGCAGAGAAATATTATCCATGGTTGTCATCTGATTTTCCCCCTCTTTGTCTACAGCAGTAAAGGCTATATGTGACTCAGCTATGATGTTCACTGATCAACATAAAAATGGTTACTGAACGGATGATGCCAGCATGTCACCACTGTTTCTTGGAAACACTTTTAGTGCAGTTGACTACATTGATTGTCAAACTCTCCATCTCAGACTTTTCAACCTAAACTCCATTAAATGTCTTGCAATTTGCCATGTTAGGCAATGACATGTCACTCATGAGTCGACTGCTGCTCCCAGTAGATACTGAGACGCAACCCCTGAACAACAGCTGTCGGTGAAGCAAATGAATCTTGAGTGAGAACAGCCAGTCTTTCCCCAAGAACAGAGAGATCGTGCATGTCAACAGATTGCTTGGCTGCGTGAGCAGAGAGATGTTATGTGCAAGCACATTTTTCTGCTTTTAAAATAAAGATGTGGCACATAAGAATTTATCTTCCTTCCTCTGAAGCAACGCCAAGCCCCTTCACTGACTTGCATACCTCGGTAGACTGAGCTGAGTGTTGCTCAAATTGCTAAGGACTCTAACCCCAGGCGGAGAAGTGAAAAAAGCATATCTGTGATTTGGGGCCTGGCAATGTTAGCACCAGCAGTTCAAACAACTACTGACCATACAGTCCATTGATCAGGCATCTACTGTGAAGGGTCAACAAAATAATGCTCTTCCCCCTCAAGGACTCCCATGGCACATAGCCAGTAGAGCCAGACTGTTCATCCATTTGCCTCAGGCTGTACTCTGCTCTCCTGTCTTCGTCAAGAACTCCCAATGAATCCTGAAAAGAGACATGTGTGGGCACAAAGTGAGTGGTAGCAGCCTTCCAGTAAACAGGCACAGAGCTGTTACTGACCATTTGTAACATTAGACATCAATGGCGGCACGTAGTACAACATTTGAAAGCCGGCATACTAGAAGTCTAAACTTTATACTAAAAAAAAACTTCTTTAGTTTTATAAATGATTGTGAATGCACAAGTATTGTTGAAGTTTTTCTGTATTTAGGACAAACCTCATTGTGCAGGGATAAGTAAAACTTATGTGGCGGTCGCTGGCTTTGTGTTCAAGTTCACTAGAAAAGATTGGTGCTTGATAGCTCAGACAGTATTTCTACTATAGCATTAACTGAGGAGCTAAATGCAAGACAAAACACTCACTTTTGGTTTTAGCAGACCCTTTATGCAGCCTGCAGTGAGTTCTGAACCTTTCAGTTGGATCTCCATTAACTACCTTTGGTTCTAGCCTCTTGGTCGTCACCAAATTTATTCACTCAGTGTTGCCTGTCTGGTTTGGCATGTTAGTTCAGCACTTAGAGCACCTCAAACCTTCAGTAATCAGGGTTCAATCCTAAACCTCAGGTGCTGTCTGTATGGAGTTTGCATGCACTCACTGTGATCTCACATCTGAAGGACATGAACATAAATTAAATGGGAACAGCAAACCATAGGTTAAATAGAGGTTAAAAGCAAAATGAATCAGTGAGCTTGAGAAAGAATATGCTGAAAGTTTACAGGGCAATAGAGAGGAGAATGGGATCACTGGAATCTCTCCCTGGAAAAAGCATTTGTCTGATGGGCAGAATGGCCTCCAAGTAATTTTATATAAAAGTATACTTCATCTTCTTGTGCCTTAAAATTTACCATTAAAATCAAGCTCTTGGCCATCTGTCGTACTGTACTCCACACTCATTTTCTTTTGGGAATATTCTTGTTAAGTTTCTTAAGATATTTTGCTAGGTGTTGTAAACTACCAGGAAGTGTTTCAAATGATGTTCTAGGTGTTGCAGAAATAGATCTTGCAGCTATTATCCATGTAGAAAAAAATGTATATTGCATCATTTTGGAATCAGTCATCACTGACTTTAATAAACAGAAGCTGTAGTACAACAGTTCCATGCTCCAATATCATTATAACCTTTAATTAAATATTTTACACTGTTAATTACACTGACCTATCTTCTTCTTCTTCAGCTGCTCCTTGGGATTGAGGATCATTTATTTCTGCTCCAGTTCTCTCAGTTCTGACATGGCTACTGAGCTTGTGGTGGAAAATGCAGACCCTTCCATAAATGGGATCAATGGGGAGGACTGGTGGGTGGTTTGTGAGTTGATATGCTCCTTCCACTGCTTACACAAGTCTTTTAAGTGTTCCTGATATAAGGCCTTAAGGTTCTCAATACTCAAATGTTCCTTCTCTTTTTGAAGTGATCATGGGCCAGAGGTTCTGCAGAGTCAGTGGGGATGTTACATGCCTGAAAGAAACTTTGAACACACACTAGGCTATTTTCCCAGTCC
Source organism: Mobula hypostoma (assembly GCF_963921235.1). Classification (NCBI taxonomy): domain Eukaryota; kingdom Metazoa; phylum Chordata; class Chondrichthyes; order Myliobatiformes; family Myliobatidae; genus Mobula; species Mobula hypostoma. The sequence goes on from NC_086113.1 coordinate 29,302,919, forward strand.
ATCTGATAATCCTATGTACATAAGGAAAGTATTGGTTTAATCTACATAAATCTTTCATTTTATTTTTGGAGCTGAGATTTTTCAGAGGTCAATTCTGAGTGTATTGACTGTGGTCCACAATTAATTCACAGCAAACTTTGCCAGAAATCAGCTCTGGCAGGTGAAACCAATCTAATTTTTTTAATATATCAGTTCAAGGGAAAGCTTTTATTTGATGGATTATGAGAAGTGGAAATAGGTTTCAAGATATCTCATTTAGTTCATTACAGCTGAAATAAATTGTGGGTGACTTTACCAACCAGATCAACCAGTTTGAAATCAATGGAGCAGAAGTCGAACTATACATGACCATACTTATCTTTCTCCCTTTGGTGAGTTAAGTTCTGCTAAAGTGCTTTGGTTTATACTGTGACAATTAGTAAAATGCAAATTAAAATATCAATCAATACCAAGCAGTTGTATCTGTTGTTATTTTTAAAACAGATTTCCTGTGTTTGGATAGATTTTGGTCTTGAGCCATAACCTTTAATTTGTTAGGCCAAATACAGGTTGAAATTTTGAATGTGACTATGGTTTTAAGCCTTGATTTTTAACATAATATCAATGAAGCAAGTGGTAACCAACATGATGTTTGAATTAATTCAGTCCCAGAACACTGCTATTTTAACTAAGGACTACTCAGATTTGGGGATGTTCAGAGCCACATACCATGTTAAGATTTAGCTTATCTTGACTCCATTTTAACATTTTGGAAGTAGAAATCCCAGAAAATGTAGAACTTTGTTAGAGACTAGTGAGGGAAACTGAACTGAGCATTTTATAAACAAGCTTTTGTTAGAAGTGTTGCCCTGCACTGCCCATTATATAAGGAGGAGTCTCTAGCGGGGACTTGTTATTTGACTGACTTGTGCCTGAGGAAGATGGTTTGGTTTGCTGGTGAAACAATGCAATCAGAATCTGTATGTGACTGTTAATGCCAAAGGATAGTATGGGCTAGAGGTACTTGTGTGCACATTATCAAACTATAGCAGCTGTTAACATGTAGGGAATGAGGTGACTCATTTGTGTACGCAGTGACCCATCTATCAGTAATGTGGTGATGCGATGCCCAGGGCTCTGAGAAACTGTCCCCTGCTCCTCATCAAAATAATCCTTGTGAAGAAATGACAGCCAGAAAGCACATGTCAACAGGTTCAAGGACAGCTTCGATCCTGCTGTCATAAAACTGAATGGTCCCCCAAAGGGATAAGATGGGCTTGTGATCTTAAAGTCCACTTCATTTTGGCTTTGCACCGTATTGTCTGATTGCTCTGCACTTTCTGTGTATCTAGAACGTAGAACATTACAGCACAGTATAGGCCCTTCAGCCCATGATATTGTGCAGACCTTTTTCCTACTCTAAAATCCATCTAATCTTTCCCCTCTACATAACCTCCCCAATTTTTCTATCATCCATGTACCCATCCAAGAGTTTCTCAAATGCCACTAATGTATCTGCATCCACCGCCACCCTGGGCAGGGCTTTCAATGTACGCACCACTCTAAAGAATTTGTCTCTGACATCCCACCCCCCACACCATACTTTCCTGCAATCACCTTAAAATTGTGCCCCCTTGTAACACTTTATTCTTCATTATTGTTTATTCTGCAACATCTGTGATACCTTTCATTGTTTTCTCATTTAGCAATATTCAACCATTACCACTTTACCGATTTGGATAGAGACAAGGGACCAGACAAAGTCGACACTTTTGTTAGCGAAACTATCCTTCAGTCTTAAAAACAAATCAGAGTTGTTGTGCAGGAACAATACAAGTTATTGCATATATTTTCCAAAATTAAATATTATTTGTATTTTGTTTAATATTAGCAAGCTACTGTTCATTTAAAAAATAAGGTATTTTGATAAGTGAAAGTAAATGTTTGCATCAAGCTTAATTCCATCTGACTGTCACCATAGATGTTCACATTTAATTACGTGACACTGCTTCACAATTATGATATTACAGGAAAGGTTCTAGTATGGATAAAGCAATACTGATTGGCAGGAGGCAAAGAGTGGGAATAAAGGGAGCCTTTTCTGTGTTTGGACTGGTTCTTTTTTTACATTATGTGCCAATGATTTGGATGATGGAATTGATTTTTTTTTTTTGCAAAGTTTCCAGATGATATGAAGATAGGTGGAGGGGCAGATAGTTTTGAGGGAGTAGAGAGACTACAGAAGGACTTAGATTAGGAGAATAGGGAAAGAAGTGGCAGATGGAATACAACGTTGGGAAGAACATGATCATATACTTTGGTAGAAGAAATGAGGGGGTTGACTATATTCTAAATGGAGAGAAAATACAAAAAACGGATGTGCAAAGTGACTTGAGTCCTTCTGCAGGATTCCCTAAGTGTTACTTTGCAGGCTGAATCTGTGATGAGGAATGCAAATGCAATGTTACCGTTCATCTGAAGAGGATTAGAATATAAAAACAAGGATGTAATGTTGAAACTTTATAAAGCACTGGTGAGGCCTCACTTGGAGTATTTTGAGTAGTTTTTGGGCCCCTTATCTTAGAAGGGATGTGCTGAAACTGGAGAGCGTTCAAAAGAGGTTCACAAAAATGATTCCAGAATTGAATGGGTTGAAATACGAAGAGTGTTTGATGACTCTCGGCCTGTATTCACTAGAATTCAGAAGAATGAGAGGTGACCACATCAAAACTTATCAAATAGTGAAAGTCCTTGGAAAAAATAGAAGTGGAGAGCATGTTTCCTATGGTGGGAGAGTCTAAGACCAGAGAACACAGCCTCAGAATAGAAGCACATCTGTTTAGAACAGAGCCGAGGAATTTCTTTAGCCAGACAGTGGGGAATCTGTGGCATCCTTTGCCACAGGCATCTGTGGATGTCAAGTCTTTATGTATATTTAAGGCAGAGGTTGATAGATTCTTGATTGGTCAGGGCATGAAGGGATATGGGGAGAAGCCAGGAGATTGGGACTGAGGAATATTAGATCAATCTTGATGAAATGATGGAGCAGACTCCATTGGCCGGATGGCCTAATTCCACTCCTATATCCTATGGTCTTAATTATGTGAAACCCTGAATGTCAGGTTTGAAAGCATTTTCTATTTAGATGCTTCTGACAGAAATTTATTTCCCTGCATAACTTCTAGCCTGTGTTAAAGCCCCACTGCTTCTTTACTCTTACAAAGATAAATTTTAAAAGGCCAATTATTATTAGCAGATTATTCTGAATCATTATGTGTGGATTGATAATTAAGGTCTGTACTATGGTTGGCTGAAGTAGGATCTCAAGCCTGCAAAGCCAAGGAGAAGTGAAATGTATGGGCTGGTAGTGAAATAGAGATTTTTAAACAATTCTTTTCTTTCAGTTGGTTGCCATGAATAGGGTGGACTCGCAGCAAATTAATGTTAATTACCTTTGGTTTTTGTGATTGATTTGTTGAGCTTGTCAAATTTACTAAATTATATTAATTAGCCCAAAGGTAGCATCGTGTGATCATTACACTTCCTGCAATCATTTGCTTTTATATCTAAAAAGCAAGCTGTTTGTTTGCCATCATGCAATCTAGAAGGAAATTATCTTCAGTCTTTTGATTAATTGCTTCCATATTGAGTTACATCGAGTCTATGGAACAGAAACAGGCCATACAACCTGACTGTGACTAATTTTGTACCATGCAAATCTGCTCCCACCAGTATTCATTTTATTTACATATAACAGTTTATTTGGAGCTAATTAATTGTGAGTTGGATTAAATCATAATGATATTGATGTAAATCTGAATGGATTCTGTAATGTATCCTGATTGTTGAACTTTGACTGCTAGTTATTTCTTGTTGAAAAGACAACCCTAGAGCTCTTTGACAAGATGGGTGATGGATGTCAAATGAGCACCTCAATTCTATCAATTGTTTTACATCTACCAACTAGTGAGCACAGGAGGTTTTAATATTAATATTTGATAAACTGTGGATCAACCCATGGAAATCTATATTCTATTGAATAAATGAAGGAAGAGTTGTATTAAAAAATGAACTAACTGAAGAAATGACCAGTGTTGAAATGATGGACCATTTGCTTCTTTGATCTACATTCCTTGTTCCTGCTTTAAGTTTCTTGAAGCTTGATGCTCTGAACACCATTCTCCAAACCACTCCCACAAACTTAAATTTCTCTCCTTTTATGTTGGTAAATTTGTAAACTGGTAAATTGGTTTATTAATATCACATCAGCCAAAGTCCAGTAAAAAAAAAAACTTGTCCGACATGACATTTATACAGATTAATTTATTACAGTATATTGAGATAGAACAAGGTAAAATAACAGAGTGTAGAATAATGGCATGGTACAGTAGTGTAGTGGTTAGCACAATGCTCTACAGTACCAGTGACATGGGTTCAATACCCACCATCTGTAAGGAGATTGTACATTTTCCCCAAAAACTTGGTGGTTGATAGATTATTTGATCATTGTAAATTGTCCTGTAATTAGGCGGGACTTAACTCGGGGATGCTGGGTGGTGCAGCAAATGGTTGGAAGGGTCTAAATAATTAAACAATCAATAAATGTCTTACCTTTTCAGAGAAAATGAAATGCAGGTAGAAAAGTTAAGTGTAAGGACATAGTGAGGTAAATTGAGAAAACAAATGTGCTTCATATTGTAAAGTGAGAGAGGGTGGAGGTGAAAGGGATACAGACAATATTTGTGATAGGGTGCAGACTAAAGATGTCAAGATAGCAATTACTCTAAAGAAATAGTTGGAACAGAGTGACAGGAAAAACAGTTGAACCACTCCAAACTGTAAAAAAGATCTGAGACCTATCTACGGAAAAAGGATTACATAAAACTTTAACATAATATTGCATTTAACTTTAATTTTAATTTTTTTTTTGCTTTTTTTGCATTTATTGCATTGTTTTAAATCTAGTACAGCCCATAATACAATCATAATGCTGCCATTCCTGAGGGATGAGGTTACAATACTTGCTAGCATATTCTTAGATAGTGAATGATTTCCGTGGACTTTGGTAATGGTATAGGATCTCATGCAACCACCTGAATGAACCTTGGTTTAAGACCCCCACAACCTGACACATGAATGATCAGGATCATACTTGATATTGACTAATTGATTTATTTTAATTTTTAATTTGAATTATTAAAAGGGAAAGACCTTCAGAAAGTTATTATTAATTAAATTGGAAGATTCCAAGAAACTAAATTTTATATCTTTTTCTGAAATATAAAGTTAAAGGTTTTATTAAACAATTCACTTCTTGATTCACAGCTGAGACAAATGTTTGGAAAAAAATGAAATTGCAGAAACTTTCTGACTTTTATTCAGTTTCATAATGGGTTGTAGATTTTGAGAGCAATATCACTGTCACATTTCATTGGGATAGGAAATGGATGCTCAAGTGTATTAGTATGCAGATGCTATTCAGAAAGTTTCATACAGGCCTACAAATCATGACAACTGAAATTAGGAAGAGTTTAGTTCCTGCTAATTTCCCATAGCAATATAGAAATACGTAGTATGACATTGATTTTCTGACAACTCTCTCCAACAATTTCTGATATAGAGATGATAACAAGATCGAAAACACGACAGAGCTCCTGAGGGCTGCTGTTCCATCTACCAATTCAGTTCTTATTCCAGAGATATATCCAACTGATTTGAAGGCATTGGTTCAGTAAATAGGTTGGGATGAGTTTCTTCGATCATTAGTTCAATATTTCAAAAATTCATTCTGTCTTGATATGCTTGGGTCATGGTATCAATATCCTTTTCCCCCCTCTGATTCATTTTGGATGCCTGTTTTGAGTAAATGGCTTTCAGCATTACATTGTGTTTCTCAGGTGACTGCTCTCCTCATTGAGATATGACTTGTTAGCCAAAGAAAGACCAAGGAAGATTCCATTCACTATGCACCTCTGGGTAGTTCCTTATTCCAATATGTATTTCTTCCTTGCAATCAAATCATGCAACATTTCTGTATGTTCACATTGAATTGTTTGTAAAATTATACAATATAAAACAATCTTCACGAAAGCTATTCCACTCCAAAAACTGGGAAATCCACCATTCAGTGAATTAAACTGAACTTACCTGGTTCTATTCTGATCAATCTATTGCAGCCATTTTTAAGACTTATCCAACCAGGTTTATCTGCATCGTCTTCTCTTATTTCCACATTATTAAAACTTGGGAGTTCCGTAAGGATCTACTCCTCGCATCCATTTTACTAACTGCTGTCTATCAATGAGATGAACAACATATAGAAGAGGTCAATTTCCATATATATGCTGGGACTATCCAGTTCTGCCTCATCGCATTCTCTCTCTCAAACTCCTTGTTTGTTACTCTCTTTCTATCTAACTTTCAATGCTGGGCAAAGAAAAGTTTCTCCAAACTCAATCTTATGAAAGACGAACACATTATCTTCAGTCATCATCATAAACTCTGCACTCTATCCATTGAATCCACTCCATCAATCTCTTTCCATGAGTATTTGAACTAGACCATGACTGGTCTTGATAGCATCTGTTCTTGCTGACTAACCCCTGCTCTCTCCTGATCCCTTTTCGCTAACTATTTATCCCTTTCAACTCTGCTAGCTTTATGGCCACCAATCCTGCACTTTGCCTTTATTGACCCACTGGTATGATGAACTGAATATTGAGGCTTTGGGTCTACTTTGACCTGCTCCAGGGATTTGGATGTACAGACTCAATTTGGTTCAAAATGCTGTTGTTTTTATGTGTTTCTATTTTTTGCATGATTTGTTTTTATTTTTTTTTCCCTGTCTTTGGGCACTGGGGTTGGCTTTTATTAAATTGAGTTCTTCCATGGCCCTTGCTTTGCAACTGCCTGTTAAGCAAACAAATCTCAAGGTTGCATAATTTATACATTCTTTGATAATCTTCTTCGGCTGTCCATCGATTTCGATGTTGACTGAGGCCTGGGCAAGGTTGTATGGAAGACCGGCAGTTGCCCATGCTGTAAGTCTCCCCTCTCCATGCCATCGATGTTGTCCAATGGAAGGGCACTAGGACCCTACAGCTTGGCACTGGTGTCGCCGCAGAGCAATGTGTGGCTAAGTGCCTTGCTCAAGGACACAACATGCCACCTCAGCTGAGGCTCAAACTAGCGACCTTCAGATCACTAGACTTGCGCCTTAACCACTTGGCCATGCCCCACCACACTGTTCTATTTGTTTCCTTCTCAATTCTTTGATAATAAATGTACCTTGAATCTTTTGAATTTAGAAATCAAAGTAGATTATTGTTCAGCCTCCTATTAGTGTTTAAATTCCCTTAATTTGGATACTACATTTCCTCACTTCATGTGTCTGCATTAGATTTGCTCATTCATTAAGTATCTCACCATCTCTACTGAATCAACATTTCTTTCGGCTCATGATTGACTTTTAAATCATTTTAGTCATCTATATTTATTGTATGCTCTGCTGCAATGTATGCACTGACATTCTTTCTCTTCAATATCTACCTAATGTCACTCTTATTCCAAACCTTCGCACTGGTTTCCTTGTGACTGGTCTTCCAATTTGATCCCTCCATAAGAGATCAGACTTATCAAAGTCTTCCTGCATCATTCTTAACCTATGTTTTTGGTGATAAACAGCCATGCATCTCCTAATAAAGTTCATCCTGAGTTCTTGTATGAAAAAATATACTAAATGGCCACTTTATTCGGTACCCCCTGTACCTAATAAAGTGGCCTCTGAGTGTAAGCATGTGGTCTTTTGGTGCTGAAACCCGTCCATTTCAAGGGTTGATGTGTTTGGTGTTCAGTAGTGCATTTCTCCACACAAACTTGGTTACTGGAGTTACTGTTGCCTTCCTGTCAGCTTGAACCAATATGGCCATTCTCTTTTGACATCTTTCATTAATAAGCAATTTTTGTCAGAACTGCTGCTCATTGGATTTTTTTTTTGTTTGTTTCTTGCAGCATGCTTCATAAACTCAGAGACTTGTGCATGAAAATTCCAGGAGATCAGCAGATTTTGTTATACTCAAACGACCCCATATGTCACCAAACAACAGGAATTCTGCAGATGCTGGAAATTCAAGCAACACACATCAAAGTTGCTGGTGAACGCAGCAGGCCAAGCAGCATCTATAGGAAGAGGCGCAGTCAAAGTCACTTACATGACATTTCTTCCCCATTCTGATATTTGGTCTTAACTTCTTGACCAGATCTGCTTGCTTTTGTTTTGCATTACACTGCTGCTACATGATTGGCTGATTAGCTATTTGCATTAACCAGCAGGGGTGCCACTGTACCTAATAAAGTGGCCACTGAGTATTTATGATGTCAAGTTGTTAAGAGTCTTCAGTTTCCTTTTGGGTTTTGCCTCTTATTTTTCATCTTGTGTGTATAATTTCTTGTTTTGCACATGTTGCAGCTTTGTATGGGAAGGATGCTGACTAGCAGCAAGTTTTCATTTGCCCTTACTTGAATGGCTGTGCCAATTCTACAGAAAATGTTCTAATCAATAACAGGTAATGTTAAACAATTAGGTAGTGCTAATGGCTTGAAAACTAGAAAAATAAAGGGATTTTTATTTATATAACAACTCTCACATAATGTCCTAATACACTTTGTCAAAGTAGTGTTTTCCTATATAATCACTATTATATTGCAGGATATATGACAAGGAATTTATACGAATCAATGACTCTCAAAAAGCAATTTGATAATGAGCAGATAATCTGCTTTAATGGCATTGGCTGTAATATAAATATTGGTCAGGACACCCAGGAGAGATTTTGTCTGTTTTTCTCAAAAAATGCTTTCAACATGGAAGTTTAGCCCTCCTTCGGTGTTGTACTGCTAAATTATTACACTCATGTCCAAAATAAGGCATTAAATACCTGTACCTTCTACATTTTTAGACTTCTGTTCCAAGTTAGTAATTCTAACATGGGCATTTGACCCTGCTTCCCAGATTGTGTTGCTTTGTAGCTAGTTACTTCTATGTAACTCTGACCACACATTGGTGATGCATCACATTTCTGAGCATTACTGTTTCATTCAGGCAGCTCCACTGACCAAGATTAGATCCTGGCCTTGGTAGCTGTTCTGTGAAGCATGTACATATTGTCACTGTGTTTCTCCCTGATGCTTTGGTATCCGTTCACATTCCAAGAACAGGCAGGAAGAATACTTGGCTGCTGTAAATCTCACCTGACGTTGCTGAGTGTATTCAGAATAGGGTGGAGTGGGGAACAAGTAGAGACAATAGTTACATGAGAGGAAATAGGTTAAAAGAAAAATAAACGGGATGATGGGATTGTACTGAAAACCTCTGACTTGATTAGCTGAATTGCCTTCTTCAATGCCTTAAGCAAACATGAGAAAGATGTATGAATATATGGATTATAAGAATGCAGTGTTTTAATGTATAAATATAGCATACATAAGAACAAAATGTCCTGAAGAAGGGTCTCTGTTTATTCATTTCCATAGATGCTGCTGACCTGCTCAGTTCCTCCAACACTTTGTGTTGGTTTGGATTTCCAGCATCTGCAGAATCTTACTACTGAACATTTTTATATTTGGGAAGCCCTTTGCAAAATCTTTTCAGATTTTCATGTTTTCAACCTTCAAGCTGTAATGTTCCTGCTCGTAGTTTATACTGATAGGGGGAAGTTTATAAAACCACAATAGAGGAGCAGAATTAGGCCATTTGGCCTATCGAGTCTGCTCTGCCATTCCATCATGGCTGAATTATTAGCCCTCTCAAGCCAATTCCTCTGCCTTCATCCCAAAGCCTCTGACTCGGTGATTAATCAGGAACTTTCGGAACCTCTACCTTAAATATACTCAATGACCTTGCTTGCACGGCATTTTGTGACGATGAATTTCACAGATTTACCTCCCTCTGGCCAAGAAACTTCTCCTCACTTCTGTTCTAAATGGATCTCACTCTATTCTGGAGCTGTTCCCTCTGGTCCTAGACATGTACACTCTATCTAGGACTTTCAATATTTGATAGGTTTCAATGAGATTTCCCTCCCTCACTCTTCTAAACTCCAGCAAGTATAAGCCCAGAGCCAACAAGTGCTCCTGATGTTAATCCTTTCATTCCTGGGATCGTCCTCTGGACACTTTCCAATGCTGGCAAATCTTTTCTTGATTAAGAGGCCCAAAACTGCTCACAATACTCCAAGTGTGGTGTGATCAATGCCTTATTAAGCTTCAGCATCATATCCTTACATTATATTTTAGTCCTCGCGAGATGATTGCCAACAATGTATCTGTCTTCCTTACCACCGATTCAATCTGCAAGTTAACCTTTAGGAAATACTGCACGATAACTCCCAAGTCCCTTTGCAGGTCTGATTTTTGAATTTTCTTCCCATTTAGAAAATATTTACACATTATTCCATCTAAGACCATAAGATATAGGAGCAGCATTAGGCCATTCAGCCCATCGAGTCTGCTGTGCCATTCCATCATGGCTGATCCTGGATCCCACTCAAATCCATACACCTGCCTTCTCGCCATAACCTTTGATGCCCTGACCAATCAGGAAACTATCAATTTTCACTTTAAATATACCCAAAGTCCTGGCCTCCACACCTGTCTGTGGCAGAGTATTCCAAATTCACTACTAACAGTCTCTAAGGAGCTGCATCTCGATGCACCTGGTGCAAATGTGGCCACCCGGGAGGCTGTACGTTTCCCGGAAATCCCGCATCTGACAAGCAGAGTGTCCCTGCAGACATAGCCTCTATTCCTTCGAGAGTTGAATTGGAAAAAGAAATAGGAAATAAACTTAACTACTTACCTCATCTCCACCTGTTCTTGCTGAAGTCTGAGTCAAATCCTTATCACTCTGACTCAGACCACTCCCAAGATTACCGCTCTGCTAGCTGGTACCTCTTCTATGGAGACTCAGTTATACAAGCTCTACTCCAGACCTGTGTGGAAGTTCTTCTATTGTGTCTGTACTGCTATCCTTCTGCAACTTCTTTGCGCATTCTTACAATCCAAGTCCTTCTACAGACGTTCTGCTTCCTCAACACTACCTGCCCCCCCCCCCCCATCTTTATATCATCTGCGAACTTGGCCAAAAAGCCTTCATCCAAGTCATTGACGTATAATGTGAAAAGAGGTCCCAACACTGACCTCTGTAGCACACTACTAGTCACTGGAAGCCAAACAGAATAGGCCCTCTTCATTCTCACTCTTTGCTTCTTTTGAATTAGCCAATCTTCTATGCATGCTAGTATCTTTCCTCTAGTTTCATGGGCTCTATCTTGTTAACCAGTCTCATGTGTGGCACCTTGTCAAAGGCCTTCTGAAAAACCAAGTAAATAAAACCCACTGACTCTCCTTTGTCTATCCCACCTCAAAAAACTCCAATAGATTTGTCAGGCAAGATTTCCCTTTATGGAAATCATGTTGAATTTGGTCTATATTATCATGTGCTTCCCAAGTACCCTGAAACCTCATTCTTCATAATAGACTCCAACATCTTTCCAACCACTGAAATCAGGCTAACAGATTTATAATTTCCTTTCTTCTGCTTCTCTCCCTTCTTAAAGAGTGGAGTGACATTTACAATTTTCCAGTCTTCAAGAACCATTCCAAAATCTAGTGATTTCTGTAAGATCATTGCTAATTCCTCCACAATGTCTTCAGCTACCACATTCCAAACACTGGGGTGTAGTTCATCTGGTCCAAGTGACCAATCTACCTTCAGACTTTTCGGCTTTCTAAGCACCTTCTCCTCAGTAAAAGCAACAACACTTACTTTTGTCCCCTGACGCTATCATATTTCTGGCATTCTCCTAGTGTTTTCCACAGTAAAGCCTGACGCAAAATACTGAAGTTCCTCTGCCCTTTCTTTATCCCCCATTACCACCTTTCCAGCAGTCTGATATCTACTCTCTTCTCTTTTACTCTTTATATCTTGAAAAAAACTTTTTGTATCCACTTTTTTTTTTATTATTGGCTAGCTTACCTTTATATTTGATCTTTTCTCTTTAAGGCTTTTAGTTTTCCTCCATTAGTTTTTAAAAGCTCCCCAATCCTCTACCATCCCACTAATATTTGCTGTATTACAGACCATTTCTTATGCTTTTATGCTGCCTTTGACTTCCCTTGTAGCCACAGTTGCCTCAGCTACCCTTTGGAATACTTCTTCTTTGGATTGTAGCCTACATCCTGGCTATTGTTTGGAAGACTGTATATACAGTAACTCCTATCAGGGACTTCTTACCCTTGCAGTTTCTTTGCTCTACTCAAAGGATTTTATACCTTCCAATTCTATGTCACCTCTTTCTAAGGATTTTATTTACTTTTTTTTTAATTAACAGAGCCAGCCCACCCCCTCTGCCTACCTGCTATTCTTTTGATATAATGTGTATTCTTGGATGTTTAACTCTCAATTGTGATATTTCTGCCATGACTCGGAATACCCCGAGTAATGTAATTGTCTGACTTTACGTAAGTGAGCATTTGGCAAAAATGGCAAACGCTGAGATACAGTGAACTTCCAGGAGTGCTGGGCAACATTGGCATTTAATCATTAAAACAATGTTACTTAACTGAAACCAAGCTTCCAAGCCAGTGTTCCGAGCAGTCGAAAGAATTTGCCTGTGGTGGAAAGAATTTCAATTCCCAATGGGAAGTAATTCACTTTCTGGATAAGCCTATCCTCTAGTCTGATCTAATAAACCAAGAAAGATGATTAATCTTCAGCAATGGTGTATTGCGTATATACAGTATTCAGGGACAATGTATGATTTATCAGCCAGACATAAAATATTGGCTCTCTTCCAATCACTATTTCATCGAGAATCTTACTTTGAAGCCACTTAATTCTTAATACTCACCATCACATGGGCAATAGGCATATTCGTCATGAATATTGTGGTGAGATACAGAGCTCTGCATTAAATGTATGAATTATCTGCACTTTCTTTATAAACCCTATTCCACAGCGTTTGCTTTCCAATAGAAGATGGAGAGCTATGTTGAAGCACGGCCATGATAAGCCGAGACTAATACCCGGTATGGACTAGTTTGCATAACTCTCACTTCTGAGTGAAAAAAATTCCATGTTCAATTTCCGGTCCAAAGACTGGAGGAAAGCGGTGAAAACTGGTTCTGCAATGTGATCCCTATGTTAAACTAAGGTCCCACCTATTCCCTTCATAACATTATTTCAAAGAAGGGCAGGATGATTATTCCTGAGATCGTAGCCAATGTTTATCTCTTAATTATCACCGCTGCATATTTTAGAAATTTTCTGTAAATCAATTTTCAGCCACATTTCAACAGTGGCAATATTTCAAGAATGAAGAAGTGTTGTGGATGCTTTGAAAGGTACGAGACAAAGACAAGTCCTATCGTCTGCTTATGGTCTTGTCTTCTCATTCAGTCTCAACACTTTATCTGTGGGCAGGACTGCCTTGACAGCTGTGTTGTAGACAAACAATAGAAAGGAAGGTCTATACAGGGTACTTGTGACATAGTATAAACAAGAAAAAATCTGCAAATGCTGGAAATCCGAACAGCACACTCAAAATGTAGGAGGAACTTAACAGATCAGGGAGCATCTATGGAAAAATGTACAGACAATATTTCGGACTGAGACCCTTCAGAAGGACTGGCAAAGATGCTGCCTCACCTACTGAGTTCCTCCAGCATTTTGTGTGTGTTGCTTGTGACATGTTATAATTATCAATGGAGAGACAAGTAACTGTCTTGTAATACATACATTTATGATCTATATACACAAGTTTAAAAAAGTGACTAGAGTACTCAACAGTTCAGGCAGCATCAGCAGAAAGAGGAAGAGCCTGTTTAAGTTGATGATCTTCTATCTGTATAGACAAATCCTGGATTCAGTTCCTGACCTGTACAGATCAGAGAAGCCTCATCAATATTCTGATGAAGGTCATCAACCTGAGAAGTTAACTGTTCCTCTTTCCATAGATGCCACCTGAATTCTTGAATTTTTCCAGCATTTTGTATTAATTTTGAATACCCAGGGTCTGCATTTTGATTGCTTTTGAATTAAATACACCCTTTTTTTTTTACTTTTTGAGTGAAATGGTACATCAGCACAAGAGCAACCTAATTTGTGACTCAGGAAACTCAACACCCACTTGTATTATTCAGTCTCCTGTTTTGCAACTAATCTACTTCATTTGTGCACCATGTAATCTAAAGTTTCTAAGGAATCATTGGTATAGCTTAGAGCAAAAGATAGTTTATAAGAAATTCTGTGAATATTGTTATTACACACAAGATTGGATATTCCATGCATGTGATGCAGCATTGTATCAAAATATTCAAATGAAAGAAACACCCACAGAATAAAAATTAGTGTGATTGGATAACAGATTGTTGAATTACTCAGGACAGAACTTATAATGATACAGGAGGAGGCCATTCAACTCAATAGATTTTATCAGTCCCCAATTGTCCCTTTCTTGTCTTCCTTATGTTTACATTCTTTTGAAACTTCTCTCTCACACGAGCTCATCTCTTTTGAGTTCATTATCCAACCAACATTTCACTGGGGTGTGGGAGAGGACCAGAGCACCTGAAGGATGTTGATACGGTCATGGAGAGAAGTGGAGATTCCTCACAGGTAATGTCCAAGACCAAATCCTTTTATTTGTGAAGTAGCACTATATTTTATTTAGAGATGCAGTGTTGCACAGGCCCTTCACTTTCTGCTTCATCACTGTCTCTCAACCATTCTCTCAGATCCACCATTTTCTCATCCGGTCTGATGTTTTGAATATTTCCAGCAGTTCCTAATTATGTTTTAGATTTCTACCATCCATAGTATTTTGCTCTTTTTTTGTAATTTGTTTATTTTGAGAACTAGTTCAGTTTTAAGTACTACAGTTGGTTATAATAGTACAGAAACATGGCATTGAAAAGATAAGTAACTTCTATAGCTTAACCTCCACCCAACTTTTATCATTCCTTCATCACCGACCCACTTGTTATGTTACCCATATTTCACTCCATCTAGTTCCCTAACTTAAACCTCACCCCTCCTTTGCCCAGACTTTCCCCTTTCTCATTTAGTTCCACCTGTTATCAGCCAAACGCTCAATTAATTTCTCCTCACTCCTTTTACTCTTCCTTATTCCTTCTCACTCACAGTATTCCTCTTCATCATTCCCTCACTCCCATTCCCATCTGTCTATCATCTCTCTCTTATAAAGGGGAATATTCAGTCAATGCTTCTAGTTGAGTCTGTTCACCAGGTCCAGAAAAGGAGTGGGCAGAAGCCAGAATAAGAAGGTAGGGGGATAGAAGGTGATAGGCGAGACCAGGGTGAAGTGGAAGATGGGTGAGTGGGTGAGGGAGGATGAAGTAAGAAGCTGGGAGGGGATAGACAGAAGAGATAAAGGGCTGAAGGAAGGAAGAAAAAAGGAGGGGAAGCAGATAAAGGTGATGGGCAGGTGAAGAGAAGGGAGTAGGCAAGAGTGTAACCTTAATATAGAAAAAAAAATGAAAGGGGGAGTAATTACCAGAAGTTGGTCTAATTGCTGTTCGTGCCATTAAGTTGGAAGTTACCCAGAAGGAAACACTCCATATTCTATCTGGCTTGTCTTTGCTATCCACTTCTAGAGACATAGTCATAGATGTGTACAGCATAGAAACAGCCCATCAAGTCCATGCAAACCATTTAAACTGCCTACTCCCATCGACCTGCACTGGGACCATAGCCCTCCATACTTTTACCATTCATGTACCTGTCTAAACTTCTCTCAAGTGTTGAAATTGATCTTGCATGCACCACTTGTGCTGGCAGCTCATTCCACACTCTCAAGACCCTCGGAGTGAAGAAGCTTCCCCTCTTTCCCTTTAAACTTTTCACCTTTCACCCTAACCGATGACCTCTGGTTGCAATCCCACCCATCTTCTGTGGAAAATGTCTGCTTGCATTTGTTCTATCTATGTCTCTCATAATTTTGTATAGCTCTGTCAAATCGCCTCTCAATCTTCTGTTTCATGGAATAAAGTCCTAACCAATTCAATCTTTCCTTATAACTCAGGTCTAGCAACATCCTTGTAATTTTTCCCTGTACCTTTTCAACCTTATTTACATCTTTCCCATAGGTAGGTGAACAAAACTGCACACAGTACTCCAAATTAGGCATCAGTGACTCATACAACTTCATCATAACATTCCATCCCCTGTAGTCAATACTTTGATTTATGAAGTCAATGTACCAAAAGCTTTCTTTACAACCCTTTCTACATATAATGCCAGCTTCAATGAATTATGGACCTATATTTCAGATTCCTTTGCTCCACCACACTCCTCAGTGCCACCTAACTTGGCTGCTCCTGCTGAACTGCAACACCTCACACATGTCTGCATTATAATTCCATCTGTCTATATTTTCCTGGTTTATTTCTAGAGCCCTTTTTTAAACAACGAAACAACATTGGCTTTCTTTCAATACTGTGGTACCCCAATTGTTGCTAATGATTTAAAAAGCTCTGCTGGGGCTTTGGAAATTTCTGCACTGGTCTCCTGCATTGTCTGAGGGAACAACTTGTCAGGCCCTGGGGATTTATCCACCCTAATTTCCCACAGGACAGCAAACACCACCTCCTCTGTCTGTATAGAGTCCATTAAAAAGGTGATGCCGCTTTGTCTCACCTTGTCACAATGGGGGAGGGGGGTTCATTGATGCCGGACCCAAATGCAAGACACAGACACCGAAGTACAAGGAACAGGACTTGACTAGAGTAGGGACGTGACAGGATACAGACAAGGAGCAGGGACAAGAATGCAGACTTGGGCTAGGACATGGACAAGACAGGGAACCCGGACAAGGAACTATGCACTAGGAGCCTGGGCTTGGGCTCAGAGCCAGAGACTGGACAAGGACCCAGAACCTAGGGCTTGCCTCGGGCTCAGGCCCCAGAACCAGGCAAAGACATGATGTGACTACAGGACAGGATATGGCTGGGGTCTTGAGTCTTGAGGCTGCAGGCTGCAGGCTGGCATTTTCACCTTGAGGCTGCAGGCTGGCGTCTTCGCCTTGAGGCTTGAGCTCCGAGACAGACTGGGAACTGTACATCGACATAGATCCGGGACTTATCCTTCGAAAAGCCGGGACTCATCTTTAACATGACACTAACATGAGACTGGACAGTACATAGACATAGAGCCAGGACTTATCCTTAGACAAGCTGGGACTCAACTTTATCTCAACACCAAGGTGGGACAGGTCCATCTCTCGGGTAACAGCAGAACAGCCATACTTACCCAACAGGGGCAAGGACAAGACAAGACAGGACCCTCCGCAGGGCAACAGCAGAACAGCCTGACTTACCCCACAGAGATAAGGACAAGACAAATCCTCCCGCAGGGCAACGGCAGAATGGTCTGACTTACCACACAGAGGCAAGGACAAGAAGAGACAAACACCAAAGAACAACAGACCGTTCCTTCTCTGCATCAGGGTTGCTCCGAGTCGCAGTTCGGCCAGCAACCTCAGCTGGCTACAGAAACAGCTGGATACCTATCTAGTTCAGAGTGGCTGGCAGCCACTCACCTGGCCCAGGAAACAGCCAAATCCATACCACAAAGACAGCTCTGACTACCGACAGCAAGGCTCAATGAAGCAATGGTTCTCCAACACGGCCTAAAGATGGCAAGTGGCCGCTTTAGCCTTCCACCAGGAGGTTGCTCCCAAGAAACCTTGACAAGACAAAACCAGCCACCCACAGTTGTCCCCAAGGCTACTTATATTCTAAGCTTCAAGATGGGAATCAGGTGCCTATGATTAACTCAACCAAAACAAGGGACAGCTGGAAGACCCAGAGTCCTGAATCCACGGACTGGACCGTGAACCACAATGCGGACTTCACGGACTGGACCATGACACTTCTATAGACTGTGTTCAGCTCCTGCATAATTTAAAGATGCTGAAAGTTCCCTCAAGATCTCCCCATCTCCTTTGGCTCCACACATGGATTATCATTCTGATCTTCTAGAAGACCAACTTTCTTCCTGGAAATCCTTTTACTCTTAACATAACTGTAGAATCCCTTAGGATTCTCCTTCACCTTGTCTGCCAGGGCAATCTCATGCCTACTTTAAGCCCTTTGATTTCTTTCTTAACTGTC
The DNA here is from genome assembly GCF_963921235.1 of Mobula hypostoma. Taxonomy (NCBI): domain Eukaryota; kingdom Metazoa; phylum Chordata; class Chondrichthyes; order Myliobatiformes; family Myliobatidae; genus Mobula; species Mobula hypostoma. The sequence continues at coordinate 29,321,087 of NC_086113.1, forward strand.
ACTTGAAATCCTATCACATTCCTCCTTCAGTCCTTTATTTCTTCTTCCTATCCCCTCCCTGCTTACTTCATCCCCTTCCCTAATGACCTTTCCCACTCACCTGGTCTCACCTATCACCTGCTGGCTTGTACTCCTTCCCTTCTCCTCCAACTTCTTATTCTGGTGTCTGTCCCAGTTTTTTCCAATCTTGATGAAGGGCCTTGACCTGAAACATTGACAATTTATTCCCTTTTATAGATGCTGCCTGAATTACCGAGTTCCTCCAGCATTTTGGCCGGTTGCTCAAGATCTCAAGCATCTGCAGAATCTCTTGAGTAAGGCATCCCTGGCTTAAATGCTTCCAATCTTTGCCTTCCTTTCTTATCATATTCCATAATCTTCAGCACTTTATTTCTCCTACCAATGCTCATCCTCCATCTCTATCTCCACCCTCTCCACTTCTCCCCCAAATGGCTTCATCTGCCCATCAACCTCTTCTCACCTCGGTTCACCACCACAGGTCACAATCTGACTGACTTTATACTAAACACAAATTCAACCTGTGCTTTTGTCTTTCACTGAATCACCTCACCAAGAGAACTTTTCAAAGCGTGCTCTAATGATCAATCCAGCTGATTGTCAATGAGCGACCGAAGAAAGGAGCAGCAAATTGAAACACGAGAACATGTTTTAAATTGAGTGTCAAATGACAGAAAATAATCACCACAAAAAACAGAGAAAGCCAGAACCAATACGTCACAGAATCAGTGATTATGTAACAGTAACGTAAGTTTGGAAGAGATGTCTTTAATGAGTTTTGCTGTGGCTGGCTTTAAATAAACATTGCACAAGTAAACTCAGTTAACACCTTCCACCTGCTTTGTTTTTAATCATTTATTTCCGGGCAATTCATAAATAGCATTCAGTTGAGCTATTTTAAAATGATACTTTTTGCGTGGATAAATTTAGTAGAAAAGATTCTTTCAACTGCGAGAAAACTCTCATTGTTTGTACGAATCGTGTAAAACACTCTGGGGACGAGCTAAGGAATCCTGGATATTGATTGGCTGGTTAAATAGAGGCCTATTAGGTTCAGTCAGGCTAGATTGATTATACAGCAGTGGTTGAAGCATAGACGCAGAGAGAGCACTAGTAGAGCTATGTGGCTGTCAGGAACGTGATCGTTCTGATACAGTACCCAGCTTACTCTGGACACCGATGGGTTTGAAGACCTGCACGCTTCCATTCTCTTACTGAACGCTGTCAGTACTCTGGGTTCCTGGAGCTGAAGAAAGAAGAAGAGCTCTTTGAGGAAAAGGACGCGGAGAAACTGCACCTTGCAAAGCTGCTCTGCAATCGTTCAGCTCGGAGCATCTCAAGGAGCCGCGAAAGGGACCGAGAGATCTCCTGAAGCTTAAAAGGTGTTTTGAACCGGCGGACGGCTTGAGTTAGACTGCAGGAAATATTTAAACGGCTTGTTTCTATCCCTGTGAGTAAAATACAATTTTTATCTATTTGCGGGGTGACCTGCAAAAATAAAATGCGGCTAATGTGTAGAAAGGGGCTGATCTGCTGCCCAACTGCGGGTGGAGGGATTTGTTGGGGTGCTACCATAAAATCAACGCGATTGTTTCTTATTTCTGGAGTCCTGGGAAGGTGAATCCGGTGTTGAAGGTGCCCCAGTTACTTTCAAACTCTCAGCTGCTCAAAGGGGGAAAAAAAAGAGATGCACTTGTAATGTTAAAGTTTCTTTTGGCATCGCTTTCCTTGCTCCCGCGCTCCCTCAGCCCCAAATGATCGGGTTGTACTTTGGCCGGTGTGAGCACTGCAGTATTGCCAAGTAAGGTGCTCGCTGCGTACAAGGGGAGACCCGAGATCTCCAGCTGCTTCTGTTGCACTTGCTGTGCTGAAACTTCTGCTCTTGGTATTTTTAAAGATTTTTTTTAACCCTACTGTAAAAGAGAATGCGAATAGATGAGTCTAAGTCGGTCTATTTATTTAAAATACTAATGCCCCTTCAGACTGCAATACCCTATCGCTAACTGGTCTTGGAACGCTGAATAATACATAAAAATACACAGCGACGATAGAAATAAAGAGCGAAATAAAAGTTCAGAGAGCCTTGAGCTCGCGAAGGATTTGGGTTCCCTTTCGAGGTGCTCTTCTGGCTATGATGTGATTTACACCGTTATTCACGCAGGTTTACTCATTTCCTGGGATTTGTTCTGGGCTGGTAGGACATGATATGCCATAGGCTGTAATAATATGTTAGGCTACAATGAAGTAGGAAGCTTGCACTGAACAATTAAATTACAAGGCATTGAGTGTTCTGTGTTTCCAGCAAATGATGACATGCTTTTTGGTGTGTGCAGGCTCCTCCGGCTGATGAAAATGTGCTATAAAGTGGGTGGTTTGTCTATCGCTAGCGTTGTCCATAAAATATTCAGATTGTAGCTCGTGTATGTGAAGATGAAAGTATTTTCTTGATGAACTTTTTTTTTAAACCTCACTGAACATGGAAAATATCAGTCTTCCCAAGTTCTTTTCATTGTAAAGAAACCTTGCTAGAATGACATTACACAGACTGTCATTATTACACAGTAATCCAGTATCGATGCTGAAGAATTAACAGTAAAACTATCTTGGAAAGCTCTAATGTTTTGTGATGGACCGCTCTTTGCAGTCACCAGAACAGTGTAGTGTGCAAATCCTCAGAGTGGCATCTCGTTGTAGAGCATAAATTGGGGGTGGGGGGGGGGGGAAGAGGGGGGTGAGAGATGCAATGATATTTTAAGAATCTCAAAAGTGGAATGTTTACCACCCGGTTCCGATTGGATGCTTTGTTTCATAGAGGTCCAAAGCAGCTAAACTCTAGTGATAATTTAGCGCACACACGCCAAAGTGTGTGCTCCATTTATCTTGGCAGAGCCTTAAAGCCGTTAGTATTTTATATGGATTTCTCTGCATGGCATATCAGCTGGAAGCAAGAGACTTTGACTGCAGAAAGATCCAGTTGAAAGGCTATTTATGGTAATTTTTATTAACATTTATAGAAAATATTTGTTATTGCAATTTTATACATTTCTCTGCTTAAAAATGTTAACTGTTTTGGTAGAAACAGCAGGGACCAATTGATTGCTACAATTTTAACCAGCTATGACTTTAAGTATGAGATTTGTAAGGCAAAAACAACAGACAAGTGAGTAAGAAACAGCACAAGATGAGCAGATCTGTTTGCCTTGAGGTTTATTCGCAAGTTGTAGAAGGTTGAGATTATACTGTATATATGCATTCCTATGGAAAGACTTGTACAAAAGAAAACACAAGGAGGTGGTGCATCTAAGGATCAGGGAGTGAGGTTAAGCTTTTCTCTGCTGTCACAGTAACATAGTTCAATTGTATCAATGCATATTGAAAATAAATATGATTCATACAAGAGTTTCACACACTAATTCATTACAGAGATGCCCACTGGGGGAAAAATACATCAAAGTGTTGTAGAGTACAAATGGCAGGCTTGATTATTCCAAAGTTTGGAATAATAAAACGGATTTAATTTTTGTTATTGTTTGAATTCCTGCTTTTGTGACAATCGATATCTCAAGGTTTAAGCAGCTGATCATTTCATGTTAGGTATCAGGTAGAGAGGAATCTGTCATCTTTTGTCCATTTTCTTCATGGAACAAGATCATCTGATGCTTTAACTGACCTGAATACTAAATTACTTTTGGGACACATTTAGGGAAATATTGTTTTCTACCATGGATTTGACTGGGTCTCATCACTTGGATGTTTCCTCACTTGTTTCCTCTCAAGAATCTCATCTTCCAGAGATACTTAAGTATTTTAACCATATTTCACTTCCTTACAACGCTGTGTAAAATCCGATTTTTGTCTTCTAATACCACACAGTTTGTCATCAATAGTGAATATTATCTTGAGATGGTAATGCAGGCTTTGAGGAGACTGAGGTATATCTGTTAGCTGTTTACAGGAAACTGAGTGGTTCTGGTTTTCATTGCTACTCCTTACAGAATGGTGTATGCCATACATTTTGCCATTATACCAAGTGCTTTTTGATAAAGCCAAGAATGGGAGAAACTGACTTAATTCTGAAGGTTTAGTTGAGTTGAATATTGAAAATGAATTTGGGGAAACCAATTAGTATGGCTTAGATAATAGAGTTATTAACTAATCTGGACCAACTCTCCTTTCCTTTGTTATTTTCAAATGCTTTTGAAAACATTTTGCAGATCAAGCTCATGCAATGTCATATTTTAGAAAAAAAATATTGTTAATTTGTAATATTTTCTGATCTGGTGGTTGAAAGAGATTGTGTATACATGTTTGTGCAACATTAACTAAAGTGGAAAATAAAGACTGGGAACTGTGGCAGTCAACAGCCTGTGTTCCTCAAGGCAGAATGGTAAGTTTTGAATTTGTAAGCATTGAAGTAACCACTGTGCTAAACTTTTATTTATTGAATACCCAATTTAAAGAAGATTATGCTTCAGAATCTAATCTCTGCTAGAAGATATGAAAAGCAGGAGACCATTCAGCCTATGTACTTGCTACGCTAATTTGAGAAAATGGCTGACCTTGATAATCCACAATGTCCAAAAATCTATCCTTAAAGATACCAACTAATAAGTCTACATGGCCATTTTGGATGCAGTACCCTGAAGACTCACCACAATGGAGGAAGAGGTTTCTTAACTCTATCTTGACTGGTTGACTTGTTTTGAGATTGTGACCTTTAATTTCAGAGACCCCAGCTTGGGTTTAAAATGTAGAGAACACAAGCTATATCTGGCTTCTGTCAGACAAGTCATCTCCCAATCCATGTCCATCACCCTGGGAGTCAGGTGAACGTTGTTACAAATATATTCTTTATGGGGAGTCTTGACCTGTGCACAGTATTCTTGCTATCATATTGCCAGGGTTCTGATTATTTCTGGGCTTTATGCACACTCCTTTGTAATAGCAGAAGGAATGCAGCATCTCGCACACATCTGAAGCAGTTTCCTCCTGTCTCATCTGTAGAAGTGTCAACCATTCTAATGTCAACTTCAGGCCACCATATCAGATTGGGAGGAATTCATTCTCTATTGAGAGACTGCCTAAGAATACAATGTCTTTATTCCTGCTCTAAAATCCTCTTAAAGTTCAATGTACTCTTTGTCTTCCCAATTATTTGCTATATGCACACAATAAATTACAGTATCATGAGGACGCTCAAGTTCCTTTGAAGATCAACATCTTTCAATCGCTCGCTCCTTGGAAAAAGTTTTTTTTTATTATATATGGAAATAGACTATTTCTCTGACTCTTAAAACATACAGAACAGTAACGAGCCCTTCAGCCCATCCAATCAGTGCCAAATCCATTTAAACTGCCTCCTCCCATTAACCTGCTCTGGGACCATAGCCTTCCATATCTCTACTATCCATGTACCTATCCAAACTTCTCAAATAGGCTTGCGTCCACCACGTGTGCTGGCAGCTCATTCCACACTTGCACAACCATCTGGGTGAAGAAATTTCCCCTCATGTTCCCTTAAACTTTTCACCCTTAACCCAGGACTTCTAATTTTCAGATTTAATTCCACAGCGTTACTCATCCGCTTAGCATGTCTATATCTCCTGAAGCCCTTCACTCTGCACATTACAAGCTTACTTTAATTATCAGTGAACTTCCATAATAAAATTTATCCCCTCCATCAATTCCTTGATTTATCCTGTAAACAGCCATGATCCCAGCTTTAATCCTTGCACACCCTGCAAGCTATCTCCCAACCTGAAATATACTTATTCCTACTTGTCCACTAGATTGTAAGCCAATTTTCATCCATGCCAATGTGGTATTTTTCTTCGTGAATTACTGAAGACAATGCTAACTGGTCCCTCATCTATTTTGCTAATTGTGTTCTCAGGAATTCCAGCTGATCTGTCAAACATGCCTTGCCTTAAAGGTAAGAAAAAGGAATGGATTTATAATTTCCTAAAAGATTTGCTTCCACATCCCAGAAACAACTGACTTTTGGTGTCATTGATGTATGCTAATTTACTTTGCATTCATTCTGGAGCTTTGGTTCTCCCATTTACTTCTGGGGATATAACTGTATTTTTTGACATGAAGATCTCCTCAGTACAAGATGTTCTGCTGAAGCTAGAAATCCAGAGCAACAAACACAATGCTGGAGGAGCTCAGCAGATCAGGCAGCATCTATGGAGAGGGATGAATGGCTGATGTTTCACACCATAACCCTTCATCAGACCTGGAAAGGAAGGGAGAAGAAGCCTGAATAAGATGAGGAATGGGGAAGGAGTACAAAGTAAAAAGTGATAGGTGAAACCAAGTGAGAGAGGAGGATGGGCGGGTGAGGGCAGGGGATGAATTGAGAAGCTAGGAGTTGATGGGTGGAAGAGGTGAAGGGCTAAAAGAGGAATCTGATAGTAGAGGAGAGTGGACCATGTGTGAAATGGAAGGAGGAGGGAGATTGAGGGAGAGGTGAGATGTCCAGGATATTTATTATGCTCAAGTCTCGAAATAAGGCTTTTTTTTTTTGCATACTGGTAACATTTGCTTTTACAGTTTGATTTCTGTGAAGAAATTTTTTAAAAATTGTGGAGTGAGAACTAACAAATGTTCTTGTCAGTGTTGAGCCAAACTAATTGAAATTAATTGACCTGGTCTCAGTTTAAAATCAGTGTACTATGTGAAAGCTGGATCACCAGAAAATTGAAACAATCAAACCTTTGTTAAAAGTTATCTTCATTAGTATGCTAATCTATTACATGCATGTTGAAATATCTTGCTTGTAAACCTTTTAAAATTTTCCTTGATAAGGGTAAGTAATTGCACACATTTTATGTAGAAGTGCATGGATGTCATTGGACAGCTTGATCAGTTTCAGAAAACAAAAAGCCTAATTGATCTGCAGATTAATCCTTCTTCAGAAAGAACAAAAATGTTTTGGGCAAATCCCATTTTGTCAATCTGAGGCTGCTGAACTATAAAAGATCGCTTTACCATTTTTTTTGCAAGCTAACTGTGCCTACTTTCTAATTAATAATTTATAAATGATGCCTAAACTATTTAAATGTCTGTACCTGAACATAAATTGTGAGGCAAGTTCAAATTGATGAATATATTCATGTTTTTCAATGTGAGCACAATTGTGTTCATTGTAGAAATCTTTATAAGCAGTAATATACGTTTTTAAGTGACGGGAAAAATGAGTAAGATTAGGGGGGTAGGGAGAGATGGAATCATATTCTTGAGTAATAATTTATTTTTAAGATAGCTCTTTGTGTATCTTAGTAATTTAATACAATCGTTGAAAGCTTAACATTTTTTTATAACTATTACACTTGTTTTTACCTTTGCCAATGAAATGTGGCACTATCTGTCTTTGCTTTTTACATTTTAAAAAAGGCATATGGTGATTTGGGCTTCAGTACATTCATCACTGAAATGTACATCTCCCACCACCTTATGGCAGCTTTGAGCTACTGCACATGTAAAAAGTGAACAGCTTGTATCCCACATCTATTGGATATTGATGCTGCTGCTTTCTAATGAATCACTGGAAGTAGTATTTAGTTAGCAAACAGTTGTAAAGGTTCTTGCCTCATGATTCCTGAGAAATGTTTAGCATATAAACTTGCAGATGATGCTTTTTTTCTCTCTACTATGCAACATAATATAAATCAGAAATAAACTGCCTTATTTCTCATAAATGTTGGGTATTGCTGGTATTGGCTTTTGTAAAGCCTCAGATGAAGAATTTAATGTTTTTATGAATTCAATTTGTTTCTTAATTGTTAAAAGCATAAACTGGGTTACAGCAAGCAGATGCCTTCCCAGTCAATGCAGATAGGTATTCTATGACAAATGATTTCATTCTAAGGAAATTATGATGGAGAACAGGTTAGGGGCAATTGGCCTCTATAGAACTGGTTTTGGCATTCTTTGAAATGATCACTAATCGGTGGTCCACTAGCTAACACCTACCTATTTTCATCCCTTTATCATTTGTTAATTGCATGCTTCAGTAATGTAGAGATCAGCACACTGCTATTACAAGTTGAGATGTTGAGTTTTATTCAATTCTGACAACTGTAAGGAGTCTGTATGTCCTGTCCATGGTATGTGTGGGTTTTCTCTGAGTGCTCTGTTTTCCTCCCATGGTCCAATGATGTACTGGTTACTAGGTTAATTGTACACTGTAAATTGTCCCATTATTAGGCTAGGGTTAAATTGGGGCTTGTTGGGTGGTGTAGATTGAAGGACGTACTCCGCGCTTTATCTTGGTAAATAATTGAAGATGTTAATCTCAAACATTAAAATTAATTGTTGAACTATTTATGATAGCAGTTTGCGGGGGGAAAATAATTACAAATTTCTATCACTATAATGAATTGCAACCCAGCTATTCCTAAATAGTTTACATCATATCTAGGCTATCTTACTTTTCACAACAAATGTAAATAGTTTCTCTCCATTTACCCAACGTTCCTCTCTAATACCCTGAAAATGTCAATCACATCATCACCTATCCTTCGAAATCACATCAATCTGGGCTGTTCCTGGTAGATTAAATAGCTTATTGTGAATGCAGTTTCTCTGCAGGCATGATAAGTGACAATCTCTTGAGCACTGAATTACAGTCTAAACGAAAATAAAAATCATGTCTTGCATTTATTAGGTTTAGATTGCATAATCTCCTCTCCTGAATACAAATGTGTGAATAAGGATAGGACATGGGCAACTTTGCCCTGTAGGTCTGCCCCACAGATCATAAGATCATAGCTAGTCTGCTTTGTGCTGTGGTTTCACATTCCAGTTTACATGCTCTGAACATTCACCTGCTTGTGTGTGCCTCTCCTCCTCCCCCCCCTCTCCTCCTCCCCCCCCTCTCCTCCTCCCCCCCCCCTCTCCTCCTCCCCCCCCCTCTCCTCCTCCCCCCCTCCTCCTCCCCCCTCTCCTCCTCCCCCCTCTCCTCCTCCCCCCTCTCCTCCTCCCCCCTCTCCTCCTCCCCCCTCTCCTCCTCCCCCCTCTCCTCCTCCCCCCCTCTCCTCCTCCCCCCCTCTCCTCCTCCCCCCTCTCCTCCTCCCCCCCTCCTCCTCCCCCCCCTCTCCTCCTCCCCCCCCCCCTCCCCTCCTCCCCCCTCTCCTCCTCCCCCCTCTCCTCCTCCCCCCTCTCCTCCTCCCCCCTCTCCTCCTCCCCCCTCTCCTCCTCCCCCCTCTCCTCCTCCCCCTCTCCTCCTCCCCCCCCCTCCTCCTCCCCCCTCTCCTCCTCCCCCCTCCTCCTCCCCCCCCTCCCTCCTCCCCCCCTCTCCTCCTCCCCCCCTCTCCTCCTCCCCCTCTCCTCCTCCCCCCTCTCCTCCTCCCCCCTCTCCTCCTCCCCCCTCTCCTCCTCCCCCCTCTCCTCCTCCCCCCTCTCCTCCTCCCCCCTCTCCTCCTCCCCCCTCCTCCTCCCCCCTCTCCTCCTCCCCCCTCTCCTCCTCCCCCCTCTCCTCCTCCCCCCTCTCCTCCTCCCCCCCTCCCTCCTCCCCCTCCCTCCTCCCCCCTCCCTCCTCCCCCTCCCTCCTCCTCCCCCCTCCCTCCTCCTCCCCCTCTCCTCCTCCCCCCTCTCCTCCTCCCCCCTCTCCTCCTCCCCCCCCCTCTCCTCCTCCCCCCTCTCCTCCTCCCCCCTCTCCTCCTCCCCCTCTCCTCCTCCCCCCCTCTCCTCCTCCCCCCCTCTCCTCCTCCCCCCCTCCTCCTCCCCCCTCTCCTCCTCCCCCCTCTCCTCCTCCCCCCCTCCTCCTCCCCCCTCTCCTCCTCCCCCTCTCCTCCTCCCCCTCCCCTCCCCTCTCCTCCTCCCCCTCTCCTCCTCCCCCCTCTCCTCCTCCCCCCTCTCCTCCTCCCCCCCTCCTCCTCCCCCCCCTCCTCCTCCCCCCTCTCCTCCTCCCCCCTCTCCTCCTCCCCCCCTCTCCTCCTCCCCCCTCCTCCTCCCCCCCTCTCCTCCTCCCCCTCTCCTCCTCCCCCCTCTCCTCCTCCCCCCTCCTCCTCCCCCTCTCCTCCTCCCCCCTCTCCTCCTCCCCCCTCTCCTCCTCCCCCCTCTCCTCCTCCCCCCTCTCCTCCTCCCCCCTCTCCTCCTCCCCCTCTCCTCCTCCCCCCTCTCCTCCTCCCCCCTCCTCCTCCCCCCTCTCCTCCTCCCCCTCTCCTCCTCCCCCCTCCCCTCCCCCCTCTCCTCCTCCCCCCTCTCCTCCTCCCCCCCTCCTCCTCCCCCCTCTCCTCCTCCCCCTCTCCTCCTCCCCCCCTCCTCCTCCCCCTCTCCTCCTCCCCCCTCTCCTCCTCCCCCCTCTCCTCCTCCCCCTCTCCTCCTCCCCCCTCTCCTCCTCCCCCTCTCCTCCTCCCCCCTCTCCTCCTCCCCCTCTCCTCCTCCCCCTCTCCTCCTCCCCCTCTCCTCCTCCCCCCTCTCCTCCTCCCCCTCTCCTCCTCCCCCCCTCTCCTCCTCCCCCCCTCCTCCTCCCCCCCTCTCCTCCTCCCCCCCCTCTCCTCCTCCCCCCTCTCCTCCTCCCCCCTCCTCCTCCCTCTCCTCCTCCCCCCTCTCCTCCTCCCCCTCTCCTCCTCCCCCCTCCTCCCCCTCCCCCCTCTCCTCCTCCCCCCTCTCCTCCTCCCCCCTCTCCTCCTCCCCCTCTCCTCCTCCCCCCCTCCCCCTCCCTCCCCCCCCTCTCCTCCTCCCCCCTCTCCTCCTCCCCCCTCTCCTCCTCCCCCCCTCCTCCTCCCCCTCTCCTCCTCCCCCTCTCCTCCTCCCCCCTCTCCTCCTCCCCCCTCTCCTCCTCCCCCCTCTCCTCCTCCCCCCTCTCCTCCTCCCCCCTCTCCTCCTCCCCCTCTCCTCCTCCCCCCTCTCCTCCTCCCCCCCTCTCCTCCTCCCCCCTCTCCTCCTCCCCCCTCCCTCCTCCCCCTCTCCTCCTCCCCCCCCCTCCTCCTCCTCCCCCCTCTCCTCCCTCCCCCCCCTCTCCTCCTCCTCCCCCTCTCCTCCTCCCCCCTCTCCTCCTCCCCCCCTCCTCCTCCCCCCTCTCCTCCTCCCCCCTCTCCTCCTCCCCCTCTCCTCCTCCCCCCCTCCTCCTCCCCCCCTCTCCTCCTCCCCCCCCCCCTCCTCCCCCCCTCCTCCTCCTCCCCCCTCCTCCTCCCCCCCTCTCCTCCTCCCCCCCCTCCTCCTCCTCCCCCCCTCTCCTCCCCCCCCCTCTCCTCCTCCCCCCTCTCCTCCTCCCCCCCTCCTCCTCCCCCCTCTCCTCCTCCCCCTCTCCTCCTCCCCCCTCCCCTCCTCCCCCCTCTCCTCCTCCCCCTCCTCTCCTCCCCCTCCTCCTCCTCCCCCCCCTCCTCCTCCCCCCTCTCCTCCTCCCCCTCTCCTCCTCCCCCCTCTCCTCCTCCCCCTCTCCTCCTCCCCCCTCTCCTCCTCCCCCTCTCCTCCTCCCCCCTCTCCTCCTCCCCCCCTCTCCTCCTCCCCCCTCTCCTCCTCCCCCCCTCCTCCTCCCCCCCCCCCCCTCTCCTCCCCCCCTCTCCTCCTCCCCCCTCCTCCCCCTCCCTCCCCCCTCCCTCCTCCCCCCTCTCCTCCTCCCCTCCCTCCTCCCCCCTCTCCTCCTCCCCCCCCCTCCTCCTCCCCCCTCTCCTCCTCCCCCCTCTCCTCCTCCCCCCCTCCCTCCTCCCCCCTCTCCTCCTCCCCCCTCCTCCTCCTCCCCTCCTCCTCCTCCTCCTCCCCTCTCCTCCTCCCCCCTCTCCTCCTCCCCCTCTCCTCCTCCCCCTCTCCTCCTCCCCCTCTCCTCCTCCCCCCTCCTCCTCCCCCTCCCTCCTCCCCCCTCTCCTCCTCCCCCCCCCTCCCCCTCCTCCCCCCTCTCCTCCCCCCCCCCTCCTCCTCCCCCCCCTCCTCCTCCTCCCCCCCCTCTCCTCCTCCTCCCCCCCTCTCCTCCTCCCCCCCCTTATGTATTTGCAGAATCTGCTTCCATTCCCTTTTGAGGAAGAGGATTTCAGAAGCTGACAGTTTCTGACGTGTTCTATCTCTATTAAATGGATTGCAACATATTTGTCATTCTTTCTATTCTCTGGGGAATACAGCTCTTGTGTACTCTGTTTATTTTTGGGCAGCACACTTGCCTTTTCAGATTTCAGTATATCTTTATTGTACTTAATAGCAAATACCTACTTTGGGTAAGGGATGCAAAATTGTCCACAGTTTCAAAGTTCAAAATGTAATTTTTAAAAATCAAAGTACACGTGTCATGTACAACCCTGAGATTCATTTTCTTGTGGGTATACTCAGTCAATCTGAAGAATAATAAGAATATCAGAATCAATGACAATGACAGAGTGTCCGGCTAGGGCTTTCAACCAGAGTACAGAAGACAACAAACTGCAAATACAAAAAGAAGAAATAAATCATTAAGCAATAAATATTGAGAACATATGAAGAGTCCTTCAAAGTAAGATCATTGGTTGTGGGAACATTTCAATGATGGGGTGAGTGACATTGAGTGAAGTGAAGTTATCCACTTTGGTTCAAAAGCCTGATAGTTGAGGGATTGAAACTGTTCCTGAACATGGTGGTGTGAGTCTTGAGATCCTGTACCACCTTGTGTCGCAGCTGCAGAAAAGGAGGAAGTCATGGAGGAATTGTCTACAGAGTCTATGGGTGGAAATTAGGAACAAGAAGGGGTCAATAACTCTACTGGGTGTTTTTTATAGATCTCTCAACGGTAGCAAGGACATCGAAGAGCAGTTAGGGAGACAGATGCTAGAACGGTGCAATAATAACAGGGTTGTTGTGATGGGAGGTTTTAATTTCCCCAGTATTGCTTGGCATTTCCCAAGAGCAAGGGGTTTAGATGGGATGGAGTTTGTTAGGCATGTTCAGGAAGGTTTCCTGACACAATATGTAGATAAGCCTACAAGAGGAGAGGCTGTACTTGATATGGTATTGGGAAATGAACCTGGTCATGTGTCTGGTCTCTCAGTGGGAGAGCATTTTGGAGATGGTGATCACAATTCTATCTCCTTTACCATGTCATTGGAGAGGGATAGGAACAGACAAGTTAGGAAAGCTTTTAATTCGAGTAAGGGGAAATGTGAAGCTATCAGGCAGGAACTTAGAAGTATACATTGGTAACAGATGTTCTAAGGGAAATGTATGGCGGAAATGTAGCAAATGTTCAGGGGATATTTGCGTGGTGTTCTGCAAAAGTAGGTTCCAATGAGACAGGAAAAGGATGGTCGGGTACAGGAACCATGGTGTACAAAGGCTGTTGAAAATTGAGTCAACAAGAAAAGGAAAGCTTACGAAAGGTTCAAAAAAACTAGGCAATGACAGAGGCTAGCAGGAAGGAGCTTATGAATGAAATTAGGAGAGCCAGAAGGGGCCATGAGGCCTTGGCGAGCAGGATTAAGGAAAGCCCCAAGGCATTCTACAAGTATGTGAAGAGCAAGAGGATAAGACGTGAGAGAATAGGAGCAATCAAGTGTGGCAGTGGAAAAGTGTGTATGGAACTGGAGGAGATAGCAGAGGTACTTAATGAATACTTCGGTATTCACTACAGAAAAGGACCTTGCTGATTGTAGGGATGACTTACAGTGGACTGAAAAGCTTGAGCATATAAACATTAAGAAAGAGGATGTGCTGGAGCTTTTGGAAAGAATCAAGTTGGATAAGTCCCTGGGGCCTGACAAGATATACTCCAGGCTACTGTGGAAGGCAACGGAGGAGATTGCTAAGCCTCTGGCAATGATCTTTGCTTCATGAATAGGGATGGGAGAGGTTCTGGAGGATTGGAGGGTTGCAGATGTTGTTCACTTATTAAAGAAAGATAGCAGAGATAGCCCAGGAAACTATAGACCAGTGAATCTTACTTCATTGGTTGGTAAGTTGATGGAAAAGATCCTGAGAGGCAAGATTTATGAACATTTGGAGAGGCATAATATGATTAGGAATAGTCAGCATAGCTTTGTCAAAGGCAGGTCATGGCTTACGAGCTTGATTGAATTTTCTGAGGATGTGACGAAACACATTGATGAAGGTAGAGCAGTAGATGTAGTGTATATGGATTTCAGCAAGGCATTTCATAAGGTACTCCATGCAAGGCTTATTAAAAAGTAAGGAGGCATGGGATCCAAGGGTACCTTGACTTCTAGATTCCATACTGGCTTCTGCACAGCAGCAAAGAATGGTTGTGGATGTGTCATGTTCTGCATGGAGGTCGGTGACCAGTGGTGTGCCTCGGGGATTTGTTCTGGGACCCCTTCTCTTCATTAATTTTATAAATGACCTGGATGAGGAAGTGGAGGGATGGATTAGTAAATCTGCTGATGATACAAAGATTGGAGGTGTTGTGGATTGTGTGGAGGGCTGTCGGAGGTTACAGCGGGACAATGATAGGATGCAAAACTCGGCAGAAAAGTGGCATATAGACTTCAACTCAGATCAGTGTGAGGTGGTTCATTTTGGTAGGTCAAATATAATGGCAGAAAATAGTATAAATGTTAAGACTCTTGGCAGTGTGGAGGATCAGAGGGATCTTGGAGTCTGATTCCATAGGACACTCAAAGCTGCTGCACAGGTTGACTGTGTGGTTAAGAAGGCGTATGGTGCATTGACCTTCAACTGTGGGATTGAGTTCAAGAGCCGAGAGGTAATGCTATAGCTCTATGGACCCTGGTCAGACCCCACTTAGAGTACTGTGCTCAGTTCTGGTCAACTCACTACAGGAAGGACGTTGAAACTATCGAAAGGGTGCAGAGGATATTTACCATAAGACCAAAAGATATAAGAGCAGAAGTAGGCCATTCAACCCGTCGAGTCTGCTCCACCGATCAGTCATGGGCTGATCCATTTCTTCCAGTCATCGTGAGTCCCCTGCCTTCTCCCCGTACCCTTTGATGCCCTGGCTAATCAAGAACCTATCTATCTCTGCCTTAAATACACCCAATGACGTGGCCTCCACAGTTGCTCGTGGCAACAACTTCCACAGATTTACCACCTCTGACTAAAGTAATTTCTCCGCATCCCAGTTCTAAGAGGACTTCCTTCAATCCTGAAGTCATGGCTTCTTCTCCGAGAATCCCCTACCATGGGAAATAACTTTGCCAAAATCTCTTTCTTTTTAAATCTTTTTATTGAATAAGTATACAAAAAGGTAAGCCATATAGGCACTAATACACTTAGAATATAATAAAATTACAGGAGATATTAATACAGAAAAAAGTGATACAAACAATGTAATTTAAACATAATATGCTAAGGTAACATAATAGTATACTAATTTTTATTTATATATAGAAAAGGAAAAAAAAACCCAAAAAACCCCACCGTGCAACTAAACTAAAAGCAAAGCAAAGCAATGGGCTAACTTGGAACCAAGTAGAGTTAAAGAACTTAAAATCACGTCCTCAAACCCGACCTCCATTAAAAACAGTTTATAAAAAAAAACAAGGGTGTATAAATATGGAGCAAAAAAGAGAAGAAAAAAAAATTACATTAAATGAAAATATTGAATAGAAGATCTCCAGGTCTGTTCAAATTTAAGTGAGGAATCATAAAGATTGCTTCTAATTTTCTCCAAATTCAAGCATAATATCGTCTGAGAAAACCAAAAAAAGGTGGTTGGAGCGTTAACTTTGCCAAAATCTAATCTGTTCAGGCCTTATAACATTTGGAATGTTTCTTTGAGATCCCACCCCCCCCCGCCCGCCCCCCCCCATTCTCCTGAACTCCAGGGAATACAGCCCAAGAGCTGCCAGACGTTCCTTATACAATAACCCTTTCATTCCTGGAATCATTCACGTGAATCTTCTCTGAACCCTCTCCAGTGTCAGTACATCCTTTCTAAAATAAGGAGCCCAAAACTGCGCACAATACTCTTAAGTGTGGTCTTATGAGTGCCTTATCGAGCCTCAACATCACATCCCTATTACAAGGATGTTGCCTGGATTGGGGAGCGTGCCTTATGGGAATAGGTTGAGTGAACTTAGCCTTTTCTCCTTGGAGTGACGGAGGATGAGAGGTGACCTGATAGAGGTGTATAAGATGATGAGAGGCATTGATCGTGTGGATAGTCAGAAGCTTTTTTCCCAGGGCTGAAATGGCTAACATGAGATGACACAGTTTTAAGGTGCTTGGAAGTAGGTACAGTGAAGATGTCAGGGGTAAGTTTTTTTTTATGCCAAGAGTCATGAGTGCATGGAATGGGCTGCTGGTGATTGGGGTGGAGGCGGATACCATAGGGTCTTTTAAGAGGCTCCTGGATAGGTACATGGAGCTTAGAGAAAAAGAGGGCTATGGGTAGCCTTGATAATTTCTAAAGTAAGTACAAGTTCGGCACAGCATTGTGGGCTGAAGGACCTGCATTAGGTTTTCTATGTTTCCTGATGGTGGCGGCAATGGGAAGAGGGCATGTCCTGTGTGTTGGTGGGGTCCCTGACGATGGGTGCTGCTTTCCTGTGACAGCATTTCAGTTTGTAGATTAACTGGCCATTGTAAATGTGCCTTGTGTGTTGGTGATTGGTATAAATGAGGGAAGTTGATGAGACTGTGGAGATAATTTGAGAGAAAACACTTGATTGACAGCACAGATGCAGTAAGCAAAAGGGGCTGTTAACATACTGTCTTTGATTCTATGACAATACTCTATGTACAGTTTGTCCAGGGCCTGTACAATTGCAACAAGATGCATGGTGCTGTTGGTTGGCATGGTGGCGTAGTGGTGAGCGTAATGCTTTGCAGTGCTGTCTGTTCATTTCCCGTCACTGTATGGAGTTTGTACATTCTTCCTTTGACTGTAGTTTTCCTCTGGGTGCTCAGGTTTCCTCTCGCATTCTCAAGACATTTAGGTTGGAGTTGGTATGTTACGGGCCTGCTATCTTGTGCCAGAAGCATGCCAACCCTTGCGGGCTGCCCATAGGACATTTCAGGCTGTTGGTCGTTAATGCAAACAACAAATTTCAGTTTTGATGTACACGTGACCAATAAAGTTAATTTAATCTTTAAAATCTTCTTCTAGGAGCCACAGTTCAAAATGTATTTTCATAGTTTGCCGAACCTGCATATGAGTTTTCAGTGCCGAACATCTAGGTTGCTCTAAAATTGGCATTTCCCAGTCTATCATTCAAATCACAGTTTATTCACCTGAGCTACCACCTCTGGTAGCAGCTTTTGCATTCTCCTTGTACAAAGAACTAGTTTGATTTGTGTGATGTTTGGGACTTGGTGGTCCATGCTGTTGGTTATAAATGTGAAGATTGAGTTTGAATTTCAATCCAGAGAAAATCTTAATTTCATTGTTGATACTTAAATATAGTACTGAAGTAGTGCAACACACATAAAAGTTGCTGGTGAACGCAGCAGGCCAGGCAGCATCTCTAGGAAGAGGTGCAGTCGACGTTTCAGGTCGAGACCCTTCGTCAGGACTAACTGAAGGAAGAGTGAGTAAGGGATTTGAAAGTTGGAGGGGGAGGGGGAGATCCAAAATGATAGGAGAAGACAGGAGGGGGAGGGATGGTAGTGCTCCAGCTTTTAAGATACCATCTGTCAAATGCAATGTTAAACGGGATCTCTCTTCTGCACGAGTGGCTGTTAGAACTGGATACGCCACTATTTTGAAGAGTGATGAAGCTATCTTAAGAACCTTAGCAATATTTAACACTCAATCAACACTGTTTATACAGGATTGTCTGGTCTTATCACGTCGCTGTCTGAGAGCTTGATCTGACATTTCAATATTCTAGCAGAAAAGCACTTCAGGGAGACCTAAGAGTTGAGAGGTGTTAAAGGAATGGAATCCTTGGCTGAAAGATACCAGGAGTTATTTTTTGTTACGGTGGCATTATCACTTGATGGAGGTACAGAGCAGAAATGTATCGTCTCAAGGGGGTTGCAAAACTAGGCCTTGTTGATCAGTTTCTCCCAACTCATCATGAAAGCAAGCAGGAGAAATTCGGCAATCTATTTCTGAATGAGATGTACTAAATGGTGACTCTATCTGCGGAATTAGTGGAAAAGGTTGCAAAACATATTTTGTGGGGGAAGGGTGGAGAATAAATGAAATATAACTAAGATTTCTACAATTTAACAATTTATGTTTGAAATTAGCATAATTTTGTGGTGTATATTGATGAATGTAATTCTAATGTAACTTCAAGGAATTGGTGAATTTCCCAAACTTTTTTATGCTACGGACAAATACCAATAAGCAAGGGGTCTGTGTACTGCTGGTTGGAAACCTCTGATCTACAGAAACCTAATTTCTTTGTGTTAGGCTCATATTCTTCCGTGCCTTGCTATTTAGATGTCTCTTAAACATGGTAATTGTACCTGGTTTCACCTCTGGTAGCAAGTTCCAGATATCAACCATATTATGTTTTTTTTAAACTCCTTTGTTGCCTTCAAAATCAGTTTCTCTTGTCTTAACCTGATACCATCTGGTCTGGATACACCTGATCCTTTGTCATGTACATTCCTTGCCCTGTTAATGGTTCCTAATTTATCCTTGGAACCAGTTAGCATTCTTCACAAATACTCTCAAGTTTCAAAACACACTCATTAAGGATCCAAGTTAGTATGATTTCAAATAAAATGCCTCCAGTACATCAGCAGAAAGCAAAAATATCTTGATATAACTCCATGTTGTTGATCCATGGGATAAATTTTGGTATCACAAGTTAAAAATTCATTGAAAACCTAGATCCTCTGGGAGCTGTATGATCTTTTCTTGTGAATGAGCCTGCTGGGATTCATATCTTCCTTGCCATTTGTCTTGTGGGAAATGCACAGGGAATAAAAGATACATAATGACTGATGTTAGTATTTGGTCTTTGCAGGGCTGCATGGAGATTTTTGTGGTGACTAATCTAGTTGTATTGACTTTATTCTATTTGAATAGATCAATATGAGCAGCAACACATCACCAGCATGACAGAACAGACCTGTCAGTAGTCATCAAATATGAGCCTTCATCTATCATGGCCATTCTCTTTTACTTGAGTTTGATGGTTCAGCTTTCATGCCCTGATTTACGGCTGATAATCTATCAATTGATAATTTATCCATCAATAAACTCGTGATACCAGCTGTTGTACTGAGTTGGAGGAACTCAATTAGTCAGACAGCATCTGTGGAAGAAAATGGACAGTCTGGTTCAGATCTTTCACTTAGGGGTTTCCAACCAATTTTTTGCCCTGGACCAATACCATTATGCAAGGGGTCTTTTTTCCCCTGGGTTGGGACCCATGAACTAGACTGAAAGATCGAGGGGGGATGGCTAGTATGAAAGAGTGGAGCAAGAGCTAGCAGGCAAGAAGTGGATCCAAGTGATGGGCATAAGGACTAGAGATGTGTGGGAATCTTGACAAGCTGGGAGGTGATGGGTGGAAGGAAGACAGGGCTGAAAGTGGAATCTAATAAGGAAGATAAGGTGGAGCATGAAATTGAGAGTTGAGGCAAATGGGAATAGTGGGGAGGGGATATCAATGGGAGAATGTGAGTGATTGGCAGATGTATGTGGAGGAGGAGAAATAAATGGGGTGCTGGTGAAAGAGGGAGATCTACTTAGATCAGGAAGAGATGGAATAAGAGGGCACTTTGCCAGAAGTTGGAGAATTCAGTGTTCATGCTATCAAGTTGTAGACTGTGCAGATAGAAAAGGTATTTTTACTCTAGTTTGCATTAAGCTGCTTTGCTCCATTACTGATGGAGGCTGAGGACAGAAATGTTAATATGTGAATGAGATGAATTAACATAGCTACTAACCTGGAGCTCTGTAAACACAAGACCAGAGGCTCCTTGCTTGGGATCTAAACCCAGAATTCATTCTTTGCTTTTGCCTCGCTATTCTTTCCCTATTTCATGTTTCTCATTGTTTAAATCATGTTATGATGGCTTAACAGTTCATTTATCTGACCATGATTTTGGCCAAGCCTGCATTTTCAAGGATGTTGTCTCGTGCTGTCTCATCTAATACTTTTACAGTTCAGCTCTTCATGCACACCAACTTGGCTGAAGAGGAGCACTAAGACGACTGTGCTACTCCAAAGAGCGCTATGTGAGGTCATTCCTGCCCTTGCCCTTTATAATTAGTCGACCTATGACCAAGAAAGTGATGGCCCCTCCTGTTAGACTGTTTGAGGTAAATTTATTTTTTATTCTTTCTGCTCTTCTAATATTTGTATATCTGTGCACTTGCAACGCTACTATGACACTGTAATGTCCTTTGAGATCAATAAAGTATCTATCTATCTTATTTAGTAACTGTATTCTACTGCTTAATTCTTTACCTCACCCATTATATGCCAACATTGTTAGAACGAATGGATGTCATTTGACCAAAATCTTATCCTATTTATTGAATTCAAATTGAATTCTTGACTTTGAAATACCTTGGATGATTTTCTTGGAACTTAAATAACAGTCTGCAACAATTTTATGATGAGGCTAGGTCAGTATGACTTGTGTCAGTTGAACTTTATTAAATTTTAGTTTTGCATAACCTGACAATTTGCAATCTTGTTCAAGATATTTTAAGGTTTATCATTTAATATTTATGGAGAAGAATGCTAATTTAAGCTTTAGAAAGTTAATGTAATTTTTTTCTAGCTTCATAAAATTACATACAATTGATTTCATCAAGGAATCATGTATCTCTTGATTTAAGTTATTTTATTCCAGTGCAATAAATCTTATCCAAAGTCTTTGACTAAATTGCAGTTTTGTTTTCAAATATGTAACCTTGGGATTCAACATGTTGAAAGAACATGGTTATTTGATGCGGGTGTTTGTTATGTAAATCCCTGTGGTTTTATTATGAAATTCTCCAACATCGGAGAAGTTTTTTTTAATGATAATGAACCAATTCTTGATATCTGATATCTGTAGCTCTATTAATGCAAATGAGAATGAAAATATTTTGACAACTTCTGAGAATCGGCCTGGGAAAAAGACGTTAGTGTTGTTTTGTGTAGTGATGGCAAAGCCTGTCAGAAATATTTTTGAAAAGTAAATGCTCAAGTAGTTTTTGATAGCAGATAAAGCTCTGTTCCAAGCTTTGCCACCTTTCCAAGGATTTTAGAGGGGGGTGGGCAGTAGAAAGAGAAGTGGGGTGCCAAGATTCCAGAAGTAGAATCAATGCATAATTACACCTAGGCCCAATCATCATCTGTACCTCTGCCTGATTTGGTTCTCTGCGCTTGGCCCAGTTAACTAGAAGTGACCATGGTGGATGGCCTGCTGGGCCCATCCAGATAGACATTTCTACATGTAATTTGATTGCACATAATTCACTGGAAATTGCCATTGCTCTGTTCATTATACTATTGTATTGTATACGGTGTATACTGTTATTTGCACAATTTAAGTATTGAAAATTAAGTTATTGATTTTTTTTTTCAAATTTGAACTTGGCTGTGGTTACCTGAGCATCTTGTCCCTCTCTAAATATTTGTTAAATGTTTGGTTTTATCTTCAGTGGAGACAACTTGTGCTTAAGAAGCTCGAGTATTCCTGAAGTGTTAGCCATTTTGTTTTTCAAAGCCCAGTTAAATCATGTTTCTGTCATAAATTATTATTTTTGATTTGGGATATTTTGTATTCATTCTAGAAAGTGTTAATTTTAAATTGATAAGATTGATTTAAAAAAAAAATTCAGTCAATCATGTGGCTTGCTGTCCAAGTTATTTGTTTCAGACCATTCATATTTTCCTTACAAAATTGTCTCTGTATTCAGTCTCTGGCGCAATGGAAATACAATTTGCATCATGTATTCTGTGGGGAATATTACATTCATAGTTGGTGACAGTCACTTAAAACTTGTAGCTGTGGAATGATTATAATAAGGGGTTCTATCATCTGGGTTTCAAAAATATGGTTCATGTTAGAAAATCCCGAGTGGGATAATATTGACTCTAACATTCTGCAACATCTTGAGGGTGAAAAGGGAGGAATTCTTGTAGGAAAATAACATTAGTGAATATGAGTAAAACTATAGATGCTACATAGTCCTTCAAACCTACTCTACCATTCTGTAAGCTTATAGGATAACCTAATTTTGGTTCCTGCTATGCTTTCCCACCAGCTTCTCATAATCCTTAATCAACATCCAACTATCCCATTAATCAAAAGAATTGTTTTTCTTGCCCTTGAACATTGCCAATAATTTATCCTTGGCAACTCCTTCTGTAAGAAGTTCTAAAGCTTTGTAACCCTGCCAGGGTAGGAACTCCAACCCGTCACCATCTTTAACATTTTTTATTTGACATTAGATTAATCTGATACAGATCAGGCAGTACTTAACCTACGGAAAATACTTCGCCCCTTAAAACTGTTGAATTCTGCAATAAAGTGGCACATGTATTAAATATAAAAGTGGAAAGTACTCTGGACATTAGATGCCCTTGGGCTTAATCTGAAACACAGATGGAGATCAGATATCTTTCACCTGAAAATAGATTCATCTCTTACAGGTACACTGAACAGGCTCTAATCAGGTAAAGGTAAAAGAGCATAAATGCAGATGTTGCAGTTTTTAAGTGTTCAGCTTTTTCTTGCTAGAATAAATTGTTGTTGTTGGGTGCTGCAGACTCATTGTGACCCTATGGATAGTTTAGTTGTCCATGGGTTTTTTGTGTCAAAGTATGGAAGTTGACTACCAGGCCTTTCTTCTGCGCAGATACTGTTGCTGCCCAGTTTTGGACACAGCCAGATTCAAAATCAGGACAATACCCCTCCAAGTCCAATGCTGATGCCACTACACCACCAGCCAGCATATGGAGGGAGCAAAAAATCATTGATGTAGACCATAAATATGATACTTCCCTGTCTGAAATGTCTTGCTACAATTGCTTTCTAGTAGCCCACTAACTCACTTCTCACAATTTACTGGTGCTTTGGCACTATTTTTTCCATGAATCTTGTTTTTATTCTACATTGTGTTGATCTTGAATTGACACTTTACACATAACTTGAAGTAAGATGGGTGGGAAAGGTTGAGGTTTCATTTGTAAGTGTAGCACTGGAAGCAATAAAATAAATAAATGAGGCGATGCAATAGCCTAGTAAATCTTCCAAATGCAGGAGATGAATTTAATCATGTTGCAATCTATTTTTGTTTTATCTCCCTGTGTTCCAATGGTTTAATATCACCTCCTGCTTCATCAGGCTATAAATACCAGTGTTAAGGCTGAAGTAAATGACAATTGCAAGGTTATTGAGTCACAAAGTATAACATTCTGGTGTAATTTATTTCATGGTTTGGATTATATATAACTGCAATGTTAACTGCTTTCAAGTTCTGACTAAAGTTCTCTGGCAAATCGTTCTTAATACCCATAGACTGACTTGGAGCTACTATTCCACGATAGATGAATTCCTGTGTTTATGCAGAGGGCAACCATTCGAAATAGGTTGCCAGTTAGCATCTGAATGGTAAAGGCAGACTTGATTTGTGTTTTGTTTCAATTCAAAATGAACTTGTTTGGATTATCTTGTAAACAATTTTGAATCCTATCTTTACAAGTCACTACAGGATGCATTATTCTTTAGCCCCTCAGTCTTTGAACATTCTTAAACTCTTCTAATTTTTGTTTCGCATTTCCAAATGTAATCACTGCGTAAATGCTTTCAGCTGCCCAGCCCCACGCTTCAGACATCCAGCCTTAATCTGAATTCTGGTTTTCCTTTTTTTCAACAAACTGAAGACCTTTTTGCAGCCCAGCTCTCCAGATGTCTTTGCTGACATGCTGAAGTATCTTGTGCAACAACAAAACATCTCCCATTCTTTGAGGAGATGTGTAATGTTTATTGGCAGTATAGAAACAGATTGAAATTTGCTGTCAATCAAAAATGTACTTGAAGGCACACATATCAGCAATTGCAGGAAAACAAAATAAATGGATACTGTTCTGTTTGTAATATTTCAGATAACTTCTAATGATCCTGTGCATCAGAGCCAATTATGCTGATTTGTTCAAAGAATTTCAAAACTTCGTGTCATTTGAGTGAAGATTCTAGAGCCCTGCTCTGAATAAAACTGTTTAACATTTTCTGCGGCTCATTAGGAAAATGGGAAGGCAACAACACAACACTATTTATAGTAATGCTGCAGTGGTTAAATTTGGGAATAAGTAGAACTAGAATTATTTTGGATTTTCAAGAACTGGAATGGATCAATGGGCTCAGGGTTTGACTACTGCTCCAGAAATTTGACTATTGTCTGAGCAGTTTAGTATAGAAGTGAGTGAGCATTGTTTTGGACGAAATACAAAGGTAGACCTCGTCTCGCTTTTACGATGAGTGTCAGAGTTAGCATGCAATTTTGAATTATTCCTGTAGGTTGGAGGAAAACCTTCCTTGACATCTTGAAGATTGCTGTTTGTCAGTTCCCGCTGAACAAGTTATTACACTACTGTCGAAATTGGTAACTACACCATTATCTCTAGAACTTCGGTATTTGGCTGTAAAGAGTGCTGTATCAATTGAAGTTGTTTTGATATCATTCTAACCTGAATATACGACTACCCTTTTGGAGAGTCTAGAGTTCTATTCTTTGTAGCTAAGAAAGTTGAGAGGAGATCAAATAGATCATTAGAAACTCTGCAGATGCTGGAAATCCAAGCAACACACAAAGTGCTGGAGGAACTCGGCAAACCAGGCAGCATCTATGGAAAAGAGTAAACAGCTGATGTTTGGGGCTGAGACCCTTCATCAGGACTGGAAAAAATCAGAGTAAGAAGGGTTCTCAGTATCTCCTCATCTGTTGCTCTGAATTCTCAGATTTTTCTCCAGTCCTGATAAATGGTCTTGGCCCCAAAACTGTGACTGTTTGATCTTTTCATAGATGCTCCCTGGCCTGCTGAATTCCTCCAGCATTTTCTGTGTGTGTTGCAAGAATATTTCACGATTGAGTTGGATGAAGTGAGTAGGTGGTTGTTTGTAAGTAGAAGATCATTCAAGGACCAGGGCACAGTTTTAAAGCTCTGGTCAGAAGATACAAGGCTAATGTGTGGGGGGCGGGGGGATGAGTTTGCGTAATGCAATGGGTGTAATCATGACAGATCCAATGCTCGCAATGATGGTGCCAATGGAAAGAAATTTGTCCTGCAAATTATATTGTAAATGTCAAGGTGTGTTTGGGGGTGGGGGTTAGAGCCAGAGTGCAATACTAATGGTAGTGTACAAGGAACCATCATAGATTGAAGAGTGGAATGGATTGTATAAAGGCAATTATAATTCTATGCAGAGCAATAACACACCGAATGCATATTTTTTGCATTGCAAACTAAAACTCATTTGTGAAATATTTGTCACAGTCTCTTGCTCTAAGTGTAAAGGGTTGCCAAACCTAACCCAGTCACATTTTGCTACAGCAAATAAATGTCGAGTCTGACAAAGTTCAAAAATCCCCCCCCCCACCTCATCCTACAATGCCAGAGCAACAAGCACGATTGAAAACTCCTCCAAATAATGTTCAATAAGTCAGTTGCAAGTCCAATGGATGAGTATCATTTTACTTCATTGGACTTCTGAAGTTCCTTTTTTTAAAAAAAAACACAAACAACAGGAATTCTGTAGATGCTGGAAATTCAAGCAACACATCAAAATTGCTGGTGAACGCAGCAGGCCAGGCAGCATCTCTAGGAAGAGGTACAGTCGACGTTTCAGGCCGAGACCCTTCGTCCTGACCAAGGGTCTCGGGCTGAAATGTCGACTGTACCTCTTCCTAGAGATGCTGCCTGAAGTTTCTTTTGTTGTTTTGAGAACCAGATTGGAGAGGGGGGTAACCAGGAAAACTTATTTTCTGCCAAAACTATTGCAATGGATTAAAACAATAGAATTCTGTAATATTAATTGATAGAAGAAAGGTTGATTATAGGCCTATATCTTCCTAAATGCGAGCAGTATTTATCTCGTATTCCAGGAAACCTGGGACTCCAATGCAAGCATGGAAAATATACGTTTTCCTCAGAGGTACTTGTCAGAAATTACAGACTGCACTCTGACACTAGCTAACACGTACACTAGGCACCATTGTTTCCAATCTGAGCATTTTCCTAGTTGGTTTAAATAGGCTGATGTGAACTCGGTGTCTGTTCATTTTAAAGTTTCTGGCAAATTACCAATTACGTTGTGATTTATAGGATCATGTGGGTTTTAGAATTTTTATCTGTCTGAAATTTTTATCTGTGAAATTGTCAAACATTTTAATTGTTTAACAGATTTGATAATTCATTTCACTGGAGGAATATGGATTACAAGCTGCCAAATCACTCCTGTCATGAGCATGTTTGGATGATGCTACTAGGTGCTGATCAATTCACAGAAAGTCTTGCAGACAGTGTTGTGAATTTAGTATTTCAGTTATGTGTGAAATCATTGTAAAATTGCTAAAGCAGTCTTGTTCATTTAAAGAATACATCACACGTTACCTGTATATGTAAAAGTACATGAATGGCATATGTTATCTCACAACCATGTCATACATACACACCTCACTTAAAATAAAACTGAGACACCTGCCTGTCTCAGGATTTCCTTTCAATGTGTATTGTTTTGGAGATGCCAAACATGTGGTGATGAGGTTTTAAATCAACACAACTACCTTCCTGCTGAAGTGCAGCGAGACAGCTGAGTTAAAAATAAAAAGGGCAGCACGTGCTCCTTCAGGAAGGGACAGAGACGGCTGAGGTTTTGAAAAAGGCAGCGAACTGACATATTCATGGGCTCATAAGCACTGTGTACCGGGTGGTGATAATAATCAGAGATGATATAAAAACAGAGATGGCAGTCTACATTAGGAAGATAGACACATTCAATTGCACAAGAGATAACTAGATATTGTCTACTGAACAAGTTGAGCTATATTTTAAAGCAAATGGCATAGCCAATTGAAAACTAGTACAATTTTGCTGATTGTAATAGGTAGGAAAGCATACTGTTTTCTTCGAAGTTTTAACTGTTCCAACCAAACCTGCCAAAATGAGTTTTGTTTCTATCATGAATGTAATGGAGGAACATTTAGAACTAAAAATGTTGAAGGCAGAATACTTTAGGTTTCAACGAGAATGGAAAAGGATGTGGTTGAATTGAAGAAGTTGAACATTGTCAAATTAGTGGTAGGCTTAATGATGCACTGAGAGATTTAGTTTGTGGAATCTTATGATAAAGCATTTTTTAAAAAAAAAACTTGACTGGATCACAACTTGTATTGAAAAAAGCAGTTGAAAGAGCTGTATCTATGGAAACAGACAAAGAAGCAATAGTTGCAGTCAGGAATTAAAGTGAGTGTTACAAAATTACCATGTCTAATCAGAAACCCATCTGAACAAATTGTGTTGTGGCAGTGGCTTACGGACACCAAAGCGATGCAGGTTTCAATGTGAACTTACAGAAAAATGCAACAAAGTATGACACATACAAAAACATGTCAGGCTGATTTAAAAACAAATGGACTGCACACTACTACTACTACTACATCGACTCAGGCCTAGGGGACCGGCGTCAGGCACGATGACGGACTCTCCACTCCTCCCTCTCCCTCATCAGTGTGTTCAGTTCATCTACATTAGCTGCGCCGCTGTCTTCTAGGAGCGTGTTGACCATAGTCTTGGGAGGGCGCTGAGGGTTCATCCTCCTGTGCTTGGGCTTCCATATGATGACTAGGCTGGCAGGTAGCTCGGGGTGGCGTAGACAGTGCCCTGCTAGTTGCAGTCTTCTCACCTCGATTTTAGTGGTTGTTATAGAGCTCAACATTCGTCATGTGCTGTTGCCAACACACTTCAAGAGCCATGCGGAGCATTCGTGTATAGCAACCATCTAGAGACTTACACATCGTCTTGGTGAGTGTCCATGTCTCACATCCGTACGTGAGAATAGACTCTATGAATGCTATGAAAATTCCCTTTTTAAGCCCTCTGATCAGGTTCAGCTTCCAGGTTCCCTTCATGTTTTCATAGCCTTCCGTGCCAGCGCCTTCCGTATCTTTATGTCCTTCTCCGAACTCATCATTCTTGACTCGAGGTACTTGTAGTCAAAGACTTTCTTAATGGTATCATTCTTTATGGTCTTGAGAGTACCTTCATTACAGTTAAACACCATGTACTCTGTCTTAGCGTTTAGGTAAAGTCCAACTTTATTGCATTCAATTTCCATTTTTGTCAGTAGCTGCTGTGCTTCCTCCATCTGGTCAGACAGCAGGACTATGTCATCTGCAAAATCAAGATCAGTGAGCGTATCTGGTCTGACCCTTCTGGTTTGCCCTGGTTTTATGGTAAAACCAAGCTTGTCATGATCTTTGGTAGCTTGACACAGAGCGTAATCAGGGACAATTATAAAGATGTAGGGTGCCAGAGTGTCTCCTTACAGCACACCAGCTAGGAGCTCGAACACTGCTGTTTCTCCATCTGGTGCTACAACTTTCGCCATGGTTTTGGTATAGCTGGACTTTATTGTTCTCAGTAGATGGTCTGGCACTCTGTAAGCTTTCAGGATCTTCAGCATTTTACCTCGGTGAATGGAGTCAAAAGCTTTGCGAAAATCGATGTAAGTAAGCATGGCTGGTAGGTTGTTCTTCTTGACTTCCTCGATAATCTTACGGAGAGCAAGTATTTGCATTACTGTTGTGCGCTTCTGCCGAAAACCATTCTGATTGATTATTAGCTTAGGGTCAATGGCAGTCCGAATCCTGTTCAAGATCATTTGATTGTATAACTTTGCTAAGATGCAGGTCAAGCTGATACTGCGGTAGTTATCTGTCTTCATGAGGGATCCAGACTTGGGGACTGGGATAATGTTTGAGAGTGACCATGGTTCTGGTTTGTCACCTTTCATCAGTGCCATATTACATATGTCCAGCAAGATGTCATCCAGGTTGCAGTTCTTCAGGACATCTGGTGGTATCCCATCTGGTCCAGCGCTCCTGCCCTGTTTGAGTGCATATTTGGCCTCCTTCAGTTCCTCAATGGTGAATGGACCGTCATCGATGTCGACTTGTGTTAGTATCGTGGGTATGTCCCCTTCTTCTGTGATCGTTGGAGGGCTTCCCAGCAGGTTCTTAAAGTGGGTAAACCATGTCAGGACACGGTCCTCTGCTGTTTTACCACTTATTTGACCCGATGGGGCTTCATCCATCTACTGATCTCACTGACTAGGCACCATGCTTCTCCGTGCTGCATGTCTGCATGGACTGCACAAGGAAGAGATAAAAAAAAATTAAAAAGTCAAGTTTCAATTTCAAAAAGAACATTAATCTGCATGCTGTTGATGAAAAAAATCTGATGATGAGAGTAACACAGGACTGGGTAGCTTTAAGGTTTACAGTGTGAAAGCTATCTAGAGACGAGCAATATAGCTTACGCCAGAAGTAAATGGCAAATTAATTAAAGGAAATTGGACTCTGGCTCAGTTGTTTGTCATTCTATAAAATGAGTTTGGCATTTCAAAGATTGAACTGAAGCCTGCAGATATCCAACAAATAAATTGTACTGGAGTAAAGCTAACTCCTGTGGGAATGACATTTGTAACAGTGAAATACAACAGCTGACAAGCCACATTGGGCTTGTATGTGGTAAAAGCAGGAGGACCAGCGCTGTGGGGTTGAGTGGCTGAGACAACTGTAACTTGTTTGGAGAACCATCTAATCAAGTGAATCAAGTAAGGTACTGAATGATGTCACAGGAGTGTTCAAGGATGGCACTGGACCACTCAAACGTATTAAGGGTGTTAGATGAAAATGCCACACCCAAATTTTACAAAGACCACCTGGTTTCTTGGATCATGGTGATAAAATAGACAGTGAGCTCGATCACATAAAGGGTGAAGGAATTCTTTCCAAGGTTGAGTGGAGCCCATGGGCGATGCTGTTTGTCCCAGTAACCAAGAAGAATGGGTCTGTCAGGATGTGTGGTGATTTTAATATCACCATCAACCCAGTACTGATTGTAGACAAATACCCTCTGCCCTGGGTGGAGGATATCTTTGAAAACCTTTCTGGAGGAAAACACTTCAGCAAAGTGGATTCAGCTGAGGCCCACCTACAGATGGTGATCGAAGAAGAGTTCAAGTATTTCTTTCCATAAACTCAAACTCAAAGGGCATTATCGTTATAATAAGCTTATTTTTGTAGTCGCATCAGCACCTGCACTCTGGCAGGAAGCTATGGAATAGGTGCTGCAAGTCTGTTCAGGCACTGAGTATTACCTGGATGACATCATTTTGACCATTGAGAATGACAAGGAACGTTTCCAAAATCTCAAGACAGTTTTAAAAGATTAGAAGATTATGGGTTCAGTGCACGACATGACAAGCATGAGTCCTCTAAACCAAGCGTCACTTGTTGTGGCCGTACTATTGATGCACAAGGATTGCACAAGTGTGCTGAGGAAATTTAAGCAGCAGTGGATGCCCCAAGCCAAAGATCATGTCACAATTGTGTTGAATTTTTAGGAATTGTCACTACTATAACGGGATCGTGTCAAATGTTGCTACTGTGCTCCGCCCCCTGAACTCATTACTGAGGATCGGGAAGAAATGACAATTGAAAAAGTAGTGTGAGATGGCTTTCATAAAAGTAAAGAAAATGATGACATCAGACTCTGTCCTGACACACCATGATGCACATTGTTCAGTGAAGCTTGCTTGTGATGCTTCTCCTTGTGGTATAGGTGCAGTCATGTCACATGTTATGAGTGATGGAAGTGCATTTTCCCTAGCATTTGCATGATGTTTCTCCTTATCGGTGCTGAGAAAAATTCTGTGCAGATTCAGAGGCCTTGGGTTTGATTTGGGGTGTAAAACATTTTAGTCAGTACTTGTATGGGAGAAAGTTTACCCTCATTACTGATCTGCCATTAGCATCCATTTTCAATCTATAGAAGGGTGCTCCACTGACAGCAGCAGCAGCACAAATGCAGAGATGGACTTTGTTTCTTGCAGGACAATTGCAAGATTGAATTCAAGAGGATGCCTAATCATGGAAATGCTGATGGATTGTCCTGTTTACCCTTGGAAAAAATACTGGAAAAGTTTACAAAAGAGGGCACTCTTGACGTATTTGCCCTAACACAAATTGAACTTTTCCCTACCATGGCAGAGATGATCCAAAGAGATACCAGAAAAGACCCCACACTGTCTCAGGTCTACATGACCATCCAAAACAGCTAAACGTGCAGTAGAAACTCCAGTTCCCCCATTTTTTTTTTTACCAGCACTGGGATGAACTTGTCCTTGATGGAGGTTGCCTTCTGTGGGGATTGAGAGTTGTTGTACCATCGAAGGCGACAGCTGAAGTGTTGAAGGAACTACATTCCAAGCATTGCAGTGACAGTTAACCTCCCAAGTAATACTGCAGCTGTATACAGTACCAGCTATTTTGGCACTGTTGAAGCTTAGAAGTTTGTCTTAAGGTTGCAGGATCAGATGCTCCTATCCACTTAGACTTTTGCACAGTATTTAATCGGAAGGCAAGCAGCAACACTGGAGTTGTCTGATGGCCTGTTCAGACTCCATGTGCTGAATTTAAAAATCTGAAATAAGATTTGAAGAGAAATGAAGTTTTCCTCTGCTCTAACAAATAACATTTTCTCAACCAATACTATGAAATTTCTTTGTTTGGAATAGTTTCCCAACCAACTTTTTTCCAGCCCGACACACCCCAAAGCACCTTCATACTTGCCAATGTCCCTCTTAGGCACAATGTACTTTCTAGTACCCCCGTAGTGCAAAACATGTCTACCATATGCTAACATGACAAAAATGATTCTGCTTTAAATTTTTATGCCTTTATACCTAGCTTACACGGTATCAGAGCACTGTACAGTAGCTTCGATGTCAATGTGATCCTTGAACTTGATGGTTTTTTGCAAGAGTTGAAATATCTGGTTCAAGTAATGAGTGCACAGCCTTAAGTCCCTATGCCTAACAATGTCTAAGTGGTTTGTTTTCTGTGAATATGTGGTTCAATGCACTAAAGCCCTATTCAACAATGTAGGATGGAAATGCAATGAAGAGAAATTTGGCTCTTCTCCAAAGACCAGGAAACATTATCTGCCAGTGTAGACACATACCACTAAAGCTGACATTTTTTTTGAAAAGTGTGTTCGTTTTTTTCATCATTTTGAATTTCTTCTTGCAAGCTCTCTTCCTGTTCTCCGACCTTGTAAAGAAATGGGTTAATTACTCAGTCTGGCATTTCCAGATCATTCAAATTCTTGAATCGATTCGGAAAATCCTTTGGTGACTGCAGGTTTAAGCAGTACTCTCGCAAACCATTGTCTGTGAAAGAGAGTCCCATATTTTCCACACGGGTGTACTGAGAACATTTTTCTCCCAATGTCTTCCATGTATATTTCCAATTTTCCAATAAAAGTGGACACTGCACATTTGCCTGGATTAAATTGAAATTCTCACTCTGCAGTTTCATATTTGAATTATTCATTTTGTCGTACAGGTCGGCTAGCTATGCCACATCTCCACATTAAAGTTCAGTCTTGTTTTCCCAAGTTTTTGTAGGCTTTGAGCAAAAGTTCAATCACAGTATCGAAGAGATCAAAGAAACGTTTTAAGCAGCAGCTTCTTGGCAGCCAACACACTTCAGTGTGAAGAAGCAAGTATTCAAACTCTTCATTGTTATCTTGGCATAACTGGCAAAATATTCTGAAATATAATGCTTGAGCTTTAAACTTGTTAGCAGATATTGCAAGAGTCATGCTGGGGGTTGGGGGAGCTGCTGGCTGAGGTTTTAGGCTGCAAGAGGTTGAGGATAGATGATACAATAGATTGCAAACAAACTTGGACTTTCTTTTTTCACAAATGCCACTAAACCAGAAAGGTGATCTGTCATATATGGTACTCCATCTGTGCATAAGAAATCATTTTCCTAACCAGAATACTTTTATCCTCAATATACATTTTGAGCTCATCATAGATTGACTTTCCCTTGATATTTTTCTCTTCTTACAAAATAATCTAATCATAAGCTTTTCTATTTTTAATAAACTGTACATATGTCATTAAAATGCCTCATTGTTTTGCACAGCTGACTCATCCAGTTGTATCCTAAAATCTGTTTTCTGCAGCTATCTGCATAGTGATACTCAATGTTTTCACTCATTTCTTCAATACAATGAACAAGTTATTATTCAGAGGGATTGATTTAAAAATATTGATATTCATTTTGAGAACAGTGGTAAGCACTTCTGATGCAGCAGGTATTATTAATCTCACCAATTATATGGGATTTTCCACATTTTACTATCAGTTTGGAAATGTTATAAGAAGTAACTAAATCACTATTAAGGTCATTTTTAGTTTTCTTGGCAAATGACTGGAGTGTGCAATGCATTTCAAATGTTTTTAATCTTCCGGAACTGAGTAATACCATAATTC
The DNA here is from genome assembly GCF_963921235.1 of Mobula hypostoma. NCBI lineage: Eukaryota > Metazoa > Chordata > Chondrichthyes > Myliobatiformes > Myliobatidae > Mobula > Mobula hypostoma. The sequence continues at coordinate 29,354,465 of NC_086113.1, forward strand.
GCCTTTTCAGGGTGTCTTTTATGGAAGTGTTCCTGCAATCTTGATGTTTTCATGTCTTCATTAGATAGTGCAATATTGCAAATAAGACACGTGACGCTGCTGATCTGGGGGGAATGGAATAAGACCACACTCCAGGTATGTAACATTGTATTGAATATTTGAACACCTTGGAATCCTCAGGGTCAGCAGATTCGCTGATTGACTATCTCACTGTTTGGTTCCGGCCGCTGCTATATTGTTGCACAACCTGTTTTCCTGTAGATCTGTTGAGAAAGTTGAGGAGATGTACTTGACTTAACAACTGTTAAATTACATGAGCTTGTGCTCTGCTGCGAATCAAGGGAAATTGTTGGACCCCTGGTTGCTACTTTATGCACCCCCTGGTTGGGTAAGGTTGTATGAGATTGCTGAGTTTCAGACATATTGTGATGACAAGTGCTCACCAACTACAGAGCTATGGTTCTTCCTGTGTTTAGTGCCTCAACTTTTTTCTTTTTTGGAAGTGCCTGCTCTATCAGCGTTTGGCCATGCCTCAAATTAGGGTGTCGCTAGCTGTACCCACTCAAGAATATTCATCACCCCCTAAAGACTTCTATTTCCCTTAACACCCACTTCGGACACATAACCAAGATCTGTTATTAAAAGATTTTTTAAAAATTGCCACCAAATCAAAGTCTCACTAAAAGGGTAATAGTCTCCATATCATCGCTAACGCCATGCTAAAACTTGTGGAGTGACAGATCAAGTCGACAGGTCTTTACGGCTACTGTTAGGAAAGAATGAATGCAATCACCACTAATGTTGGCTCCACAATTGCCATCAGCTCAGGTGTACCACAAGCTGTGTGCTCAGCTCCTGCTCTGCTCGTTTTATACTTATGACTGTGAGACTAAGCACAGCTCCAATGCCATATTCAAGGTTGGTTACAACGCCACTGACATTGGCTGAATCAAAGGTGGTGTTCAATTAGCAAATAGGAAGGAGATTGAAAATCTGGCTGAGTGGTGCCCCAACAGCAGCCTCTCCCACAATGCCAGCAAGACCAAAGGGCTAATTATTGACTTCAGGAGGAAACTGAAGGTCCACGACCCAGTACTTATTGGGGGATCAGAGATGGAGAGTGTCAGCAACTTCAAATTCTTCTGTGTTTTTCGTTCAGTGGATCTGTCCAGCGTGAAAGTGCCATTACAAAGAAAGCGTGGCAGCACCTCTACTTTCTTAGAAGTTTCTGAAAATGACATGCTGAATCTGAAACTTTGATAAATTTCAATAGATGTGTAGTGGAGAGTATATTGACTGGTTGCATCACTGCCTGGTATGGAAACACCAATGCCCTAATAGTGGCCACTGAGTGTATGTCTCTAATTTTAACAAAAGAGAGATGTCAGAGCTTTAAAATGGATAGGAAAACCTAGGAATTAGCTAAACAAAGAACTGACATGAATGGGCTTTGAATGGTAGTGTATTAACATTTAAAAGCAAGGTAACAAATGCTCTATTTTAAAGTTGAACTCAATAGAATACAACACAATGGTCATTGTGAAATTGAGGATTAAGGTCAGTATAGTTAAGAAATCATATTACTAGAACATAACTAAAAACAAAATTACTACTGTAATTTAATTGTGTATTATGGTATGAAAGAATGACAAAGGAATATAGAATATCTGTGCTTAATAAAAGGAAAAATACAGGAAAATTCAAGGTTATCATTGGTAACATAGAATTTGATGGATAGGAGGACAAATTCTAATAATTGGGTTGGGTTTTCCCCCTATTTTGGGTTGCAAAATATCTGCCTGCAAGCCATTTGCAAACAAACTGTGGCAGTGGTTAACAAGTGAAACTAGCCACTGAGGGGTGTAGTTCATTGGTTAGAAGACAGTGATTCTGGTCTGTGCAGCACTCCCCTCCAGCATTGACTAAAGCAAGTAAGTGAAGATGTGTTACTAGATCTGAGAATTGTGATTGATGCAGAGGTGGTTGACAAAGATGAGAACACCCTGGCAAAGAATGCTGCTACTATGTCGACTCAGGCCTAGGGGGCCGGCGTTGGGCAAAAAGGCAACCAATGACCGTATCATAACTTTGGGATAAACATTTAGAAGTTTGTAAATTTGACAAAGACCAATTGATAGTGGATCATTCCTTGGGATTCATTGTCAGAGGATTGTGTTGTACTGATGAGATGGTTGAGGTTTTTAATATAACAATATTTTTAAAGCTTTCAGGGACTTACCACGAGTAGTTTCTCTCACTTTGACTGTAAATTCACAGAATATCCACTGTATAGACTGCCGTGAAGTCAGATATAACTGGCACATGAAGAAATTCTAGCCTCCTCTACAAAGAAAAACCAAGATCAGTTTTATGGGAATGACCAGTATATCTAAAGGCAATTCTCTGCATATGCAAGGATTTGAAATACCATGCCTCAAAGCAAAAGAAACAGACCTACAGAGGTCCAGATTTTAAAATCTGGACAGTTAGAGAGCATAGGGGACCCATCAGTTCATAATAACCTTACGACAAGCTGATTTTTCAGTTCTGGCAATGTTTTCTGTGGCCCACACCCAATATTCGGCTCTGCAGGGAGCGAAAAGCAGAGCTGACCTTCTGAAGGATGTTGGTGTTGGACATCTGCTGAAAGGAAATCTCCTCAAAGACCTCCCTGGTACAACTTGCTACAAGCTGGCATATCCATTGTGCCTATTTCTATTAAATGAGATTGATATTTGCTTGTTGACTATTTCCATTCTGGCGATGTCAGTTGATTTAATGTGCCTGCATACATTGAATCAGGGCTCCATGTACATGACTTTGAAGTTGGGTTATCTGAAGCCACAGTGGGATCCCTTAGTGGGGGGGTAAGACACAAGATATACCTTCAAAGCCTATATCTGTGCATTTTTTTAGTTTGCATATTATATTGTGAAAAGTAATGCTTATTCATGTATAGGCACTTGTGGGTTTATTAACAACCTGCAACCTGCAGACTATTGTCTTCAACATTAAAAAGTAATAGAGCCCTTGAAATGTAAAGGCAATGAAATAATGAATATAATGACTAGTATGCTTAAGGTGCACTGTAATGTCTTATTGCATATTAAATTTGATGGATAATGTCAGAAATGAAAGGCAATCTTGTTTCATGCTTCCTTTCACTCTACACTATACTATTTTAATCTCTATTGGCTTCCCCAACAATTAAGCCTGCTGTTCTAACCCTTCAATCTTGATCTTGTGCTGATTTTTCTGCTAATGTACAGCCACAAACAACACTCTAACTAACTTCTCATCACCATTCACGTTCTTCTTTCCTCCTTTGGCATGTAGCTACTTAGTTGAGATTTACTTCACCTCTGTAAAACTTCCATCTTCAGCAATTCATTTCTCAATTCTTTTCCTTTTGCTGACCTTTGCTCCTGAATTTTATTTCATTTTCGGTAGCCTTCTAAAATTGCAACTAATACATTGGACAAACCCCTTATTTCTTTAAAAACAAGTAGAATTGCCACTGGTTTCATGTAATATGGATTTGGGGACTTTTGTTGACTAACATCCCAGTGGAATGTTGGATCATGAACACAAAGGGAACTGATGGCATTTATCTCTTGGCTGTGAAGTGAGATCCAGACTCACTAACGGATCTTGTCACTGGAAGTCTAATGTCAAAAACTGAACTTGCTGAGAATTCTTCCAATATTGCACTGAGGAATCTTCTCTTTAGGACTGGTATTAGATCACAGTCATTTCAATATGCAATATGACTTGAGTTTCTTTGTTATTTGAGTTTAAATTTGTTTCCATTTACTGTAGTACATCTGTTCTGAATATAGGTATGGTAGGACAGTGGTTAGCATAAACTTTTACAATGCCAGCGATTAGAAGTTCGGGGTTCAATTTCTTATGCTGCTTGTAAGGAGTTTGTACGTTCTTCTGGTGAATGCATGGGCTTCCTCCAGTTTCCTCCCACATACCAATCACATACAGGTTAGGGTTAGTAAGTGATGGGAATGCCATGTTGGTGCCGGAAGCATGGCAACACTTGTGGGCTGCCCCCAACTTATCCTCTATGTTGGTCATAAGCCCAAAGACTCATTATGTTTGATGTACATATGACATCTCCATCTTTAAACTCTGAATACAATACAGGCCTTGACACAAGGCAGAGCTCTGTGCTAAACTTGTTATCAATGAGCCACTGCAGTGGCTGAAGCCCTCCTGGCCCAGACTGCAAGGTACAGAAGGCCACAGATCAGTACCCAGCCCCAGGCAGAGGCTCTGGGGAACAGGGTGGAGTAGGGTTCATGCACTGCCAGCTATAGGAATGGTGGGTTGAGGATGAACTGAGAAATCCATTCTTTCCTGGTGCTTTGTTATGAATTAGCCAAAATTAAATTCAAATGCTGATCACTTGTGTAGATAACAGATGCACAGTTGTGATATAATCACTCCAGCATTCTCCAAATTGAAATTTTCAACAGACCTGGATTGATTTTCTTTAATCTCTTAGTTGAACGAAGCATAAATAATTGGGCAGAGGCAACAATCCTAATGTGGAAAGATGTGAATGATGAAAGAAAATTGAGCAATTGTTGAATGAGAAGGATATTTGATTAGGGATAAACATGGAATCCTCAGTCAATATTGGAATGGTTTGATGTAATTGAATGACTAGGCACTAAAGGAAAGTGATAATCTTGTATTTGAGACAACACTGAATTGATACGTACTGCAGTGCTGGGAAGGTCTTAATGCATGCTTAACAATGATAGTAGATGGCTTACCAGTTTAATGTGTAAACAAATTGCTGGAAACAGTAGGCAGGCCCCTTTTGGTCAGGACTGAAATAAAGTAAGTTAGCTTTTAGTTAAACTGGGGGGGAAAGGTGTGCCGAACAAAGGGAATATCTTTTGATAGGAGTGTGAATGGTGGTGGCAACGGTCACAGTAAACTTCTTTGTGAAACAAGATTCAGTGGTAAGATTGTGGGTTGTGCCCAGGAGGCCTGTTACATACCTCATGGGTATCTTGTGACTGTCTTATGAGCATGATGTAATTGAGTATCTGATGAGCATGATGTAATGGTCTTGTGGAGGTCACATAATGTAATTTTCCCGCCAATGTGAGGTCACGTGATGCCATGTTCTCAGCAGGTATATAAGGGGAGACCCCTGGTGTGACGCAGTTAGTTTTTCCAGTAGAGTTTTAAGTTTAGTTCGTTATTTAATTTGTCAGATACTCCGTTATGCTGCGTGTTCGTCTTATGACACAGTTTCATTTTGAAGTGGAGTTCTACTTTCTATTGTAAGTAGTATTGGAGAGTGAAGACCTTAACAAAGTACAGGAATTCGCTGAGTCAAGTAAAGCTGATATCATTTGGAAGTTTTGGAGGTGATTGACCTTTTATTGAATCTTCATTCAAGAAAAAGTGAGCTGCATCTGAGATATCCTCTGCTAAATCAGGAAGGATTGCACAATGTCTATTCTCCATGTAGTTGATGTTTAGAGATCTCTTGTAGGATGTCAGGGATAAATTTGTCCCGGTGAGGAAAATAAAGAATGGGTGACAAGTGAGGTGGAAAATCTAGTCAGGTGGAAGAAGGCAGCATACATGAGGGTTAGGAAGCAAGGATCAGATGGGTCTATTGAGGAATATAGGGAAGCAAGAAATGAGCTTAAGGGGCTGAGAAGAGCAAGAAGGGGGCATGAGAAGGCCTTGGTGAGTGGGGTAAAGGAAAACCCCAGGCATTCTTCAATTGTGTCAAGAAAAAAAGGATGACAGGAGTGAAGGTAGGACCAATTAGAGATAAAGGTGAGAAGATGTGCCTGGAGGCTGTGGAAGTGAGCGAGGTCCTCAATGAATACTTCTCTTCGGTATTCACCAATGAGAGGGAACTTGATGGTGAGGACAATATGAGTGAGGTTGATGTTCTGGAGCATGTTCATATTAAGGGAGAGGAGGTGTTGAAGTTGTTAAAATACATTAGGACAGATAAGTCCCCGGGGCCTGATGGAATATTCCCCAGGCTGCTCCACGAGGCAAGAGAAGAGATTGCTGAGCCTCTGGCTAGGATCATTATGTCCTTGTTGTCCACGGGAATGGTACTGGAGGATTGGAGGGAGGCAAATATTGTTCCCTTGTTCAAAAAAGGTAGTAGGGATAGTCCGGGTAATTATAGACCAGTAAGCCTTACGTCAGTAGTAAGAAAGCTGTTGGAAAAGATTCTTAGAGGTAGGATCTATGGGCATTTAGAGAATTACGGTCTGATCAGGGACAGTCAGCATGGCTTTGTGAAGGGAAGATCATGTCTAACAAGCCTGATAGAGTTCTTTGAGGAGGTGACCAGGCATATAGATGAGGGTAGTGCAGTGGATGTGATCTGTATGGATTTTAGTAAGGCACTTGACAAGCTTCCACACCTTAAATAGATTTATTCGGAAAGTCGGAAGGCATGGGATCCAGGGAAGTTTGGCCAGGTGGATTCAGAATTGGCTTGCCTGCAGAAGGCAGAGGGTGGTGGTGGAGGGAGTACATTCAGACTGGAGGATTATGACTAGTGGTGTCCCACAAGGATCTGTTCTGGGACCTCTACTTTTCATGATTTTTATTAACGACCTGGATGTGGGGGTAGAACAATGGGTTGGCAAGTTTGCAGACGACATAAAGTTTGGTGGTGTTGTGGATAGTGTATAGGATTGTCAAAGTTTGCAGAAAGACATTGATAGGATGCAGAAGTGGGCTGAGAAGTGGCAGATGGAGTTCAACCCGGAGAAGTATGAGGTGGTACACTTTGGAAGGACAAACTCCAAGGCAGAGTACAAAGTAAATGGCAGGATACTTGGTAGTGTGGAGGAGCAGAGGGATCTGGGGGTACATGTCCACAGATCCCTGAAAGTTGCCTCACAGGTGGATAGGGTAGTTAAGAAAGCTTATGGGGTCTTAGATTTCATAAGTTGAGGGATAGAGTTTAAGAGTCGCAATGTAATGGTGCAGGTCTATAAAACCCTAGTTCGGCCACACTTGGAGTACTGTGTCCAGTTCTGGTCGCCTCACTATAGGGAGGATGTGGAAGCATTGGAAATGGTACAGAGGAGATTTACCAGGATGCTGCCTGGTTTAGAAAGTATGCATTATGATCAGAGATTAAGGGAGCTAGGACTTTACTCTTTGGAGAGAAGGAGGATGAGAGGAGACATGATAGAAGTGTACAAGATAATAAGAGGAATAGATAGAATGGATAGCCAGCACCTCTTCCCCAGGGCACCACTGCTCAATACAAGAGGACATGGCTTTAAGGTAGGGGGTGGGAAGTTCAAGGGGGATATTAGAGGAAGGTTTTTTACTCAGTGGTTGGTGCGTGGAATGCACTGCCTGAGTCAGTGGTGGAGGCAGATACACCAGTGAAGTTTAAGAGACTACTAGACAGGTATATGGAGAAATTTAAGATGGGGGGGGGTAGATGGGAGGCAGTGTTTGAGGGTCAGCACAACATTGTGGGCCGAAGGGCCTGTACTGTGCTGTACTATTCTATGTTCTAGGAAAAGGTCAGTTCCTTTAAACCATTTTATTTCTGTCATTGTGAATCCTGCGAACAAGGCAGGTTCCGGCTGGGATCAGTAGTAACGTCACGTCTTCAAGGAATTCTTTACTTCAGGAAAGTTTCTCCTAATTGACTGTGTAAATCTCTTGGACTTTTGAATTTACCATTCTAAGAACTGTTTTTGAATTTACCACTTTAAGAACTGTTTTCACATTTACCCTTTTAAGAACTGTTCCACAGTTGCCATATAGCAGTTAACTTCCAGTTAAGTAGTGGTTTAAATACATTTCACTATTTTTGAGTAGAATTTAATAAATGTTTGTTTTTATAAAACCTGACTTAATTCTATATTCACTGTTGCCGGTCACGTGACATAATTTGGGGGCTCGTAAGGATTGTACCAATTTTGAGCTTAAGTGCTTGTTTAATTATCAACCTGATTTGGAAATGGGTAATACCCAATTCTCTTGTTTGATTGGTCTGTGGGTGGTATTCCGCAGCAATGAATATTGATGACTTTATCAAATCACCAGACCCAGAGTTTTTAGCGAAGGCGAGAAAGGGTGATGTATCCAAGATTGCTAGAAGGTTGGATCTTAAAGGAATTATGAAGGTTACAACAAAGCCTGTAATTCACAGAGAAATTGTGGAACATTATATAAGTTCGGGAAAGTTTGATGATGAGGTGTTAGAGAGGTTTCCAATGAGTACACTGGAAATGCAGTTACATCTTGTTTGATAAAGTTTGAGAAATTTAAAGCGGAAATGGCTGAAAGAGAGGCAAATTAAAAGAGGGCGTTTGAGCTAGCAATGGAGAAATTAAGGGTGGAAAATCAGTCCTCTGGTTCTAGGAAACAGTTCGTTGCTAGTCGAGAAGTTATTTTGGCTCCTCCATTTAATGAAACAGAAGTGGACAAATATTTCCAACATTTTGAAACTACTGCTCTGCGTTTAGGGTGGCCGAAAGATAGATGGCCAATGATGCTACAAAGTGTAGTTAGAGGCAAGGCACAACAACCTTATACAGTTTTAACTGCTGAGCAAGCACTTGATTATGATATTGTGAAGCAGCATATATTGTAAGCGTATGAACTGGTTCCAAAAGCGTATAGAGAAAGATTCAGAAATGTGAAGAAATCTGTGGATAAAACTTAAGTGGAATTTGCCTATGAGAAATCTGTGTGTTTTGAGAGATGGGTTTCCTATAAAAATGTGAATGGGGAGTATAATAAATTAAAAGAGTTGATTTTACTGGAGGAATTTAAAAGCATGCCTGTTGAAGTGAGGACATACTTAAATGAAAGGGACAATGCTATATTGCAGGACTCTGCTAAATTCGCTGATGAGTATGCTTTAATTCATAAGAGTAAATTTTCTCCAGGTAGAACTTTTAAAAGCAAAAATAGTACAGAAAGTCAAGGTAAACCAGAAATTAGATCTGATATCAGTGAGAAAGGTAAGGATGAAGGGAGACATGTGAAGGAAAGACCTTTTCGTCCTATTTGTAGTTATTGTAAGAAACCTGGACATGTGATAGCTAACGGTTTTCGATTGAAAAAGAAAGAGAAAGAAGCAGTCCCAGATGCTTGTGTTCATCATATTGAAACACCTGTAAATGCACAGAGTTCGATAAATACCAATGAAGCTTTGTCAGAGTCTGACCAAGTTAGGACGGCATATGAACATTTTATAACCGAAGGATTTGTATCCTTTAAAGCGGGATCCAATCCAGTACGAAATAAGAATACTTAGAGACACTGGAGCTTCTCAATCACTAATGTTAGACAGTGTTCTAAAGTTTAGTGATGAGTCTGACATTGGTGAGATAATCTATATACGAGGAGCCTGAATAGGAACATTTTCATAAAAACTCATGTTGTGAGAACACACATGTACCTTTTTTATCTGAGAAAGTTGGTGAAGCTGTGATCTTATTGTCAATAAACTCTGTCAGACAAATAAGTGTGTACCTTTTCAAGGAAGAAGCAGATAAGCAAATGGCTAATATGATGGGGCATAATCTTAAAGGTGTTTGGAGGCGAGTCTGGGAGGTGAGTGTCAGAGGTAAGTTTTTTGATACAATGATGGGTGCATGAAATATGCTGCCAGGGTTGACGGTAGAGACAGATGCCTACAGACATGAATGAAAGAAAAAATGGAGGGCTATGTGTGAGGGAAGAGTTGTATTAGTCCGTGAGCTAGTAGGGTTGGTTGGTTGGTTGGTACCATCTGAGGGGAATAATGCTCATAGCGATTTTTGGCAAGGTATACATCTCTAGAGTTAGAAAATATGTGATAACATTGCTCAAGTGGTAGCTTTATTACTTCAAATAAGTAATCACTTTTTGTATGTATTCCATATTAACATCAGTACAGCAGAAAATGTTAACCCCTCCCCCCACCTGTAAAAAAACTTCATTTGGAGAGATTTCTGGAGTTTTATCGATGTCATGATATTTTCCATATTGTTGTATCAAATCAGTGCAATCTTAAGCTTTTGTCAAAGCATATAGAATTACAGTACAATATTTCAAATGTGAGGGCTCCACATGGCCATAACCTAGGCCCCATTTGGTTGTAAAATGAATATATTTAATCAAAGACTGCTTTCCATACTTCGTTTTCCATACTATCATAACCTATTAATAATCATAATTTTCCAAGTCTTCCACACCTTCCACATCTTCATCAGAACTTTCCACACTCTCTGAGGTGGATGCCTGGTTCTCACAGACTGCCAGTCTACACATGTCAGTACATCTGAGACCATTTGCAAAATACATACATCTTGGGAGTGAACATTTTTTGGACAATTACAGGCCAGTAGATCCAGGATGGCATCGGGTGCTGGCTGGCCTTCCATCCAGTGTACCACCAACTGTTCAGCTTCCTCTTCTCTCTCCATCTTCCACCTTCTGCCAACAGGGCTTGGCACTTGTGGGTCCTTCTCCAAACATCTTCTCCATATACCAGCCTGGTAGCTGGCTTGCTGTGCATGTTTTGTTAAGCAGTCCTTGCATGGTGGGAGTTGATGACTTTCGATTTCACCTGTTTTGACACAGAAAAGGTGATACCTGAGCTCATTGACCTTGGTGGTCGATGCTTTTGGGGCATACAGGAGACGTGTAAATGCCTCTAGTTTGTCCATCAGTTCTGGGGAGAGGCCCCATTCCTGACTCAACTCTAAGAATGTGCCCTAAGTTTCCCTGTTGCTGGTCAGAAGATTTAGGGCACTTGTCTTCCTTTTGCCTACAAAAGCGCTTACAGTGTCACGTCCTGTATATGCGTGCAACCCGATGAGAGCCCTACAAACCTCTGTGCCAACAATGGCAGCAACCTTCCTGATGTCTACAAGCCTTGTACGGGTTCTGGTTCCACATTTCTGGAACAATGGGGCCTCAATCTTGTCACAAAATGCTAAAGACATGATAAAGACTTCTGTGTCTTCTGAGCAGATCACTACAGATTGGTATCCCTGTCTTGTGGCATGGGCAGCATGGAGAAGTAGGTGGCTATCTGCTTGCTGACACTGAAGAGCAGACACCTCACTCTCTTGAGATATGATTCTGTAACATTTGTCATTCACAGCTGCATACAGAATCTTCTGCTGCAGCTTTGCTCTGTATTCCGCCTTCCTCCATTCATGGACTATGAAGCTAATGAGACTATTTTTGTTTCTGACTTTGGTCAGGAAGCTCCTGCACTGCCTCACCATCTGTGTGCCTGTGATACCTTGCAACTCATGACCAGTCTCTTCACCCCACAGAGATCTTCCACTATTCTTGATATAGAGTTCTCCCTGTATTTGTCGAACACAACATCTATTCTGCTACTCTGACTGCCTTCCCTCAGAGCCATACCCAGAATTGTTGTGGCAACATCTCTGATAGTAACTTGATCACCTTTCACTCTTTGGACCAAGTTCATTCCATTAACCACCGTAGCAGAGTTTCCTGAGAGTTTCTCTTCTACTGCTACATTTTTCTGCAAGGTTGTGGCTAAAGTAGCTTTATTTGTCTTTCTCAGCAATCCTTCTGGTGTGGACAGAGCCCAGGGCAATGGTCCAAGGGGATGAGAGAGGATATTGTCCATACATAGACTGCGCCCTTGTGCCATCACTATGATGCGTCTAAACAAAGACCTGTCTGCTTTCAAGATGATCGCCCTCCCATTTGATTTCACTTCTCTCTTCTTACATATATCACTGAATGTTTTCAGCTTGTTGGTTTTCATTGGGTCATGGAATTTCTTTGCTGGTGGGTCTTCCTCTAGTCTCTCAACCTTGTAGGTTGCATAGCATTGCTTACCAATCTCATATGCCTTCATCAGGTTGGAGGCGATGTCCTTGCAGGCTGCCTTTGCTGTAGAGATGTTAATGAGGTCCGGCTTCACTGAAAATGAGTTGACCCATTCATGTATGAGGTTAACCACTGCTGAAACTGCTTCCTCATCTTTCTGGGTTCTTGGCCACTGTAACTCCGCATGGCAAAGCCCTGATTTGTTGCCTTGCACCATCTCCCTTAACTGTCCCAGGAATGCACTGCGGTGCTCAGCTGTTATGTAGTAACGTTTAATAGCTCCAGCATTCAGGCTGAACCGTGATGTGCCTCCAGAAATCTGTGTGTCTTTGCTCACTGTGGTTCCAATAGCCCGGTCCACAGGGATCTGCCCAAAGGGGTTGTTACTTGACAGCTGCTCTGAGAATTGGCCTGTCTTGAAGGCCTCGTACACAGAAGGATTCTTCTCTGGGAGGTTCATCATCTGAGCAAGGTAAGGGGACAGGTACCTGGCATAATTCATCTTATCATACGCAAAGCACCATGGGATCATGGTTCTCATAGCACAGAGGTGCAACTCCCAGTCCCCCTCACAGAAAGCTACCACCGCTGCAATGCTATCACATATTTTCTAGCTCTAGGGCTGTATACCTTGCCAAAAATTACTATAAGAATTATTCCCCCCAGATGGTACCAGTGGCCCAAATTTGGGGTCCTGGCTCACAGACTATATTGACTTTAGAGTAGATTAAAAGATCAACACAGAATCATGGCTGAAGGATTTGTACTGTTCTATATTCTATGCTCTCAGAGCCTCCTGCTGTTGAGTGGAAGTAAGGGTAGTACTTCTGTGGGGAAGAAGAACTATTTGGAATCAGGGAATCAGAAACTTTTGAAGTGGCAGAGGATATTGTAGCCCATCATGATGTAAATGGGAAGGGACTGGACCTTGGTGAAAAGGAGCTGAGGTAGGAATAAATATTCAGGGGGGGCAAGAGAAAACTGGTTAGTCTATCTTGCATCCTGTCTGGAGGTTTAAGTGGGCTGTGAGGGACTGGGGCACAGCAAGTTTGGAAACTGGACGAAGACTTCCTGAAGAAATAAAGTCCATGATTGAGGGAAGAAATGATGGCCAGGTGTTTGATTGTGGTCATGATTCAGAGGAAGCTATGAGAATGTGTCTGAGAGCTAACATTTGTCGTCTGAGATTACAATGGAGCCATCCATTTCAATCTTGTTGTAGAATCAAGTGTGATTCTGAATGAGCAGAGTGCTATTATTTTGGATGAAGATTTATTTGCCTTTGTTCGGGGAATAAGAAAAATCAAAAAATTTGTAATTGGCACTTAATAGATCAACAGAATGAGGCTAGAGGGAGTTCCAGGTGGGTTGGGAATTTAATAGACTGAAGAAAGAATCCATAATCTGCGGTGAAAACTCGCTAATAAAACAGACTTGGGTCAAGGACAGCAGAAAGAGTGCTACATATTGGGCAAGGAATTCATTACGACAGTAGAGCTTCAACTCCCAAGTCTGAATACAATTTGCTTTGGATCACGGAAGGAAATATCAGATGGGTAAACACTTTGAAGGTGGGACTTGGTGGAGAAATGTGATTGAAGATTGGGAAAAGCAAATTGGGAGATAGATCAGGAGTCTAAAAACTGAGTTACAAAGATAGCTTTGAGTTGTGAGCATACTATATTGGTGCTGGAAGCATGTTGAAATTTGCAGATTGTCCAGCACAATCTGCATTGATTTGATGCAATTTTTTTTCACTGTATGCTTTGTACATGTGACAAATAAAGTTAAGCTTTAATCTTTACCTGTTTTTGAATAAAAGGAATGTCTTATTTTCAGCTAGTGTTAATGTTAGTATGATGTTACACACATCAAAGCTGCTGGTGAACACAGCAGGCCAGGCAGCAACTGTAGGAAGAGGTGCAGTCGATGTTTCAGGCCGAGACCCTTCGTCAGGACTAACTGAAGGAAGAGCTAGTAAGAGATTTGAGACGGGGAGGAGGAGATCCAAAATGATAGGAGAAGACAGGAGGGGGAGGGATAGAGCCAAGAGCTGGACAGGTGATAGGCAAAAGGGGATACGAGAGGATCATGGGACAGGAGGTCCGGGAAGAAAGACAAGGGGGTGGGGGGACCCAGAGGATGGGCAAGAGGTATATTCAGAGGGACAGAGGGAGAAAAAGGAGAGTGAGAGAAAGAATGTGTGCATAAAAATAAGTAACAGATGGGGTACGAGGGGGAGGTGGGGCCTTAGCGGAAGTTAGAGAAGTCGATGTTCATGCCATCAGGTTGGAGGCTACCCAGACGGAATATAAGGTGTTGTTCCTCCAACCTGAGTGTGGCTTCATCTTTACAGTAGAGGAGGCCGTGGATAGACATGTCAGAATGGGAATGGGATGTGGAATTAAAATGTGTGGCCACTGGGAGATCCTGCTTTCTCTGGCGGACAGAGCGTAGATGTTCAGCAAAGCGGTCTCCCAGTCTGCGTCGGGTCTCGCCAATATATAAAAGGCCACATCGGGAGCACCGGACGCAGTATATCACCCCAGCCGACTCACAGGTGAAGTGTTGCCTCACCTGGAAGGACTGTTTGGGGCCCTGAATGGTGGTAAGGGAGGAAGTGTAAGGGCATGTGTAGCACTTGTTCCGCTTACACAGAGGGAGATCAGTGGGGAGGGATGGGGGGGACGAATGGACAAGGGAGTTGTGTAGGGAGCGATCCCTGTGGAATGTGGGGGGGGGGGCGGGAAAGATGTGCTTAGAGGTGGGATCCCGTTGGAGGTGGCGGAAGTTACGGAGAATAATATGTTGGACCCGGAGGCTGGTGGGGTGGTAGGTGAGGACCAGGGGAGCCCTATTCCTAGTGGGGTGGCGGGAGGATGGAGTGAGAGCAGATGTACGTGAAATGGGGGAGATGCGTTTAAGAGCAGAGTTGATAGTGGAGGAAGGGAAGCCCCGTTCTTTAAAAAAGGAAGACATCTCCCTCGTCCTAGAATGAAAAGCCTCATCCTGAGAGCAGATGCGGCGGAGACGGAGGAATTGCGAGAAGGGGATGGCGTTTATGCAAGAGACAGGGTGAGAAGAGGAATAGTCCAGATAGCTGTGAGAGTCAGTAGGCTTATAGTAGACATCAGTGGATAAGCTGTCTCCAGAGACAGAGACAGAAAGATCTAGAAAGGGGAGGGAGGTGTTGGAAATGGACCAGGTAAACTTGAGGGCAGGGTGAAAGTTGGAGGCAAAGTTAATAAAGTCAATGAGTTCTGCATGCATGCAGGAAGCAGCGCCAATGCAGCGAAGGAAAAGTGGGGGACAGATACCAGAATAGGCACAGAACATAGATTGTTCCACCAAGCCAACAAAAAGGCAGGCATAGCTAGGACCCATATGGCAGCAACTTTGATGCATGTTGCTTGAATTTCCAGCACCTGCAGAATTCCTGTTCTTTAGTATGATGTTAAGCTGGATTTAGTTGTAATAATAAATCTTTTCTGCATTCAGCATTTTTTTTAAGTCGGTAGTCAGTTCAACCACAAAAGTTCCAGATTATGCATGGTGAAAGATTAACTGGTAAAGATCATGCAAGATGTTGGTACCTTTTTATATTAAAAAAGATCTGTCAAAATGAAAGCAAAGTTTCTTTCACATTCCCCAGGCTGTCAGTGATGAGCACCAGGACTGGAATCTGAATTCAGTAAAGATCAAGAGTCAAGGGCACTTAGTATATCTGCCAATTCCACAGAACAGCTTGCTAATCCTTCCTTCAGGCTGTGTATGATCACAATACTGTAACAAATTTCTTCATGTATTCAGTGGAGGAAAGGGGATTGTACTGTTTGTGAGTAATAAATTATGACTGAAATAAGTCCAATAGTTCAGTTAATCTTGCTGTCTGGTCTACTTCTTGATACCTGCCCAATGGAACATACCATACTATTTCTGAACAACGTCCATTTCCTGAAAGATCACTGATACAAAGCAGTAGTATTTTCTTGGAGATGCAAGAAACTGGAGATGCTGGAATCTGGAGCAACAAACAATCTGGGGAAAATTTTAAAAAACTCAGTGGGCAGGGAAAGATGTTTCAGCTCAAAATTTGCATTAGGACAGAGTGTTGAGAGGGAAGGTGGCCAGTGCAAAGGAGGGGAATGGTGTGATGACAGTCAGTAGGAGATTAGTGAACTGAGAAGTGAAGAAAGACACATGGTCACCAAGTGGAGAGGGAAGAAGCAGTCAGGTGGTCGGAGTTGGTAACGTATGATGAAGGTGACATTGGTTAAGTATGGCTTGGATTAACGAACAGAAACGGGAATTGGAAATAGGAAGGAAACAAGAATCAGGAAGGGGTAGGGAAAGTAGATATAACACAGTCAATCATGGGTAAAGATCTTCCCACCATTGAGTACATCTGCACATAGCACTGTCAGAGGAAAGCAATATCCATCATCAAGGACCTCCACCATTCAGGTCATGTTCTCTTCTCGCTGCTGTTATCAGGAAGAAGGTACAGGAGCCATGGGTCCCACACCATCAGGTTCAGGAACAGTATTGTCCATCAACCATCAAGCTCTTGAACCCGAGGGGATAACTTCACTCAACTTCACTTGTCCCATCACTGGATTGTGCCCACGAAAATGGGCTCTCTTTTAAGGACTCTTCATCTCATGTCCTCGATCTATTACTTATTTATTATTTTTCTCTTTTGTATTTGCACAGTTTTAAATTTTTACACATTGGTTGTTGCCCACCTCTTGGGTGTGATTTTCATCGATTATATTGCATTTCTTGTAGGTATTGTGATTGTCCGCAAGAAAAAGAATTTCAAAATTGTATATGGTGACGTAAATGTACTTTGCTAATAAATTTGGACAGTATGCTTCCATACTCCTGCCAAGGATGATTCAAAAAGCTGTGAGTAATTTGATGATCTTCTGAGGTTTCTCAGTGTGATAGCTTTTTAAAAAATTTATAGCTCAATTGTCAGTGGCAAGACCACCAGTAATGCCCATGAGGAGGAGGGGTGAGTCAGCTGACTTTCTGCAGTCTTACTTGACCACTCTTGTGGCCAGAGAATTCCAGGATCCCTTCAGCAACAGTGAAAGAATGTTAGTTGGAATACTTCATGAATTTCTGATTGTTATACACCAGACTTGAAGCTGAAAGTGTTTTATTTTGTATTTGCTGCCCTTGTCCTGCTTAGTAGTAGAGGCTAACAGTTTGGGAAATGGTGTCAGGGTGGATGAGCATTGTATATTTTGTGGTCTTGATGTGTGCTGCAGCCACCATATCACTGCTGGAGGGAAATAATGTTTAGAATAGCAGCCCATATGCCGGTGAAGATATAATTACAAAATTGGTTTGCTTGGAGTATTATGTGTAAGTATAAGATTTTAAGAACACAGGAGTTTCTGCATACACTGGAAATTCAGAGGAACACAGGAATGTAGCAGGTGAGACAGTATCTATGGACAGGAATAAAGAGTCAATGTTTCAGCTGAGACCCTTTGGGTCTTTTGTGTGCTCTTTCAGAGTAAATTGTACAATAAGCATGTACATTTTGATGTACCTTGTGGAATGGCATTCTGGGCTGAAAATGACCTATGATGCTATGGCAGGGTTTTAAGAGATCTTGCCAAGGAGAACAGAATTCTGCTTCTTTTAAACACAACTCAAAGGCTTTAACAAAACACTAAGCTGTGTGAGGTCATAGTTTGAAATGTACCTTGTAATATTTTTTAAACTCATCAAGGACTGGCTCCTACTTGCTGTTGTGGGAGGAATAGACAGTTAATTAGTAAATTGGTTTATTATTGTACAGTGGCTGAAATTCAAATGATGGACTGTCATATCCACTTTTCGTACCCCTTCCTGATTCTTTTTTCCTTCCCCTTTTCAATCATCGTACATGTGTACAGTGAATAAACTTGTTTCATATCTTTTTCACTCACCCATGTCTAATGCAAATCTGAGAATGAACGAAAATATGAGTGCCCTCTAGTTGTTCTCATTAGTCAAATGACTTTGCAGTGATATTCAAGTTGAGTCAGCAGTAGAAGAAATGCAACTTGAAGGAATGATGGTTAATTGACATATCTTGGGACTGCAATCTCATTTTATAAGTGGATTGCCTTGGGTTTGATCAGCCTATAGCTTCTGGAGTTAATCCATTTTACTTAACAAGATTTTTCCAAAAATCTTTACAATTCAGGTGAATTTTAGTATTTGAGACACTATATTACACTTGCTCAAATCCACAATGGATCTTATTTTGGCTTGAACATCTGAAATGTTATTGGTGGTTGAAAGAAAACGAGAACAAACAAATGTAAAGGCCTGTGGTACTATAGGAAAGGCACCAGTATGGATAGAGAATTAGCAGACTGGCAGGAGGCAAAGAGTGGGAATAAAGATGACCTTTACTGGTTGCTTGTTGGTGACTAATAGTATTCTGCTGGGGTCTGTGTTGGAACTGCATCTTTTCATGTTACATGTTAATAATTAGGATGAAAGAATTGATTTCTTTGTTGCTAAATTTGCAGATGATGTGAAGATAAGTGGAGGGGCAAATAGTGTTGAGGATTAGGGAGTCTGCTAAAGGACCCAGACAGATTGGGCAAATCGGCCAAGAAATGGAATACAGTATCAGGAAGTATATGGTCAGGCACTTTGGTAGAAGGATAAAAGGCACAGATTACTACCTAAGTGGGGAGGAAATTCAAAAAGCGGATGTTCAAAGGGACTTGGAGTCCTTGAGTACACTGTCTTGTAAGTTACTCTCTCTGTTCTTATTTGCTTGTCTACTAGTGCATAGTATAGTAAGAATGGCTTCAGTGTAGTGTTGTATTGTGCAGGATGTGGGACGTCTCCAGTCTCCTAGGTAAGCACATCTGCAGCAGGTGCACCGAGCTGCAGCTCCTGAGAGAACGTATTAAGGAACTGGAGCCGCAGCTTGATCTTTGACTTGTGCGGGAGAATAAAGAGATAAAAACAGGAGCTACAGGGATGTATGTACCCTAGGAATGCAGAAGATGGGTAACTGGGTGGCTGTCAGGTGAAGGAGGGGGGAAACGTATAGGCAGTGCAGAGTAGACCTGTGGATATTCCCCTCATTAATACCTATATAGCTTTAGATGCTATTGAGGGGGACGACCTACTTGGGGGAGGGGGAGCCACAGTGACCGGTTCTCTGGCACTGAGTCTGGTGCTGTAGAACAGAGGTGAAGAGAACTGCGAATTTGATCGGAGATTCTTCAGTCAGAGGAACCGACGAGGTTCTTTGGGTATGATAGAGACATCCGGATGGTACGTTGCCTCCATGGTGCCAGGACATGTCCATGACATTCTCAAGGGTATCCCTGAGCAGCCAGAAGTCTTGATACTGTTACATAACTGGCAACAATGAATATCAATTGAGACAGGTTATATAAAAACAACCAAACATTTATTAAACATGGATAAACGATAAAGAAAAAAACAAACAAAAACTTTATCCGGAAGTTAACCGTTATGCAGCCGTACAACCACTCGGCACTGGTTCTTAAAGCATTAAATGCGAAAACAGTTCTTAAGGCGATAAAGTCAGATATAGTTCTTAAAATGGTAAATTCGAAAGTCCAACAGATTTATACGTTCAATTGGGAGAGACTTCTGGAGAAGGATTTCTTCACAGACGCGACTTTCCTGCTGGTTCTGTCCACAGAATTCAAGTGGCAGTCAATAAACAGTTTAAAACAACTGACCTTAAATTCTTTTAGAGACAGCAAACCTTTGCATGAATTCTTTGCTCTTTTTGACAAGAGTTATCTCAATGCAGGTCGCTACTCCTTCAACGAAAACTCAATAAGGTTGATCCTTTGTTAAACTGCCAAACGATGCCGACTCCTCTCGATCCTTCGGTCCTGTACTTCGATAAAGTCTTCACTCTCCCTTCTGCGACTGGAATTGAGTAAATCAGCACATCTAGCCAAAAGTTTCCAGTCCAATAATATTGTATCTTGCAATAGAACGCAACACTCCGTATTAAAAAAGAAACTGCGTCACAAAAACAAACACGCAACAGAAACGGAGACACAGCACGTTCTACCTGGAAATCTACAAACAAAAAAACTAACTGCGTCATCTCGGGTCGACCCTTATATACCCCTGGTGCACGTCATCACGTGACCTCACATCGGTGGGAAAATCACATCAGGTGAGCTCCAAAAGACCATTATGTCATTCTCACAAAAAAAAACCACAGATCTGCCTGAGCATGTAACAATACATATTGGCACCGATGATATAGATAGATTTTAGGGAGCTAGATAGAAAGCTGAAGAACAGGACCTCCAGGGTAGTAATGTCTGGATTGCTACCTGTACCACATGGCATTGAGGGTGATGATGGGATTTTTTGGCAGGAGAATGGTTGGCTGAGGAGCTGGTTCAGGGGGCAGATTCAATTTTTGGATCACGGGGATGTCTTCTGGGGAAGGTATGACCGATACAAAAGGGACGGTTACACCTGAACCTAAGGAGTCCAATATCCTTGTGGGCATGTTTGCTAGAGCTGTTTGGGTGAGTTTAAGTTAATTTGGCATGGGGATGGGAACCAGAATGGTAATGCTGAAGATGAGTCAGTTGGTTTACAAATAGAGGCAAAATGTGGTGAGACACCTAGCAAGGAATGGCTGATAGGGTAAAATTGCAGTCAACAAGATGAGTTGCAGTGTAAAAGATGTACAAAATTGAAATGAGTGAATATAGGAGGAAAAAGTATTATTGGAATGTGTGCCGTACACAGAAAGTCAATGAACTTGTAGCACAGTTACAGACTGGCAAGTATGATGCTTTCAGCATCACTGAATCAAGGCTGAAGGAAGGTTGTAGCTCGGAGCTTAATCTTTAAGGATACACTTTGTATCAAAAGGACAGGCAGGAAGGCCGAGGGGGTGGCATGGGTCTGTCCATTTTGGGGGGGGGGGGGGAAAATGAAGTTAAATCTTTAGACAAGATAACATAGTGTGAGAAGTTATTAAATTGTCATATATAGAGCTAAGAAACTGTAAGGGTAAACAGAACCTAATGGGAGTTTTATACAGATCCCCAAGCAGTAGTAAGAACGTAATCTACGATTTACAAGGGAGATAGAAAATTCATGCCAAAAGGGCAATGTTACAATAGTCATGTGGAATTTCAATATGCAGGTAGATTGGGGAAATCAGGTTGGTGTGGAAATCTAAGAGGGGGATTTTCTATAATGCCTATCAGCAGGCTTTTTAGAACAGCTCATGGTTGAGCCCACTAGGAGATCAGTTATTCTGGATTAGATGTTATGCAAAGAATCAGAATCGATTAGAGAGCGTAAGCTAAAAGATCCCTGAAGGTAAGTGATCATAAGATGATCAAATTTGCCCTGAAAGTTGAGAATGAGAAGCTAAAGTCAGATGTATCAGTATTACAGTGGAGTAAAGGGAATTAGAGGCATGAGAGAGGAGCTGGCCAGAGATGATAGGAAAAGAACACTGGCAGGGATGATGACAGAGCAGCAAGTCTGGAATTTCTGGAAGTAATTTGGAAGGCACAGGTTATATACTTCCCGAAGAGAAAGAAGTATTCTGAACACAAATGATACAAACAAGGCTAAAAGAGATGTCAAAGCCAAAGAGGGCATATAGCAGAAAAAAAATTAATGGGAAGTTAGAGGATTAGGAAGCCTTTAAAAACCAATAGAAACATAGAGCACAATACAGGCCCTTCAGTACAAAATGCTGCGCTGAACATGTACTTATTTAGACATTACCTAAAGGTTACCCACAGCCCTCTATTTTTCTAAGCTCCATGTACCTATCTAAGAGTCTCTTAAAAGACCCTGTTGTATCCATCTCCGCCTCCACCACCATCGCTGGAAGCCCATTCCATGCATTCACCACTCTCTGCATTAAAAAAAAACTTACCATCTCCTCTGTACCTAATTCTAAACACCCTAAAACTATGCCCTCTCCTGTTAGCAATTTCAGCTCTGGGGGGAAAATGCCTCTGACTATCCCACACAATCAATGGCTCATCATCTTATACACCTCTATCAGGTCACCTCTCATCTTCCGCTGCTCCAAGGAGAAAAAGTCGAGTTCACTCAACCTATTCTTATAAGGCATGCTCCCCAATCCAGGCCACATCCTTGTAAATACTTTCTGCACCCTTTCTATAGTTTCCACATCCTTCCTGTAGTGATGTGACCAGAACTGAGCACGGTATTCCAAGTGGGGTCTGACCAGGGTCCTATATAGCTGTAACATTACTTCCCGGATCTAAATCTCAATTTCACGGTTGATGAAGGCCAATGCACTGTATGCCCTTTTAACCAAACAGTCAACCTGCACAACAGCTTTGAGTGTCCTATGGACTCGGAACCCAAGACCCCTCTGATCCTCCACACTGCCAAGACTCTTGCAATTAATAATCAAAATGGACCACCTCACAATGATCTGGGTTGAAGTCCATCTGCCACTTCTCAGCCAATTTTGCATCCTATCGATGTCCTGCTGTAACCTCTGACAGCCCTCCACAACACCCCCAACCTTTGTGTCATTAGCAAATTTGCTAACCCGTCCCTTCACTTCCTTATCTAGGTCATTTATAAAAATCACGAAGAGAAGGGGTCCCAGAACAGATCCCTAAGGCACACCACTGGTCACCGACCTCCATGCAGAATATGACCAGTCTACAACCACTCTTTGCCTTCTGTGGGCAAGCCAATTCTGGATCTAGAAAGCAAGGTCCCCTTTGATCCCATGCCTCTGTACTTTCTCAATAAGCTTTGCATGGGGTCCCTTATCAAATGCCTTGCTGAAATCCATATACATTAGATCTACTAGGCGGGGGAGTGGGATTAAATGGGAGATTGGATCAGCTCATGATAGAATGGTGGAGCAGACACGATGGGCAGAATGGCTGACTTCTGCTCCTTTGTCTTATGGTCTTATGATCTGCTCTACCTTCATCAATGTGTTTCGTAACATCCTCAAAAAAAATTCAATGAAGCTCATAAGACATGACGGGCCTTTAACAAAGCAATGCTGTCTATTCCTAATCATGTTATGCCTTCCAAACATTCATAAATCCTGCCTCTCAGGATCTTTTCCATCAACTTACTAACCACTGAAGTAAGATTCACTGGTCTATAATTTCCTGGGCTATTTCTACTTCCTTTCTTGAATAAGGGAACAACATCTGCAACCTTCCTATCCTCAAGCTCTCCTGTCCCCATTGATGCAAAGTTCATTACAAGAGGCTCAGCAATCTCCTCTTTCACCCCACAGAAGCCTGGGGTACATCACATCTGGTCCAGGAGACTTGGCCAACTTGTTGCTCTCCAAAAGCTCCAGCACATTCTCTTTCTTAATGTCTATATGCTCAATCTTTTCAATCCACTGTAAGTCATCTCTACAGTCGCCAAGATCCTTTTCCATAGTGAATACTGAAACAAAGTGTTCATTAAGTATCTCTGCTATCTCCTTCAGTACCATACACACCTTTCCACTGTCACACTTGATTGGTCCTATTCTCTCACGTCTTATCCTCTCACTTTTCACATACTTATAGAATGCCTTGGGGTTTTCCTTAATCCTGCTCACCAAGGCCTTCTCATGGCCCCTTCTGGCTCTCCTAATTTCATTCTTAAGCTCGTTCCTGCTAGCCCTATAAACTTCTAGATCTCGATCCTTACCTAGTTTTTGGAACCTTTTGCAAGCTTTTTTCTTATTGATTAGATTTTCAATGGCTTCTGTACCCTACAGTGCTTTCCCAGTCTCATTGGAACCTACTAACGCAGAGCATTGCACAATCTACCAATGCACAAATATCCTCTGAACATTTGCCACACTTCTGCTGTACATTTCCTGAGAACATCTGTTTCCAATTTGTGCTTTCAAGTTCCTGTCCGACAGCTCCATATTTTCCCTTACTCCAATTAAATGCTTCCCTAACCTGTCTGTTCCTATCCCTCTCCAATGCTATGGTAAAGAAGATAGAATTGTGATCACTATCTCCAAAATGCTCTCCCACTGAGAGACCTGACACCTGACCAGGTTCATTTCCCAATACCAGGTCAAGTACAGCCTCTCCTCTTGTAGGCTTATCTACATACTGTGTCAAGAAACATTCCTAATCATACCTAACAAACTGCATCCCATCTAAACCCCTTGCTCTAGGGAGATACCAATCAATATTTGGGGAAATTAAAATCTCCCACCATGACAAACCTGTTATTATTACACCTTTCCAGAATCTGTCTCCCTATTTGCTCCTCGATGTCTCTGTTACTGTTGGGTGGTCTTTTAAAAATAAATAAAAACAGCCAGTAAAGTTATTGACCCCTTCCTGTTTCTAACTTCCACCCACAGAGACTCAGTAGCCAATCCCTCCATGACATCCTCCTTTTCTACAATCGTGACACTATCTTATCAGCAGTGCCACACCCCCACCTCTTTTGTCTCCCTACTTGTCCTTTCTGAAACATCTATAGCCTGGCACTCCAAGTAACCATTCCTGCCCCTGAGCCATCCAAGTCTCTGTAATGACCACAACATCATAGCTCCAAGTACTGATCCACACTCTAGGCTCATTGACTTTGTTCATGATGCTTCTTGCATTAACATAGACACATCTCAAAGCATCGGTCTGAGTGCATCCCTTCTCTGTTACCTGCCTATCCTCCCTCTCGCACTGTCTCCTATTTGTGAGCCAACAGCCCCTTCCTGTCTCTTCAGTTTGGTTCCCACCCCTCAGCAATTCTAGTTTAAACTCTCCCCAATAGCCTTAGCAAACGTCCCTGTCAGGATATTGGTCCCCCTTGGATTCAAGTGCAACCCATCTTTTTTGTACAGGTCATGCCTGCCCCAAAAGAGGTCCCAATGATCCAGAAATCTGAATCCCTGCCCACTGCTCCAATCCCTCAGCATTTATCCTCCACCTCACTCTACTTCTATTCTCACTGTCATGTGGCACATGCAGTAATCCCGAGATTACTACCTTTGAGGTCCTGCTTCTCAACTTCCTTCCTAACTCCCTGTAGTCTGTTTTCAGGACCTCCTACCTTTTCCTACCTTTGTCATTGGTACCAATATGTGCCACAACCTCAGGATGTTCACCTTCCCACTGCAGGATATTGTGGACGTGATCAGAAATATCCTGGACCCTGGCACCTGGGAGGCAAACTACCATCTGCATTTATTTCCTGCATCCACAGAATCGCCTGTCTGATCCCCTAACATAGAGTCCCCTATCACTGCTGCCATCTTCTTCCTTTCCCTACCCTTCTGAGCCACAGGGCCAGACTCTGTGCCAGAGGCACGGCCACTCTTGCTTCCCCAATTTAGGCCGTCCTCCCCAACAGTACTCCCACAGGGGTACTCTAGTGTCTGACTCTTGCCCTTCCCTCTCCTGACTGCTACCCACTCATCTGACTCCCAAGGCCCCGGTGTGACTACTTGCCTATAGCTCCACTCTATCACCTCCTCACTTTTCCTATCCAGACAAAGGTCAACGAGCTGCAGCTCCAGGTCCCTTCCAGGAGGCTGGGTGTCTCTTGGACTTCCCACATCTGACACACAGTACAGAACACCGGCCTTACAGAAGTACCTCCTGTCTCTGTTCTTCACAGATGGCTATCTGGCCTTGGCCAGTTGTCGCCAAAGCCCTCCTACTCTGTCTCCCTCTACTCTGTCACCTGCTCCTCCAACACCTTCTCTGTAATGTTGTCCCCTTTAAACTTTGCACCGGTCTAACGAGCTAATGTCCACATGCTTGTGTAGTCTTCCCTTGATCAAACCACTGAAGAAACATCTGTCTCTTAAAAGCAACTAAAAGTCTTTAAGAAGGAAAAGATGGAATACAAAAGAAGGCACATACAATGTTAGCATTTATTTCAAGAGGACTAGAATATGCTGTAAAAACAAGGATGTAATGTTGAAACTTTATAAAGCACTGGTGAGGCCTCACTTGGAGTATTGTGAGCAGGTTTGAGCCCCGTTTTATAGAAAGGGTGAGCTGAAACTGGAGAAGGTTCAAAGGAGGTTCACAAAAATAATTCCAGGATTAAATGGCTTGTCATATGAGCGTTTGATAACTCTGATCCTGTTTTCACTGGAATTCAGAAGAATAATGGGTGACCTCATTGAATCATGAAAGGCCTTGATAAAGTGGATTTGGAGCGGAGGTTTCCTATGGTTGGAGAGTCTAAGACCAGAGCACACAGCCTCATAATAGAGTGGCGCCTGTTTGGAGTGGAGATGAGGAGGAATTCCTTTAGATAGAGAGCGGTGAATCTCTGGAATCCTTTACCACAGGGAGCCATGGAGGCCAAGTCCTTTTGTATATTTAAGGCAGAGTTGGTAGATTCTTGACTGGTCAGAGCATGAAGGGTTATGGGGAAGAAGCAGGAGATTGGGGCTGAGAGGAAAATTGAATCAGCCATGAAATGGCGGAGCAAACTCAATGGACTAAATGGCATAATTCTGCTCTTATGGTCTGATAATAGAGGCCAACATAGATCCACCACAATTCTATTAAATGGCTGGGGGGGCTTGAAGAGCCTGATGTCTGAGTCCTATTCTTATTTTCTTGTGTTAAAGTTGGTATATAAATGCACACAAATTTTTAATTCTGCTGTTGTTTTCTTTCCTTAGATGGCAGATATTTTGCTTCGTTTGTGCAGACTGGTAGCTGCAATAGCCTGGGGGGAAACTGGAGGAGTCAATTGCACTTATAAACTTGCCACTATATAACAGATGGCAGTTGCCCATTTTGATATATACTGACAATTGTGTTCGTCATCATATTGGAGGTGTAGGGAATCTGGTTATAGCTTGTTTTGATTTCAAGATGGCATGTGGAGACTCTTAATTGAAAACCTTTCAGCTCCAGGGAATTGCTTTCCCAAATTCCTCCTTCAGTTGCCCTTACTAAAGTTACATGCAAACCACTATTTCCTCTGCTTCCCATTGGCCACAGTATTCTCTCTATTTATAGTATGTATAAAAGCTCTTTAGACCAGACCTGAAATGCAACATATAAATTCCAGTGAGTTACAATTTTTTTTTTAAAAAGTAGGGCAAAGGAATTGAGGTAGTGTTTTTGGGCAGTTCAGAAATCTGAAAGGGAAGAAGCTGTTGATAAAAGGTTGCGGGGTTTCAGGCTGCTGTACCACCTCACCGATGGTAACAATGGGAAGAGGGTGTGTCCTGTATGGTATAGGACCTTAATGATGGATGCTGCCTTTTGAAGATATCTTCTGGTGGGTTCTGGTGCCTGTGGAGATGGCTGGTTCTTTGATGGTGAACTGTTAATTTCCACTCTTTGGTGGTATTATGTTCTTTTCACCTTTCATTCTGAAGATTTCATTGGAGCAATGGCAACCAGCAATTGCATGAAATGGAAGGAGCTCCAAATAAGGTGTGTTCTCTGTACTCAGCTGCTCAAGGTTTAATTAAATTTTTGAGAGAAATTATAGCCCAAGAGTAGAAAAGTTGATGGCGTAATTCATTATTCAACCAATAGTTTGTTGCTCACTATCAGTATTATAGTTGGATGCTTCTCAAAACCAGAGGCTTGAATTTAAGGAATGAAAGTCAAAACCTATTGCATGCTGCTGGTGATTTAGAAAAAAATGATTTTTTTTTCTATAAAAGGACAATTGATGACAGGCCAGTTCATGTTATTTCTGAAAATGATTTGCTTGTTATTCCTACTTGGAATGCTGCAATTTGACTCCTGCATCTTGGAGGCGAGCAAATTTAGAGGAAGTGATCACTTTGTAGAATATCTCTGTACAATCTGCATGGTTGCCCCCTTAAGCTTTCAGTTGTCTGTCATTTTAATTCTCCATCCAATTGAGCCCTCTAACATTCGTCTCCTACACTGCTCCAATGAAGCTCAGCAGAAGCTTGGGGAATAATGTCTCCTCCTTTATGGTTACAGCCTTCAGGACCTGATGTTGAATTTACTTTTTCTGCTTTTGTATCAAACATATGCACTATTTTATATAAAAAAATGTCAATTTGCATTCAGGTATTTGATGTTTCATCTTCTGTAGGTATGTATTTTATTACCCCATTTCAATGGGCATTACTGCCCCATCTCTGAAGGTCTATCCTGGGCCCAGCACACTGGTGCCATTACAAAGGAGATATGATGGTGGCTATATTGCATTAGGAGGTTTGGTATGTGATCACAGGCGCTCTCACAAATTTCTACAGATGTACTGGTTGCACGACCATCTGATACGGAGGGGCCATTATACTGGATTGGAAAATGCTGCAGAATGTAAACTCAGCCATTTTTCATCATGGGCTGATGCTCTGCAGCATCAAGGACATTTTCAAAAGCCTATGCCTTAAGAAGGTGACATTTATCATCAACGACACCCATCGTGCAAGACATGTCCTCTTCTCATTACTACCATCCTGGAAGAGGTACAGGAGCTTGAATAGACCTACTCAGCATTTTAGGAACAGTTTGTTTCATTCCACCATCAGATTTCTAAATGGGCAATGAATCATTGAATGTTACCTCATGATTTGTTCTTTTTTTTTGCACTTCTTATTTAAATTTTATATTTTCTTTGTAATTTATAGTCTTTAATATCAAAGCTAGGTATCAATAATGTATCTCTGCTGCAGAACAGATTTCATGACTTGTAGTATGCCAGTGATATTAAATCTGATTGCAATTCCATCCTTCTTCGTCTCTACTAAGAGAGATGGAAAACATACTTGGTTTCTAACTTCTCAGTTCTGAAAAGCTGCCTTATCTGCTTTTTTCTTCAGAGGCTGTTGACCTGCAGAATATTTCCAGTATCTAATTTCCATCCCAGTTCCATTTGAATGTTCTAAGCTCCTTTTACTTTTTGCTACAACTGATAGGTCTCTGCAACGATCCTGGTTTTTTATTTTGGGTAATTTTGTGTTCGGCTTCAAGGTGGATTGAGCCATTTATTGAAGTTTACTTTTCCTTGTAGACTACTTTTTATAATTTAATGGCAACTGGTACTTAGACCACACTCTAGGCTCCTCTGTTATTCAGTGTTCTTTTATCATGGGCGTTCTAAGCACAAAAGGATCAGGCATTAAATACTTTGTTTTCAACCAGACTAGAAGGATGAAAGAAAACATATTTATTAAACATGAATAAAGGGCCTGAGAATGACATGCAATCTTACTAACTGCTTGATCACTCTTAAATTAGGACCATTGTTTTGAGCCTGCCCTATTCCAAGATATAGGCACAAGAGATTCTGCAGATGCTGGAAATCTAGAGCAACACACAAAATACTGAAGGAGGTCAACATGACTGACAGCAGCTATGGAAGGGAATAAACAGTTGACATTTCAGAGGTTTCATCCTGAAGCACTGAACACCTTGCATACAGACAGTCTTGTGCCTAGTGTCACTTTATCAACATACTGTCAATGTATATAAGGTACTTGATGTATTATATTTGTATTTTCATTATTATTAGTGTTTTCTTTTGTGCTGCATTGAATCCGGAGTAATACTTATTTCATTCTCTTTTACAACTGTGTACAGGAGATGACATTAAACAGTCTTGAATTTTGAATGTTATTTTTTCCCCTCTATAAATGCTTTCTGACCTGTTGAATTTATTTAGATTTTGTGAGTGCTGCTCACTATTTCAAGATACCTCGGAAATCTATTCTATAAGTAACCTTCCATTTTAGTTCAGGTTTCACAAGCAGTGAATGAGGTGAATTACAAATTTGCATTAGAATTTCAGGCTCCCTGAAACACTTTGCAACCACTGCAGTAAATGAGGCTCTTTAAATAGTTGCATGAAATTTTAAGAAAGTACTGTCTAAACCTTTGTTTGCATGGTTACACAGAATTTCTAATTGTACTATCTTTCAAAATGCCAGATATAAAAGTCCATGGTAAATTATTGCACGGGTGAATACACAGGTGATTGCATGCGAGGGATTAATTAAACCATAAGGAATAGGAGCAGAATTTCTCCATTTGGCCAATTGAGTTTGCTGTGTCTTTCCATCATAGGTGATTTATTTTACCACTCAGCCCCATTCTCCTACCTTCTCCCTGTAACTGTTGATGCCCCTGCTAATCAAGAACCTACCAATATCTGCTTTAAGTATACTTAATGACTCGACCTCCACAGGTATCTGTGGCAATTAATTCCATAGATTCACCACCTGTTGTCTAAATAAATTCCTCTTCCGCTGTTCTAAAGGGATATCCCTTGTATTCTGAGGTTGTGACCTCCGGTCCTAGACTCTCCCACTATTGGAGACATCCTCTCCATGTGCACTTTATATTGGCCTTTCAATATTCAATAGGTGTCAATGGGATCCCCCTTCATTCTTCCAAGCTCCAGTGAGCACCAGCCCAGAGCCATCAAATGCTCCCCGTCAAACTCTTCTGTTTCTGGGATAATTCTCATAAACCTCCTTTGTATTCCCTCCAATGCCTCTTTTTCAATTCTCCAAATACAGTCTGACCAATGCCTTCTAAAGTCTCAGCATTACATCCTTGTTTTTATATTCCAGTCTTCCAGATTGCCAATGCACACAGTCTTTGACATAATGATTTCTGAAACACTAGGCATTGGGGGGGAAGGTGTCCCCTTCAACTGCATTCCTTGTTAGAGAATTTGAGTAATCTCTTTATTCAAAAGTAGCAGGGGTACAGACCTTCTCTTTATGCCATAATCTTCAAATTGGAGAAATAATTAAATTATATTATGAGAACTGGTTATAAAAATAAAGTGGTTATTTATTTTTAATATTTTTGAGCATTAGGGAATCTCCCACTAGAAAGTTTATTTCTAACAGCCTAATTTCAGAGCACACCTACTCTGCTGTGTTCTCAGTGTATTTTCACACCTATTACTATCTAAGGTATAAAGCACATGCTATGGAATAATTTTGATTGCAGGATTTAATTTGATTCTCTGTTGGCTTCATCGCTTTGAATGAAGCATTAAACGGTTTCAAACATATTTGTCCAGATAGTACTTGGTATGTTTCTCCAATAAAATTAAAATTCCTCTGATTATGAAGCAATGCAGAGCCTGTTCATTGGAAGCTACAGCTTTTGCAGCAAAATGCAGCTTATCTATTTGCTTTTGGATTTAGTTTTGCTCTCTAGAATGAACGTTCCTTATTTTTCTAAATGAAGCCCTAACGTGTCAATTGCCCTATACACTCTCTCTTTACCTCATCTTTAAGCATTTATTCAGTCATTCTAGCAAAATAGCCAGTATGAAATTTATTTGTTTTCATGGTTCAGACTCTCTATGAAAAATTTTAATGAGTAGTGCAAATATTACATTTGCTTTTACAAAGTATAGTTATTATTAAGGTATGTATACCATATACAGGCTTGAGTTTCATCTTTGCAGGAAAGCCACAGAAAAAAGAGTTGTAGCAGAGTTCATGAAACACCACAAAATTCAACAAACATCCAATGTACAAAAAAAACAAATCATGCAAACAATAAAAATGTAAACAAATAATATGCAGAACATGAACTGCAGAGTTGCTGAAAGTTAGTCCACAGGTATGGAGCCAATTAACCACTGAGGCAAGTACCACGGGTATGGTTCTATGAACTGCAGAGTTCCTGAAAATTAGTGAATGGGTATGGAGCCAATTAACCACTGAGGCAAACACTGCTACAGCTGTGGCCTGCAGCCAGTCAGTTCAGTGCTGAGGCAAACGAAGCCTCCTGACATAATGAGCTGAACATCAGTTCCCCCTTTTGGCCTCGGCCTCAACACCTTAATCTTTCAATTCTGCCTTGGCACTTAAATTAGCCAAACATTGGTTAGTTTTTAGCTCTTGGGCCTGGAGCTCTTTGTTTCAATCCGACCTGCAGTTTAAATCCAGCCCAGATTTTCAAATTTGCACAATGATGCAAGTTTAACAGCATATTTATTTAGATGGCTGTTACAAGTCACTTGCTATTTTGTGCAATCTAGCTTTTTTTTTTGCTTATCCTTTTCACTTTTCTTGAGAGTGCTTTGTAGAATTTGCCTCAGGTTATATTCTTCATAATAAAGTATGCCATTGTTTGACTCCTTTTAATTAATACATATAATCTGCTGACTACTTAAGACATGAATGACATTGATAAATATAATGAATGATGTTACCTACCATAACCACTCTGACTTGTGTGATGATATTGGGTTTGCTGACTGCAGAGTTCTAAACTCAAACAAAGACTTTAAGCCCTATCTGATATAAATAGCTACAAATACTCTCAGTACTGGGGGATTATAATGTAACTACCCAGTCTTTAAAGACTAGTTTACTTGTTTATTCTCTAAAATGGATTTAGCTGCCGATACTCATTGTTTGAGCCGTGGGTCTCCTCCCCCTACCAAGATGAAGATACTTAGGCTAACAACGTAGTTTGAAACATAGTTCATTTATTTTCAAAGATGTACATTAATCCTCAGTTATCCTTTTAACACAACTAATTTAAAGGCATTCTGGAGACACAGACCTCAACAAAGGCTGTAAATACTGTGAAGCTAACTTCTTCGCACACATAAAGCTTCAAACTATAAATACATTAGTTATTGATATGCTAAATGATATTATCCATCTGTTCTGCAAGCTTCCTTTTTCTAAACAACTTAAGAATCAACTTGTCTGTTTGAAACAATCCAAACTAAACAACCCATTGTTTTATACTTTACCCTGAGCAGTAAGACAGTATGCTGTGAGCTATAATCTGCTCTGCTCAGATGGAACATCTACTAAATACATGTTTGTAAAACTCTTAAACGTCAAGCTGATTACCAGTTTCCAAATTGCATTTTAAGAGCTGAGGCGTGACTTCCTTTTGTGACGGGAAACTAGACAATGCAACATTAGTTGGAAGTTTACATATAACTGTTTCTTCTTGCAAATGGCAGCGGCTCTTTGGAAAGCAAGCTGAGAAAACATGAGATCTCCTGCCCAGGATAGTGAATCTCTATCACACTCAAAGATCTTGCAAAAGAGTTTGAATTTATTCATCAATGGTATTACTATTCCTCATTGATCTGGAAAAAAGACAAAGAAGAACATTTGACTCCAATATCTTTTTTTTTGTGGTAGGTCTTTCCCAACTGATTTGTTAGCTTTCCTATAGGAAGAAGTTACGCTCAGGAAAGGAGCTAAGCTGTCAAGAGTATTATCGAAATTTGCTGTCATTCCTGTCATTGGAAATCAAGGTTAATCCAATCCAATTTGAGTTTCCTAGACCTTATCTCTGTAGATGTTGCTTTCCAGCTACCATTCTGTTTTTTTTTAACTTTTAGTATCCTGATTCTTTTAATTGTGCATGAGATGATTATGTTAATCATTGCTTTCCTTATCTCCCAATGCTTAATAGAATTTGCTTTTTATTCCTCTTTATAACTTTGGAATGTCTTATTTGTTTTGAGTAATAATTGTTTGGTTTGCCCCTGATGATACTCATATATAGCTGTCTCTAACCCTGTAATTCTTCATTCTTTCAACTTTCTGGACACTTGCATATGTTTTGAGCAACTCTTTTCTCCTGATGGACAACACTCCAGATCTATACTTTTAAAAAAAAAAGCACCACTTTCCCTTCCTGTATCAAAAGGGCTTTTAATCTTGAATATTTAAAGTGTAGCAGAACAGAATTAATTAATTTAATATTATTATTTTTAAAATCCTCTTCATGGTTTCTGTTCCCAACCGGGAACA
The DNA here is from genome assembly GCF_963921235.1 of Mobula hypostoma. Lineage (NCBI taxonomy): Eukaryota > Metazoa > Chordata > Chondrichthyes > Myliobatiformes > Myliobatidae > Mobula > Mobula hypostoma. Next base: position 29,388,042 of record NC_086113.1, read on the forward strand.
TACTAAGTTAACTAATTGTCTCCTATTTTCCTTCCCTTCAGTTTCTCAAACCATATGCATTTTGGTGATTTGCACTTGTGTCTACTTTTATCTATATAGCTTATCAGTTTATATAGTTTTAGTTGTTGCATTGAAAATGGGGTTATTAATATATCAAAAACCTATCATAATCTTGGCAACATGGGGAGACAACTCATCACCATCATTCAGTGATTTTTTTTTAAGTTACTTGTTTATACCTCTATGAAAAACTCAAGTAGAACCTTTTAGTATAGGACAGACAAAAGTATTTCACAGGAGTATTGAACTGAATTGAATGATCTTTATTGTCATTATACATGGGTACAATGAAACTCTGTTTGGTTTCCTCCCAGGCAATTAAATAAAGCGGTAGATAAAAACAAGACACTAATAGAAAAACTGTATTAAATAGATAAGTAGCAGAAATTAAGTTGTCATACAAGGGAAACTTTGGCAACGAGCCAAATGAAACAAATAACCAAGGATTTCACGTAAATTTCAGAAGTACCGTATCAATATTCAAATTCGATTCTGTCATCCAGTTCAATATAGAGTTTGCATATTCTCTATGTGACTAGGTAGAAAAGGTGAGGAGGTCATGAATAAAATAGATATTTTAGGAAGCTAGGTAGAAAGCTGAAAAGCAGGACTTCCAGAATAGTAATCTCTGTTTTGCTGCCCATACCACACTCCAGTGAGCGTAATAATAAGATGATTTGGCAAGTGTGTGGCTGAGGAACTAGTGCGGGGAGGAGGAGTTCAGGTTTATGGATCATTAGGCTCACCTGGTTAAGGTATCAGCCATACAAAAGGGGTGGGTTACACCTAAACTCGAGGGGGACCAATATCCTTGCAGGCAGGTTTGCTAGAGTTGTTCGGGGGGGGGGGGGTTAAACTAATGTGGCAGGGGGATGGGAACCTGGCTGATGGTGCTGAGGATGAGGTAGTTGGTCATCCAACAGAATGCTGGATGAGGAGAGGCTGATGATAGTGCAATATTGCAGTCAACAGGAGGAGTTGCAATATAAAAGGGCAAAATCAAAAAGGGTGAATACAGGACTGAAGGTGTTGTATTCAAATGTTAATGAATAATGTAAATAAACCTGTAGCATTATTACAGATTGCCATGTATGATGTTGTCAGCATCACTGAATCATGGATGAAAGAAGATTGTAGCTGGGAGCTTCATAATCCAAGGATACACATTGTATCAAAAGGACAGGAAGGAAGGTAGAGGGTGTGGCATAGCTCTGGTTTTAAAAAAATGAAATCAACTCATTCTAAAGAGGTGACATGGGGGTGAAAGGTGTAGAATCATTTTGCATAGAACTAATGAACTGTAAGCGGTATAAAATCTTGATGGGAGATGGATACATACACCCATTCCCTACCCCCCCCCAAAAAAAATGTCTACAAATTACAATGGTGGATAGGAAATGCATGCATAAAAGGCAATATTACAGTAGTCATGGGGGTTTTCAATATGCAGGTAGACGTTGGTTCTGGATCCCAAGAGGGACTTTTTAGAATACCCATGGTGTCTTTTTAGAGCAGCTTTCAGTAGAGCCCATTGGGGGGTCAGCTGTTTTCTTTTGGGTGTTGTGCAAGGAACTGGAATTGATAAGAAAGCTTAAGGTAAAGGGACCCTTAAGGGTAAGTGATCATAATATGATCAAATTCACCCTGCAATTTGAAAAGGAGGAAGGTAAAATCATATGTATCTGTATTACAGTGGAATAAAGGGAATTATAGAGGCATGAGAGAGGAGCTGGCCAAAATTTGACTGGAGAAGTCTATGGCAGGGATGACGGCAGAGCAGCAATGGCTGGAATCTCTGGAAGCAATTCAGAAAGTGCAGGATGTATACTGTACGTCCCAATGAGGAAGAAGTATTTTAAAGGCAAGATGACAGAGCGTTGACTGATGGGAAGTAAAAGCCAGCATAAAAGCCAAAGAAAGGGAATATAATGGAGCAAAAGTAGTGGGAAGTTCAGAGGATTGGGAACCTTTTAAAAACCAATGGATGCAACTAAAAAAAAACTCGAAGGAAAAGATGAAATCCAAAGGTAAGCTACCCAACAATATTAAAGAGGATACCAAAAATTTCTTCAGATGTATAGCATAAAGAGAGGCGTGAGTGGGTTTTGGATTGCTAGTAAATGATGCTGGAGAGGTAGTAATAGGGAACAAGAAATGCTGGATGAACTGAATAAGTATGTTGCATTAGTCTTCACTTTAGAAGCATTAGCAGTATCCTAGAAGCTTGAAAGTGTCAGGGGAAGAAGTGCGTGAAGTTGCGGTTACTAAAGAGAAGGTTCTTTGGAAACTGAAAGGACTAAAGGTAGATAAGTCACCTGGAGTGGATGGTATGCACCCCAAGGTTCTGAAAGAGGTGGCTGAAGAGATTGTGGAAGCATTAGTAATGATCTTTCAAGAATCAATTGATTCTAACATGGTTCCAGAGCAATGGAAAATTGCAAACGTCACTTCACTCTTCAGGAAGGCAGAGAGGGAGAAGAAAGGTAATTTTAAGCCAGTTAGTCTGACCTCAGTGCTTAGGAAAATGTTGGAGTTGATTGTTAAAGATGTGGTTTCAGATGTGGACACACATGTTAAAATAGACCATAGTCAGCATGATTTCCTCAAGGAAAAATCTTGCCTGACAAATCTGTTTGAATTCTTTGGAAAAAATAGCAAGATAAAGCATTACTGCTTGATGTTGTGTACTTGGATTTTCAGAAAGCCTTTGACAAGGTGACACGCATGAGCTTGTTTAACAGATTAAGGGCCCGTGGTATTCCAGGAAAACACTAGCATAGATAAAGCAGTAACTGATTGGCAGGACGCAAAGAGAGAGAATAAAAGGAGCCTTTTCTGGATGGCTGCTGGTGATTAGTGGTGTTCCACGGGGGTCTGTGTTGGGACTACTTTTTTATGTTGTATGTCAGTGAATTAGATGATGGAATTGATGTTTTAATGTAATTTTTACTGAATTTTCAAAATGAATACATGAAAAGATAGTGTCTACCCCCCCCCCCCCCATATATAGTCCTACCTAAAAAAGAAGAAGAAAAAAAAAGAGGAACCGCCTGGGTGTTGGAAGGTTTCCACATGCTCCATGGAGTTCAAAATAAATTTGGTATACTTATTCGTTACTTTCCCCAAGGGACCAAGATCTTTACCGGAGCACTTAAATATGCCATCCTATCTTTTGTAAATAAGGGCGCCAAATATTCAGAAATGTTACATATTTATCTCTTAAATTATAAGTAATTTTTTTGAGTGGAAGAGAACTAGCCATTTCATTATTCCAATGATTCATACTTAAACACGAATCAGATTTCCAAGTAACTGCTATAGTCTTCTTAGCTACTGCCAATGCAATTTTTATAAATTCTTTCTGATATTTATTCAATTTAAGTTTCGGCTTTATCTCTTCAATATCACCTAGTAGAAATAATACAGGGTTATGTGGAAGTTGAGTTCCAGTAATTGTTCCAATAAGACTCTTAAATTTATCCAAAAGGGTTGAATTTTAAAACAAGACCAAGTAGAATGTAAAAGAAGTACCAATTTCTTGATTACACCGAAAGCATTTATCAGATAGATTTGAATTTAATCTATTTATTTTTTGTGGTGTAATATATAATTGGTGTAAAAAATTATATTGTACTAATCTAAGTCGAACATTTATTGTAATTGTCATACTGTCAAGACAGAGTCTTGACCAATTTGTTTCATCAATATTAATATTCAGATCTGTTTCCCATTTTTGTTTTGACTTATGGATTCCTTGTTTAATTGTCTGTTCTTGAATCAAATTATACATACAAGAAATAAATTTTTTAATTTTCCCTTTTTGAATTAAAGTTTCAATTTCATTAGGGTTTGGCAAAAACATTGTTTGACCCAGTTTACCTTTTAAGTAAGCCCTTAATTGAAGGTAACAAAAGAAAGTATTATTTGATATTTTATATTTATCCTTTAATTGTTCAAATGACATCAATATACCTCGTTCATAACAATCTCCTATAAATTTAATCCCTTTTTGGTACCAGTTATATAAAAGTTGATTGTCCATTGTAAAAGGAATAAGTCTGTTTTGGAACAAAGGTCTCCTTGCTAATAAAGATTTTTGTATTTCATTATCAACATTTATCTTATTCCATAGATCAATCAAATGTATTAGTATAGGAGATTCTTTCTTTTCCCGTATCCATTTAGATTCCCATTTATATATAAAATCTTCAGGTCTATTTTCTCCTATCTTGTCTAATTCTATTTTAATCCATGCTGGTTTTCGATCATCGAAAAAAGATGCAATAAATTTAAGTTGATTTGCTTTATAATCTTAAAATTTGGAAGTTGTAACCCTCCTAACTCAAATTTACATGTCAATTTTTCCAATGATATTCTTGACATTTTACCTTTCCAAAGAAATTTTCTCACACATTTATTTAACTCTTGAAAAAATTTCTGTGGCAATTGTATTGGTAATGTTTGAAACAAATACTGTAATCTAGGAAATATGTTAATTTTTGCAACATTGACTCTACCTACTAATGTTATTGATAGTGTCATCCATTTGTCAAGATCTTGAATTTTTTTCAACAGTGGTAAATAATTAAATTTATATAAATTCTTTACATCATTATCAAGTCTTATACCTAAATACTTTATACCATTTACCGGCCATCTAAATTGGGTTGCTAACCGACATTGACTATAGTCTCCTTTAGTAAGAGGTAAAATTTCACTTTTATCCCAATTTATTTTATAATCTGATACCTTCCCATATTCATCCAATCTAGAAGATAATTTATGTAACGAATGTTGTGGGTTTGTTAAATAAATCAAAACATCATCGGCAAAAAGATTAATTTTATATTTCTCCTGATTGACTCTAAAACCCGTAATATCTGGATCAATTCTGATTAATTCTGCTAATGGCTCTATCGCCAGTACAAATAAAGCAGGTGATAATGGACAACCTTGTCTAGTTGACCTTTTTAACTGGAATGGTGTTGAAATTTGAGAGTTTGTCACTACTTTAGCCTTAGGGTTAGAATTTAAAATTTTAATCCAATTTATAAAAGATGTTCCTAACCCATATTTTTCTAATACCTTAAATAAAAAATCCTATTCTAATCTATCAAATGCTTTTTCTGCATCCAAGGCTACTACTATACTCTTCTCGTCCCTTTTTTGTGCCAAATGAATTATACTGAGTAGCCGAGTTACATTATCTGCCAATTGTCTATTTTTAATAAATCCTGTTTGATCCATATGTATTAATTTTGGTAAGTATTTAGATAATCTATTTGATAAAATTTTTGCTATTATTTTATAATCCGTATTCAATAAAGAAATAGGCCTGTATGATGTTGGTTTCATAGGGTCTCTGTCTTTTTTTGGCAATACTATTACAATCACTGTTGAAAAAGATTCTGGGAGTTTGTGTTTTTTCTGTTTGACGTATTAACTCCATAAAGAGAGGAAATAATAAATCTTTAAACTTTTTATAAAATTCAGGTGGAAAACCATCTTCTCCTGGAGATTTATTACTTTTAAGTGCTCTTAAAGCTTCTTCAACTTCTTTTAATGTAAAAGGCATATCTAATCCCTTCTGTTCTTCCGAATTCAATTTTGGAAGAGTTATTTGTGATAAAAAACCTTTCTATCTCATTAACATCATTTTGTGATCCTGATTGATATAATTCAGAATAAAAACTTTTAAAGGTTTCATTTATTTCAAGAGGTTTATAAGATATTTTATTTGCGCTTGTTCTAATTGCATTTATTGTTTTGGAAGCTTGTTCTGTTTCCAACTGCCAGGCAAGAATTTTATGTGCTCTCTCACCTAACTCATAATACCTTTGCTTAGTTCTTATAATTGCTTTTTCCATTCTATATGTCTGAAGTGTATTATATTGTAACTTATTGACAAGTTGCCTTCGTTTTTCTTCTGATGTATAACTTTGAGATTCTTTTTCTAATTTTGTAATCTCTTTTTCCAATTGATCTAATTCTGCCATATATTCTTTCTTAATTTTAGACGTATAACTTATTATCTGGCCCCTCAAATATGCTTTCATCGCATCCCATAATATAAATTTATCATCCACTGAATGAAAATTTGTATCCAAAAAAAATTGGATCTGCTTTTTCATAAAATCACAAAAATCTTGACGTTTTAATAATGTTGAATTAAATCTTCATCGATAAGCCACTTCTTCCTTATCAGTCGTTATTATTGTCATTAATAAAGGAGAATGATCTGACAATATTCTTGCTTTATATTCCATATTTTTCACTTGAATATGCATTGATAATAGGAAAAAAATCTATCCTTGAGTAAGTTTTATGTCTATGAGAATAGAACGAATAGTCTCTTTCTTTAGGATTGATTCTTCTCCATACAGCAATCAAATTTAAATCTTTCATCAATGATAAAGTTAGATTTACTACCTTCGATTTTATAACAGCCTTAGTTGATCTATCTAAGATTGGGTCTAAGCAAAAATTAAAGTCTCCTCCAATTAATATTTTTTTATGTGCATCCGCCAAATTCAAAAAAGCTTCTTGTATGAATTTTGCAACATTTTCATTTGGTGCATAAATATTCATAAATGTCCATAATTCAGAGAAAAGTTGACAATGTATAATCACATATCTCCCCGCAGAATCAGTTATTATATTTTGTATTCTAATTGATGTTTTATGGCAAAGTTTGCAGACAATATGAAGATAAGTGCAGGGGTAAGTAGTTTTAAATAGAGGGTCTACAGAAGGACTTGGACAGATTAGGAGAATAAGCAGAGAAGTGGCAGATGGAATACATTGTCAGGATGTGCATGGTCATGCAGTTTGGTAGAAGAAATAAAAGGGTAGACTATCTTCTAAAGCACTGATGAGGCCTCACCAGGGTATTGTGAGGAGGTTTCGGACCCCTTATCTTAGAGAGAATGTGCTGAACCTGGAGAGGGTTCAAAGGAGTTTCATGAAAATGATTCCAGGATTAAATGGTTCGTCATATGGGTTGTGTTTGATGGCTCTGGGCCATGTACTTACTGGAATTCAGAAAAATAAGGGGTGATATCATTGAAACCTATTACATGGTGAAAGGCCTCAATAGAGTTGATGTGGAGAGGATGTTTCCTCTGGTTGGCCAGTCTCAGACCAACGGCACAGCCTCAGAATAGAGGGGTGTTGTTTTAGAACAGAGATGAGGATAATTTTCTTTAGCTAGAGGGTGGTGAACCTGTTGCCCCAGGTGACTGTGGAGGCCAAGTCATTGGGTGTATTTAAGGGAGAAGTTGATGGATTCTTGATTAGTCAGGACATGAAGTGATACAGGAGAAGGCAGGAGACTGGGACTGCAAGGGAAAATGGATCAGCCATGGTGAAATGTTGGAGCAGACTCAATGGACCAAATGACCTAATTTTGCTCCTATATCTTATGGTCATATGTATGTTTAAGTACCCTGTCTTAATCCACCTGTGAACCTATACTGTTTCATTCTTCAGCACTCTCCTTGATTTTAAAGTCCAAGCTTTTATGGAGCACTTTCCACACTAGACCTCTTGTCACATGCTATGAAAGAGCTGTTTAAAACCTAAAACTGGATATGATATTCTTAAATTGCCAGATATTCCCATTTACCCTGGTCTGAAATCAGCATATTGTCATTAAAGTTACCTCTTAACGCTCCTTTCATTTTCCTCTGCAGTATTTCAGTACATAATCCTCAGGGTATACTCCACGGACTGATTTCTCCATATATTTGCTTTGTTTGAAGATTGATGCTTACCTCTCTGATATTCATGGGTTGGCCCTCATTTTGTTATGCAGCCTTGGCATCACCATGACAATGTTGATCACCTGCTTGCAGTAAAATCATTGAGTCATTCATCATTTCATTTTATTTTAACCTACACTATTCCTCTGCCTATGCTGTCCTTGCTCAGCAGCATTGCCGTTATACATGGCAGCTGATAAGACTGAAACGTGTATTGTATTCAGGCAGTTGCAATAAAGGATCACTTAATCTTGAGTCTTGTGATCTAGTGCTGTTACTCTGAATTATAACTATTGAACTTGTAAATGCATTGAACTGCTTTGACATACAGCACTATGAAAAAGAGAAATAGAGTGGACAAACTCTGAATCTGAAACACAAAAGCTTAAACTGGTGCATGCCTCATTTCATTGCCATGAGTCTGACTTTACCTGTAGCCAGTAGAACAATAGCTAGAGGCATGAGCTATTCACGCGACCTATGGGGCTTTGAACAATCCATCTCCTTAACCAAATATATTAAGGATGGAGAAAGGAATGGGGATGGTGGGGGAAGAAACATTGATTTGATATTACCTCCAAATGCTAAGCAAACTGAAAATTCTCTCATTTCACAGTTATTGATCTAGAAAAGAGAACCAGATTGGATAAATTGAGGAAACTGAGCACCTGCATAAAGAAAAAGGCTCTTTGCCTCCATTGCCTATGCTGCTTTTTTAATATAAATATGTAGAATATACTGGCGTGTTGAACTATTGTACCAAATTTTGGTTATCTGTGATTTTAATTGAAGTGTACTAAACTTCCCACTCCCTAAAGTGAGAAATTTAGTACATCTTTATAAAATGTGATCAATATAATTACTCGAATATAACCCTAATGTAGCAGGCAATCCTGGGTATTTCTATTTCCCTGGTAAGGTACTACTTCAAGTCCAATAATTCTTTGCAGTAAATATCTCCTGCGCTGTTGAAGATTTCAAACAGATTCTGAAGTGGCCATACCAAGGTAGAAAATAATTTAAAGTGAAGGGAGCTAAGAAGGTGAAAACAGCCTTGCAAGAACACAACTCTCATCATTATATATTAAGTACTTTGATTTTCTGTAGTGAGAGGTGTAATTAACTTTATCAGCACAAATGCAGCTGTTCTTGATGAAATCATTGCAAACCTTGCAAAAAATCCTGTACTAATGCAGAACTATTTGTTTTAATAACATTACACATTATGATGAATGTTTGTACTTTAAACTTGTATTAAAGAGATTATGAGCATTGATCATTCACAATCTTGATGAACAACAATATTGTATAAAACTAATATGATCAGCACCTGAAGTTTGAAGATGTAATTGATACTTGAAATGGTGAGTTGCAGTTTCCTCATTGGACTCATTAGCAACTTCAGAACCCATAAACTGAAGTGGAGATGCTGTTATTGATCTCTGTGGAGCTCCTAAGAAGCAGCAGACTTTTCCCTCCCTTTTAAGCTATGCCTTCCAGTATTTGATATTTCCATCTTGAGGAAGATTAACTATCTACACCTACCTATGCCTCTCATAATTTTATGTACTTGTAAGGTGTGCCCTCAGCCCCTGCTCCAGGGAAAACAATCAATGTGTCCAGTCTCTCCTTATAGCTAATATACTCCAGTTTAGGCAACAACTTACTCCCACCATCCTACAGGTGCTGCCTGACCAGAGTTCCTCTCTCAATAATTTCTACTTTGGCCCCTTCCATTTCCTTCAAACAAAAGGTGGAGCCATGGGTACTTGCATGGGTCCCGGCTATGTAGAACAGTTGATGTTACAAGCCTGCACTGGGGTCATTTTGCCACTTTTCCTATGCTACATCAATGACTGCATTGATGCTGATTCCTGCACCCATACAGAACTCGTTGACTTCATCAACTTTGCCTCCAGCATCCACCCTGCCCTCAGATTTACCTGGTTCATTTCTGATGCTTCCCCGCTTACCCCCCCCCCCACCCCATCTCTTTGTCTCTATCTCTGGAGACAGCTTATCTACTGATGTCTATTATAAACCCACTGACTCTCACAGCTGTATTGACTACACCTCTTCCTACCCTGTTACTTGTAAAAACGCCACCCCCTTCTCTCAATTCCTCCATCTCCGCTGCATCTGCACTCAGGATGAGTTTTTTCATTCCAGAACAAAGGAGGTGCCCTCCTTCAAAGAAAGGGGCTTCCCTTCCTCCCCCATTAATGCTGCCATTTTGCTCACATCTGCCCTCACCCTGTCTTTCTGCCGCCCACCAGAGATAAACTTCCTCTTGTCCTCACCTACCACCTCACCAGCCTCTATGTCCATCACATAATTCTCTGTAACTTTTGCTACCTCCAATGGAATCCCATCACCAAGCATGTCTTTCCCTCCTCCTCCCCCCCCCTTCCCACCCCCCATCAACTTCCTGCTTTCCACTGGAATTGCTCACTATGTAACTCCCTTGTTCATTCGTCCCTCCCTACTGATCTCCCTCCTACCACTTATCCTCACAAGCGGAACAGGTGCTACACCTGCCCCTACACCACCTCCCTCACTACCTTTTAGGGCCCCAGGCAGTCCTTTCAGGTGAGGCAACACTTCACCTGTGAGTCTGTTGGGGTCATATAACTGTATCCAGTGCTCCCGGTGTGGACTCCTGTATATCGATGCAACCTGACATAGATTGGGAGACCGTTCACAGGGTCCTACGCTCTGTCCACCAGAAAAAGTGGTATCTTCCAGTGGCCACCCATTTTGATTATCCTTCCCATTCCCAATCTGACGTGTCAATGCATGGCCTCCTGGACTGTCACAATGAAGCCAAACTCAGGTTACAGGAGCAATACCTTGTATTCCGTCTGGGTAACTTTCAACCTGATGGCATGCCCACCGATTTCTCAAACTTTTGGTAATGGCCACCCCCTCTCCCTTCACCATTCCCCATCCCCTTTCCCCTCTCCCCTTATCTCCTTTAGATTATGAAGACACGTAGTCCTCTTATTGTCATCTAGTAATGCATGCATTAAGAAATGGTACATTATTTCCTCTGGTATGATATCACAGAAACACAGGACAGACCAAGACTGAAAAACTGACAAAACCACATAATTATAACATATAGTTACAACAGTGCAACAATACCATAACTTGATGAAGAACAGGCCATGGCACAGTAAAGTTCAAAGTTTCTCAAATGTCCCACATCTCACGCAGACGGGAGAAGGAAGAAAAACTCTCCCTGCCACGCCGACCACAATCCGACTCTGAGTCATCCGAAAACTTCGAGCTCTGATCAGTTCTCCGACACCGAGTACTGAGCGCCACCTCTGTCCAAACGATTCGACCTCCTTTTTGGTTGCCAAAAGCAGGCAAGGCTGGGGATTTTGAGGCTTACCCTCCGAACGATTCCCAACGACACAGTAATGACAGCAGCGAACGGGCATTTCAGAAATTTCTCCAGATGTTCCTCTGTGCTTTCACGTCCATTCTCCATCAAATCAGAATTGTCCACGGCCCCTGTTTAACAGATACGATACCATTTTTCACCGGAGGGCGGTGCACACGCAGGCGCGCTGCCATCTTCTCCTCCTTGCCTGCACTTTGGTGTTCTTCCCACTCTTCCTTCCTCTCCTATTAGAGTCTCTCTTCTCCAGCCCTGTATCTCTTTCACTAAACAATTTCACAACTATTTGCTTTACCCTTCCCTTTCCCAGTTTCACCTATCCCCTTGTGTTTCTACCTTCCCTCTCCCACCTTCTAACCTGACTCTGTCGTGGTTTTTACAAATGATAAGGAAGTGCCGAAGATTCTTCAAGAAATGTTTAAACTTTAATTTGCAAAGTAAAGCTGAGACAGACAGTGGGCTAGCCTTTGAATGCCCACCACTGAATGCCTGCCTATTTTTCCACGCAGCGTTCTTTATAGCACCCCTTCTGGGTTAACAGCATTAGCATATCGCTGTAAGTTTCAATCTAGCTGATAAATCAATTACTCTTATCTCTCTTACTTGGCTACATTCGTTTATTCTCGAGAGGTTAAAAGTACACAGGTTTCATTCAAACTAATGAATCAGTGGTTACATCCCAAATACCATAGTAATCCCACGCACTCAGTAACAGACACTTAATGCATAGTAAAGGCATGGTCAACATCTGAATAAACACTTAATGTGCAATAAAAGCACACTTAAATAAACACTTAGAACACAGAGTGCTACAATGTTTTTCCAATAACTCCTCTTTATTTTGCTCTCCAATCCTGAGGAGGGGTTTTGGCCTGAAATGTTGACTGTACTCTTTTCCATTGATGCTGCCTGGCCAGCTGAGGTCCTCCAAGATTTTGTGTGTGTTTTTTTTTGATTTCTAGACTTTCTCTTGTTCCCTTGCAGAATTTTTTGTGTTTTGTTCAATAATCTGGTAATGTGCTTTTGCATCCAGTCCATAGACTCTACATCCTTCCTAGTATCTGGTGACTAGAACTGCACTAAATAATGATGATGTGGCTTAACCACAGCCGTCACTTAGAAGAGAAAATCTGCAGATGCTGGAAATTGAAGTAATACTCAAAATGCTGGAGAAACTCAGACTGGAAAAAAGAGATGGGAAGTCAGAGTAAGAAGTTGGGAGGGGAGGAAGAAGTACAAGGTCATAGAGTCCTACCCTCCCCACTTTCTTACTCATTCTTCCCATCTCTTTTATTTCTCCAGTCCTGATGAAGGGTCTCTGCTCCAAATGTCGACAGTTCACTACTTTCCATAGATGCGGCCCGGCCTGCTGAGTTGCTCGAGCATTTTGTGTGTGTTACAGCCATCACTTACTCTTTCCCTATGTGGATTCTGGATCAGCTTCTACAACTACCTAAGGACCCACCAATAGACGGGGGTTCCCAACCTTTTCTCCTGCCCTGGAGCCCTGTCATTAACCAAGGGGTCTGTGGATCCCAGGTAGGGAACATCTGCCTTAGGGGAACATTATACTTGACTCGAGTGATTGCACTCCAAATATGGCCTAACCGAAATTTAGTGCAGCTGCAACACGACTTCCTGCCGCCTGTACACTATGACCCTAGTGATGAAGGCACGTATGCCATGTACCTTTCCCACCTTTTCTCCATTTTGTGTTGCCTCTTTCAAAGTCCAATGGACTGCACCCTGATCCCTCTCTATGTCAATGATCCTCAGGATCTGGCCAACTTAATCTACCAGAATAACATTGAGATGTAGAAGCAACTGAAACACCTGACAGAAACTGAGATGGTCACAGGGAGAACGTACATAATACCCCCATCCCCAAAAAATAACAGCATTCAGAATTGCTGAAGCTGTGATTCTGAAACTTGAACCAAATCCTTGGTCTTCTGTTTCCTTATTGGGCTCAGAGCCAAAGTTTGCCTTGAATAACCGTACTCCTGTGAAGGACCTTGATGTCTTTGTCATGTTAAGGTACTACTTTAGCTTTCATAGTGGCATGAAATATTTATTTCATATTTACTTAATATACTAATCTATCTAATGTATGTTCTAATTTGTTCTGAATTTTCTCATTGAGGAGTTTCTATGATTTTTGTATTTGGCAGCTGACCAGATATTATTGTTCCCACTGTTCTCTAGTGATATGATTATTACAATTTTGGGAAAAGTAGGAGGAATGCCTTGATTGTGAGTGACTTTACAATTTGCTGCAGATTGTTTAGGCATGTTCTATAGCCTCATAGCACAGCCTTCAACAGCACAGGGTGCATCCAGTATTACACTGCTGGATTACTCTTTCGACATATGCCTGGTACTAATACTGGCGATAGCACTCCTTTACCACAGATATTATGGCCATGATATTCCACAATAGGTGTGACTCTGACAATTGCAGGAAACAAAGAAGTGCCCATCTATAAAAAAAGGGCTTTCATTATGTTTTTTACATGCCACATCCTGCTTGCAGCTTTTCGTGATGCAGTCAAAGGCTTTTGTTTTAGCCTATCAAGGAATGTGGAATTCTTCAAGGAAGCATTTGGCTGAGCTTCAGTAGAAATTACAATCTCTGAAATTGAGATTATTCTGAAATTCATTGCCACTGGGTCCTTTTAAATGATTATACAGGTCTGTCTTGCCGTGCAATATGTGTCATCGGAAAGTTCTCTCGGGCATGCGATTTGTTCAGAGGTCACTTCCTGCACTTGATTTGAGAGGGCTCATTGATATCTTGGGTCATTAAGTTGATGAATTCCATGGGCAAAAACAACCAAGAACTTCATTATCCACATAAGCACTTCCACAAATAACCTGCTCATGGGATTTGTTCCCTTTGTCATTTATTTGTTGGGGATTTGGGGGTTTTGAAGGTTCTATGTAAGGTCAACTTTCCTGGGATGCATGTATGTTTGTCTGCAGTGACATAGGACAGTATGGCTCCTTTGGCCCATGAAGCTGTGCTGACCTATATAAATCTACTCTATGATCAACCAAACCCTTCCCTTCTCCACAGCCCATAAATATTTTTTTCATCTATGTTCCTATCTATGAGTCTCTTAAATGCCCCTAATGTATCGGCCAATGATGTCCCCTTGTGTTGGCCATTGCTGCCCTGAAAGAAACATGCTGGCTGTCCACTATTTTGTACACTTCTATGAAGTCAACTCTTCCGCCTTCACTTCAAAGACAAGTCCTTGCTTGCTTGACCTTTCCACATCAGACATGCTCTCTAATCCAGGCGACATGCTGCTAAATCTCCTCAGCGCCCTGTAAACCTTCCATATCCTTCCTATAAATGAGGCAAACAGGGCTGAACATAACACTCTTATATGGTCGAACCAGAATTTTATAAAGCTGTAACATTAACTCTCAGCTCTTGAAAACAATCCCCTAACTAATGAAAGCCAACACACCATATGCTTTTTCAACCACCTTATTAACTTGTGTAGCAACTTTGAGGGGAGTATGGTTCAAGTCATGTCCCTCTGTCTTGCCATTAACCTTGTATTCTGCCTTCAAGTTTAACCTTCCAAAGTGTATCTCTTAACACTTTTTCGAGATTGAACTTCATCTGCCACTTCAGTCCAACTTTGCATCCTCTCTGTAATATGTTGTAACTGATGGCAAATTACATTATCCACAACACTACCAACCTTTGTGTCATCTGCAGACTTACTAACTGGCCCTTCTTCTTCCTCATCCAAGTTATTTATATAAGTCACAAAGCACAGGGGTCCCAGAACAGATCCCTGCAAAACATCACTTGTCATTGGCCTCTGGTGTGAATACTCTGAATCTACTTTCAACCTTTGCCTTCTGCCAGGTTAGATACATTCATGATGAGAGTGACTATTTTCTACAACAAGCATTGCTCAGAAGCAATCCTGGAAGGTTAAACCACCTACTTTCCTGTCTCCAAGCACCAATTTTCACTTCTGTCCACATAGTTGAGAAACAGTGCATTCATTCTGAAGCACTTTTATTTCAGAAGTTAAAACACATCATATAGAAAGTATGCCATTGAGCCAAGGTTGGCTGAATATTGCACTTCTACTCACTCTTGGTTCCTTAAGCTTGTCATGATCTACCCAGTAAATGCTTCCAATGACGTGCATCTCAGAAAACCTCTGACAACCAAGTACAGCTCCTGGCCTTCACATGTGACTTAGCTACTAATCCTGACAGAACTTTTTCTACTGACAGAAAAAGGGGCAATGGTAGGTTACAGGAACCTTGAAACCAGTGGGCAGTTGGGGCTCATCAGCTGTGATTGGCAGCCCATCTGGGAGAAGAAAAACTGACCTCAAACCTCTGCTGCCTGTGGCTATACTGTACTCATTTATGGGGAAGACTGTGGGAGTAAATCCCAAGGAAAAATTTAGAGCTGGGGTCACTAACGTGTTCCTCCATTGAGTTCAGCTCCTATGACACTGCTGGAACCAACCTGTATCAGTCTCTACCGTTCCTCTAAATTCATCAGCTGTGTGGAGAGGGGAAGCCTGTTGCATGGGCAACAGCTTGCTCTCCATGTCAAACTGCCCTGGCTTGGGTCCTGGTTTGTGAATCACATAGACAGGTAGGACATAATATCTATGGCTGACCCTGACCAAAGGATTGCCTCACTCACTTCAACAGCAAAGGCAACACTGCTCAATGTGGCTCCTTTGACTGGTTTAACTGGCAAAGATGGTTTATCCTTCCATTCTTATGACATCAGAACCATGAAGCAGTTTGTAGGAGAGCTGCTTTTTCCAGTGGTTGTGTCTGTTTAATTATGGTTAGTACACTGACAAACTTAAAAGTACTTCAGCCCCAAATTGCCACGGTATTATCACTTTTGTCATTACTATGATCAAAAACAAAATCATTAGTGTGAAATGTTGGTTTCCTCCTTTCCTACTCTAACATGTTTTAATGGGCGTAACCAACACTGCTAATCTGCTAATAACATAACAGTACCTTGACACATTCCAGCAATGTATAAGTAGTTTATTAGCACATTCAGTGGAGACTAAAACAGATAAAAGTGAATAGAGATAATTCTCAAGATCATTTATAAACAATGTCAGCATTCAGCTACCCTCAGTGGCCACTCTATGATGTACATCTACTCGTTAGCAAATATCTAAACAGCCAATCATGTGGCAGCAACTCAATGGATAAAAGCATGCAGACATGGTGTAGAGGTTCAATTGTTGTTCAGACCAAAACCTCAGAATGGGAAAGAAATGTGATGTAAGTGAATTTGACTGCAGGATGGTTGTTTATGTTAAACGGGATGGTTTGAGTATCTCAGAAACTGCTGATCTCTTGGGATTTTCACACACAACGGTCTCCAGAGTCTACAGAGAACGGTTAGAAAAACAAAATAAAAGTCACAGGGTTTCTGTGGACGAAAATACCTTGTTAATGAGAGAGTTTAGAGGAGAATGTCTGGACTGTTTCAAGCTGACAGGAAGTAAACAGATGTTACAACAGTGGTATGCAAAGGAGTAGCTCTGGGTGTATGGCACATCAAACCTTGAACTGGATGGACTAAAGCAGAAGGTCATGAATAGACACTCATTGGTCACTACTTGATACAGGAGATAACTAATAAAGTGACCTCTGAGTGTGTGTGCATTCTTTTCTTAAAATGGACACAAAAGATGTGGATTGCTGAATGCATCTAGAGATTTTTTTTTTTGGTTTTATTTTAATTCCAGGAACCTGACTCCAATTCTGTTTTCTTGAAGAATGGTGCAAAATTGGTTAGAAGTAAATTTCAAACAATGCAAGTTTGTTTTGCACATAAAAATGATTAACACCAATATTTGTTTGGTTCCTTAATTATAGCATGCAAATTATCAGAATTAAGTTTGGGGATCTGTGAACTGTCTCAGCTTCAGTGATGCCTCCCCCAGTCAGATGGCAATATATAATGTGACTGCATTGGAGGAAGGGGAGAGGGCTCCCAGATTCACACAAAACACCAGGGAGACCTTCATTAGAGAGATACAGGGCAGAATGGAGGTCCAGAGTGAAAAATCACCAGGGCACCAACTAGTGTCATCATGGGAAATGCCTGGCTTGAGGTGGGTACCAATATTTCATCTAGGTTTAAGAACTACCATTCACTTCAACAAAGGATAAACTTAATGTCTTTGCAACAAATCTAAGTGAGTGGTCTACTACTGAAAGCAATAAATGCTTCAGTGAATAATTCATTGATACACTATAAATCCATACAGGTTGCAGCCTGAACGATCACCCATGGCAGTGCATTCCAGGCACATAACTCTTTTAAAAAAAACAAACTACCTCTGACAATTTCACTAAACTTTCCCTAACCTGCCCTAATCTTTGCATCCTCTGCCCTCAATTGGACTAGATAATTCCAGAGTCATAGTGACTTTTTTTTACACAAGCATTGCCCAGAAGCAACGGAGCCTGAAGGATAAAGTCACCAACTTCCCTGTCGCACTAATTCTCACTCCTGACCATGTAGCTGAGTGCTGAAGCAATGAAAGCCATACAATAGCAGGATCATTATGGACAATGTCTTTCATCTTCTGAAAATAATGTTCTTGGATCATCTTCAATCTGGGCAGTTGCAGTACATGAAGTATCTAGGCCCATTATCACTTTTTGCTCCATTCTACAAAATCGGATATCTCTATTATGGCACCAGGTGCTGAAGGAAAAATAACGTAAAAAGCCAACTAGAGTATGTGGAACACCTCCAGCTACATCTGGATAGCATGAGCAAAGCATTGAGTGCTTGATAAAGAGACACTTTCCATGAGGAACCTGCATATTCATTGTCATTGGTTCCATGAAAAGTTACCTGGCACATGATCTGGTGCTGAATACCAAATTAATTCACCAATAATTGATGAAGAGAGCTGGGGTGCCGCACGATCACTCACATTTCATTTTCAAGCTATCAATACTCATCCACCTACTGTAAAAAAAATTCTAGGTAACACACGAAATGCTGGAGGAACACACATCAAAGTTGCTGGTGAACGCAGCAGGCCAGGCAGCATCTCTAGGAAGAGGTACAGTCAACGTTTCAGGCCGAGACCCTTCGAAGCAACCTTTGATATGTGTTGCTTGAATTTTCAGCATCTGCAGAATTCCTGTTGTTTGCGTTTTTAAATGCTGGAGGAGCTCAGCAGGCCAGGCAGCATCTATGGAAAAGAGTAAGCAGTCAATGTTTCAGGTCAAGACCCCTCATCAACACTACCATAAAATCTAGTTTATTTTAATTCCCCTCCATATATGCATAGTTAATATTAGCTGGGCATTCTAATAAGACCAGCATTTATTATCCATTCTAAGTACCTGTGAAATAGGGTTAGTGAGCTGATGCCTTGAGCTACCACAATCTAAAGGAATACACAGTCAATTTGTCAGGCTATTCAAATATGTTTGTTCCTGCTGTTTGCATATTAAGTACCTGCAGTGCCACTTCACGTAGCTGATGCTGTGCAATTCTCTAATGCTATTCAGAATAATTGGTCTTAATCTGCAGGAACGGACCTTACAGTCCTCGTTGTGAAGGTGTTCCCACAGTGCTGTTGAGTGTAAAGTTGCAGGATTTTTATCCGATAATAATGAAAGGCGTGTTAAGTAGTTCTAAATTTGAGTCTTGGAGTATGCAAGTGATGATAGTTTAAAAGAAGCAGTTCAGTGGGTCAGGCAGTATCTGTGGAGGAAAATGGAGAATCAGTGTTTCAGGTTGAGACATATAATCTTGGCTTGAAAGAGGGGAGAAAACAAGAACAGAGGTGAGGGGATTAGATGGTGCAAGCACTAGCATGTATTTGGTAGATCAGTCTGAGGAAAGATAATAAATACAAAGATGAGAAAATTAGCAGGTACTAGGTGATAGGCAGGTGGAGAGGAGAGCTGAAATAGTGACAGAAGCTAGGCTGTGATAGGTGGAGGTGTCAGAGGGCTGCAGATGCAATGCAAAAGGAGAAGAATGTAGAGCATAGAATCCAAAGGGGAATCAGGTTGGGAACTCGATAGCTGGAGTATGTGCGTAACAGGCAGATGGAATGGAAATGGAGGAGGGAAAAGAAACAGTATTGGGAGTGGTGTGAGAGAGGAACTGGTTAGATCACCGGGAAAGAAAGGCACAGGTGAGTTGCCTGCAATTGGAGAATTTGATCTTCATGCTGTTGGAATATGAGATGCTATTCCTCTAATTTGTGGTTAACCTCACTAAAGCGCCAGTGGAGGAGGCAGAGGACGGGTGGGTCCGTGTGGAAATATGGAGGGGAATTAAAATAGCTTGCATCCAGGAGCTAGAAGATGATGATGAAGATAAAGCACAGGTGCTCAGCAAAGCATTCACCCAGCCTGCACTTGGTCTGACTGATGTGGAGGAGGCCATATTGTTAACAGTACTCTCCACGAACAAGACTGAAAGAGTTGTAGGTGAACCTCTGCTTCACTTGGGTCGGCTATTTTTGGGCCCTGGATAGTGGTACAGGAAGAAGTACAGAGTTGGCTATTACAGTGTATCTTCCCCACAAATCCCTATCCCTCGAAGAACCTTCCCCGTGACAGTGCATGATTGTTGGTGAGACCTTGCATGATGCAGGCATGGATGATGCATTTGCTGTAGAGGTGCAAATTTAATTGAATATTATTGCAAAAGTTACTTAGTATCACCATTTCTGAACTGATGATGAAGGAAGATCATCGATGGAGCAACTGAAGATGGGGTAGTGTTCTAAGAAACTTGCCCTGGTTTCTTCAGGGCTTTATGGTACATATCAACAGGACTTATTTATCTATTTAGAGATACAATACAGAATAGGTTCTTGTAGCTCTTTGAGCCCCATCGCATGCAACCCATGATTTAACCATAGCCTAATCATGGAACAATTTATGATGACCAATTAACTTGCTAACTGGTACATCTTTGGACTGTGGGAGGAAACTGGATCACGAGGAGGAAACCAATGCATTCCATAGAGAGGATATATAAGCTCCTTACAGAGGACACCTTGATTGAACTTTGACGCCCCAAGCTGTAATAGTGTCATGCTAACTACTACCCTATGACTTTGGTTACTGGTTTTAAATGTTCAGTGATTTCAGTTTTGCCCTTGCATAGGATGCCAAATACTGCCTTGGTGTTGAGGGTAGTCACTCTTGCTTCTCCTCTGACATTCTGTTCTTTGTTCCATAACTGGACCAAGGCTGTGTTTAGTTCTGGAGACAAGTGGTTTGAATGAAACCCAAACCAGCCATCAGTGAGCATATTCCTGATGAATAAGTTTGCTCGCAGCACTGATGCCACCTTCAATCACTTTGTCAGTGGAAAGATTGATCAGCAATTAGCTAGAATGGTTTTGACTGCTATTTTGTGACCGGGGAATTCTGGATATTCTTTAATTGTGTGCTTGATGCTAGTGTAGTGTTTGCACAGGAACAGCATGGCTGGATGTGCTGCTTCTGGAGGTGGGCCTTTAGTTCTGCAGTCAAAATGTTGTCTTGACTCTGGGACTTGTGTTCAGTGCAGCCAACTATTTCTTGATGTTATGAATTCATGTCACAGAGTTAATAGAATTCGCTGAGGACAATTATTTCTGTGATGGCAGAGAACCTTAAGAGGAAGCTGAGATGTATCTCTTCAGCACTTCTGCTGAATGTTTCAACTTTGTTATTGACATTCAGATTTTGCATTGTGTCATTGAGGATGGAGGCAATCTTGAGGTTACTTCCTGAAAGCTAGTTAATTGTTCAGCAACCTTTCCAAACTTGCATATGGTAGAACCGCAAAGACTCAGTCCTTCTGGAAGAATGCAATTTCATAACTGTTTTAGCTGTTCGGTAGGTACTTCATCCTGTGCTGCAACTTTACTACGTTAACACCTTTTTGGACATGATTAGTAGTTCTCCTGATATCCTCCTGTACTCCCCACTGAGTTACATTTGATGCTCTAGCTTCACAGTAAGAGATTTCAGACCACGAGGTTGTTGTTGGAAGTGGTGATAATTGACAGTACCACAAGGGTGTCTCAGTTTTGAATGCCAGATCTAAATCGGAACACTTTAAATTTTTATTGTACTGCAATATAGCGAAGAACATCTTTCATGCCATCCATACGGATCATGCCACATCAGTACTTCAAAGGAGTACAGAGGAAAGTAATGCAGAATATAGTGTTCGAGTAACAGAGAAAGTGCAAGACCATGACAGGATAGATTGTGAGGTGAAATGTCCTATCATACAAAGAGTCAGTTCAATAGAATTAAACAATGGGGTAGAAGACGTCCTTGAGTCTGGTGTTATATGCTTCTGGGTTTTATATCATCTGCCTTCTTGGGGGGAGGGGAGAAGAATGTCTAAGGTAGGAAGGGTCTTTGATTTATGTGGACTGTTATAGAGAGGCAATGAGAAGTGTAGAGAGAGTCAGTAGAGTGGAAACTGGTTTTTCATGATGTGTTGAATTGTTTCTATAACCCTTTGCAGTTTCTTGTGGTCTTGAGCAGTGCAGCCACCATGTCAAACCCCTCTTACTTAATACAATTATAGTTCTATGTAACATGATTGGTGGTCCTTGGATAGAAGGCAGGATTCTGTTGATAGTAGTGCAGTCATGGGCAAAGCATTTACCTCTGCTAGATTGCTGAGAATTGATCCAGTATGTTCATGCAAGGTGTTGCTTGCCTCCATAATCTCCAGACACCGGCTGATGGCTATGCTCTTCAGGACTTAAGCAACTCAGCTTGTGCTGGTGTTACAAAGTTGAACTTGGTGATAAATGTGATCTCACACACAATGTACATTACTGACTCAAAATACTGTATATCCACCTGAAAAGAAAGATAGTTTAAAATATGCAAGGATATTACCTTCAACCACAATTTGTGGATTAAGACTTGAGCTCACATTCATATGAATCCTGAAATGAAAGGGTTACCACTGTGCCAAACTGCAGAAATGTATGATGCACATTGCAACTCTACACTTGATTCATGGAAATTTAAAATTAACAAACATTACTGTTCAAAAGAAGAAGTGCCTGATACATCAACGGATACAATGTAGGATATGAAGCTCATAAGTCTAGTTTACTTGTCAGACCGTGGAGGAAAAGTCTTGTATATTTATAATCCAAATTGCCTGTGCACTAAATGTAATGTATCTTAGTTGCATGGGGTGTGTTACTGAACTTGTAGTTTTAAAACTCGAGTCATTAATTCAGAGATGGTAATTAAGAAGTAAATTAATTACATAATCAAGAATAAATTTGTTAATGGAGACCATAAAGCTACTGGATTGATGTAAAATCCCATTTGGCTCATAAATGCACTGTGGTGAAAATCTGATGTCCTCCCCGGTTTGACCTGTATGTGATTCATGATCTATATGATAAGTGTGCTTGAATTTTAAATGTGCTTTCAAGTGCTCTATTATGCCTCTGTGCAAGAGCATTGTAATTCGGTGGTTGGTGCTGCTACTTTACAGCTCTGTGAACCTAGATTTCATTCTGTCCTGAGGTACTGTCCATGATCCTGATTTAGGAGAATGTGAAGAACAGAAATTCTCCTGGATGTTCAGTTTTCCTCCCAGTTTCCAAAGATGTATGGGTGGTAGACTATTGACTACTGCGAATTATCCCTGGTGATAAGAGAATTAGGGGCAGTTAATGATCATGAAGGAAATCTGAGAGTCAAACCGAACCAGAGGGCTTAAAAAGAGGATTTTCATTGCAGTTATACAGTCCATTCTTACGTACGGATGCGAGACGTGGACACTCACCAAGATGATGCAAAATTCTCCAGGTGGTTGCTATACAGCGGTGTTCCTCAGGGGTCCATGTTGGGGCCGCTTCTTTTTACATTGTACATCAACGATTTTGATTATGGAATAGGTGGCTTTGTGGCTGTTTTCTGACTATATGAAGATAGGTTGAGGAGCCGGTAGTGCTGAGGAAACAGAGAGTCTGCAGAAAGACTTGGATGAATGGGCAAGGAAGTGGCAAATGAAATACAATGTTGGAAAGTGTATGGTTACGCACTTTGGCAGAAGAAATAAAGGGGCAGACTATTATTTAAATGGTGAAAGAATTCAAAGTTCTGAGATGCAACGGGTCTTGGGAATCCTTGTACAGGATACCCTTAAGGTTAACCTCCAGGTTGAGTCGGTGGTGAAGAAGGCGAATGCAATATTGGCATTCATTTCTAGAGGAATAGAGTATAGGAGCAGGGATGTGATGTTGAGCTCTATAAGGCGCTGATGAGACCTCATTTGGAGTATTGTGGGCAGTTTTGGTCTCCTTATTTAAGAAAGGATGCGCTGACGTTGGAGAGGGTACAGAGAAGATTCACTAGGATGATTCTGGGAGTGAGAGGTTAACATATGAGGAACGTTTGTCCGCTCTTGGACTGTATTCCTTGGAGTTTAGAAGAATGAGGGGAGAGCTCATAGAAACATTTTGAATGTTGAAAGGCATGGACAGAGTGGATGTGGCAAAGTTGTTTCCCATGATGGGGGAGTCTAGTATGAGAGGACATAACTTAAGGATTGAAGGGCGCCATTCAGAACAGAGATGGGAAGGAATTTTTTTAGTCAGAGTGTGGTGAATCTATGGAATTTGTTGTCACAGGTGGCAGTTGGGGCCAAGTCATTGGGTGTATTTAAGGCAGAGATTGATAGGTATCTGAGTAGCCAGGGCATCAAAGGTTATGGTGAGAAGGCGGGGGAGTGGGACTAAATGGGAGAATGGATCAGCTCATGATAAAATGGCGGAGCAGACTCGATGGGCCAAATGGCCGACTTCTGCTCCTTTGTCTTATGGTCTTATACACGAGTGCTCTGGATGGCTCTTGACGTGTGTTGTCAACAGCACATGACGAACATCGAGCTCTGTAACAACCTGCCGATGCGCACCACTAAAATTGAGGCGAGAAGACTGCAACTAGCAGGGCAGTGTCTACACCACCCTGAGCTACCTGCCAGCCTAGTCATCATATGGGAGCCCAAGCACAGGAGGATGAACCCTGGGCACCCTCCCAAGACTATGGTCAACACGCTCCTAGAAGACAGCGGCACGGCTAATGTAGATGAACTGAACACACTGATGAGGGAGAGGGAGTAGTGGGGAGAGTCTGTCATCGTGCCTGATGCCGGCCCCCTAGGCCTGAGTCGACGTAGTAGTAATGATCATGCACAAAATATTAGTGATCTGCCCTTATGTTTTTTCTATGTGATTAAGCACATTTAGCTTTTATTTAAATGATCTGTTTCTGATCTGTATTCGGTCATTTCCCATGCATTCAAGAAGTAAGTAGGAAAGCACAATGGCTGGCAGAAGGCTAGAGGCTATATCAGGAGTGAAAGACTTTCCTATCTAAAGCCATTCTATTGTTTCTCCAACAGAAGTGTTGCTTGTAAATTGATGTTATTGTTTAGAAGTTAATCTAAAGGGATCAATAAGATTTTTCTAAAATTGAATGTTATTTTTGAGTTTATTAGTCACTAACTTAGATGCTAATGGTTTACACATGCTATTTGTGTGCAGTATTTACTTGTTAGAATCTCAGTTAATTTTCCTGTAGGTAAATGTTATAAGTTCTTAACTGTGTATATTTACTTATGTGGATGGAACAACACCATAACTACACTGTATTTTGTTTCACTCCTTATTCACGACGACATGCCATTGAGTCTGTAATAAAACCAAGGATCTAGGAGGCTATACCCTGACCCTTAATGTCATCTTTAAATGGAGTTTGGCTGATTGTCTAGGTGATGTTACAACACCTCAGTGAAGGCAGTACGATTAGTTCACAGGAAATTAACTGCAACAGGATGTAGGATTGTCATGAGAGCCAATATAGAATCAATGGGCTGAAAGATTGCAATTATGTCTTAAATTAGTGATGAATCCCATGAATAAGTTGTTATATAAAAAGTGGGTTGTGAATTCTGGCATTCTCCACAAATAAAGGCAGGGACAGCATGGGTTTCTTGTCTGAATTCATACCCTATGCGCAACAGCATAGCCTTGTGTCCTCCACTGAAGAATGGAACTCCCTTGCCTACCAGCACTCTAATAGCTCCCTTGCTGCAGTTGTTCAGAGAAGCAAGAATACTATCACATAGTGGATCATTATCAATAAATCTGGTGTTGTTACTGATGGCTGGCTCATCAAGTTTGAACACAAATATACAAAGATCTCCCATTACTCTCGGAAGCAATGGGTAAATAGGAAATGTCATCATCAATATTTAATGATGCATTGTCCCAAAGTGGATTCTCCAGCCCTGGTATTGTCGGCCTGATCCAAAGGTGAGGAAAAATTGTACTTCAACATCTCTTTTGGCTGTGAAATATGTATTTAACTTAAAGCAAAGTAGCAGCAATTAGAAATAAAATGAAGAGCTGAAATGAAGTGCAGTTCCAATGAAACAACTGTGAGGTTTAACAAAAATTGCCACATGGATATGGAGGAAGAAGGATTTGATTAATCTTTTCAAGGGGAGGGTCCTCTAGAAAACCAGATAGAGACAACTGTATTTGCCAAAGCAGATAGAGACAACTGTATTTGCCAACCCATCTAATAACACTACAATCCAATGTGTAGGGCGCAATATGCAGGAAATGTTATAAAATGATGTGTTTTGAAATGACCTGCTGCAAGGAAATTGTTAAAGTACTGACAACTAGCAATGATAAATTGCATGTCCAGGAGTTGTTCTTCCATACATTCAGTTATTTATGATGACAAAACAGACAAATAATGACAGGTAGATCAGAAGATAAATGACAGGATCATAAATTTTCAGATTAATTCTGTTGCAGATACCACAGTCACATTACGACATGTGTACTGAGTCTGTCAGCGTCTCTTGGTACAGCCATCAATTGACAACCAATGCAGCCAAGGAGAAAAACAGAATTAACACAGTGATTGCTAAGTAGAATACGTACAAGGGACAGGCATCCCAGCTATGACTTATGGATCATACTTAAATGATTTGTTGAGTTTTATACCTGCAGGCAAATTGATTCTGATAAAGCAAAGATCTGAATAACTATGTTTCATGACATTATGTGAAATGTGAGTACTGAAGTATTGTGACATCTTTTTAAACCATGCATCTCTCCTCTTCTTGTCTATCTCACATTCTCTGTTCCATTGCCAATAATTCCCAACAAGACCAAAAGAAAATTAATGCCATTGAGAACCTCGCTGGTGCTTGCAAATATAATATAGTATTGTTCCCTGTTAGAAATTGATTGAGCTCAATTTCTAATTGAAACTGGACTGTATTCAGGGATTCGTCTTCGAACCTGGATGAGCATGCTGCAGTTGTTACTGACTTCATTAAAACTTGTGTAGATGAGTGTGTGCCCACAAAGACTTACTGTTCATTCCCAAACCAAAAGCCATGAATGAACCAGGAGTTACATCATCTGCTGAAGGCTAGATCTCTGGCATTCAAGTGTGGTGACCCAGGCCTGTACCAGAAAACCAGGTATGATTTGCAGAGGACTACTTCAAGGGCAAAGAGACAATTTTTAACAAGATTGGAGGTGACATAAGATGCACGGCATCTCTGGCAGGGTCTGCAAGACATTACTTCCTACAAAGCAAAACTGAATAGTATGAATGTCAGCGATGCTTCACTACTAGATGAACTCAACATCTATGCTTGCTTTGAAAGGGAGAACACAACTACTGCTGGGAAGATCCGTGCTACACCTGATGACCCTGTGATCTCCGTCTCAGAGGCCGATGTTAGACTGTCTTTAAAGAGAGTGAACCATCGCAAAGTGGAAGTTCCCAATAGAGTACCTGGTGAGGTACTGAAAACCTGTGGCAAACAACTGGCGGGAGTATTCAAGGACATTTTCAACCTCTCACTGCTACGGGCGAGAGTTCCCACTTGCTTCAAAAAGGCAACAATTATATCAGTGCCTAAGAAGAATAATGTGGGCTGCCTTAATGACTATCGCCCGGTAGCACTCACATCTACAGTGATGAAATGCTTTGAGAGGTTGGACATGACTAGACTGAACTCCTGCCTCAGCAAGGACCTGGACCCATTGCAATTTGCCTATCGCCACAATAGGCCAACGGCAGATGCCAACTCAGTGGCTCTCCACATGGCTTTAGACCACCTGGACAACACACACCCCTATGTCAGGATGCTGTTCATCGACTATAGCTCAGCATTTAACACTATCATTTCCACAATCCTGATTGAGAAGTTGCAAAACCCCGGCCTCTGTACCTCCCTCTGCAATTGGATCCTCAACTTCCTAACTGGAAGATCACAATCTGTGCAGATTGGTGATAACTTCTCCACCTCGCTGACGATCAACACTGGTGCATCTAAGGGGTGTGTTCTTAGCCCTCTGCTCTGCTCTCTATATACACATGACTGTGCGGCTTGGCATAGCTCAAATACCATTTATAAATTTACTGACGATACAACCATTGTTGATAGAATCTCAGGTGGTGACGAGAGGGCTTACGGGAGTGAGATACGCCATCTAGTGGAGTGGTGCCGCAGAAACAACCTGGCACTCAGTGTCAGTAAGATGAAAGAGCTGATTGTGGACTTCAGGAAGGGTAAGACGAAGGAACACATACCAATCCTCATAGAGGGATCAGAAGTGGAGAGAGTGAGCAGTTTCAAGTTCCTGGGTGTCAAGATCTCTGAAGATCTATCCTGGTCCCAACATGTAGTTATAAAAAAGGCAAGACAGCGGTTATACATTATTCGTAATTTGAAGAGATTTGGCATGTCAACAAATACACTCAAAAACATCTATAGTTGTAATGTGGAGAGCATTCTGACAGGCTGCATCACTGTCTGGTGATATGGAAGGGCTTCTGCACAGGACCAAAAGAAGCTGCAGAGGATTGTAAATCTAGTCGGCTCCATCTTGGGTACTAGCGTAGAATGTACCCAGGATATCATTAGGGTGCAGAGTCTCATAAAAGCAGCGTCCATTACTAAGGCCCTCCAGCACCCAGGGCTTGCCCTTTTCTCACTGTTACCATCAGGTAGGAGGTACAGAAACCTGAAGGCTCACACTCAGCGATTCAGGAACAGATTCTTCCCCTCTGCCATCTGATTCCTAAATGGACATTGAATCTTTGGGTACTACCTCACTTTTTTTAAATATACAGTAATTCTGTTTTGCATGTTTTTTTAAAATCTATTCAATATACATAATTGACTTGTTTATTTTTTTAATGTTATTATTATTTATTTCTCTGCTAGATTATGTATTGCATTGAACTGCTGCTGCAATGTTAACAAATTTCATGTCACATAGCAGTGATAATAAACCCTATTCTGATTCTGATTCTCTGACCAGGTTCAGTGGAGTTGAGAAATGGGTTGTGGAAAAACAATTGTTTGAACTTTGCTTGCTCTCTTACTGTCTGAAGTACTGTATTTTTATTTTTCTCACCAGGAGATTCAAGATTCAAGGTACATTTAATATGAGAGAATGTATAAATTATACAACCTTGAGATTTGTCTGCTGACAGCCAGCCACAAGCAAAGGAACCAGAAAAAAAACAATTAAAAAAAAATAAAGAACAACACCCAATGCACAGAAAAAGAGAAAAAGACACAAATCATGCAAATAATAGAAGCAAGCAACAGTATTCCGAACCAAATTGTGTTCTTAGATCCAAATCCTTGGAGCAGCTCCGATTAGGCCCAAAGCCCTAGCATCAGTTCTTTATATTAGTGGGGCAAATTGCCGCGAAGCTCACAGACACAAAGTGCAGCAGCCGGCGCAGACTCGCAGCCTCAGTGCGAAATTGGCCCGATCCTTGCCACAGGTCCTGACACTCTGCCTTTCCGGTCTATCTGGGCCAGCGTTTAAATTGTCCAAACAGCATTAGGACTTGGGCTCTGCTGCGGCAATATGCTCTGGGCGTATACCACGATGCCCTGCTATTCACTCTGGGCTTAGCCCTCGTCGCCCAGCTCAAAGCTATTCTTGACCTCTCCAAATCAGTTTGGCGCTTAGAGTGATCCAACTTTGCAGCTGTGTGAGATGGATTAGATTCATCAGTCTGATTTTTGGCAGTCATGCCCTACTGAATTTGAAGGTGCCTTTGGAAATAACAACAACAAGTGAGCAGAATTTCCGAAGAAATTGACTAGTATGAAGAAGATTATAAACTCAGATTCTCATGAACATAAAATGCAACATGCATTGGGGTCCATTTTAAACTGTGTTAAACTTTAAAACAAAACAGAAATTAAACTGTCAGTATGGCCGTGGAATCCATGGACAGAATGGCTGAGGAAAATTTGTCAGCAAAGACAGAACAAAACTAAAACCATGTGAAGTTATTGTCAATAAATCAATTGTTCACCATCCTCCTGCTCCCTCTGGTGTTTTTGGTAGGTTACACCAAATTTTGGTGACAGGCAACTATTTGAGCATCTTTAATTAGACCTGGGCTTGGCATATCCATAGATTCCAAAGGAATGTGAAGAGTAGGCATTCTGTCTGATATTAAAATTTCACAAGTACACTAAAAGCATTGGACATTAAATTATTACTTATTTGGGGATTTAACCAGTGCTTGTGAAGGTGATATGTAGTAAACTGCCCTTCTTTGCAATGAAGAGTGAAGTCCCTGTTTCTTCTTGAAGAGAAAAGATATCAAAATATTCTCTCTTTTTGTCAATCAAGGATAATTTTGTTTTGATGTATTAGATGAGTCACAGATATGCAGCCTGACCTACAGTGAATCAACTTCAATCTTGTGTAATGAGTATTTCACACTGTTACGAGAATACACATAAAATTAAGATGTTTGCTGGCCTGGGCTAGCATCAGTGGCATCAGCAGTTGGTCTGCCACCTGCCCTCAGGGGAAGGAGAGATAAGGAACAATGGAGCAGCGTCTGGAGATGTGTAATGAAGGGATGTGGGAGGGAGAGCTGTCTGGAGCGGCTCCCCCCCTTTGAACCCTGAACTGTTTGAAGTGATGGACAGGCGATACCCCAGCAGGGGGATAAAAAGGGACAGGTTCGCTAAGACGGACACACACGCCACCCGAGGTAACGAGACCCTGGAAGCGGTGCGCCTCTCACGAGTGGTGAGAAGTACCGGACAACGCACAGGGTGGAAAGGTACGATCAGCGGGAACCCGGTGTGTGTCCGCCCTTGCCTGGGTGCCGGGTTCACTGCAGAGGATCGACCGCATCTGGAGGAGGGGTCACAGTCGGTGACCTCAGGTGACATCACCAAGGACCCGCCCAAAAGCTGTTTGTGAGCCATCTCACTGGTCTGTGAGCCATCTTGCTGGTCTGTGAGTGAAGCCATTCTGAATGATGAGTTGTTCCTATTCTATCTCTCTCTTCCCCCACGTTGTCCACCGCCATGGCAACGATTACTGCGAACTGAACTACTAAACTGGACTGAACTTTGAGTCATTTTGAAATTGGTCATTTACCCCTAGACAACGATAGAGCTTGATTGATGCTGTTATCTTAATTCTGTGCACATGTGTGTTTATCATCACTGAACTGTTGCATTTATTATCCTTTCGATTACTGTGTTGCTTGTTTCTTTAATAAAACTTTCTTAGTTCTAGTACTCCAGACTCCAACTGAGTGATCCATTTCTGCTGGTTTGGCAACCCAGTTATGGGGTACGTAACAACACTAAGAGACAATTTCTTCTAGAGGCCTTGAGCTCAAAGATGCAGTTTCAGGATGAAATTCAGCAATATAACAAAGTGGTCTAGTCAACAATTCTCTCCAGCTTTGGAATTCTTTACCATGAATGCTATGGTTGCTTGAATATTAACTACATACAAGATTGCAAAGAAATCCAGAGATACAGGATTGAGTAGGGTGGTGATGTTAATCCCAAGGAATAACATTGACATCAAAAGGTGGAAGAAATTCGAATGTCTGATTTAGTCTATTCTCTTTTACGCTTCACTTTCCTCAAATTCTTTCTGAAATCTGAGGTGGGCAGAAAGCTATGGTTTGCTCTCCTTTAACCCTGGATTACAGCTCTCAGGAAGAGATGATGACTTCCTAAAAGTGGTATTCTCTAAATGTGTATATCAACCAATTGAGAACTTGTGGGATCTTGCTCTTGAATGTGGAATCAGAATTTAGTTTCTTTTAGCATCAGTGCCAGTGCTTTAAGATGCAGACAAACCCATAGTGATGCCATGTGTAATGTTACAGCAACTGGGGGAAGAAAGAATAATCAGGCTCTCGAGTGTTCATGGAATCAGAAAGGATAAATACACTATCTTGTTGAGAAGTTACTGGGTCATAAATACTTTTCCCATGCTTGAATGTGAGTTAAATTTGTGAGACAAAGGTGTTGAAGTAGCTTGCCCTTTCTCACTTAGGTTGCTAGAGTGCCCACAGAGTTGACTGGTATTACATTAGGTGGAAATCAGCAAATTCTCTCTTAAAATCCAGATACAGTATTTGATGTAATTTTGCACTATCAATTGCAAATTATTAGCTACTAAAATCTGTAAGTTTTTTTAGGCTTGTTAATAGTTTTAAAAAAAGAGAAATTGTTAACTTTCCACATCAAAGACGAAGAACACTGCATTCTGGCTCACTGGTGCTATGAGATTTTGAGTGTTTCTAGCATCAGTAGTTTGAATTTTTGTGGTCCACTTAAAGATGATTTGAATGCTCTGTCACTCAAATCCAAGACTTGATAAGCCCAAGGCATTAACTATGAAAAGAATAGCAACATTCAAACTATAATATGATGCATATTTTGTTGCAGTTCTATCTCAAGCTATCTGATAGTTTCAAAAGCTGCAAGAATAACATTACTGAAATAATATAAGGAGAACTGCAGAGCTAAGCATGAATGTGCCTGAAAGATTAAAATATCTGGAATACAAAACACTACAATTGAAAGTTTAAGAAAATAGAATTTTAATATACATGCCTTTTAAGCAATTCATTTGTTTATTTGCATGTTAGGAGCTGTTCTTCACTCATTAATTTACTTTCATTGTTGTTTGTGACGACGATTCTCCATTTTGTCAAAAGGTGCTGGATGTGGATGGTGTATGGACTTGTGACAGTCTGCCCTGGGTTTTGATTTAGCGCGGTTAAAGTCGGGTTTAACATCACTGGCATGTATGGTCAGATTTGTTGTTTTGCGCAGTAGTACATTGCAATGCATAATAAAAACTATAAGATACAATAAGAAGTATATATTAAAAAAGAGAAAATTAAATTAGTTCAAAATAAAAAGGGAAGCCAAAGCACTGGGGTAGTGCTCATAGGTTTATTGTCCATTCAGAAATCTGATGGTGGAGGGGAGCAAGCTGTTCCTGAATGTTGAATGGGTGGCTTCAAGCTCCTGGATCTCTTGCTTGATGGCAGCAATGAGATGCCACCATTTTGAAGCATCGTCTTTCCAATGTGTCTTGGATGCTGGGGAGGCTAGTGCTTATGGTGGAGCTGGCAGCGTTTTCTGTATCGTTTCCTGATCCGATGCAGTGCCCCCCCCACCATACCAGATGCTAATGCAACCAGTTAGAAGGCCCTCTACGATACATCTGTAGAAATTTCAGTGTCTTTGGTGACATACCAAATTCCTAATGAAATATATACTTCTTTGTAATTGCATCAATATGTTGGGCCCAGGATAGACCTTCAGATGCTAGCATCCAGTAAGTTGCAGCTATTCACCCTTCAGATCCCTCGATGAAGACTGGTGTGTGTTTCCTCGACTCCCCCTTCCTGAAGTTCACAAATAATTCTTTGGTCTTACTGACATTGAGTGCAAGGTTGTTGATGTGACACCACTCAACCAGCTGATCAATCATGTTCCTGTACCCTGTGGTATTTTGAAAAAAATACTCAGCCAAATAAATGCTATTCAATAGTTGGTAATTTTGACAGTGTCACCTCTAAGGGCAGTAATGCTAGAAATTATTTCTGCGCTTTTAAGCATTACTTGTGTTAGAAGAATTTTTGGGTTTAGGTCTTTTACACTTAGCAAATGGCTTTGGCCACCAGTCTTCTGTTTCTAAAAGCTGTGAATACCAGAATCCCAATCCATTTGTAACAAGGCACTTCCTAAAAGCTGTGAATACCGGAATACCAGTCCAGATGCTGCTGGGGCCTGTGGGATGGATGTAAACCAGAAGGTGTGGGGTTTGCATGTAGTTTCAAAGACAGCATTATCTATACTTTGTAAATATGGATTGTCCTTCATGTTAAGCACGTAAAATACCAAATAAATGTATTGTGGATTCAGTTTAGAACAATGGATTCCTGAATACCAGTCCAGATGCTGCTGGCACCAGTGGGATGGATGTAATCAGAAGGTGTGAAGCTTTGTATGTAGCTTCAAAAGAAAGCATTGTCTATACTTTGTAAATATGGATTGCCCTTTGTGTTCAGCAAATAAATATCAAGCCCCACACTGTGCCAGCAGACCTTTCCACCAAAAGCATCTTGCTATGATAATGCCCGCTGTACCTGGTTTTGTCAAATAAAGAAGCTGCTTTGTACCTACCAGTAACTCTCTCTCCGCTGATTTCATTCACACAACAACATTTGGTGTCAGGAGTGGGATACCTTCGTGACCCATCATGTGGCCAGCAATCTTAACAGTCTAAGTGGGTGAGTATTTTCTAAAATAGCACTCACACTTGGATCTGTTCAGGTCGGTGGTACACGGAAACACGAGGTATCACGAACGTGGAGAGCTGAACTGGTAGATATAAAAGTGGTGTGTGCGCATGCATGGGTGTTTATGTAAGTGAGGAATCTTTGCGTGTTAACTTAGTGAGAAGGAGCCACCATTTGCGAAAGGTGGTTACCGATGGTTCGGGACACCAGAGTAGGGGCATGTATACTCATTTAGGGAGCTGCATTTTAGTGTACGTTTTGCAGGTGTGATGCAAAGGAATACAGGAGGCATCATGAGTTCAGGTGCTCAAAAGTGGCAGATCGTGGAGTATATACTTTGCAGTTTTAAGTATGTAGTGCTTAACTGGCACCCGTCTTTTATATTTTGCATACTGTGGGAATTAGTGTGGAGATATCTCGGAGAGGTTTTACCCAGATATATCTGCCAGGATGGCACCTATTGAGGTCAGGCAACATCAAGTTGAGAACCCTGATGATCCAAGCCAGCCCTTGACCTTGATTACGACCATTGATAAGCCCTTCACACCTGGGGAGAAACAAAGCACCTTGTCTGATTTGCGCTCACTTAAAGTTCCCTGTGGGAATTCAGAATTCTGGTGTAAGCTTGAGGAAATGGTTGAAATTCACCAGATGCACCCTAACGATATACAGGTGTTGGTCAAAGCAAAGTGCCCGAGGAATATGTGGAACAGGATGGCCCAGAGGGTGTGGGTTGGTACCTGGGCAACTATTGGGCATGCCAGCAATGAAGAAAGATATCGCTTTTTTAAAGGGGAAGTGAGGCAGCGACTGGGGGAGGTGAGAGTAACTGGGTAACGATAATGGCAATAATTCAAAAAGCTGATGAGACGGCCATGGATTATGCAGAACGTAAATATCGACCATTAACAAAAGGCTATACCGCCCTTAAGACCAGGCCAAGATTGCATCCCACAGTGGCGGGCCCTGCAACAATTTTGAATGGCTTGTCTCCAGAATATAAAGCTTTTCCAGTCCCTCCGAGGGCAGACATTACTGCGAATAAGGCAGCAGGGGAACAAGTGGCAATTGAAATTGCGAGTGTGCAGGAAGAAACAGCAGTCAGTTTAGTAAAATTATATGGAGAGATGGAGGCAGAAGAGGAGAGGTGGCAGAGAAAGGGAGCAAAGGAGGGACCAGACGGGTGCTGGACACACGGGAGAGGAAGAGTTGCAGTGGCCCCACCCTGTATTAGGCAGATACTACTAAAGTTATATCATGGGGCAATGCATCAGGGAAGGCAAAGTATGATCACAACCCTCTGGCAGGACTGGTGGTGGCCAGGGATGGGTGGGGATGTTGAGAAATTCTGCTGTTGTTGTATCAATTGTGCCCAGCATAACCCTGGTAAGGGCAGAAAGTTACAGGTGGCAAATCAGCCTCGGCCGAGGAGACCCTGGGAAAACATCCAGATAGACTTCACAGGGCCCCTCCCAAAAAGCAGGGGGAAAAGCTACTGTATAGTAATTATGGATCACTTCACCCGGTGGATAGAGGTTTTCCCAACAAGGGACTGCACTGCCAGCACCGCTGCATGGATCCTAGTTCAGGAAATCCTCCCAAGGTGGGGAAACCCAGTTCAGGTGGATTCAGATCAGGGAGCACATTTCACGGGGAAAGTGATGAAGGAAATGTGCCGACTGCTAGGGATTCGACAACAGTTCCACGTACCCTACCACCCCCAGAGTTCAGGGATGGTAGAAAAGATGAACCAAACAATTAAGAAAGTGTTAGCCAAAGCTATAGCCGAGACAGGAAAGACATGGGTTGATGTATTACCAGGAATCCTGATGAGATTGCGTGCAACCCCGAGTCGCACGTTGGGTCTCAGCCGCTATGAATTATTGATGGGGCGAGCAATGCGACTCCCTTATGGGGTAGTTACGGGTTGCAGGGAGCCTGGGGCTTACAAGGATAGAATGACACAATATGTGAAAGACCCTTGTAACCAACTTAAAGTGTTGAAGGATCGAGCGAAACAACAGCAGCGAATCACTGATCAGAGAGAGCCAGAGGGAAAGGAGATAGTCCTTCCACAGCCCGGCGAACAAGTCATGGTGAGGGTGCTGCCGGAAAGGCCAGCGTTTGCCCCCAGGTGAGTAGGACCACAGACAGTACTCTTAACCAATGATACGTGCGTCTGTGTGCAGACTTGGCGAGGCAGCCAGTGGAAACACTGGACTCAGGTTAAAGCATGCGACTCACCCTCTTGTTGCTCCCACAGATGGAGCGGGGGATCGAGTGTACCCAGTAACCATATAATTACAGAGAACCTAAGAGAGGAACACCAGCCGCCCATGCCAGACCTGACCACAGCTGATGAAAACATACCTGGAGATAACGCAGAGAGTGTCGAGAGTGTGGCAGAAGACACTGAGAGCGTGTTGGAAAACCATGAATAATCTGCTGAAGTGTGACGATGATGGTACTCTGTAAGGAAGGCTGGTTGCTGAAGGTAGATGATTAGTTTAATAGCATATAATAGAGAAACATTGGAAAATAGATGGAGAGGGATTTTTAAGATAAAACAGGGGCAGCAAGTTCCACAACTTCAATGGCATTTCAGACTGCACAGGGCATCTGAAAGCAGACATGCCAGTCTGAGGAGCTGGGCCCTTTCAGCAGTTGAGCCAGTGTTCGACTGGACAGTTAGGAAGGGGGTGCCACCTGGGAGAGGTCCTTGCAGACATATGGAACCATAGAACACTACAGCACAGAAAACAGTCAATTTGGCCCTTCTAATCTGTGCCGAAATTTTATTCCGCTAATCCCATTAACCTGCACCTAGTCCATAACCCTCCAGACCTCTTCCATCCATGTATCTATCGAATTTTTTCTTAAAACTTAAGAGTGAGCCTGCATTTACCACATCAGATGGCAGCTCGTTCCACACTCCCACCACTCTCTGAGTGAAGAACTTCCCCTTAAACCTTTCCCCTTTCACCCTAAAGTCATGTCCTCTCGTATTTATCTCTCCTAATCTAAGTGGAAAGAGCCTACTCGCATTTACTCTGTCTATACCCCTCATAATTTTGTAAACCTCTGTCAAATCCCCCCTCATTCTTCTACGCTCCAAGAAATAAACTACTAACCTGTTCAATCTTTCCCTGTATCTCAACTCCTGAAGACCCAGCAACATCCTTGTAAATCTTCTTTACACTCTTTCAATCTTACTGATATCCTTCCTGTAGTTAGGTGACCAGAACTGCACGCAATACTCCAAATTTGGCCTCACCAATGTCCTATACAATCTCACCATAACATCCCAACTCCTATACTCAATACTTCGATTTATGAATGCCAGGATGCCAAAAGCATTCTTTACAACCCTGTCTACCTGTGACACCACTTTCAGGGAATTATGTATCTGAACTCCCAGGTCCCTTTGTTCCTCTGCACT
Source organism: Mobula hypostoma (assembly GCF_963921235.1). Taxonomy (NCBI): domain Eukaryota; kingdom Metazoa; phylum Chordata; class Chondrichthyes; order Myliobatiformes; family Myliobatidae; genus Mobula; species Mobula hypostoma. Next base: position 29,425,402 of record NC_086113.1, read on the forward strand.
CCTCAGTGCCCTACCATTTACTGTGTATGTTCTACCTTGATATGTCCTTCCAAAATGCAACACCTCACACTTGTCTGCATTAATTTCCATCTGCCATTTTCTGGCCCATTTTTCCAGTTGGTCCAGATCCCTCTGCAAGCTTTGAAAGCCTTCCTCACTGTCCACAATGCCTCCAATTTTAATGTCATCAGCAAACTTGCTGGTCCAATTTACCACATTATCGTCTAGACTATTGTTATAGACAACAAACAACAAAGGTCCCAGCACAGATCCTTGAGGTAGACCGCTAGTCACAGACCTCCAGTCTGAGGAGTAATCATCCACTACCACTCTCTGTCTTCTCACACACAGCCAATTTGGAATCCAGTTTACAACCTCTCCATGGATACCTAGTGTCTGAACCTTCTGAACTAACCTCCCATGTGGGACCTTGTCAAAGGTCTTACTAAAGTCCATGTAGACAACATACACAGCCTTTCCTTCATCTACTTTCCTGGTAATCTCCTCAAAAAACTCTACAAGATTTGTTAAACATGATCTACCACGCACAAAGCCATGCTGACTATCCTTAATCAGCCCTTGGCTGTCCAAATACTTGTATATCCGATCTCTCAGAACACCTTCCAATAATTTACCTACTACTGATGTCAAGCTCACCAGTCTTTACGTAGAGGCCACCCCAATCCCTTCCTGTACATCGATGAAGAGGGCCTGTGGGTGCTCCTCGAAAGAGAGTTTCAGCGACCAGAGAATGAAGGGCTGAAGACAAAGGAATGTGATTAAGCTGCAATAAACATGCAGGGAAAGAGCTGATGGGCACACAAAAGAAGCCGCATTTCTAAAGACTTGTTCAGATTTCTGGATTTCTTGATAGGTAGTGATTAGGGAACGCTAAGGTAGATATTGAGGCACACAAAAGTTGGTGGGGGGGGGAGGTGAATTTCAAGGCAGGGTGTTTTTGCTGCCCTATTTGAATAGATCCTTCTAGGTTGGCTTTTCCTGGTACAAATTTATTTTTGTCCAGGAGGGCCAAGAGGAGGAACTGTTAGAGTAATTTTTGGGGTTAAGTCATTTACACTTAGCAAATGGCTTTGGCCACCAGTCTTCTGTTCCTAAAAGCTGTGAATACCAGAATCCCAGTCCATTTGTAACAATGCACTTCCTAAAAGCTGTGAATACCAGAATACCAGTCCAGATGCTGCTGGTGCCTGTGGGATGGATGTAAACCAGAAGGTGTGAGGTTTGCATGTAGTTTCAAAGACAGCATTAACTATACTTTGTAAATATGGATTATCCTTCATGTTAAGCACATAAAATACCAAATAAATGTTTTGGAACAGTTTGGAACAATAGATTCCTGAATACCAGTCCAAATGCTGCTGGCACCGGTGGGATGGATGTAACCAGAAGGTATGAAGTTTTGTATGTAGCTCTGAAAGAAAGCATTGTCTATATTTTGTAAATATGGATTGCCCTTTGTGTTTAGCAAATAAATATCAACCCCCACACTGGGCCACCAGACCTTTCCACCGAAAGGGTCTCGATATGTTAATGCCTGCTGTACCTGGTTTTTGTCGACTAAAGAAGCTACTTTGTACCTACCAGTAACTCTTTCTCCAGTGATTTCATTCATGCAACAACAACTTGCCTGATCTGATTTAATGCTAACTGTTTCCAATACTGTTGGCACCTTCATTTAAGCTGTAAATGCAATTCTTACATATGGACAAAATCAGCAAAATTCATAGTAAATTGTATTAGAAAAACAGTGAAAAATACACTTTCTATTTGGAGGGTTCACTATGCCAGTCAAGATACTACTTTATATTATACAGGCTTTTTTTCCCCCTGGAACAAATTTATTGTTCTTTTGAATGATGATTCTGTCTAACATATACTTATGATATCTCAGGGGCTCTCTACCTTTTTTTTTTGCTATGGACCCCTATTATTAACTGGGGACAATAAACAGTGGACAAACTAAACAAGCATTTTGCACCAGTCTTCAATGTAGAAAACACTAGCAGTATGGTGGAAGTTCCAGGTGTTGGGGACATGCAGTGTGTGAAGTCACCATAACAATGATACATGGTTCATTGGAAACTGAAGGGTCTGAAGGTAGATAAGTCACCTGGACCAGATGTTGTACATCCCAGTGTTTTGGAAGAGGTGGCTGAAGAGATTGTGGAGGCATTAGTAATGATCTTTCAAGAATCACCAGATTCTGGAATGGTTCCAGAAGGCTGGAAAAATTGCAAATATCACTCCACTCTTCAAGTAGGGAGAGAGGCATAAGCAATGAAACTATAGGCCAGTTAGTCTGATCTCAGTGGTTGGGAAAATTTTGGAGTCGATTATTAAGGATGAGGTCTCAGGGTACTTGGAGGCATATGATAACATAGACTGGAGTCATGATGGTTTCCTCAAGGGAAAATCTTGCCTGACAAATCTTTTGGAATTCTTTGAAGAGGTAACAAGCAGGATAGATAAAGGAGAATTGGTTGATGTTTGTGCACTTGGATTTTCAAAGGCCTTTGACAAGGTGCCACGCATGAGGCTGCTTAACAAGCTATGAGGCCATGGTATTACAGGAAAGATTCCAGCATGGATAAAGCAGTGACTTATTGACAGGAGGCAAAGAGTGGGGATAAAAAAAAGCTTTTTCTGTCTGGCTGCCGGTGACTAATGTTTTTCCAGAGATCTGTGTTGGAACCAATTTGTTTTATGTTATGTATCTATGATTTGGATAATGGAATTGATGGCCTCATTGCAAAGTTTACAGATTATGTGAAGATAGGTGGGGGGCAGGTAGTTTTGAGGAAGTAGAGGCTACAGAAGGAATTTGACAGATTCGGAGAATGGGCAAAGAAATGGCAGATGGTATATAGTGCTGGGAAGTATATGGTCATGCACTATGGTAGAGTAAATGAAAAGGTTGACTGTTTTTTAAATGCAGAGAAAATGCAAACAAAAACAAGGTGCAAAGGGACTTGAGAGTCTTTGTGCAGGATTCCCTAAAGGTTAATTTGCAGGTTGAGGCTGTGGTGAGGAAAGCAAATACAATGTTAGCATTCATTTCAAGAGAAATAGAATAGAAAAGCAAGGGTATAATTGTGAGACTTTATAAAGCACTGGTGAGGCTTCACTTAGAGTATTGTGAGCAGGATTGGGCCCCTTATTATAGAAAGAGTGCACTGGAACTGGATAAGTTTCAAAGGAGGTTCTCGAAAGTAATTCCAGGATTAAACAGCTTGTCATATGAAGGGTGTTTGATGGTTCTGGGCCTATCTTCTCTAGAATTCAGAAGAATGAGGGGTGACCTTATTGAAACCTATTGAATGGTGACAGGCTTTGATAGAGTAGATGTTGAGAGGATGTTTTGTAAAGTTGGAGAGTCAATCAGAGGACACTCTCAGAAAAGAGGTATGCCCTTTTGGGATGGAGATGAGGAGGAATTTTTTTTAGCCAGAGAGTGGTGAATCTGTGGAATTCTTTACCACAGGCAGCTGTAGAGGATTTTTGTATATTTAAGGCAGAGATTGGTAGATTCTTGATTGGTCACATCATGAAGAGATACGGGGAAAAAGCAGGAGATTTGTTGCTGAGAGGAAAATTGGATCAGCCATGATGAAGTGGCGGAGCAGACTCGATGGGCTAAAAGGTCCATTCCTATATTTTATGGTCTTATGGGTCCGTGGAGCCCAGCTTGGGAACCCCGGGTCTATCCCAGTTCTTGACTTACTTAAAGGTCTATTTTTGATTATTGTTCATTTTAAAAAATGAGTAAAGGAAATTTATTCTCATAATATCAAAGACGTCAGGATAGATTCGTTGGATATAAAGTAAGAGACAAATTTCAACTTTTTGAAAAGGAAATGGCCTTGTTAAAATATAATTTAAACTGCTCAAAATAATGAGCAGATTAGCAGCATGTGTGGGGAGAATCTGGAAATCTGCAAACTACATTGGCTCTCACTTTATCAATGTGGGACATGTCTGTAGTCATTTATACTGCAATAGGTAGAAACCTGCAAAGGCTAGAATCTTTAATTGTTACATTATGTATAACTATTCCAGCATTTTCTTACCCAGATTTCCATCCCCTGCCTCTAAACTTCAGCTTATCCAATTCTACTGCTTCCTCTTTAATTTGTGCCTTATCTGATGTTAAGCAGCTCAATACTTAGCACTTCCTTCATTTTAAAAAATGTCACATTTTCAAACTTTCATATCCATGTGCTTCCCTACTTTTTTAATACAACCTCCCTGTATTCAAAAAGCTTAGATTCTCCAGTTCTTCCCTTTTGTACCTCCACCAGTGGTGGTATTCCTTCAGATGCTCAGGCTTTGAGCTCTGGAATTATCTTGGTGAACTGCTTCCTGTCACCATATTTTCCATTCTCATATGACATGTTCTCTTTTTCCTTTGATGAGCATTATGTAGTACTGATAAAATATATTTGTTCTGCTGTGACACCTATGTATTTGTGAAGATGTTTCTTGTATTGCAAGATTGCTGTTTTCTACATCCCAGATTAAAACATCACGGTTTACCTCAAACCAATCCATTCGTGCTCTTATTTGAGTTTGACATGTGAGTTCAATATTTCGGTTATCAACTAATACAGGAGAGCTCATGGTGGTTCTTATACTGTGATAAACCTCTGTGTATAATCTGCTACCAATATAATTATATCAACCCCTTGTTGATCAGTATGCAGAAATCAAACTGAGCTCTTGCATGGTGCTCTGCCACATTTTCAGCTGTCAATCTGAGCCTTTATGTGACAGTTAAGTACGCATACAGTACATGCTGTTAGCATAGACACCTGGTTACAAATTCAATGAGCTAGATGTCGGGGAATGCAAAAATCTACAACCTAAAATGCCTTCCTGAGCTAATCTCTTTTTTCCTGCATTTCATCCATCTCCCTCTAAACCTTTCCTATCTGTGGATCCATCCAAATGAATTTTAAATGTTGTAATGGTACTCTCTTCTATTTTAGCAGCTCCTTCCATGTATCTAACACCCTGTTTATATATAAAAAAACTCTTTACTATCTCAACTTAATCCTTTGTCATCTAGCTTCAGGTTCTCCTATACTTTTTGGGGGTGGGGGAAGGGGTGGAGAAAGAGACTCTACCTCAACTGTGACATTCATGATTTTATCAACCAGTAAATTTATTAACACCATATGCTACCCTAAGATTCATTTTCATGTGGACATTCACAGAAGATGCAAAGAAGTGCAATAGAATCAAAGAAAGAAACTACTCACAGACAAAGCTAACAAACAACCAATGTGCATAAGAAGACAATTTGCAAATAATAATAATAAAGTAATAACTAACATTGAGAACATGAGTTAGAGAGCCCTTGAAAGTGAGTCTGCAGGCGGTGCAATCAGTTGAGGTGAGGAAAGTTAGCGATTTTGGTTCGGGAGCCTGATTGCTGAAGGGTAACAACTGTTCTTGAATCTAGTGGTGTTGGACCTAAGGCTTCTGTACCTGCTTCCTGATAGAAGCCGCTAAAAGAGAGCATGGCCTGGATGGCGAGGGTCTTTGATGATGGATGCTGCTATCTTGTGACAGCACTCCATGTAGATGTGCTCAGTGGTGGTGGGGGGCAGAACGTCATCTGTGATGGACTGGCCTGTATCCGTTACTTTTGTAGGCTTTTTTTTTCCCCTTTCCTGAGAACTGGTGTTTCTGTACCAGGCCATAATGGAATCAGTCAAGATATTCCCCACTGTGCATTTGTGCAGAAGATCACCTTTCCACTTATTTTGCATAAGGCTAACAGTGCTAATTGTGAAATTTAATGTCAATCAAAGGCAATCTTGAATACTTAGAAGTAAATTATTTTATAATTGTTATAGGTACTGAGCTCAGTGGAAAACCTTTAAAGCCTTGAAGGGCCATGATATATGACACTTTGTTATTTGTCTTTTCCATTTACCAGATGTGTGCTATGTTGGAATAATGTTCAACCCCAGCCATAACTGAATAACAGGTGTTTTACTTTTTAATAGTCAAGCACTTTCTGAAGCACAGTCAAACATTTCAGATATAGAAATGGCTGATTACTGCTTGGCTATTTTTCTCAAACACCTGTTTGACAACCTTATGGGTGCTAATTTTGGGGTAAATATTAGTTAAGAATAACTTCCTTGCTCCTCTTCAAGTTAGTACCATGGGACTTTGTTCACTTGAGGAAGCAGCCAGATCTCCAGTTGCCCCAAGGTAAGCACATTGATTTCACAACTGGAGTGGAAGAAAATCTATACCAATGATTGTTTAAGAAGGTGCCAAGGTAGCATGTGCTATTGGAACATCTGGGTTCAATTCTGATGTCATTTGAAAGGGGATTGTATGTCCTCCCATGAATACGTGTGTTTCCTCTGAGTACTCTGGTTTTGTCTCTCAGTCCAAAGCCACGCCTGGTAATTGGTCATTCTAAATTGTCCCATGATTAGGCTAGGGTAAAATTAGGAGTCGCTGGGTGATGCATCTCAAAAGGCCAGAAGTGTCTATTCTGTGCTGTATCTCAAATAAATAAAGGCTATTCAATCCTAGAGGATTTTCATATTAAATTCCTTTAAGTGTCAGAAAACTTGCTAAAGCTTCAATTTGAAGTGCCTTGCATGTGAATTTAATTTACGTTTGAATTTAATTATTTGTTTTATGTCATAACTTTATTCTCCTCCAGTATCATAGTATCATAGCGCATATTTTCTCTGTCAATTGTGGATCATATTTGGTTCTCCACTAATAACTGATTTGCAACCAAAGTTGCTACAATATCCTATTCCTAAGTGGCAAGGTGGCTCTTTCTTTCAAAATTTTGCTGAACCATTTTCTTGATAAATTACCATCTGCACAGCTAGATTAATTAACTTTTGGAACTTGTACTCATTATCTGCACAAGGTGTGTTGTAAATGATAAATGTGCACTATGGTTGGCACTTATTTTTTTCATTCAAGCTAATGAGAAAAAATATCCTGTCGTTGTACTGTTGTAAATTATAGCTAACATTTTCCAATGCACTATTTCCAGCAATGAATGTTTTTCACAAAATTATTTGTTCAGAACAGTTCTGCAGTTTTGTAATGGCATCCAGTTAATACAGAAAGGTCACACAAACAGTAAATATAAAATATTTTTCAAAGGCTATATATGGGTCACAAGAAGACTATAATGTTTTCTTTAGCGGTATCTTGGTATATTTGAGCTGTGCAAGGACTCTGCACTTTTTGCTGTCTTAATCAATACAGCATAATCAAAACCTCTACCTATCCTAAATATACTTCCTTCTATGTCAACTGCTATTTCCCCATCCCCCACAAATCAGGCAGAAGATATAAAAGCCTGAAGCACATACCACCAGGCTTTAAGACAGCTTCTATCCTGCTGTTACAAAACTATTGAATGCTTCCCTATGATAAGGTGGAATTTTAACCTTACAATCTACCTCAGTATGATCTTACACCTTATTGTCTGCCTGTGCTGCACTTTCACTGAAGCTGTTACACTTTCATTTTGTTAGTGTTTTACCTTGTACTGCTTCAATGCACTGTTGGAATGAATTGATTTGTATGAATGATATGCAAGAGAAGGTTTTCACCGTACTCCGTACATGTGGCAATAATAATCCAAATTTACCAATTCAAATTTCAGTGTAGAGACAAATTTCACCTGAAAGGTAGCATTACAACTTTTTTGTCATGTAGCCTTGTTTATTACACTTCTTTGCTCCCCAAGGACTTCTATTAAAACCATTAAAGCAGAAATGGCATTGAATTAATGTTCTGGATGCACTCTAGACCCTAATTCCCAGCGGTAATGAAAGCCTTAAGCATGCAATGGAAATTGTTGCTCCTTCCATGTGGACACACTGGGCTATGATCCTAAATTCAGAAGAGAACAGTTAATCAGCATGGACAATGCCTTGATGGCCTGCTGCCTAGAAATGCAAAAATTGTTGCCTTGGTCAGATCCAGTAAACAGATTGACTAGGTGATTCTTTGACCTGCCTGGAGTCCAAAGTTTTGCACACTAAAGCTGAAATGCATTTGAGAAACAGCCTTGTCAAGTATTCAGCTATGGAGTAAAACCTCTTCCATTTCATATCTATAAAGTAAATAGTCTCATGCTGGTCCGCTTGAATTATAGTTGCGTGAAATCTGTGAATCTATTTTTAGATTGGGGAAGAAAAACATTACATGAGATGGTCCTGACACTTAGCCACTAATACTAGCTCTTCAAAATCACCTCCCATCCATTTAATACCCTCTCCTACTCCAACGAGGTCCTAATTACATAGCTGTCTCCATTTGGCATGCCATGTTGTTCACATTCCTGATACCAGGCTTTTGAAACAGATCTCACTGTTTCTTGGGAGTGAGGTGAGATGAGATAATTCAATTGACAAAGAAAAATTCATGAATTTGTAAATTGTTCAAACTTTCCTTGTGTAAGAAGGGTAGTGAAGCATAGTATGCTTTCCTTCACTGGCCAAGGCATTGAATACAGGAGTTGGGGCATCACACTACAGTTGAACAAAATGTTGGTGAAGTCACAATTAGAGTAATTTGTGTAATTCTGGTCACCACACTACAGGGATGATGCTATTAAGCTAGAAATATTGTCGAAAATATTCACAAGAATGTGACTGGAATCCTTATCAGGACAGATTGGATATGCTGGAGCTGGTTTCCCAGGAGCAAAAGAAGCTAAGAAGTAATATGATAGAGATATATAAAATTGAGAGAGTAGATGGGATAAATAGCCAAAGTCTGTTTCCAATGGTAGGCAAGGCAAGTCTAATATGAGAGGGTGCAGGATTATGGTAAGAGGGAGGAGACGTAAAGAAGATCAGAGAGGTAATTATTATTTTACACAAAGTGTTGTTGGTATCTAGAATGAGGTGCCAGAGGGTGGTGGTTGGTCTGCAAGACATTTGGACAAATATTTGAATGAACAAGATGTGGAGGTATATGGATTGATGCAGGCAGGTGGGATTAGCTTCGAGTGGCATCATGGTAGGCATACTCATGGTGGGCCAATTCATAACGGTCTCTAAAATGCTGGAAACATTTAACAGGTCAGGCAATACCAATGGAAAACAACAACGGTAATGTTTAAGTCCAGGATCCTCCTTCAGTTTTAAATTGGAGCTACTGACAGACAGGAGAGAGGGTAAGTGGCAGGGAAATGTGAGAGGTTAGGACTGATGGAAGTGGCTCAGAGCTGCATAGGTGCAAAGGGCTGAATGTCTTCCTATGTCATAAAAAACCTGCATTTCATAGTCATAGTCATAGTCATACTTTATTGATCCCGGGGGAAATTGGTTTTGGTTTCATTTCATTTCATAGTTTCATAATATTGGCTTGTTTCCCCAAAATGTGGGCTGGGCTTAATATTATTCTTGGCATCTATTTTCGTAACTGAAATGATAAATAAACTGACAGTGCAAGATTTGCAAATGGGTTTTAATTTTGTGGCTCTCTTGTGTGATTAAACTAGATTTAGGGCTACTTGAGCATTCAGCTTGACCAATAAAGAGCATTACTGCATGGTACTAACTGTTCCATTATCGAGTTTATTTTGGGAGATAATCAGATTTAAAAGTGGAAAGATTTGTATTTATTGTGCTTCCACTTTCCGAGTCGATGCAGATATGTTTTGTATGTAGCCACTGTCATAATATAAGGAATGCAACAATGATTTTGTGCCTAAGTTTCCCATAAATAGCAATGTATTGCTGTCTGCTTTCACTTCAGACAGATGGGCTCATCAACCATGTTTGGCAGCTCATCCTTGAGAAGAAAAACTCTGATCTCAAACCTCAGCTGCCTTGCGGCTACACCCACTTTTAGGGGAGGGTTCAGGTGTAAACCCTGAGGGAAAATCCAGAGCTAGAGTAAGGCAGGCAGTCCCGTGTTGAGTATAACATTGGCTGGCAGAGCCTGTGATGTCGCTGGCTCCAAGCTGCATTGGTCTCTGCTGTTTCTTTGGACTCATCGGCAGCATGGAGAGGGCGAGCCTGTTGCATGGACGACAGCTTGCTCCCCATATTGTACTGTGCTGGCTAGGACGCATCATCCGCCCACAGAGGCCTACCATTTCATGTGGATAATCTGGATGCTAGTTTAGTGACTGTACGTTGTATGTGACATCAGGACGGGGATAAATGGACACTGTTTCAGTAAGCTGATGCACTCCTGACCTAATGCAGTCTCTGGAGTTAGCACATCTTCCCTCTGACTAAATCAGCTGCTCCCAGATACTTGGGTTTTGCCTCCATAGCAAAACCATGCTGCAGCTTAGTTAGCTGCTGTAAATTGTTCCTAATATGGGTGATGGCAATCTAATTGATTGGTGGTGGGAGGAGGTGTGGAAAGTAGTTGATGAAGCTGTTGGTAGATGACGGACATGCTCTCTAAACAAGTATTGGGTTGATGAGCTGAAAGATCTGTGTAAGTATGTGAAGGACCTCCAGGGTAGTAATCTCGGGATTGCTACCTGTACCACGTAGTAGTGAGGGCAAGAATAGTAGGATCAGGAAGATGAATGTGTGGCTGAGAGACTGGTGCGGGGGGCAGGGCTTCAGATTCTTGGATCATTGGGATCTCTTATGGGGGAAGTATGACCTGTTCAAAATGGACAGGTTACACCTGAACCCAAAGGGGACCAATATCCTGGCGGGAAGGTTTAGTAGAGCTGTTAGGGAGCGTTTAAACTAATTTGGCAGGGGGGATGGGAATGGGAATGATAGAGCGGAGGAAGGGGAAAACAGAAATAAATCTAAGATAGTGAGCAGTAAAGATGTCAGGAAAGACAGGCAGGTGATGGGACAAATTTGTAGCCATTCAGATGAGTTGCAGTGCAATCAAAGCGAAAAGTACCAAATACTGGACTTAAGGTGTTATACTTAAATGCACGCAGCATAAGGAATAAGGTGGATGATCTTATCGTACAGCTACAGATTGGCAGGTATGATATTGTGGCCATCCCTGAGACGTGGCTAAAGGATGCATGTCTCTGGGAGCTGAACGTCCAAGGATACACGATGTATCGGAAGGATAGGAAGGTAGGCAGAGGGGGAGGCGTGGCATTATTGGTGAGAAATGATATCAAATCACTCGAAAGCTGTGACATAGGATCGGAAGGTGCAGAATCTTTATGGGTTGAGCTAAGAAATCGCAGGGGTAAAAGGACCCTGATGACAGTTATATACAGGCCTCCAAACAGCTGCAGTGATGTGGACTGCAAATTACAACAGGAAATAGAAAAGGCTTGTCAGAAGGGCAGTGTTATGATAATTGTGGGGGATTTTAACATGCGAATGGATTGGGAATATCAGGTCGGCACTGGATCTCAAGAGAGAGAATTTGTAGAATGTCTGCGAGATGGCTTTTTAGAACAGCTTGTTGTTGAGCCCACTAGGGGATTGGCTGTACTGGATTGGGTATTGTGTAATGAACCGGAGGTGATTAAAGAGATTGAGGTGAAGGAACCCTTAGGAGGCAATGATCATGACATAATTGAGTTCACTTTGAAATTTGAAAAAGAGAAGCTGAAATCCGATGTGTCGGTATTTCAGTGGAGTAAAGGAAATTATAGTGGCATGAGAGAGGAACTGGCCAAAGTTGACTGGAAAGGGACACTGGTGGGAAGGATGGCAGAGCAGCAGTGGCTGGAGTTTATGTGAGAAGTGAGGAAGGTGCAAGACAGGTATATTCTAAATAAGAAGAAATTTTTGAATGGAAAAAGGATGCAACCGTGGCTGTCAAGTCAAAGCCAAAATTAAAGCAAAGGAGAGGGCATACAAGACAGTAAAAAATAGTGGGAAGACAGAGGACTGGGAAATTTTTAAAAGCTTACAAAAGGAAACTAAGGAGGTGATTAAGAGGGAAAAGATGAACTATGAAAGGAAGCTAGCAAATAATATCGAAGAGGATACTAAAAGCTTTTTCAAGTATATAAAGAGTAAAAGACAGGTGAGAGTAGATATAGGACCGATAGAAAATGAGGCTGGAGAAATTGTAATGGGAAATAAGGAGATGGCGGAGGAACTGAACGAGTATTTTGCATCAGTCTTCACTGAGGAAGACATCAGCAGTATACTGGACACTCAAGGGTGGCAAGGAAGAGAAGTATGTGCAGTCACAATTACGACAGAGAAAGTACTCAGGAAGCTGAATAGTCTAAAGGTAGATAAATCTCCTGGACCAGATGGAATGCACTCTTGTGTTCTGAAGGAAATAGCTGTGGAGATTGCGGAGGCATTTGTGATGATCTTTCAAAAGTCGATAGATTCTGGCATGGTTCCAGAGGACTGGAAGATTGCAAATGTCACTCTGCAATTTAAGAAGGGGGCAAGGAAGCAAAAAGGAGATTATAGACCTGTTAGCTTGACATCGGTGGTTGGGAAGTTGTTGGAGTCGATTGTCAAGGATGAAGTTATGGAGTACCTGGAGGCATATGACAAGATGGGCAGAACTCAGCATGGTTTCCTTAAAGGAAAATCCTGCCTGACAAACCTATTACAATTTTTTGAGGAAATTACAAGTAGGCTAGACAAGGGAGATGCAGTGGATGTTGTATATTTGGATTTTCAGAAGGCCTTTGACAAAGTGCCACACATGAGGCTACTTAACAAGATAACAGCCCATGGAATTACAGGAAAGTACATACGTGGATAGGGTGTTGGCTGATTGGCAGGAAACAGAGAGTGGGAATAAAGGGATCCTAAACTGGTTGGCTGCCAGTTACCAGTGGTGTTCCACAGGGGTCTGTGTTGGGGCTGCTTCTTTTTACGTTGTACATCAATGATTTGGATTATGGAATAGATGGCTTTGTGGCTAAGTTTGCTGATGATACGAAGATAGGTGGAGGGGCCAGTAGTGCTGAGGAAACAGAGAGTCTGCAAAGAGACTTGGATAGATTGGAAGAATGGGCAAAGAAGTGGCAAATAAAATACAATGTGTGGATTATTATTTAGATAGGGAGAGAATTCAAAGTTCTGAGATGCAACGGGACTTGGGAGTACTCGTGCAGGATACCCTTAAGGTTAACCTCCGGTTTGAGTCGGTGGTGAAGAAGGTGAATGCAATGTTGGCATTCATTTCTAGAGGAATAGAGTATAGGAGCAGGGATGTGATGTTGAGGCTCTATAAGGCGATGGTAAGACCTCACTTGGTACTGTGGGCAGTTTTGGTCTCCTTATTTAAGAAAGGATGTGCTGACGTTGGAGAGGGTACAGAGAAGATTCACTAGAATAATTCCGGGAATGAGAGGGTTAATATATGAGGAACGTTTGTCCACTCTTGGACTGTATTCCTTGGAGTTTAGAAGAATGAGCGGGGACCTCACAAAAACATATCGAATGTTGAAAGGCATGGACAGAGTGGATGTGGCAAAGTTGTTTCCCATGATGAGGGAGTTTAGTACGAGAGGGCATGACTTAAGGATTGAAAGGCGCCCATTCAGAACAGAGAAGGGAAGAAATTTTTTTTAGTCAAAGGGTGGTGAATCTATGGAATTTGTTGCCATGGGTGGCAGTGGAGGCCAAGTCATTGGGTGTATTTAAGGTAGAGATTGATAGGTATCTGAGTAGCCAGGGCATCGAAGGTTATGGTGAGAAGGCGGGGGAGTGGGACTAAATGGGAGAATGGATCAGCTCATGATAAAACGGCGGAGCAGACTCGATGGGCCGAATGGCGGACTTCTGCTCCTTTGTCTTATGGTCTTATGGTCTAAGATAAAATACACATATCTCTGCTATTCCAAGTAGTACTATGGGACTCTTCAGAACAGCGTGCGCACACATGAAGAAAAATATTTTTCCTGAATGAAATATTTCTGCATTGAATATTTCTGCATTGTTTTCAAACCCTAAGAGAATTTTGCATATGCATTTTCTCTTGGAGATAATGTTGGCAAGACCCTGTGCAGTTTCACAGTCTGGATTGTAGTACACAAAATGATACGATTCCTCCATAATACATTTTATTTGTTTATTTTAGTGATGCTGGGTGAATTTTCAGGAACACATTTCTGAATCTTGTCAGGTATTGTCTGCTCAAACTATCCAGTCTTCCAAGATGCAGCATCATTGCTATAAATAATCTAACATTTTATGCGACAAACGATAATGGAAAAGTTATTATCTTGCCTTTGCCTCCTTTATTGACAAGCTGAAAGATGGGAATGAATCTATTTTCACTCACGCATGAGAGAACAAATTAGATCCTATTTTTAAATAAATGTTTAGTTAACTTTTGATTGTCAATCATTAATAGTAGAAACTGAAAAGTACGAAAGTATATGAATTAAAGGTCAAGGAACATTCCCAAATTCCGTAAACTATAATCCTGATGTAGCTATGCCTATTTTTGCTCTTCCTTTCAGACTACAGTGAACGTTGATAGGTTGGATCTATTTAGTATGGGTTTAATTTGAATAAGCTGCTATTATGGGTATGCCTAGCTCTAATTTTGAAATTTTCAGCCATTTTAATATCTCCATTATACTTCTACTATCATTTTGAGAATAGTTCATAAAACTATAGAAATAAAACACAGTCCATGCCAGCCTATGTACTTGTGGGATGCCCCCAGCACAACTTTAAGTTGTGTTGGTTGTTAACACAAGCAACACATTTCACTGTATGTTTCAATGAACATGTGATAAATAAATCTGAATCTAAGTTAATTCCTATTCCCACTTCTTAGTCTGCAGCCTTGATATTCTGCTGAATCACTAAGGTCATTCACATCCCGCAGAAATTGTTCTAAAGACATGGTGATAGTAAATCGCCTGAAGCCTAACTTGAACATAATCCAAATGTGTTGTATATAAAATGAAGTCTAATATTGTTTGCCAATGTCTTCAACATATCAGTGTTCTGTAATATGTACAAAGGTGTGCATTTTTTGCCAGTGGAGGATTTCTCACATACATGCTAATAGGACTGCTGCATTTGCACTAGATTTAAATTATCACAGATTCATTAGGCAGAATTCCCACCAAGGCAGCAAAGTGGAACAGTCTTGCAATGGCTTAAGGCTGTAACAGAACTGGACTTTGAGACTTGAGAAGCACATTTGGGAGAAGGATCAGGTCCTATTGTGACATAATTAGAATTTCAGATTCACTTAGTGTCACATCTTTCATCTGAACATGAAATATGTATGAGCAAGTCTTTAAATTGAAAATAAAAACAGCTGAATAACTGAAGAACTGGTCAGTAATATGTTGAATAAACATTCATCGACAATAATTTATTGTAGTTATGGAATGCTACAAGGCAATTTCCACATGTTATCCAAGGTTTAAACTTTGTCTCTGCGTGTGTCCTGAATTACAATGGCAGTGTAACTCAGTAGCTGGCTCTCCAGTTCGCTGCCTTATCCAGGGCAGGAGATGTGGTCTCGCCCTATCCAGATAATTTTATGGCTTGGTCTTTGATCTGTGGCATGACTCATTGGTTGTTAAAGTAACATGGTTTACAAATCCCCGATCCTTTCAGAATCTTTCAAAGTTACTTGCAAATCATTTTTAAGTTAGAATTGAAGTATATCGCCCCCCTGCTTTTTCTTTTTGATAGGCTGGCTAGGAACATCACTCTGCACACAGATCTGAGCATGCTGTTCAATATGACTCGCAGCAAGGTAGCGCTAGCAAACTAATGGCTACAAATAGCACTCAACGGCTAACTATCTGTCTGACAACCGTAGTGTAGTGAAAACAGAATGATGTAACCAAATCTGCTTTGTGATTTTTTTTTAAGTGAAAAGGGAAGATTGGAAATGAAAATTAAATCTGTGAATCATAGAACACAAGCCTCAGAAATACACAGCAGGCCAACGAGCATTCACTCCATTCAGATAATTTCCTGCTGGCTTTTACTGAGTCCTTTACATCGGAAATGCAAGTCTAAGTTTGGTGGGACCCCTCAAGTGGAATAACAAGGCATAGAACAACTGGAATTAGCACTGATTTAAGACTCTTATGCTGGAGAAAAGAAAATAGAAACTAGTAACAATTTCCTTTAAGATTCTAAATGGGGGGGGGGAAGTACCTACAAAATTTCAGCTGTTACCTTTGCCGTGGTAATAAGAGTGCTTATTCAATACACGTTTCCCCCGCCATCTGAAGGTAGAATGTTCCTTTGAAACGGTTCGTAAGCCAGAATGTCGTAAAGCGAAAAGCAATTACCATTTATTTATATGGGAAAATTTTGTGAGCGTTCGCAGACCCAAAAATAACCTACCAAATCATGCCAAATAACACATAAAACCTAAAATAACAGTAACATATAGTAAAAGCAGGAATGATATGATAAATACACAGCCTATATAAAGTAGAAATACTTCCCTACATTGATTGCCTGCACAGATCTCCATAGCGAAAATCTCACACAAGTGCTCTCGGCAGAAAATCTCACGCAAGCACTGTTGGCATAAACGCGCTCTCCAGTAACCTTTAAACTATGAAGCTGCCAAATCATACCAAATAACACGTAAAAATACACAGCCGATATAAAGTAGCAATAATGTATGTACAGTGTAGTATCACTTACTGGAATTGGGAAAACTGCGCTGAGCACACTGATGATGGTGTGTCAGGCTGAGTCGTCGCAGGTTGGCTGGTGCAGTGGCACCCCCACCCTCCAGGCCGCTGAGCAATACATCGCCGCGAAGAACGCAGGGTCCAGCGGTAGCCGGGAGGTACACAGCACATCTTTAAGAAAAAAGCCAAAACAAACATGCTAATTAATTAGGTGCCGCCCGTAATTGTCGGCCCAGATCAGTGCCGATTTCCGATTGCGTCGTCTCTGATCTGGGCCCACAATTACGTGTCGGTGGCACCTAATTAATTAGCATGTTTATTTCAGCTTTTTTCTTAAAGATGTGCTGTGCACCTCCCGGCTACCTTTGCATTCTCCGCGAATCGGTATCTGTCCGTGGCCTGGGGGTTGGGGTGGTGGGACACTGGGGTGCCATCTCGTCGCCTATTTCCATTAGAGCAGGCAGCTCATCTTCTATCTCTGCCCGCCTCCATGTCGACGGTCGAGGTTCGTCGTCTGCTGTGGCTGATGTGGAAGGCTTGCTTGACTGCTGAGCCTCGTGCATTTTTCTATCACACAGTTCTTTAATAAGGACTCAAACCATCCTGCAAATATGCCTTAAACCGACGTAGCCTTTCAAAATTAAAGTCGTACTTTATCATTACTCATTCAGTTTTGATTGTTATCCATTTTTCTTCCAAATGCATCAGCTCTTCATCTGTCAGTTCTTGGTGATGGGATGCCAAAATGTCTTCAACATCATGTTCGTCAGCTTCCACAAGCGAAACTCACTTTGTCCTTACTTCGTTCACCACAATCAAAACGCCTAATTATGTCTAGTTTTACCGTAAGTGTAACACCCTTACAAGCTCTTTCAGGGTTTTCCGATACCATAGAACTCATCTTGCAAATGTCTGCTCAGGCACGTGTTAAAGCAAAGCAGTTCCGAATCTGGGGGAGAGCGGCTGCTCGGGGCATGCGCTGCCTTTTATTGCGCACTGATTTTTTCGCGCGCTGAATTTTTTTTTCGTAACAGTGAAAACACCTTCTGAAAGCGAAAACAGGGTACTAATATAGGTCTTTCGTAACAGTGAGGTTTCGTAATGTGAACGTTCGAAAAGAGTGGGACACCTGTATTAGTAACATCTCAGAGAAACCAAATACTTTTCCTGCCAAAGAAATTTTATAAAGCGAGACCTAGACTACCAGCAAAGTTTGAGAAAGATCAGAAATCATGATTTAATAATGATGTCAAGCTTGTGTTTCTCTGTTTTCCTTACTATCATCATGGAGGAAGTATAGGTGTGGTAAGCCGCACACTATTATTTCCCTCTGCTATCAGATTTCTGAACAGTCCATGAACACTTTCTTATTGCCCGTTATGCCACTGGCGTTTAGGGCACAGTGAATGTCCTCCATCTCTTGCAGTGTTCAGGGCTTCCTTCATCGTGTCAGCAGCTTCCTCTCAGTTTTCATGACTGTCCGTCAAGCAAGTTCCTATTGACACCCTCAGGTGTAAAGAATGCTTCATTGTTGTTTCCGTAACAATTTTGTTTTACCAGTCAGGGTTGTTAGTCCTGAGCTGAACTCCCAAACCTGGAGGACTGGTGGACCACTCTTAGTCTGTCCTCTACCCTTTGATCTGTTTGGCATGGGTGATCCTACCAACAGCCAAAGCACAAAGCCCTGACACAGAGCCAGTATACAGTAGCATTCCTGATGATTGCGACACGCAAGCTCCAAACTATGACAAGGTTGTAGTCCCCTTAACTGTATATTTTCCCCTTATGTTTTATTTTTCAAAACAGAAAATGGATTTTCTTTTTGGCATCCTGATGAACTAGAGGCACTAATGTGCTTTTTAGGGCTACATGGTAAGTTTGGGACAGGCTATTGGTGATGTTCTCCCTTGAAGTTTTCAACCCTCTCTACATCTGTTAGTGTAAAGAGGAGAATGTGTGCCATCCTCCCTCCTGAATCTACAACAATCAGGATTTCCTGGTGGCCAAACATTTTAATTTCAATACGCAAACACGAGGAAATCTGCAGATGCTGGAAATTCAAGCCACACACATCAAAGTTGCCGGTGAACGCAGCAGGCCAAGCAGCATCTCTAGGAAGAGGTACAGTCGATGTTTCAGGCTGACATTTCAGTCCTGACAAAGGGTCTCGGCCCGAAACGTTGACTGTACCTCTTCCAAGAGATGCTGCCTGGCCTGCTGCGTTCACCAGCAACTTTGATGTGTGTGATTTTAATTTCAATCCCCATTCCTATTCTGACATGTCAGTCCATGGCCGCCTCTATTGTCATGAAGATGCTACTCTTAGGTTAAGGGAACACACCTTTATATTCTGTCTCCAACCTGGTGGCATGAACATGAATTTCTCTAGCTTATGATAATTTTCTCCTCCCCCTTCTCTATTCTTCCATTCACCACTCTGGCTCCTCACTTACCTCTTCTCCTCTTCTCACCTGCTTATCACCTCTCTCTGGTGTCCTTCCTCCTTCCATTTCTCCTATGGTCCACTCTCTTCTATCAGGTTCCTCCTTCTTCCATCCTTAACCTTTCCTACCTGTAACCTCCCAGCTTCTCACTTCATCTTCCTACCCACCTATATTCACCCTATGACTTTCTAGTTTGTACTCTTTCAGCTACACCCACCTTCTTATTCTAGCTTCTTCTCCCTTCCTTGCAGTCCTGGTAAAGAGTGTCAGTCTGAAACATTGACTCTTTATTCCTTTCCATAGATGTTGCCTGACCTGCTGAGTTCCTCTACGTAACACATCTCCATTTGTGATTGTCCCTTCAATTATGCTGAAGCTTTAGTTTCTTAATCCAGTTCATCCCAAATCATCAATTTTCATTGAAATGTTGTTCTCAAGAAAATATTTGATCTTATTAGCTTTGGGAGAAGCAATTATAGTTGTGGAAGTGCACTCTGGGGTTGAGAGGTGATCTTATATAAACATAACAGAATTTTAAAAAGCTGACTCGGGGGTATTCCAAGAGGTGACTTCCTTCAGCTGGAAAGTCTGGAGTTAAAGGTTATAGTCCCAGGTTAAAACTTTTTTTTAGGAATGAGGAGAATGTTGTAAATCCTTTGAAATGCTTGTGTTACGTACCCCGTAACTGGGTTGCCAAACCAGCAGAAATGGATCACTCAGTTGGAGTCTGGATTACTGGAACTAAGAAAGTTATATTAAAGAAATAAGCAACACAGTACTCTAATCAAAAGGATTATAAATACAACAGTTCAGCAATGATAAACACACATGTACACAGAACTAGGATAATAGGATCAATCAAGCTCTATCGTCGTCTAGGGGTAAATGACCAGTTTCAAAGTGACGCCAAGTTCAGTTCAATTGAGTTCAGTTCAGTTCGCAGTAATCACTGCCGTGCCAGTGGATGGGGGGGGGGGAGGAGAGAGAGGGCGAAAGCGAATGAATATTCAAAACGGCTTCCACACAGACCTTCGATATTCCTCGCAGTCAGCTTTCGGGCGAGCCCTTTGTAATGTCTTCTGAGGTCACCGACTGTGACCCCTCTGTTTCAGATACGATCGTTCCTCTGCAGTGAACTTGGCACCCAGGCAAGGGCGGACACACACCAGGTTCCCGCCGATCGTACCTTTCCACCCTGTGCGTCTATGGCTTGGTCCCGCGACCAGCCCTCCAAAAACTCCCACCGTCTTGTGGGAGGCGCACCGCTTCTAGGGTCTTGTTACCTCGTGGTGTCGTGCGTGTGTTGCCTTAGCAACCTGTCCCTTTTTATCCCCCTGCTGGGGTATCACCTGTCCATCACACTTCAAACAGTTCAGGGTTCAAACAGGAGCCGATCTTGACAGTTCTCAGACCGGTGTCTCCTTCTGTTAAGCTCTCTCGTCTCTTCATTAACATTTCCAAATGCTGCTCCATTGTCTTCCTTATCTCACTCTCCTGAAGACAGGTGGCAGATCAACTGCTGATCCCACTGGTGCCAGCACAGGACAGTTAACATCTTAGTCTATCTGTACTTTTTGTAACCCTCTTTCGTCACACTTGACACCAAAAAGCTGAGGATAATTTTGTCTGTGATCAATAGGCTTATTTTTATGCAATGAAATGTGAAGGCATGAAGACCAGGTTGGAGAGTTGATTCTGGGCAGGACGCTTTTTTGATTCTGAAACAGGATCTTTCAGTTTGTTATCTTCCTGTAATTTCTCAAAAAAAAACACAAGGACATTGCCTCAGTACACCCACTGCTATGAATGTATCCAAGTCTGTCTACCCTTTTCTGTGGAGAAACACAAGCACCGATAAAATGTGATACCATCTTTTGGAACTATGTTTTCAAAAATTTTTATTTTAGAGAAAGATGTTGAGAAAAAGCAAGAATTAATTTCTGATTGATGAGGAAAAGTTTTCCAGAAATTGGACCAATAGCATAGGACTTAGTTATTTTGCACACATTAAATTGCACGAATGAATATTTTCTTGTGTGATTCACTTTAATAAGGCTGACATTTGTCTGATGCCAGTCATACAGGCAAAAGTGCTGTAGACCATGCTGAGCACTACCAGCTTCTGAGGGAAATCTGACATTTGTTATTAATCTTTAAAACAGTTATGCAAGGTTTGTGAAAGAGACAGCAATTAAAGGTCCGTACTGTCAATTCAGTGTCAAGCACACAGGACTGCAGGATAGCTCATAATGCTCCACTGGTTAAGAAAAGCTCTAAAAAGAAACCAGGAAATTATAGGCCAGTGAGCCTCACATTGGTGCTAGGAAAGTTATTGAAAAGTATTCTAAGGGACTGGATATATGACTATTTGGAGAGACCTGGACTGATTAGTCAGCATTGTTTCATGTGTGGTATGCCGTGTCTAACCAGTCTTATAGTTTTTTGAGGACATTACTAGGGAAGTGATGATGACAATCAGTGGATGTTGTCTACATTGACTTTAACAAGGCATTTGACAAAGTCTAAGAAGGTTCAATTGCTCAGTATTTGAGATGAAGTTGTAAATTGGATTAGACATTGGCTTTGTGGGAGAAAACAGAGTGGTAGCAGATGGTTGCTTCTCTGACTGGAGGCCCGTGACTAGTAGAGTGCCCTAGGGATTGGTGCTGGGTTCATTCTTGTTTGTCATATATATCAATGATCTGGATAATCATGTGGTTAACTGGATCAGCAAATTTATGAATGACACCAAGACTGGGAATATAGTGGACAGTGAGGAAGACTATCAAAGATTGCAGTGAGATCTGGACAAGCTGGAAAATGTTAGATTGAACTGAATCTTACACAGTGAATGGCAGGGCACTGAGAAGTGCTATAAAGCAAAGGGATCCAGGAATATAGGTCCATAATTCATTGAAAGTGGTGTCATGGGTAGATAAGGTCATAAAGAGAGATTCTGGCACATTGGCCTTCATAAATCAATGTATTGAGTATAGGAGAAGGGATGCTATGTTGAAGTTGCATATGACATTGGTGAGGCCTAATTTGGGGTATTGTGTGCAATTTTCGTCACCGATCTGCGGGAAATGTATAAATAAGGCTGAAAGAATAGAGAGAAAATTTACAAAGATGTTACTGGGTCTGGAAGAGCTGGGTTATAAGGAAAGATTGAATAGGAAAATACTTTACTCCTTGGAACATAGAAAATTGAGGGGATTCGGTAGAAGTATACAAAATTATGAGGGGTATAGATAGGGTAAAAGCTTTTTCTACTGAGGTTAGGTGAGGCTCCAACTAGAAGTCATGGGTTACAGGTGAAAGGTGAAAAGTGTAAGGGGAATATGAGGGGAAGCTTCCTCACTCAGAGAGTCATAGGATCGTGGAATGAGCTGGCAGTGCAAGTGGTGATTGCGAGCTTGATTTCAATGTTTGAGAGAAGTTTGGATAGGTACATAGATGTAGGGGTATGGGTGGCTATCGTCCGAGTGCAGGTCAATGGGACTAAGCATAAACTAGTTTAAATAGTTTAGCATGGACTCGATGGGCTGAAGGGCCTGTTTCTGTGCTGAACTTTCCTATCACTCGTTTTTCAATGGCCACGAGCTCCTTTCACTCATTGCAACCAGTCTTTTTTTAACACAGTTGTCTTTGATATGCAGGTTGAGTGTACTGGTGCCTCTCAGTTGGAATGTGTTCAACTCAATTTGATTTGGTGAGCTCTGCAAATCTGGTAGGGAGTGGTAGTAAAGAAAAATGGGGAAGGTGGCAAAGGGGTGCTAACATAATGTATCAGAGATGTCGCACTTCCTCACCACCTGCATGTTTTCACTAGCCTTCTTGTTGGCCTTTCATGCTGCTGTACTCTGGCAGCCCTTGATACAGGTTCTGATGCATCAACTTGGTATTCTGGGTAGAGTCCTTGAACGATCCCCAAAAGTTCCAGTTTAACACCTGAATTGCGCAAATTGGTCTCTGTGTGAGGTGTTCCCAATTTGGCATTTTTTTTTTCTTTCCCCCATCCCTCCATCATGTTCAACACCGTCATGTATTCCTAAATATTGTACATATGCTCCATATCCTTTTAAGTAAAAGACATTCTATCATTAAGTTAAATATAACATGAATCTATTATTAATCACGGTTTACTTTAAACTTTGTTGAAAAAAAATCAATTGAAATTCTCAGTTTAATTTGTCCAGCTGTACAGAGCAATACCAGGTTTACATTTAATCATCAATTTATTGCTGCTAGGGAGGGGATATGGAAATCATTGTTATGCCATAAGGGAAATGACATTTGGTAACCGGTCATGAGATAATTTGTGTTAATAAGAACACTTCAACAGATGGGGAAATGCTGCTTGGATGAATCTAATAAGTAGGGACCATGTTTTATAATTTTATTATTTGTATAATATCATTTGCATTTAGTTTTGACCCTTGCATTGTGCAAAGCTTGCACATTATGTCTGAATACCTCCTTTACATGTTGGGCAATTTGTGTCAACTACCTCATCTGTTTTGCTTAATATGGTGGCAGCTTTGAGTGGAGGGATTTTCAACAAACCAGAGAAGCAAAACCGAGTAATTTGTTAATTAGAGTTGTGCAGCTGTTGTACACTGACTTTTGGATTGGAAGCCAGTGGGTTCTTGCTTTGCAGGACTGGCCTGGTCCATCTGCCATGTCTTGTATGTTGAATTCACTGTGAGCTAAGGTTAAAGATCTTGTCAGAAGAGACATAATTAAGTCCATGCTGGCATGAAAGAGCAAATCAAAATCTAACAAATTAGTTTCTCTAAAAGCCCTCAGTAAAATTGGTTGGATGCATGCTTCTTGAAACACTGGGCCTTTCATTTCATTTATTGCTCAGCTAGAAAACTTTGCCAACCTTAGTGTCCTGCGATGGATTAAGGATGAGCATTCATCCTTCATTGTGGTGTAGTCACCAAAAATCAGCCATCATTGTGAAAGAAGTTTGTTGCAGGTTCAATTAAAAGATGCCGTAAATATTTGTAACTTAATTTCTTGATATATCTTAAATCTACATATTGGGGTCGCAGCCATTTAAGGATCCAGAATATTCTTGATTTTTTAGGAAAAAAATAACTTGTGTCAACTTTAAATACAGAAAGAATTATTTGTATTCCTAATAATAGATGTCAACCAATAACATACATCAACTTCAGTTATTTAAAATAGTGTAGCCTGTCAAAAATGTGTATCCACAAGACTTTCAGTGTTAGGCTGTCCGCTCTTGCCTTGTATACTCTTCTGGTCTTGTCTTTCCTTTCACAGCTTCTATTGGAGTTTTTTTTCTAAACATATCAAGATAGCTTATGTCACTATTGGACATTTCAGCAGCTGCTTTTAGTCCTTAAGATATTTACAGCCTGCCATGTCAAAAATATTATGTCCTCACATCCAATTTCATTTCCTCAGTCTTACTGGTTTCTGGGTAAATCATTGAGACAAGCAGTAAAAGTTGGTCAAACAGTGAAATATGGAGAGTATTTCAAGTTTGTGCTCTTCAACAGGGACTAAAAGCTACTATTGATTTGTATTAATATACTCTATATATGTGTGTGTGTATATGTATATACACATGCATATGTGTATGTATATACACCCAGTAGCCATTTTATTAGATACCTTTAGTACCTAATAAAGTGGCCACTGAGTGTATGATTATGGTCTTCTGTTCCCATAGCCGATCTACTTGAAGTTTTGATGTACTGTGCATTGAAAGATGTTCTTCTGCACACCACTGCTGTAGGGCATCATTATTTGAGTTACTGTTGTCTTCCTGTCATCTCAGATTCAGAATCAGGTTTAATATCACTGCATATCCTGATATTTGTTGTTTTGCGACAGCAGTAAAGTGGAATACATAATAAAAAGCTATAAATTAGAATAAAATATATATTTTATATATAGATATGTAAATATAAATGCTTATGTACATTATATATATGTGTGTGTGTAAATTAAGTCCTGAAAAAGATCAAACAAAAGTGTGGTAGTGTACATGGATTCACTGTTGTTCAGAGAACTGATGGTGGAGGAGAAAAAGCTGTTCATAAAACATTGTTAAGTGTGAGTCTTTAGGCTCCTGTACCACTTGCTAGATAGTAGTAATAAGAAGAGGACATGTCCTGGGTGTGGGTGGGGGTAGGGGTCCTTAATGATAGATATTGCCTTTTTGAAGCATCTCCTTTTGAAGATGCCCTTGATGCTAGGGAGACTAGTGCCCCTGAAGGAGCTGGCTAAGTTTGCAGCTTTCTTCAGCTTTTTTCTGATTCTGTGCAGTGGCCACTCCCAACTAGACTGTGATGCAAACCATTAAATGCTGTCCACTGTGCATCTGTTGAAATTCACGAGAATCTTTGGTGACATACTAATTCTCCTCAAACTCCTAATGAAATATAGTCTTTGTAATTGCATCAGTATGTTTGGTTCAAGTGGATCTTCAGAGATGTTGGCACCCAGGAATTTGAAACCACTCATCCTTTCCACTGCTGATCCCTCAATGAGGACCGGTGTGTGTTCCCTCAACTTCCCCTTCCTGAAGTTTACAATTAATTCTTTGGTCTTACTGCTGTTACAATACCACTCAACCAGCTGATCTATCTCGCTCTTGTGTGCCTCCTTGTCGCCATCTGAAATTCTGCCTACAATAGTTGTATCTTCGGCAAATTTATAGATGGCGTTCGAGCTGTGCCTAGCCACACAGTCTCGGGTGTAGAGAGCTAAGTGGGCTAAGCATGCATTCTTGAGGTGCACTGGTGTGATTGTTAATGAAGAGGCGATATTATTTCTGATCTGCACAGACTGTGGTCTCCTGATCAAGGATCCAGTTGTAGAGGGAAGTACGGAGGGCCAGGTTTTGCTACTTGTTATGATGGTGTTGAATCAATAAACAGCATCTCTTCATAAGTACTGCTATTCTTCAGGAGATCTATGGCTAAGTGGAGAGATAGTGAGATTGCATCAATTGTAGACCTATTGGGGTGATAGGCAAGATGGGCAAGTTTAGGCAGGGGTTGATTCCGTCCATGAAAACCCTCTCAAACACTTCATCACAGTAGGTGTGATTGTAACCAGGAAACAGTCATTGATGCAGCTCACACTGCTCTTTCAGGGCACTAGTATGATTGACACTCTTTTGAAGCAAGTGGGAACCAGCCCTGCAGCAGTGAGATCTCCTGCTAGTTGGTTGGCATAGGTTTTCACTGTTCTACCAGGTACACTGTCGGGGCCTAATGCCTTGCTGGTCCACCCTCTTGAAGAATGCTCTTGCATCAACTTCCAAGTCAGAGATCACAGAGTCATCAGCTGCTGCAGGGATACACACTGGTGCAGTATGAACCAGTCTGGCCTCATTAATAAGGCATTTTCAACCATAGAACTGCTGCTCACTGGAATTTTTTTTTTGTTCTTCGCTTTTCACACCTTTCTCTGGAAAGTTGCAGGCGGTTCCCAACCTGGGATTCACAGACCCTTTGCTTAATGGCGTTGGTCTATGGCATGAGAGTGTTTTGTGTGAAAATCCCAGGATAGCAGCAGTTTCTGAGATTCTCAAACCACCCTGTGCTGTACCAGCAATCATTCCATGATCAAGTCACTTAGATCACTTTTATTTCCTAATCTGATGTTTGGTCTGAACAACAACTGAACCTCTTGACCATGTCTGCATGCACTTATGCATTGAGTTGCTGCCACTTGATTGGCTGAATAGATACTTGCATAATCAAGCAGGTGCACCTAATAAAGTGGCCACTAAGTGAGCGTGTGTGATTTCCAATTTTTTTTTTCATTTGCTCATTATTAGAAAACATTGACACATAGTTTGCAGAACATCAGTGTGATATTAGCAGAAAGGATCTCAGAAAATATACAATGCAGTGGGCCTATTACCTAAGACCCAAATATACCTTCCAGCACTAGCTGTGTAGCCTCGCAAGTAATGGCTCTTCAAGTCTGTGTGCAAGATTTAGTGAAATTAGTTGCTGGTGAAAACTGGCCAATGGACTGGAGAGAATGGAGCAATCAATTTGTCTTCCATTCTATTTATTGTCAAGCTGAGAAAATATATCAGCCTCTGTGTCCTACTACTAATCAACTGGGGAAACAGAGAAGGACAGGATAAAAAAAATCCTCCTTTACGATGCAGTTCATTTGAAATCAGATTACAAGAGATTTCATTGTGATACATTTACATGAAAACATTATAGCACTATTTATTATGAGGGACCCTCCAGATTTTGGTTTATTACTTCATTCAAAAGGCAGCATGTCTGATGGACCAGCATTCTCTCTGCATTGATAGTTGTGTTGAAATAGCCACTGAGGGATTTGTACCAAAAATCTTTGATTTGGAGTTGAGTGTGCCACTAATTGTGCTATACTTAACATAGTTAACTTGGTTTTATTCTCAGTACTATTTGAATTCTTAAGTGTTGTACCAGTTGAAGTTTCTGTTTTCTTTTAAGTTTTCCAACATTCATAGTATTTTTGTTTTGCCTTTATAGTATTTCATAACTACTTCTCTACCTGATGTCCTTGTAGATTGCTGGAAAGGTTGAACAAATGGACTACTTTGAGAGATATTCTTCTTAATCATAGCGATTAGGAGACATATTCTATTGGTCATAAACTTGATCAGTTGGCTGACTGAAAATGATCAAACATAATGATTCAGGGCATACCATGTTTGCTAGTGATGCCCACAGCTCGATATCTTTTTATGGATGTTTACTTCAAGTAGCCCAAGAAAGTTGTCTCATTCATTTTTGGGAGAGTTTTTAAAATTGCAATATTTTAGAAACATTAAGCTGTTGAGTTTACTTCTACTAAGGAAGGAAGGCATTTGTTAAGATTTGATCCCTTTGATTTGACAGGCACTTGAAAAAAAAAACAGCTTTTGAAAGAAGGTTTTAATCATTTGAAACACTGAGCTAAAATTGGTGTTTAAATTTTCCTCTTATTTATTACATTTGAATTTTGTTTAATCTAAAATAATATCTAAGGATGTATAATCTAGTGGGGTAAAACTTGAAATCAATCTTATTTTGTTCACAGACTGCTCTTCCATCTTTTAATGCAATTCAATAAACTCTTCATATTTCAGCATAGTTTTTTAATGGTTGCTCAATAGAGAGAGGGTCATGGTATCATCACTAGTTTTCCGAAAGCAAAAGACATCCTTCCAGTTGATTCTCGAAAGAGAAAACTTTTAATCCTTTCAGTGGATGTTCTATGGTAGGGAAATTGCATTTGTGGTATATATCTAATTGTCTGAGAAATGATGTGCCATAGCAGAAGTGCTTTCCAGTTTGCCAAATGACTTTCTGGAGGCAGGAATTGGATTATGGTGTATTCTGTTCCTGAAATGTAAGTGAGTTAATTCATTCTGACCTTGAATCTGAATACACATCACTGCCCAGTTGGGTGAGAGTATTCCAGAAACTTTTTTTTAAATTCTATTCAGAGCTAAATTGACCTGTTTCTTAAGTGAGGAGAATATGGATTCAAACTCTATACTCAAGAGATTGGAGCACAATATAAATTGAATTAGTTTAGTGAACAAATCCCAAGAGTTCCCTTCCTCTTTGTTATCTTCCATGGCTGGTGAGTCTTCAGTGTTCTGTTTCCTCTGAAGCACAAGCCTTTCAGCAGGAGACTTTTCAGCAGAAATATTTGTGCAAGTACTCTAGAGTATTGCCTGGAAGAGACTGGGGCTTTAACATTTAACTATTCAGCCTTGTGAGCAAGATTATTCCAACTGAGTTAAACTGACACATTTATATTTCAGCATAAAAAGAAAGCACAGAGGCTCAATGCTTTCAAACCATAACACTGAATGGGCAGCTGAATATTCTTTGCTCAATGCTTGGGCAATTACTTTCCTTTTGGTCTTCCAAACTTCTTTTGGCTGGAAATTATGGCATTGACATGTTGAAGTGCCTTCTTTTGAAAGTCATATCTTGAAACTTCCATCTGTTAGTGAAATAGAGATTGTTGCTTCCTATTGTGTGTTTCAGAATGGAATCATTGGTGTTTAAATATTTAAGGAAGAATTGGTCATTGATCTCCACATTAATCCAGCAAGTTCCTTCTTCCTACATCCATGTGGGGTTCTTTCAAAGAGCTCAGTTTTGATAAGATTCACCATTGTTATGCTGGAGAACTGCCTCTTGATTTTTCTACCAGATTAAGCTCGCACAGGATTCTAGACCACGTTAAGTTAAATATGGATTAAAAAGCTTCAGAAAAAAAGTGCAAATTAGAAGATAACTTGGCTCTTTAATTTTTTTTGCTTTTGTTTATTGTTTTAAAGCATTTTTATTTTGTATTTTTTTACTTGATCATTTAACAACGAGTGTCTTTATTACTTACAAATTTTAGAGACAAGATATATCTTAAAACAATCCCTCAGCTGGGAGAAATGGGTAAAGTATTTAGCAAAGCTTTGGTGCCAGTTTTGGGGGTATGTTTACCTCACTCAAGTTCTAAAGATCTGAAGTCCAACGTGGTTAGTCCACTACATCTAGACTAAATGTTGATGCATCCAAATCAACCAGATCGGTTCCATTGGCCAAGATGTTGGATCTATGAAGCAGACTTCTTTTGTTATGAGTACACTATTGTAATATAAACCAGCATCTAATGACCACCTTTGTATCACAAGATAAACTCTGTAGTGGTTACTTTGGAACAAACCGAAACCACTCAGAGACTAAGCATGGGGGGTTGCAACTGTATGACGCACTCCGAAAAAGATGAGGTTCCAAACTGAAGTAAGTGCGTTTGATCCCTTATTAAGAAACCACCTAAACAGAGTGTCTTGTAATATTAAAAAACTAGTGATATAAAGAAATAAGCTGTCTTAGCATATTTAAATGTACCTTAGGCATTAACAATCTTAGCACATTAAACCAAGTGGTCAACAAAAAAGCAATTCCCCCTGCCTCCCCCCTGCTCTAATGACTAAATATAAAGCATGAATGTATATCTACACTCTTCCCACCTATCACCCTCCAACCCACGTAACAAATTACCCATAATAAAAATGTACAACAAAAAATGCAATACAGACAAGCAGAAAATAGATACATGTCTCCTACAAACTCTGAGACGATCTGTATATGCATTAACTGTGTTGGTTTTGATGCATGGATTTTTACTTTTTTCAGGAAATGTAATTCCTTGCCGTTTTGAAATAATCAGAATCTGATCTATTATCGCTGACTTATGTTACATTTGTTGTTCTGCAGCAGCTGTACAATGCCAAGACAAAAAGAATTACTAAAATTTGCAAAAGTAAATAGCGCAAAAAAAGGAATAAGGATGGAGAGTTCATGGACTTTTCAGAAATCTAATGGCAGAGGAAAGAGGCTGTTTCCGAACCACTGTGCGTGCGTGCGTGTGTGTGTGTGTGTGTGTCTGGCTCCTCTACATTCCCCTGATGGTAGTAATGAAAGAAGCGGGGTATGTCCTAGAGGACGAAGGTCCTTGGTAACGGATGCTGCCTTCCTGAAACAACATACAGTGACATGCAAAAACACACCTCAAATCCACAATGGTCTACCTCAAGAGGCACAAGCTGAAGGTTTTGCCATGGCTCTCACAGTCCCCTGAACCAAACATTATCGAGAACCTGTGGATAGACCTCAAAAGAGCAGTGCATGCAAGACCACCCAAGAATCTCACAGAACTCGAAGCCTTTTACAAGGAAGAATGGGCAAAAATCCCCCAAACAAGAATTGAAAGACTCTTAGCTTGTTTACAAGCTGTGATACTTGCCAATGGGGGTGTTACTAAGTACTGACCATGCAGGCTGCCCAAACTTTTGCTTCAGGCCCTTTTCATTTTTTGTTATTTTGAAACTGTAAAAGATGGAAATAAAAAAGTTTTCTTGCTTAAAATATTAAAGGAATGTGTAATCTTTAACTTAATGTCTTTTGGAAATCAGTTCATCTTTTACTCGCTTAGCTATTCACAGTAACAGAAATTTTGACCAGGGGTGCCCAAACTTTTGCATGCCACTGTATGAAATAATAGAAGCTGTGAGAGATTTCTTATTCTCACCTCTTGCCAAATCAATTTATTGCAACGTGCACAATCTTTGGCGTAGGGTTTATGCCTCTGAAGTCATAAATTCCTGTGAATGAATTTTGTCATGTAGGGTAATTGCTGATCCTCTATCATAGGGGGCAAAGCATCCACAGACATCCCAACCTGCAAAAACTCATTTCAGGGAGGTAGCACCATCAATTTGCGGGAGACTTCCGGGAGAGATGGGATGTCTGCAATAGAGTAGCTCCTTAGCAGCCAGTCAGCTAGTTTAAATAACGTTAGCTATGCTAATGAATGAATGACACCTGTTAAACTTACTACAACATGTCTTTTACAGTCTTAACCCACCATGGGCAATAGAAAAGTCACTTGCAAACAGTGCAGTGAGCAACACTGTCATTATTTTGACCCCTATTAGGCAGGGGTACACTTTAGTCTGGGGTGATGTACGTTTTACGTTTTATGTTTTTTTGGAACACTCTGCCATGGCACGCTCTCGCTCGCGCTCTCTCTCTCTTGTGGTCGCTCGCGTGCTCTCAAGCGCTCTTTCTTGCTTTCTCGCTCGCTCTCCCTCTCTCGCTCCCTCTCTCGCTCGCTCTCTCGCTCGCATGCTCGCTTGCCTTTGCTCTCGCTCGCGCGCGTGCTCTCTCTCGTGGCCGCTCTCACGTTCTCTTTTGCTTTTCTCTTGCTCGCTCTTAAAAAAATTGATTTCCGTGATATTGTATATAATTTGCGGGCATCAGGGAGCCACTATTAATATGCGAGAGACTCCCAGAAGTTCCGGGAGAGGTGGGATGTCTGCATCCAATACCTCATTTTTTTAGAACTCACTAAGTTTGTGCTCCTGGATTAGGTTAACACTTCCGTATTTACTTCTCTGTAAAGTTTATTTAGGTCGTTCATTGTTGTATTTGTATGCAAAATGAACAAAAATAAGCCAAATACCCAACAAGAAAAAAATATTCAATAAATATTGTAAATATACAACAAATATACTTTGCGTTTTCTCCCACAGTCCAAAGACGTACTGATTAGTAGGTTAATTGGTCTGTGTAAATTGTCCCGTGATTATGCTAGGGTTAAGTAAGTGGGTTGTGGGGTGATGCGGCTCATTGAGCCAGAAAGGCCTGATCTGTGTTTCTAAATATTTAAACCAAGTAAACAAAAATCAGAATTCCTGTTGTTTGCGAAACAAAAATCCAGTCTGTTTCTTAAACTTTAACGCATTTACAATGGATTATAAGGTAATGTATGTGATTTGGTAATATTACTTGTAATGAACAGGTAAACTGAAGCATTTTATTATCAAAAAGCAAAGAGAATTGCAAGCTGAAAATGGTCATACTAGACAAAGTAAATGCTATAATGACCTGTAAAACATGACTTATGTATCTATGGAATCACAATGATTTTTAATTGATCAATTTTCACATTGCGCTGAGAAATAAAGGGTTTAAATAATTAAAAGAAGTATTTCTGGTGACCTGAATGATAATGAATGATTTCTCTCAGAGTGGACATTCTCTAGTTAAGGCCTTAGTGATATATTTCCACCTCTTAGAATTGTCTTATTCAAATAATGATTTTTGACATGATTAATTGGTAAATAAAGCACAGTATCATTTGTGGTAAGCTCATGGTCCATTTAAAACACTGTCCATATCAGTACTTTTTTTTTGCCTTTTAAATAGGAAATCTGACCACTTTACCTGGTTTGGCCTGTATCTTACCCTGGATCTACAGAAACATGCTGGATACTCAAGTTGCTCAGCAAGCCATTCGACTCCAGATGAATTAGGGAAGGGTATCAAACGCTGACCTTATCACTGAACCCAATGTACAAATGCAAGAAAATCTGCAGATGCTGGAATTCTAAGCAACACATGGCAAGATGCTGGGGGAACTCAGCAGCCCAGGCAGCATCTTTGGAAAAGAGTGAACAGTCAATGTTTCAGGTCGAGTCATCGGAAACAGCAACTGTTCACTCTTTTTCATAGCTGCTGCATGGCCTGCTGTGTTCCTCCAACATTTTGTGTGTGTTCCAATGAATAAATATGTTTGTGTGTGAAAACAATGAGTTATCACTTAGACATCAATTTTAGATTGGCAGTTTATTAAAAATCCTGATTAAGGGTCTTTGCCTTAAACATTGACTATTTATCCCCCTCCACAGATGATACCTGGCTTGCTGGCGTCCTCCAGCATATGTGTTCTATAGATACACTGCAGAGAGAGTATCCTAACCGGTTGTATCATGGTCTGGTATAGAAGCACCGCTACCCAGGAACAGAAAAAAAAAGCTGCATCCATCATCAAGATTCCCCCCAAGCAGGCCATGCTCTCTGCTCACTACTACCATTGGGCAGGAGGTTTAGAAGCTTGAGATCCCACACCACTAGGTCCAGGAATAGCCTCCAACCATCACATTTCTGAACTAGAATGGATACCTCAAAACCTCTTCTCTAAACTAATTCCACAACCTACAAACTCACTTTCAAGGACAGTGCAGCTTATTTTTTCAATACTATTTATTGTTTTATTTGTAAAAAAAAATCTTTTGCACATTAGATGTTTATCAGTCATTCTTTATGTATAGTTTTTCATAAATTCTATTGTATTTCCTTGGTTTCCTGTAAATATATGCAAGAAATTGAATCTCAGTATAGTATATGGTGATATATGCATACATTGATAGTAAATTTACTTTGAACTTTGACTTTTGCTCAAAATTTCCAGAATCTGCAGAATCTCTTTTGTAACTTTATACTTTATAGTCGCCAAACAATTGATACTAGAATGTACAATCATCACAGCGATATTTGATTCTGCGCTTCCTGCTCCCTGGATGACAAATCGATAGTAAATATTAAAAATTTAAATTATCAATCATAAATAGGAAATATAAAAATGGAAAGTTATGTAGTGCAAAAAAAGCGAGATGCAGGTCCGGATATTGGGAGGGTACGGCCCAGATCTGGGTCTTAACTTATTAAGACACTGACTTTATTGAATATATTTCAGGACCTCATTCTGAGTCACTTAATGCAAAATTTTGGGCAATTTCAAACACTGATTTCACACCGTCGATAAATGCAGAAGGCAGGTAGTAACGAGTAAACTCTTCTCAGTCTTTCAGCCGGGTACAGGTATCAATTTTAACCTATATTTCAATGACAGACTCTGGCAATTTTCATCAAGGATGATGCCTGGTCATGTCTAGTCTGGTGGTATTTATAACCTGTTGTCTGTCCCTCCTGATTGGTTAGTCGATTGTAAATAAGCTGGGACAGGGGAAACCTGACTGGATGAGGACTAACCAAGCAGAAGGGATGGACAACAGAGGTATAAATACCACTGGACCAGACATGACCAAGCATCATCCCTGATGAAGATGGCAGTGTTTGTCATCGAAACAGTGGTTAAGATCAATACCTGTACCTGGCTGGAAGCCTGAGAAGTGTTTATTCGTCATATGCGCTGGGAAAGCACAAGATCCTTTTTCAAGCAGGTAGTAAGGTTGTTAATTGTTATTTAAAGTTTCTATTTGATCTTTACATAGTTAAGAATTAAATGACATATGAATCTTGGCAAACTGCGTATAAATTCATTTCAAGTCAGTAGTGACACTAATGTTGTGCTATCATGTCAGTTCATTTCTCTTGGCCTCTAAAATTAGTCTTTTTTTGAAGATAAAGGAGTAAATTTTAGAGGCAGAGTGCAATTAGTCACTATATTGCGTGTTTAGCTATATCAATGGAGTTGACTTTCAGAGTAAGTGAATCTCTCTAAAGTTGGTAGCTTCAGGAATAGTTGTACATGGTGTTTCCTTTCAAGAAAATGTCTCACGCTCCCAAAGAATTAGATGTGACTGTTGGAGGGATCTGGAAAGTATAATCCAATCATTTTCTTTGTGGGGTCTTTAACTAAGGAACTGAAGACCACCGTATAGGTTCCAGTTGTCAAAACATACTTATTTTGCTTCCTGTTTTGGATTTTGATAAATTGAGAATCTTGAATGAGATGTGGTTTTTGCAGTTATAAATTCGTAGTACCAGATATTCCATGAAGGTTGAACTATATTCTCAGAACAGTCATTAAAATTTATCTTCCAAGTAATAGCAAGGATATTTCTTGTCGCTCTCATGAAAAATGTAGATAACATTGTGAGAAGGAACATGCTTGCTAATGAGCACATCAACACTACATTTTTCAATTTTGCAAAGTGCTATCAATGTTTCACAGAACTTTGGAAATGTGTGTTATTCTTTACAACCCCAACAACATTTTATCAAGAATCCTATCTTGTTGATTCCTTCTTTTAGATCTAATTTCACGATTTTCAACTCATTAGAGGGCATTCCTTTTAGATTTTATTGTGTAATACTGATAGTTCTTTTGAGCAAAATGAGTATTATTAACAACAAAATTATTTTGAGTCTATGGAAAGGGGGGAAACAGTACAAATTTGACCTGAACAGCCTTTTATTATTTTGATTTGAAATGCAAGACTGAGTTCACTTCTATCACATTGATGAAAATGCAAAAACAAACTGATATGGGTGTTTAAAGTGCCTGTTTTGGATGAAACCTACAGTAACTAAGACAAAAAGCTGAATTAAATTTATTGTTCTCCTGGGCTTACACAATTCAGTTAGTCTATCAGTTTAAAATAAAAATAAATTTGAATATGTAACAATCTGATCCTATATTTGCATTCAATTTTTTTTAATGATACATTTGCAATCTTTTCCACCATGTTTGAATTCATTACTTTTCAATTATTAATTACTGGACAAGTAATGCTGTCAAACTGTGCAGCTGAATTGGTCAGGATTTAAAGCAGTTCAGTCAAGATTTGGAACTTACTATTTAGTTGTGCAATACATTCTTGCCATTTCATTTAATTTCATTACTAACAACTATTTGGAAGGATGCACATGATTAATTATTAGTCAGTTGTGTTCCGTTTTGTCATAAATCCATATTAGCAAGCTCAATTTATTTGTAAATTTCACTTTAATGCCTGGAATTTATACCACAATACTACAACATGGATATAAGCCATAAATATTGTAGACTTGTATGGCAATTTTTCATTTAATTTGCTGCTTCTGGCATTGTTTTACACTGCCGTGATCGTACTGGGGAATCACAAGATTTACTACTGTTTCTTTTCAACAATTTGATGAGAGTTTGTCCTGGGTTATGGTGGATGCTGCTGCCTTGAGGCATTGCTTTCTGAAGATGTCCTCGATGGTGAGGGGCCTAGAGATGGAACTGGCTGGGTTTACAACCCTCTGCACCGGGTGCTCCCAACCTGCGGTCAATGGTAATAAAGTTTGGGGACCACTGCTCTACAGCTTTTTTGACCTTGTGCATTAAAACCTCCAGAATACTCTCTATGGAGCATTCATAGAAATTTGCTGGAGTCTTTGGTGACATAACGTGCTTGCTCAAACCTCTCCATAGCCACTAATGTGACTTCTTTGTGATTGTATTGATGTGATCCTGAATCCAACTCTGCATTTGAAGACTTCTGACAGATAAAATTTTAGTTTTTGACTATGTGTACTTCTAGTTTTCTTTGAATGAATTATTACAATTTTATTAACATTAAACAGTATTTGTTATCCATTGGCCTACTCTGTGTCACCGATTTTCTGCAACAGAAAGAATTATTTAAAACCCTG
Source organism: Mobula hypostoma (assembly GCF_963921235.1). NCBI lineage: Eukaryota > Metazoa > Chordata > Chondrichthyes > Myliobatiformes > Myliobatidae > Mobula > Mobula hypostoma. Next base: position 29,462,190 of record NC_086113.1, read on the forward strand.
ATCTGGAATTGGGCAAACTTTTATGCCTGCCCTTATTAACGTAAATTGAAATCTACTTCAGATTTTTCTGCACACAAGGATCCTCCAGGTATTTTTACTCCAACCATGTGGAAATTACCTAAACATTCCAACTTTTGGTGTTATGTTCTTTATCTATGCAGCTACGATTCCTTTCATACCAAGTAAGAGCCCTTTGCTGTGTCATCTTATCAACCACCCTCTGAATATTGTGCATTATGCTGCCACACTTCCTTTATTTGTACACTCTGTGATTTCTTTAAACTGTTCAATTGGATCAGATCAACATGACTGCCTTTTACAAAATCCATGCTGACTCTCCATGATTACCCAATGCCTTTAAGTTCTCATTAAATCGATTCACTAATGTGGACCAGTAAATCTGCTATTATAAGTTTCTGTTGTGTTCCAGTTTTGCTTTGAATATTTTGTCCGGGAATTCCTTTGGGGCGGTTTGCGCTGTGTTAAAATAATGTTACCAATGGAAAGCCATGCACACATGTGAGAAAGGTTTGTAGCAAATTTTGACTGAAGCCCCAGTGGAGGAGCAATATTAGCTCAAAGGAGTTTTCCATCCATTGCAAATCTGGCCAAGTTTATTGGAATTTCCATGAGTCTTTGGGTGGACTACATGATTCATAATGCTTCTTATTCTTTAAATTCACCAGAGCTCCAGGAAGGTAAGTTGAACATGACCACATCAGAACAGTTCATCAAATCTAACAGCAGATGCTGTAAACCAAGTATTCTAACGCATCTTTACTTTTTTTCACATACCATCTGCTTGAGTTTCATTGACTTGGAGCCATCTGCACGTTATATGTCCTGCCTGATTCTGTTACAATGAATAACTTCCAAGGCACCTGAAGGGTTTGCACAGATGCCTTTTCCACATTGGAAAGGAGATGCAATTACTAAGAAGTCTTTCAGCATAAAAGATCACAAATATATAATTGTGTGACCAATTCACAGGCAACAATACAATATTACTCAGCTAAAAATACAATAATAGGTAAAAGTATTGTGAACATCTAAACAAACCTCATGCATTGATATTTTGGCACACTTCTTTAAAACGTTAATATCAAACATGAAAAAAGTGTTTGATAATTAACAATTATAACCATATAACAATTACAGCACGGAAACAGGCCATCTTGGCCCTTCTAGTCCGTGCCGAATGCTTACCAATTTTCCAATTTTACCAATTAGAATAATTGGAAAAAAATGTCAGAGGGAACAATTTGGATTGCTTTAGAATTGTCACTATCATATTTATAGGCACTCTCTCCAGCAACATAAACCTCCCTGTAATGAACAAAGAACTAAAACATTGCATTTGGACATTAATTTTAACCTCATTTGCTTTAATGGCATTGAGTACACAGGCTGAAAAAAGAATGGACATATTTCAAATCATGGTTACTCTTGGCTCTTATTTTGATATTAAAAATAGCTCAGTAATTGAAGTGGTTTCTTAGTTCCTTGATAAATGCATTTCACTTAACTTTCAGTCATTCTTTTATAATTGTATTGATATATTTCTTACATTAGCATATCTTCAACTAAGGGACAATCTGCTCGATGCTATTTTTAGGATTCTCTAATATCATTGTACTCACTAGTGCACTTTTGAGACATTTGTGCCATGTAAGTGAATTGGTTTGCTTAATTTATTGCATTAAGACTATATTAAGTCTTCGAAAGATGTGTGCTGGAGAGTATATTGATTGTTGTATCACGATCTGGTATGGAAACAATGCCCTTGAAAAGAAAATCCTACAAAAAGTGGATGTGGCCCAGTCCATCACAAATTCATCCCCACCATTGAGTGTATCTACACGAAGCACTGCTACAAGAAAGCAGCATCTACCCACTACCCAGGTCATGCTCTCTTCTTACTGCTACCATTGGAGAATTAGGTTCCACACCACCAGCTTCAGGAATAGTTATTACCCTTCAGTCAACAGCCTTTTGAAACAGCGTGGATAACTTCACTCACTTCAACTCTGAACTAGTTGCACAACCGATCGACTCACTTTCAAGGGCTCTACAAGTTATGTTCTCAGTATTAAGTATTTTTTCTCAGTTCGTGCTGGTAAAACCTGCGATTTAGACATAGACAAGCATGGTCATTTGTCATTTGCTGGGATCTTTCGGGCTAATCCAGTGGTGTTTAGTACTGTGGCTTTCTGAAGATTTACATAGATATTACTGTGTGGCCCTAATTATTTAATGCTCTTGTGTAATGCCTTTGGGAAGACACCTGTTGTAGATGTTACTGTCAGGGCAATGTATTCCTTGTTCATGTTCCAAAGTCTTTCAATTTCCTCTTTTAACTTATCATATTTCTGGTGTTTTTCACTTTTGATTTCTGTAAGTCATGTGTGTTTGGAATGGCCATATCTATTAAGTAAGTTGTTCTTGCTTGTTTATTCTGTATTATTATATCTGGACAGTTATTATGGATTGTTCTATCCATAATGGACAACCTTGTAGTATTCTGACTCTAAAGATGGATCAGGCTTTTATTTATAGTAAGTGTGATTTCATTTATGAATTTGTGTCCCAGGGGTTTTGGACCAAGATACTTTGCCAAAAGAATACATTAATATAGGTATAGTGAAAGTGTTAATTGCCTTTGTTACATTTTCATTGTTGAGTTCTGTTTGGTAGATTTTCTTAAGCCTCGAAGTAAATTCTGTCAAGTTTTTCTTTTACCATGCTATGATTTATTTTCTTGTTGATATCCCAGATACTTATATGTTTCATTTTCATCTATCGGTTGTATTGTTTCCTGCTGCTCTGTTTTGTATTGTATTAAATCTATTGCATCTTTCTTTATGTTTAATGTTCTGCAGTTATGCAGTCCAAAGTTTGTTTATACCTTTTGAAAATTCTTCTACTATTTGTATTAATTGCTTTAGCTTAACTAATGAAGGAGCATATTATTTCAAATCATCTTATGTATACAAGGTACGTTAAGGTGAGGCTTATTTCATGCTTTCTGATTTTATACCCAGTTTTCCTCCAATTCAGTAAATTAGCTGGCGGGTTTGAAGCTAGACAGAACCGCAGTGGGCTTAGAGAGTTGCCTTGGAAAATGCTTCGGTTTATTTTGATAACGGTCGTTATTTTTTTGGTTGTCACTAAATCGGGTGATTACAGTATGCCAATGCTTCATCAGATGTTGCAGGAATTTCACAAGTATTGGATGTAGTTTGTATATCTTAACTTCTATTAACCATGAATGTGACAGAGTCAAATGCCTTTTGATAGTCAATATAGCAACATGAAAGATTTCTGTTCTTACGACAGGCTTAATTTAGAATTATGGAATCGATTTATCAGTTGGTCTTTACATCCTTTCAAAGCCTTATGGCACGTTTTCTGCTCTTCTGTAACTATATTGTGCTTATCTAGGTGAGTGGTGATTAGTTGCGAAATATATGATGTTACAATTTTATATATAGTTTGTAAACAAGGAATAGGAGGATGTTTGGATTGATCTTCTGTGATTTCCCCTTTAGGCAAAAGAGATATTTTACCTTCTGTCAAAAATGAAGGCACTTTTTCAGAATGTTTAAGAAAGTTGTTGAAATGCATTAATAGGTATGGATGAAGGCAAGTTAATTTTTATAAAAAGTAATTAGGAATATTATCATTTCCAGTACTTATCCAGTTGTGGGTATTTTTTATAACCGCTGTTAGTAATTGCATTTCTTCAACTGTGTATGTGTCTGTTCTTCTTCCTCCCTAATCCAGCTTGCTTCTTGATATTTGCCACCCTCTTTGACCAAATAATAGACCAAAAATTCATTATCTCTGATGATAATTCAGTGCTGGGGTTGGTGACATTTTGGTGTTTCAGATTTAGGTTCAATGTCCCATATCAGCTTTTATCATTGTTTCTGAACTGAAAATTCTGTTTTCTTCATCTGGTGCATTTCATGTATCTATTTATAGCTAACAATAGCTTTGTATCCACCAAGCTATTGTTTTAGTGGATCTATAAACTTTACAGTGCTTTTGTTAGGATGATCATATCTTGTATGGACCCTATATTTCCTTAGATCTTCTCTAACTTTCTTGCTTGGGTTATCTTTTTTATACTCCATTAGTTGGGCTATTTCTGCTGTTAAGGTTTCAATTTTGTTTTTTAATCTCTTCTGCCATTTCAATGTTCTCATTTCATTACCCAGTTTTAGGTTTCTATGAATGAGTGCCTCTATTTTGGAGCCATTGCACTTCACTGCAGTTATTGCTGCACAGTATGTTATTGTGTGCAGTTCTCCAAATGTTTAAAGCTTTCCTAAATGTAGTAATATAATATTGAAAGTATTAGCAATTTTTCCACATTTTGATTTTGTATTTTGTTTTGGTGTGTAAGGTCCTTTAGTTGGGTCAATGCCCTATATTCTGTTAGTTTGGTGTTAAATATTAGGATAATTTTGTCTATAAGCTCAGCTTCATCATCAGCATTCTGCGGAGGTTCTGGAACTGTGTTGTTGCTGTTAACATCCGATAATGTAGCAGTTGAAATAATTGTATTTTCATCAGTGCTTTGGTTGCATCTTCATTATTTTCTTGCAAAGTATTGTTGTAGTCTTTCAGTTGGTTTCTTTCCAGCGCTTCTGCAAATACATGTTTTTTTTTAGATTATGAGAACACTCAGTCCTCATTTATTGTCATTTAGAAATGCATGCATGCATTAAAAAATGATACAATATTCCTCCAGAGTGATATCACGGAAAAACAGAACAAACTAAAGACTAACACTGACAGAACCGCATAATTATAACATACAGTTACAGCAGTGCAAAGCAATACCATAATTTGATAAAGAACAGACCATGGGCACGGTAAAAAAAAGTCTCAAAGTCCCGAGTCGATCGACTCCCAAGTCCCCGATAGCAGGCGGCAAAAGGAGAAACTCTCTGCCATAAACTTCCAGGCACCGACAACTGCCGATGCATTGGAAGCATCTGACCACAGCCGACACTGTGTCCGTCCGTCCGAAAACTTCGAGCCTCCGACCAGCCCCTCCAATACAGCCTCCCGAGCGCCATCCTCTGCCGAGCGCCTTCAACCTCGTCCCGGCCACCGAAACAAGCAAAGCTCAGGATTCAGGGCCTTCTCCTCCGGAGATTCCTGACCACACAGTAACAGCGGCAGCGAAGTAGGCATTTCAGAAGTTTCTCCAGATGTTCCTCCATACTCGCACATCTGTCTCCATTAAATCAGAATTGTGCACGGTCCCCTACTTGACAAATAACAGACAACACCACCGAAGTGGCCGCACCGCCATCTTCTCCTCCTCCTGCTATTTGTCTTTTACTATCACATCACATTGATCTGCTGTTCTTTGTGCATTTATTTGCATAGAGGGATATTGCACTATAAACTGTACATAAATTTTGTCCCTGTATCCTGTCATATCAGCCTTAAGTTCTGTTACTTGGTAGTATACACACATATCTATTTGATTACTTCTAATGACCATTCCATGCATGTCTTTCCTCTCTTAACTGCTTGAGTGGTCTTGTTTATTATGTTCAGATGACAATCTGAGGAGGTGCATCATTTTCAGCTCTACTATCAAAAGCAGGCTTGAAAGTGAAGCTCATTTCTAGTAATTCTGGCATATAATTATTATATCGCTTGATTGATTTGCCTTTAATAAGTAGTAAATCAGAACATTCAGATTTGTCTATCAATGAGAAATACCTTGAAAGGAATCAAATTTCATATTTCCAAGCCCATAAATTTTAAATAAGAAAAGATAATTTGGAAGTAATAGTGCAAAGACGTCTGAGTTACCTGAGGTTTTTAAGATTGGAAATCCAAACATTTGCTGAGATCTAAGCATCCCAGATTTCAAAGCAAGATCATCTCATTTTCTCTCTCTTTCTGTTCATCAGTCTCTGTATCTGAATATGATTGTCTCATGAACTCTCTCCCTTAACTCTTGAACAAAAAGTTATGACAGATCTACTAGTTTGCCTGTTGAGCACACCTCAGGTAGCTTATTTACATATGCAAATTGCTGCCATGCTCTGTTGTTTGGTTGGCTCAAGTGTTACGTTAATGCCGTTCCAAAAGCAGCTACCAGTTTTAACTTTCCACCATCGGTCCGATTACTAATGACAAACATGCAGTCAAATCCTTGAACTTTTAAGATACTTTAATCTGTTTTCCTTGATGCTAATTTAATGTTGATAATATCATTTCTAATGTTAGAAATAAACAAGTTGACATCCTTATGCTGAAAATGACTAAATTGTCTGTTGCTAAAACTTTTGTTTTTTTTTAATAAGTTTGGTCTCTCTCATTTACTTTTCCAGGCACGTTAAGCAAACATGTTTGAAAAGAAGTAAATGTGTTAGTGTTTGAAAAGAAATAAATGTGTTTGTGGGAAACATTTGGAATGAATAGAGTAGATGCTGAGGGGAATTTTTCGATTTGATGCCAAAATTTGTCCCCTCAATCTGGAGGATCCAGAGCTGGAGATATAGTTGCTGGAAATTGGTCACACATTCATAACTGAAAGGAGGAGATAGTTATTTATGCTGAAGATTATAACTTTTTGAAAAGATCACTTCCATGTGTGAATTCTTGATTATTAAGAATATTCATTTCTGAGATTCTGAGTTGCGACGTTATTGAAAGGCAGAGTTGGCTTGAGGACTTTTCTATTTCTTCTGTGTCATCAATGTAAATTGAAACCTACTTCAGATTCTTTGCACACAAGGATCCTCCAGGTTTTATTTCTCCAAACATATGGAAATCACCTACACATTTCTACTTATGGTGTTAAGTTCTTTATCTGTGCCGCTATGATTCATATTTTCTATTTCTTCCATGTGATTCATTTCTGTGTGTCCATTGCAAACTGTTAAATACTAGACATGCTCGCAATTCAAGTCTGTGCACTGGAAATCTCACAATTTTCTCAGTAGTACTGTAATAACAATATGAATTCTTAGGCAACAACTGTAATTATGGGGTAGATTTTCGGTATGCCAACACCACCATCTGCCTCCCTTTCAATATTTCTTGCAGTCTCGGCCTCCTGCTGGGATGTCCAACACACCAGTGAAATCCAACAAAGCATTCTGTAGCCCAGAGTTTCTGACAATGCTATTGGACCTGTTGTCTGACACAATGATTTTGACAAGCTGTAAGCTCAAAGCCCAGGAGTATTAACTATCAAAGCTCTTTGTGGTTGTCCTCGGAATTCAGTAACACTCACTTAAAAAAAATAAAATTCATACTTGTTGAATGAAACTTATCCAAGATGTCTGCAGACTTGGAGATGAGACTCCACAGAAGTGTTGCCTCCTGTAGGAAGAACGGTTTGATTGTGTTTCACAAAAGCAACTTTAAGGGTGTGCTTCAGAATCTGTTTTTGAGGCAAGTTCAAACAACCAATGTGCAAAAGGCAACAAATTGTCCAAAAATAAAATATATATATATAATTAAATAATATTAGAACCTGAGTTGTAGAGTCCTTGAAAGTGATTCATATAGTCAGTTCAGTTATCCACTCTGGTTCAAGAGTCTGATGGTTAAGAGTTAATAATTGTTCCTGAACCTGATGGTGTAGGACCTGAGGGCCTGTTAATTCCTGATGCCTGCAGTGAGAAGAGAGCATGACCTGGTTGATGGGGGTCTTTGATAATGGATGATGCTTTCCTGTGACAGCTCTCCGTGCAGATATACTCAATGATGGGGAGGATTTTTACCAGTGGTGGACTAGGCTGAATCCAGTATTTTTGTAGGCTTTTCTGTTTAAGGGCATTGGTGTTTCTGTAATAAGCCATGATCCAACCTGTCAAAACACATTCACTGCACATCTGTAGAAAGTTTGTCAAAGTTTCAGATGAGATGCTGACTTTTTGCAAACTTATAAGAAAGTAGAGACACTGCAGTGCCTTCTTTGCAATTGCACTTGCATGCTGGTCCCAGGACTGATCCTCTGAAATAATAATGCAGAAAAATTTAAAGTTGCTGACCCTCTCCAAGGGTTGACAGTAAAGCTATTTTAAAATTATAAAGCAAGAAGTAAGACTAGAGGCCAAAACTCAGAACATTTTGATGATTTAATGGAACATAATAGTGATTGTTTCAAAATTAAACAAATTCTTTTAAACACCACAGAGGTAGGAACTCCCTTATATTGTGCATTATATATATCTATAAGAGCAGTATCTATGAAACAGTTAATATTTCAGGTGAATAGCCTCACATTAGAAATAATGAATTTAAAAATTACCAAGCAAAGTCAATAGGGGAAAAAGCATACGGAAGCAGAGGGAAAATTGATTCATTTAATATTTAAAATTAAGAAATATAAATTCTTTTTGGCATCTGAACATCTAATTGAGCAAAATTACATATTCATCAAGTGAATATTAGGGAATGAGATTATTGAGCTAGGAACATCTGTTAAGTTAGAGAACGTATTCCAGGGAAGATCTATGAAGTTTTCAGAACATAAACTGCAGAGCACAGTATGGGTCCTTCAATGCACAATGCTGTGCCAATCTTTCATGATCAATCTGCCTCTCTCCTATGTACACCACAAACTTTCATTTTTCTTTCTTCCTTATGCTTATCTAGGAGTTTTTAAAATTTCTATAATTTGTTCGCTTTTTACCACCACCCTTGGCGGTGCATGCCTGTCACTTGCAGCTCTGTATATATATATAAAAAATTGCCTCTGGGATCTCCCCTAAACTTGTCTCCACTCACCTTAAAAGGATGGTTCATAGGTCAATTTAATGTCAGAGAATGTATGCAGTATACAATCTGAAATTCTTACTCTTCCCAGACATCCATGAAACAGAAAAAAACCCCAAAGAATGAATGGCAGGAAACGTTAGAGAAAGCGAGAGGGAGAGAGAGATATATATCGCTCCTGCAACAGTGGAGACCAACAGCTCACTGTTTTGAGATTCCAGTCTGCTGTGTCACTTGTCCAAGTCCCCTGACTTGATGGGCAGACTGTCACTCACCATAGAGAGGGAGAGAGACTGCTTGAATGCAGGAGCCCTCTTTCAACAGCAGCGTGCACCGCCTGCTGCTTCAATGTTTCAACCTCCTGCAGCGCTTCACTTGACCACATCAGCGTGGAACTGGGTCATTCACAGGGCCACTCCTGAAGATATTGAAACACCAGGCCGCTAGGCAAGTCCAATAGTAAGAAACCGGCACCACAGAAGAACCGGAGCTTGATTGCAGCTGTAGATCGTGGACTCAGACAGGATCCCAGGCATCTTGAAGGGAAAAAAGAGATATGAGATGAGAAAAATAAGCTGTTTCGTGGACGGACTGGAAGGAGTTGCCTAGGTCTGCAAGAACCTCTGGCACCATCTTTAGCTCCTCAGGGCATCCAAATGATCTTTGGAGCCACTTTTGTTACATAGCAGGGCAGTTGATGTACAATAAGCTCACTGGAAATATTCCATTCTTCAGAAGAGTGGGATGAGGAGCAAACATTGAACAGTAATCGGTGGACCTGCTTTGAAATATTGTGAATCTTTAAGTGCTTTAATGGATGGATCGCATTTTTGACTAGAAATAGAATTTTGATGAGAATGTCGTTGGTGGAAAATCAATAGAATCTCAATTTTTTTGTCCTTCATGGAAGGCATCTTCTCTTGCTCCATATACCACAGGTTGTAGGCCCGTCTGTTGTCCTGGGCACAGCCTTTCCCTGGAGTCTTCCAGTACAGGCAGTTATATTTGGTACTGATTGGGTAGAAGGTCCCCACACCAGCATTGGAACCAGGAACTTCATTGGAGATACCAGGTAAACGTTGTCATCCAGGTGTAAGAACTGACCCATGTGTGCATCGTCTTAATTATACAGTAACCCTTGGAAGAATATTTCACTTTTCCAACTGTGATAGATTTTCTTTGGTGACTAAGCTGAAAAGTATATTTCATTCCAAATGATTTTAAAGCAGCGAGTGCTGATCCTGACAAGTGAACATTTTCATATTGTTTTGCTTCAGAGACTGGCTGACAGATGAAATAGACTGTGGTTAATTAAAATACTGCCCAATGGTTTAGGAATTTGAGAAAATGACTTGCCCCATCAAGTGATATTTCCTTTTTGGATCCTCAAAAGACTAACTGCTTCATTAAAAAGTGTTTCTCTGCAATACTTATTCTTTTCATTTCCCAGAATATAAAATATTAATGTTTTCATCTTAATGATGGCCGCTGGCGTTTTCAACAAGAGGGAAACAAGAGACTGGAGTTGGTCAGAATCTCTAATCGGCTGCATCCTCAAAAGTGTCTGCCAAGGAGCAGTGAGATCTAATTTCAGCAACTTTGATGCTCCTCACGCTATGTAAAATAAGATTAGTGGATCATTAAAAACACCAGAACCTTGCAGTCAGTTAGGATCACAGAAAACACAAGTCCGCAGAGAGGAACCAAAAGGCCGATTCATGATGAAAGCATACTGAATTATGGAAACAAAATTAGAAATGTGACTTTTTAGTCTTTATTTTAAAAAAAGCAAAATAAAATCAGTGGCTTTTGCAGCAGTATAGAATGTGGTTAAATTGGTATGTTCCTTAATTTAAGCCGTGGCGCCAGAACTGATCTAGATTGGTTTAAAAAGTTAGAGGTAAGGAGCTTGTTTTCATATAATGAAGGGGAAGTCAACTGAATGAATGATTGACCAAATGCTTGGAGATAAAAAATTTTAGACCTATATAAGAATCAATTCCTTTCTCTAATTGGGTATGTTGGGACCCATGGATTGATAAGTAATTCTTCATCCATTATTGTTGGATTGTGTGCTAAACAGGGATTGAGTATATGTGTGTGTGGGGATAGGTGGTGGCATTTATATTCTTCCAGATCAGCCTAATGTATCAACTGCAGCAATATTTAGTTTTTTCAGAAGAGTGGTTGAGTTAGTTGATATTAATGGGTCACAATAATGAGATGTTGATCTATTATGAGCAATCTACGGGGATTAGCAGATTGAGCATTTTTCGACTATAATCGTTACTGAAATAGAAAAGCAAAATTGAATTAAAAAACACAGAATTTTGAATTTAATCACATAGAATGACATGGAGAAGCATTTGATAACATTATTTTGCAGTATTTAAACACAATTCTGGCATGAAATACTCCAGTGATGCCAACAATGGTGTCATAAGAGTCCTGTAACAGTGAAACTAGCCCTTTGGCCCTTTGCTGAACCAAGTGCCCATCTAAGCTAGCTCCATTTGCCCATATTTGACCCATCTCTCTAAACACATCCTCTCCATGTACCTGTCCATCTCTGTTTTAAATGCTGTTATTATACCTGCCTAAACCACTTGCTGTGGCAGCTCATTCTACATATGGATCAACCTCTGCGTGAAAAAAAGTTGCTCCTTGGGTTCCTATTTAATCTCTTTCCTCAGTCGAAAGCTATGCCCTTTCGTTTTTGATTTCCTAACCTTGAGGAAAAATGGACTGCATATTAAATCTAGCTATGTCCTTATTTATTTTATGCACCTCGATAAACTCATTCCTCATTCTCCTGTGCTCCAATGAACAAAATTCTTAGCTTTCACAAATTATCTCTACGATTCTGTCCTTTGAGTTCTGGCCGCATCATCATACATATGTCTTTTCTACACTCATTCCAGATACAATGCATCATCCCAACTTCTAGACTCAGTGCCCTGACTGATGAAGGCCAGCATGCCAAAGCCAGGTTCACCAAACTACCCTTGATGTCACTTTCAGGGAAACGTACTTCTAGGTCCCTCTATTCTTAAACACTCCCTGGGGCCCTACTATTCACTGTGAAAATGCAGCTTACAATATTAATCCACTGTAAGACTTTCAAGCTTATCGTGATAGTTCTTAGTCACAGTACAATGAGATTTAATTAACTCAGCGCTATTAAAATCAATCACTTTGCCATCTTTGACTTCAGTGCGCTCTGTTTTTTTTTGTTGCTGTTGTTTTGCTGTTGCTGCTTGTGCTGTTGTGTTGAACACTGTGGAGAAATGTGTGGCAACACATCCTTGGGCTGTGCTGGTTGTTAGAGCAAACAATGCATTTCATTTATGTTTCAATGCACCTGTGCTAAATAAATCTGCATCTGATCTGATCCTCCACTAACACACACTGACTACTTTTTTTCTTTTGTCTATTGAAAAGGATGGTAAGACTCTATGGTGCTCCTGACCAGAGAAGCCACATATTGAGCGTGATCCAAATTTTGTGGATCTGCGCTGAGCACGAGTAATTTGCCTTTAACCACACATTTTAGGCTAGTGACCTCATGTTGTACAATTATGCCTAATTATTAAGCCATAATTAATAGTATTTAAGTATAATTGCCTGGATTTTGCTGGGTATTCCTGTATGTCAGCAAGGTAGAAATGTCAAGACAAATGCACAAGTTACAACTTGTGGCTGATCTCCGTGGTTTCCCAATTCTTAGTGTACTGCTGTATGGCCGAACAGAGGCCAGTGTGGAAACACTGGTTTGCCGAGAATCTCTGGCACAGGTTTAGGAATTTGCTGTTGGGTTTTGTATTAGGCAAGCATATAACAGAATCTATGACCCTATTCAGTTCACTGAAGGAAAGAGAATATGATCTGGAAGTTCTAAAGATATAGGGTAAATATTAGAATAAAAACTTAACAGCATATAAATCTTATAAAAAATTCTCTGAAAATTGAAGTATTTTTGATAATCAGTATTTGATTTGTTCCAAATTTGTTAGAAACATTAACATAGAAACATAGAAAACGCACAGCACAATACAGGCCCTTTGGCCCACAAAGTTGTTCTGAACATGTCCCTACCTTAGAAATTACTAGGGTTACCCATAGCCCTCTATTTTTCTAAACTCCATGTACCTATCCAAAAATCTCTTAAAAGACCCTATCGTATCCGCCTCCACCACCGTTGCCAGCAGCCCATTCCATGCACTCACCACTCTCTGCATTAAAAAAAACTTACCCCTGACATCTCCTCTGTACCTACTCCCCAGCACCCTGTGCCATCTTGTGGCAGCCATTTCAGCCCTGGGAAAAGGCCTCTGACTAACCACATGATCAATGCCTCTCATCATCTTATACACTTCTATCAGGTCACCTCTCATCCTCCTTCACTCCAAGGAGAAAAGGACGAGTTCACTCAACCTATTCTCATAAGGCATGCTCCCCAATCCAGGCAACATCCTTGTATATCTCCTCTGCACTCTTTCTATGGTTTCCACATCCTTGCTGTAGTGAGGTGACTAGAATTGAGCACAGTACTCCAAGTGGGGTCTGACCAGGGTCCCATATAGCTGCAACATTATCTCTCGGCTCCTAAATTCAATTTCACGATTGATGAAGGCCAATAATCCGTATGCCTTCTTAACCACAGAATCAACATGCGCAGCTACTTTGAGCGTCCTATGGACTCGGACCCCAAGATCCCTCTGATCCTCCACACTGCCAAGAGTCTTAACATTAATACTATATTCTGCCATCATATTTGACCTACCAAAATGAACCACCTCACACTTATCTGGGTTGAACTCCATCTGCCACTTCTCAGCCCAGTTTTGCATCCTATCAATATCCCATTGTAAACTCCGACAACCCTCCACACTATCCACAATACCCCCAAACTTTGTGTTATCAGCACACTTACTAACCCATCCCTCCACTTCCTCATCCAGGTCATTTATAAAAATAATGAAGAGTAAGGGTCCCAGAACAGATCCCTGAGGCACACCACTGGTCTCCGACATCTATGCAGAATATGAGCCGTCTAGAACCACTTTGTGGGCAAGCCTGTTCTGGATCCATATAGCAATGTCCCCTTCGATCCCATGCCTCCTTATTTTCTCAATAAGCTTTGCATGGGGTACCTTATCAAATGCCCTGCTGAAATCCATATATGCTACATCTACTGCTCTTCCTTCATCAATGTGGTTAGTCACATCCTCAAAAGTTTTAATCAGATATTGATCCTGCTGGTTCATTTCTTGGATATCCTATCAGAAGTTCCTGCCTGATAGCCTAATAATTCCCCTTACTCCAATTAAACGCTTTTCTAACTTGTCTGTTCCTATCTCTGTCCAATGCTATTGTAAAGGAGCTAGAATTATGATCACTATTTCCAAAATGCTCTCCCACTGAGAGATCCAACACCTGACCAGGTTCATTTCCCAATACCAAATCAAGTACAGTCTCTCGTCTTGTAGGCTTATCTACATATTATGTCCAGAAACCTTCCTGAAAACACATAACAAACTCCACTCCATCTAAACCCTTGCTCTAGAGAGATGCTAACCAATATTTGGGAAATTAAAATCTCCCACCACGACAACTTTGTTATCATTACACCTTTCCAGGATCTGTTTCCCTATCTGCTCCCCGAAATCCCTGTTACTATTGGGCGGCCTATAAAAAACACCCAGTAGAGTTATTAACCCCTTCCTGTTCCTAATCTCCACCCACAGAGACTCAATAGACAATCCCTCCATGACATCCACCTTTTCTGCAGCTGTGTCATTATCTCTGATCAACAGTGCCACACCCCCACCTCTTTTGCCTCCCTCCCTGTCCTTTCTGGAACCTCTAAAACCTGGCACTTGAAGTAACCATTCCTGTCCCTGAGCCATCCAAGTCTCTGTAATGGCCGCCTCATCATAGTTCCAAGTACTGATCCATGCTCTAAGCTCATCTGCTTTGTTCAGAATACTCCTTGCATTAAAATAGACACATCTCAGACCTTTGGTCTGAGCGCGTCCCCTCCTCCCTCACACACTACTCCAAGCTATCTCTATTTGTGAGCCAACAACCTCTTCCCCAGTCTCTTCAGTTCGGTTCCCACTCACCAACAATTCTAGGTCAAACTCTCCCCAGTAGCCTTTGCAAATCTGCTCGCCAGGATATTGGTCCCCCTGGGATTCAAGTGAAATACGTCCTTTTTGTACAGGTCACATCTGCCCCAAAAGAGGTCCCAATGATCCAGAAATCTGAATCCCTTCCCCCGCTCCAATCCCTCAGCCACGCATTTTTCCTCCACCTCATTCTATTCCTATGCTCACTATCATGCGGCACAGGCAGTAATCCCGAGGTTACTACCTTTGTGGTCCTGCTTCTTAACTTCCTTCCTAACTCCCTGTAGTCTGTTTTCAGGACATCTTCCCTTTTCCTACCTATGTCTTTGGTACCAATACGCACCATGACCTCTGGCTGTTCACCTTCCCACTGCAGGATATCTTGGACCCAATCTGAAACATCCCAGACCCTGGCACCTGGGAGGCAAACTAACATCTGAGTTTCTTTCCTGCATCCACAGAATCGCCTATCTGACCTCCTAACTACAGAGTACCTTATCACTACTGCCTTTCTCTTCCTTTCCCTACTCTTCTGAGCCACAGGGCCAGACTCTGTGCCAGAGGCACAGCCACTGTTGCTTCCCCCAAGTAGGCTGTCACCCCCAACAATACTCAAACAGGAGTACTTATTGTTCAGGGGGACAGCCACAGAGGTACTCTCTAATACCTGACTCTTCTCCTTCACTCTCCTGACTGGTTACCTACTTGTCTGTCTCCCGTGGCCCTAGTGTGATCACCTTCCTATAACTCCTTTCTATCACCTCCTTGCTCTCCTTGCCTCATTCCGTTACTGCCTAAGCCCGTTGAGCCAAAGCCCTATCACTCTGCTACCCCCTCACTCCGCTGCCCGCTGCCCGCTGGATATAGCGGTCTTCTTTTTAAACTTTTCCCACTCTATTGCCTGCGCCGTCTTGCCTCTGTTTACCCCGAGTAGTAAAATCCCTTCTCTCCGAAAATTTTTAGCTGTTCCACTCGCAGCCTTCTTGCTTCGAATCTTGTGTATTAGAAATTGTTCTTGTGTATTAGAAATTACCTCTTGGGTGTATTAAATAAAATGTACGTGACACCTTCCAATCTTTTCTAAATGATGAATTTATTTCCATATTCCTTCGAAGGTTTTGTGGTCGACTCTGAGAGCAGTCAAAAGTTATCATCATGAAATATTCTGATTTTATTTTCTGTCTTTGGCGTTCTGTTGTGCCGGAGTGTTGGACAAAATTGGAAGCTTGTCTGTGGTGACTATGTAAGAATGTCAAAGAAATAAAGGACTCTGTCAGTTCCTGGAGTTCAAATTGCAAGTAATCAGTCATGGAAACATCATTTGACTGTGTCTGAAGTGATGTGAGAAGTATAAGTGCAGGAACTGAAGTTTCCACCTTGGTAATTGGCAAGGTAAGCCTTTGTATGTCAAGATGCCCTATCTGTCCTTGAAACTTTGTATTGTTTCTCTGTCCATATATCATACAGAACAAGACAAAAACGTGCTCTCTGTCCACTATGCCCATGTTGACCATCAAGTACCCATCTATAGTATACTTAACCCATTTACTGGTACTTGGCAAAAACCTTCTATACCTTACCTTTTCAACTGATCATCTAGATACTGAAATGTGAGAGCCCGCACATCTACTATCTCCCAAATGTTGTATGTCATATTTTAAGCATCCTTTAGATTGGAAGGGAAATTCTTCTTCATCCCCTTTAAATTTCCTTCACCCTTAATTTACTTTTCTGGTCTTGGGACATCCCTGCTGTTCTGCTGAAAGGAATGGTTTTCTACTATCTACCCTGTCTATGTCCCATGTAATTTTGTATAACTGAATTGTGTTATTCTCCCCCACCCACAAGAAAGCTGCCTGCACTCCAAGAATATCAAACCCAGCTTATCCAGTCTATCTTCATAACTGAAATCTCCATCAGAAGCAGCATCCTGGGAATCTCCTCGGTGCCTCCTCCAGTACAATCACATCCTTTTATGTGGGACCAGATTGAACACAATACTCAAGCTGTACCCTAAACAATATTTTATATGCTTGTACCCTAACCATCCAATAAAGGCAAGTATCACATCTCCCTTATTAATCAAGTTATCTCCCTGTGGTGCCACGTTCAGGAATTCCTGAACTTGTACGCCAAGTTCCTTTTGTTTCTCAATACTCCCTGTGCATTTGTTATTTGCTGACTGTGTCCTAGTCCTCAGTCCTCCCAGAATGTATCACGTCATAGTCATCAAGATTAGATTCCATCTGCCACTGCTTTGTCCATCTAAATAGTCAAGATTGTCCAATCATCCGGTGTACTCTTCTCATTATCAGTAGTTCATGTCAGCTCAAATCTTACTATTCATAACTCCTACATTAACATCCAAATAGTTAATGTACATGAGAAACAGTGGGGGTACCAGTGCAAGTCCCTGGAGTGTACCACTGATACATGTTTACAATTATGGTATTTCATGTAGTAGTATATTAACATTTCTGCTTTTCGATATTATCACTAGTTAATAAATCCTCATCTCCAAACATCACTATCTGGCTCCTTTCAACAGTGCAACTTTGGATCTAATTCATTGGCTCTCCTTTGATCTTATAGGCTGTACCCTTTGGACAGGTTTCTAATGTGGGGCTTTGTCAAAGAACATACCAAACTCCTTGCAGACTCTATCAATCACAATGCTGTTATCAATACAATCTGTTACCCCTTTAAAAAAAAATCTTCTATCAAATTGGTCTGAGATCTCCACCAAACAAAGCTATACAGATGTTGGAAATCTAGAGCAATACACACAATGTGCTGGAGGAGCTCAGCAGGTCAGGCAGCATCTATGGTTGAGAATAAACAGTCGACGTCTCAGGCTGAGACCTCAGTCCTGATGAAGAGTCTCGGCCCAAAATATCGGATTATTCCCAACCATATAGTAAGATAGTAAAATCTAAATTTAGCATTACAATTTTAAGTGGGATATAGCTGATTAAGGGCAACTGTCTTCACAGTATATCCCTAGACTAGATGAGAAAACTAGGCATGTTTCTGTAGTGAAATAAAACAAACTATCACAGTGGAGTTAAGCTAATTGAACATTGTTTATGACATTAAGCAATGTGAAAATGTCAGCATAAATTTCTAAATAGTTGTAAAAATGATGTGTAATTTCCTTTCTGATTCGAGTTGTTCCATAAGCATCTGTTTAACTTTACAGGGAATTGTTTTGTTTCTAAATTTAAAAGCATCTTCAAAGACTTAATTCTGCCCTTTTACTGTATGTGGACACTGTTAATATTGCAGATACGATTCTCTGTTCCTGTACAAAAGAGGAGAAACATGTAGAAAAACAAAAAAAAGGAATTATGCAAGCCTAGCTATTTGCTGCAAAAACAGAAGAAAGTGTGTTGGTCATCACTTTCTAAAGAAAGAAAAAGAGACTGTTTGATTTTTATATTCATGAAGGGCAGCATTAAATCAAATTAAGGTATGATTATTGAAACAAAAATTGACTCTTGGTACTATTTAGCGCTTGAATGAGTGGTCTCCAGGTGACAACAAACACCTTTTGTCAAATGAATCAAACAAGATTTCTCCCCACACTGATTTCTGTCTACATCAAATTATCACTCAATTTAAATTATTTGAAATAAAATTAGTAGCACCTACCTGATCCGGTTGTGTTTTAATCTTATCCCAGCTGAGAATGCATTTTAACTAATGATACCAAGTGCTAACTTAATGGACAATCCTAACCTTTTCAATTTTGTAGTCACCATTCTCATCTGATTATTAGTAAAGCTTACAACAGCAACCCAAGTTTTATTTGCGCATTTGCTTGCAGTGGACTGCTTCCCCTCTTGGATTTCTCCAGACATAGATTTTGTTAACACTTCTATATATTATTCATGTTTGCTCTGATGGATTTAGCATTTTCACTTAACCAGAACTCCACAGCAGATAAGCAATGCTTTTACTTCATTATCAATGTCGATCCCAAATAAAGAAGGAAGATTATTATCAGAAAGAGCATCTGGCTGTGTAAGATATCCAAGAAATGAACCAGCAGGATCAATATCTGATTAAAACTGAAGAGAAGCTAAGAGCTATTACAGCAATCCTGTCTAGATTTTTTTAAAAACTGCTATGGAGTAGGTTGAGAAAGATTTTTAACCCATTGAGAAGGTAACAATATCATATTGAATGGTGATTTTACACCTTAGCAAATTTTTACAATCTATTAATTTTGGGAAGTAAGAATCAGCCTGTGTATGAGGGTTTTGGGAAGGTGGGGGGAAGAAACAATTACATGATCTAATGTAGATGTAAATTGTTAGAATATATAGAGGTACCAACTAGAGGGGATGGAATATTAGATCTCCTATTAGGAAACGAGTTAGGACAAGTGACGGAAGTGTGTGTAGGGGAGCACTTTGGTTCCAATGATCATAACACCATTAGTTTCAACTTGATTATGGATAAAGATAGATCTGGTCCTAGGGTTGAGGTTCTAAACTGGAAGAAGGCCAAATTTGAAGAAATGAGAAAAGATCTAAAATGCGTGGATTGGGACGGGTTGTTCTCTGGTAAGGATGTGACTGGTAAGTGGGAAGCCTTCAAAGGAGAAATTTTGAGAGTGCAAAGCTTGTATGTTCCTGTCAGGATTAAAGGCAAAGTGAATAGGAATAAGGAGCCTTGGTTCTCAAGGGATATTGCAACTCTGATAAAGAAGAAGAGAGAGTTGTATGACATGTATAGGAAACAGGGAGTAATTAAGGTGCTTGAGGAGTATAAAAAAAGTGCAAGAAAATACTCAAGAAGGAAATCAGAAGGGCTAAAAGAAGACATGAGGTTGCCTTGGCAGTCAAAGTGAAGGTAATCCAAAGAGCTTTTACAGGTATATTAAGAGTAAAAGGATTGTAAGGGATAAAATTGGCCCTCTTGAGGATCAGAGTGGTTGGCTATGTGCGGAACCGAAAGAAATGGGGGAGATTTTAAATGGCTTTTTTTTGCGTCTGTGTTTACTAAGGAAACTGGCATGAAGTCTATGGAATTAAGGGAAACAAGTACTGAGATCATGGAAACTGTACAGATTGAAAAGGAGGAGGTGCTTGCTATCTTGAGGCAAATTAAAGTGGATAAATCCCCAGGGCCTGACAGGGTATTCCCTCGGACCTTGAAGGAGACTAGTGTTGAAATTGCAGGGGCCTTGGCAGATGTATTTAAAATGTCGGTGTCTACGGGTGAGGTGCCGGAGGATTGGAGAATGGCTCATGTTGTTCCGTTGTTTAAAAAAGGATCGAAAAGTAATCCGGGAAATTATAGGCCGGTAAATTTGACTTTGGTAGTGGGTAAGTTATTGGAGGGAGTACTAAGAGACAGAATCTACAAGCATTTGAATAGACAGGGACTTATTAGGGAGAGTCAACATGGTTTTGTGCGTGGTAGGTCATGTTTGACCAATCTATTGGAGTTTTTCGAGGAGGTTACCAGGAAAGTAGATGAAGGGAAGGCAGTGGATGTTGAGTACATGGACTTCAGT
The DNA here is from genome assembly GCF_963921235.1 of Mobula hypostoma. Classification (NCBI taxonomy): domain Eukaryota; kingdom Metazoa; phylum Chordata; class Chondrichthyes; order Myliobatiformes; family Myliobatidae; genus Mobula; species Mobula hypostoma. Next base: position 29,482,605 of record NC_086113.1, read on the forward strand.
TAGGCCTTTGACAAGGTCCCGCGTGAGAGGTTAGTTAGGAAAATTCAGTCACTAGGTATACATGGAGAGGTGGTAAATTGGATTAGACATTGGCTCAATGGAAGAAGCCAAAGAGTGGTAGTAGAGGATTGCTTTGAATTCACTTTGTGGATTGATCAGCTTCTGAGGTAAAAAAAAAAGGGTAGGTTTACAGAAGTAAGCTAAGATATTTAGAATGGGTATTTGGGGTAGATGGGGTAGAAACTGCACGCATTCAAAGTGGCAGCAGACCATTTAGTTTCAAAAAGAGTCAATTCTACTTCTCCTTGGTTCCAGAAAATTAACTCTGAGCTGCTAGCTGAATCCAACTGCAAAAATGACAATTGTCTCCATTGTGAATCACAAGACCAAGCTTTGGCATTTTGATTTGGGTCGACATGCTAATTCATCCCACAGTGGTTGACTATAACTGGGCTGATGCTAAGACTGTGGAGTTGTTCACTTTGGGCAATAGCTCATTGCTAGTTCTTTTCAAGAATCAGTTACCACTTCTACCAGGCAGAAAGCCAGAAATGCAGAGGACAACTAAATCTGAAAAATTTGACAATAGCTAGAGAGTACTTTGATGTAGATAAATTGGGTTGCCAATTTGGAAATGTCCTGCTGATAAACATGGAAGGTGTTAAAGCCATGAAGGTTGACTCAATCATATAAAGGAATCACTAACCTGACCTCAATTTTTGACTATTAAAATAAACTATTCTTCTGTAAGTATGGAAATAAAGGAACAATCTTACATTGAACTCAGACAAGTTTGAATGTAAACAGCCTTGTGATTGGACATGTGGCAGTTCATTAATGCTAGCTTTTGTTTCAAAAAAACAGCTATTTAGTGGTAATGCCACAACATATTTTCAGCCAATTTTCTATCACATTATTTCAAAGCTGTTCAGCAACCTAAAATCTGAAATTCACAGAAGATTGACAGAACCAACTGGTGGGTGTACTCAAGGACATTTTCAACCTCTTACTGCTATGGTTGGAAGTTCCCACCTGCTTCAAAAAGGCCTATACCAGTACTTAAGAAAAGTAGTGTGAGTTGCCTTAATGGCTATTGCCCAGTAGCACTCACATCTATGGTGATGAAGTGCTTTGAGAGGTTGGTCATGGCTAGAATGAACTCCTGCTTCAGCTAGGACCTGAACCCACTGTAATTTGCTTGTCGCCATGATAGTCTATGGCAGATGCAATCTCAATGGCTCTTCACACAGCCTCGGATCACCTGGACAATACAAACACCTATGTCAGGATGCTGCTCATTGACTATGGCTCAGCATTTGACACCATTATGCCCATAATCCTGATTGATAAGTTACAGAACCTGGGCCTCTAGAATTCGCTCTGCAATTGGACTGTCGACTTTCTAACCGGAAGACCACAATCTGTGTAGGTCGGTAATAATATCTCCTCCTCACTGATGATCAACACTGGTGCACCTCGGGTGTGTGCTTAGCCTACTGCTCGACTCTCTCTATACCCATGACTGTGTGTCTAGGTATAGCTCAAATACCATCTGTAAATTTGCTGATGATACAACTATTGTTGGTAGGATTTCAGATGGCGATAAGAGGGTGTACAGGAGCGAGATATACTAACTAGTGGAGTGGTGTCACAGCAGCAACCTTGCACTCAATGTCAGTAAGATGAAAGAGCTGATTGTGGATGTCAGGAAGGGTAAGATGAAGGAACATGAACCAAATCGTCATAGCTAGATCAGAAGTGGAGAACATGAATAATTTCAAGTTCCTGGGTGTCAAGATCTCTGAGGAACTAACCTGGTCCCAACGTATTAATGCAGTTATACTGAAGGCAAGACAGCGGCTATACTTCAGTAGGAGTTTGAAGAGATTTGGTTTGTCAACTAAAACAGCCTGGTACAATGGGGGGGGAGGAGGGTTGGAAGCTACTGCACAGGACCGAGAAAAGCTACTAATCCATCTGCCTGCGATAGAGTCAGAAATAATGCAGTTCCGAAGGAGATATTGGATTGTGTAGCAGGAGAGAGAGTTCAAAAGAAGCGAGTGGGGGCGGACGGACATTCTGGGTGCCAAGGAGACTTTGGATTGTGCATAAATAGGCACTTGACAAAGACCAGTAGAAAGAAGTTAGGGACAGAGGAGTTCAGATGCCCGTCCAACTAACCCATTTAAGAGTGTGGATAGCTCTAAGCACCGAGCTGATTTGGAGAGGTTCAGAACCGCTCCTTCAGCAGCGATATTCAGGTCTGATGCGAATTTTGGGCGGCGTGTTCTAGGCCTGGAGTGATTCACCGCGGCAAGGCCCAGGTCCTAATGCGAGGTACAACACGCTGTTTGGATAATCTAAACACCGGCCCAAACACTGGAACGGCAGGGTATCGAGAGTCGGGCAAGGTTGGATCACTCCAAGTGCCGAACCAATTTGGAGAAGTTGAGAACAGCTTCCCCAACAGCGAAATCTAATCCCAGAATGATTCATTACAGAGGGGGCACGGATCCTAATGTGAAATTTGGACAATTTAAATGCCGGCCAGATAGTCTGGGGTCCCTCTCTCCGCAATGCTAAGGCTGTGAGTCTGCCCCCGGCTGCTGTGCTTCATGTCTGTGAACTTTGTGGTGATTTCCCCGCAAATATGATTAACTGAATAACAAGGCTTTGGGCCTACTCTGGGAATTTGGATCCAAGGACGCAGTTTGGTTCAGAATACTGTTGTTGCTGCTCGCTTCTACTGTGTGCATGACTTGATTTGATTTTTTTCATTTCCCTTTTCTCTGTCGGCACCGGGGGTTGGTCTTATTTTTTTTTAATTAGGTTCTTTCAGGTTCAGAATCAGGTTTATTATGACCAGCAAGTGTCGTGAAATCTGTTCCTTGCACCTGTTAAGCAAACAAATCTCAAGGTTGCATAGTTTATACATTCTTTGATAACAAATGCACTTTCAATCTTTAAAACTTTAAATGGAGTGGACACTGTGCGAGTGAGCCAGAGTAAGAGTGGGAAGCTCAGGTATTGGCTCAGAAGCTTCAGAGAGAATTGTGGAGGGCCGCAAGTTAATTTTTTTGTTTAATTTTTCTTTCTTTCTTTTTGCACAGTTAGAGCGGTGGGGTTGCCAGGCAGGGTAGTGGAAAACTCCTCTTGTGGGATGTGGGTAGGCAGGGAGTCCTCCAGTGTCTCTGATGACTACACCTACAAGAAGTGCATCCTGCTGCAGCTTCTTTCAGACCGTGTTAAGGAACTGGAACAGGATGAACTCCAGATCATTCGGGAGCTGAGGGATTGGAGCTCCATCTTGGGTACTAGTTTCCATAGTATCCAAGACATTTTCAAGGAGTCCATTATAAAGACATCCATTATAAAGGATCCCTGTCACCCAGGGCATGCCCTCTTCTCATTGTTACCATCAGGAAGGAGATACGGAAGCCTGAAGGCACACATTCAGCAATTCAGGAACAACTTCTTCTCATATCTGCCATACGATTCCTACATGGACATTGAACCCATGAACACTACCTCACTTTTTTATATATGTATTATTTGTGTTTTGCACTATTTAATCTATTCAATATACTGTCATGTACTTACTGTAATTGATTTATTTAAACTTTTCTTTCTATATTATCATGTATTGCATTGTACTGCTGCTAAGTTAACAAATTTCATGACACATGCCAGTGATAATAAACCTGATTATGATTCTGATTGCAAAAATTCATGGTTCTTTATCACACAAAATTATAATTTTCACAAATGGTTGCAGAAAATGGCAAATAAGTTTTAATTATTCAATAGAAATAAGCAGTGTGTGTGTTTATGTATGTGTATATATATATATACACACACACACACAAGTGATCTACTGTGGTATATTTCTTAGCAGGTACACTTCCTGCCTTTGCAAGTATGTTCTTCACAGCTGATAATATAGAATATTATGGGTTTTGCTCATCATGACAGCATAACCATAAACACATTTGCGGTCTAATCAAATTGATTTATTTCAGATTAGTTTATCTATCACATGGACATCAAAATCTATCTCAAAACACCACTGGCAAATGATAATGTTTGTGAAAACTGAAATGAGGAAATCTGCCACAGATGGAGAAAAAATTAGGAAGATTTAAAGCAACACACATAAAAATTGCTGGTGAACGCAGCAGGCCAGGCAGCATCTATAGGAAGAGGTGCAGTAGACAGTGGAAAGTGGGAGGGGGAGTTTCAGATCTCTCACTATCTCTTCTTTCAGTTAGTCCTGATGAAGGGTCTCGGCCCAAAACATCGACTGTACCTCTTCCTATAGATGCTGCCTGGCCTGCTGCATTCATCATTAATTTTTATGTGTGTTGCTTGAAATTCCAACATCTGTAGATTTCCTTGTGGTTGAGGAAGATTTAAATACTGTTTTTTCTTGAAGCATAGTAGAAGTCATTCCTCTTCAAACTTACTTTATTCAAACCAAATGTAAATGAGTAAGATACCTAAGACAGTATTTTCTTATTTAGAAAGTCATTGCGAATTGCGTCGCCTTTGATCTGGGCCAACATTTACGTGCCGGGTGGCACCTAATTATTCTGGCTTTTTTCTTAAAGATGTGCTGGGTGCATTCCGGCAATCACCGCACCGCTGCATGCTTCGCGGCCCGGAGTTTGGGGACCACTACTCCAGAAGGCAAACTGGAATGGATCCTCGTCGCTTCTCAGGCAGGAGTTGATGTGTTTCATTGCCAACCTCTCAAAATACTTCATCACCATGGATAATAGTGCTACTGGATGATAGTCATAGACAGAGGTTACCACGTTCTTCTTAGGCACTGGTACAAATGAAGCCTGCTTGAAGCAGGTGGGTACCTCAGGTTGAGGCAAGTTCTTAAAGATCTCCATGAAGACTGCAGCTAATTGATCCAGCACAGGTTTTTAGTACTTGGTTTGGTACTCCTTCTGGGCAGGATGCTTCTCATAGCTTCACCCTTCTGAATGATGCTCACACGTCAACCTGAAATTACAAGATCATCAGAGGTTTGGGGGGTGGGGGGTGTTGGTGTGAGAGATGGTGACGGTTTCTCCATGTTTTGATGGTTAAAGGTGAGCATGGAAGGCCTTGAGCTCATCTGGAAGTGAACTGTCACTTATGTCACTTAATTTATCTCTATATAAGTTTAATCCTTGTGGCAACTGTCGAACATTGTGAATTGATTCAAGTTTAGTCTAGAAATACCACTTCATCCATGAGATGGCTTCCTGGATATCTGGTTCCCTTTTGAAATTTGCTGCCAGATCGTTTTCCATCTTTCTTGCACTCTATGCGTTGTCATCATAATGAATTCTGTCTTCTGGAAAATTATCATTAATCTGCAATGTTAGAATTCTATTGTTGGGACTATGATCTGATTTTCTATATGTATCCAAAACTCTAATGATCATGAAAAACTCAATCAAAATTCTCGTTGACAGTCTACCAGGGTTATTTAGTCAGCCTTCATCATTACATTATTGGCAGTTTCAAATTAATCCTGTCTCCAAGTGCCTGCATTGTTTGTTTCTATCATCAGAGCATGAAGAAATTGGTGAATCCTCTGATATACTAAACTGATAAAGAATAAACTGTGCAGTTTCTGTAGATGCCAGAAATTTGAAACAAATGTGGAGAAGTCTCTGTCGCCCAAACAGGTTCTGAGGAAAGAGAAACATTATCTTGACTGTCTCTGTTTTCCCAGATGCTATCTGACCGCTTGAGTTTCTCCAACATTTCTGGTTTATCTTGAATTTCCTTGGCTGGCATCTAGAAAATGAAGACTTGGCAGTGCTTTTACTAATTGGGACATATTATTGATGCAGCTACTCTGTGGAAATGCATTGTAAATTGGCAACCCATTTCAGAATTAAATTTTCTAACCAGCACATTTCTCAAAAGAAAAAAATATCTTGCATAAATAAGAGAAAGTCTGCAGATGCTGGAAATTTGAGCAACACACACAAAATGCTGGAGGAACTCAGCAGGCAGGCAGCATCTATGGGGAAAAGTACCAGTGGACATTTCGGAAGGAAACCCTTCAGCAGGACTGGAGAAAAATATCCTGCATATTCATTGTAATCCTTGGGCTTTCCCGCAGCTAGATTGCACAAGAGTGGTGGCCCACAGTTAGCTAGATTGAATCCTGCTAAGATTTTATTAAAGGTTAAGAGTATCAGTCAGCTCAGCAAGTTGCAACATCATCCAATGAAAACTATAGACTAACTCATTCCAAAACAGGAGCAAGAGAAACAGAAACTAATTATAAGCTATTTTGAATAATATGGTTAACAGAAATTAATTAAAAGCTGTTTTGAATATTATGGTTTAATCAGAACCCCAGTGAGTATCAAAGCCAGATAAACATGCAATTAATAGATCAATTAAGTAACTTATAACATAAGTGAAGATTAAACACACTGATTAAACAGATTGAATACACTGACGAGGGAGAGGGAGAAGTGGAGAGTCCGTCATCGTGCTGACGCCGGCCCCTAGGCCTGAGTCAACATAGTAGTAGTAGTAGTAGTAGAAGATTAAGGCTCTACTTTCTACATTCTGCATCCTTATTTTGGGCTGGACAGAACCCTTGTTTAACTCTGAGCTACTCCCTTTGCCCGAGCCTTTGGTTTTCTGGCATGGCTTCCTTTCCATTCACAGTAGTCACTTTCTGATAGCAATTGAAATGTGATGATGACGTACTCTTATGAAGTTTTAAGTTTCAATTAATACTTGCAGCTTATTTTCCTGTAAATGAAATGTAAATAATTAGAAATGCTTACTGATTATTTGATTTTGCAGTTTGTAGTTTTTGCTTAATTACAGAGATGACACTGAAGAGAATGTGATGTGAAATGGTTTCACACCACTTTGAGTGGAGAGCAATTACATCTGAAATACCCCTAGGTTAGTTTAATTACTAAGATGGCATTCATCTTAACATGATTCTATATCCATCAAAAAAATGTTCCTTTAGACACATTAAATGTTTTTCAGAAACATTAATTGTGCATTTAATGTCTCAACATCCACAGGCAATTTTGCCCCATTAGATTTTGTTGTGTCTGTTTCACCAACATTTCGTCAAGGGATGGATCACTCTTACTGCAGCACGTCCATCAGGACTGGAAATATACTTTGAAAATTGGGAAAAAAGTACTGATGAACTTCTATATTCATTTTAATGAGTGACTTCAGAAGAATGCTGCAATAGTCAAAGTGACAGTCATTATTAAAGACATAGGAAGGACATTTGTGCCTTTTTTTTTGAACCCACACAAAAGCTACCTCTAGTACCAAACAGAAATACTACCATTTTAATAAGGACCTCTCTGTTATTTACCTACTTGTGTAATCATCTTTCACCAAGTAAGTAAATGTGTGCAATGATTCTTTAACTTTTATCTTAACTGAGGACAATTTGTGGTTTAATCCTTCTTAACACATCATCTGAATTATTAATAACATCTTTAGTTTCATTTCTTGACTTCATTTTGGACAAAAAGTTAGTTCGAGAGTTTATAAAAGGTTATCTTACATGGTCATTTTGAAGTGAACTGACCGACATATTGATTCTTTTCCATCCTTGCAACCATTATTAATATCTGAGGCCAGAATACTGTTGAATTCTCACTCCCACTTGGCCTTTTGCAGAATGTGCAATGGAATACTAGGCTAATCCAAAACTACAGTCGGAGAGGAGCAAGATTGAAGACTGGAGGTCATATGAGAACAGAGGGATAATGGATGTAATTTTTCTCTAGAACTGCTGTCTGATCTTGCATTAAATGCCAAGTATTACTTCATCTGTGAATGGATCTCATCTGCAAGTGTTTAGTTGAATATGGCCTGGCCCAGGAATTATGGCAATTGAATTATGAGGTCGTATCTTTTAAAGGCAAGGGCTGCGGCTTTTAGGTCCGGGAATACCAGTCACTACACAGAATCCAGGCGTGAACTCTGGTAAGCCATTAAGGGCGCCAAGAGGCAATATCGAGCCAAGTTGGAAGCCCAGGCTAACCAGAGGGATGCCAGTAGACTATGGCAGGGTCTAAGTGAGATCACTGGGTGCGAAGAAAAGGCTGGGAATATCAATAACTGTGGCGCTTCTCTTCCTGACGAACTTAACGTATTCTATGCAAGATTTGAACAGAAGAGCGTCCCGCTCCCTCCGTATGAACCGGACCTGGGGGCATTGAGATTCATCATCAACGAGGAGGACGTTAGAAGGGCCTTCCTGAAGATAAATCCAAGAAAGGCGACAGGCCCAAATGGCGTCCCAGAACGAGTTCTCCGGGTCTGTGCAAGCGAGCTAGCTGGAGTGTTTGCTGACATCTTCAGCTGCTCCTTGCTTCAGTCTAAGATCCCCTCGTGTTTTAAGAAGGCAACGATAATCCCAGTGCCGAAGAAGAGCAAGGTGGCATGCCTGAATGACTATTGACCTGTGGCTCTGACATCAATTGCTATGAAGTGCTTCGAGAGATTGGTTATGGCACACATCAACCACAGCCTACCGGTCAACCTCGACGCTTTGCAATTCACCTTCCGGAGCAACAGGTCAACAGCAGATGCCATCTCTTTGGCCCTACACTCCTCCTTAGAACACCTGGAGAATAAAGACGCATATGTAAGGCTCCTTTTCGTTGGCTACAGCTCTGTCTTTAATGCCATCATTCCAAATAAACTGATTCCTAAGCTCCGCAACCTGGGCCTTAGCACTCAGATCTGCAGCTGGATCTTCAACATCCTCACAGACAGGACCCAGGCTGTAAAAATAGGGGACAAGCTCTCCTCTACAATCACTCTGAGCACCGGTGCGGCCCCACAAAGCTGTGTACTCAGCCCCCTGGTGTACTCACTGCACACCCATGATTGTGTAGCCAAGTTTCCATCAAACTCAATATATAAGTTTGCTGATGACACAACAATTGTAGGTCGTATCTTGGATAAGGATAAGTTTGAGTACGGAGAGGAAATTAAGAACCTGGTGGCATGGTGCGAAGACAATAACCTATCTCTCAAAGTCAGCAAGACGAAGGAATTGGTTGTTGACTTCAGAAGGAGTAGTGGACTGCACGACCCAATTTACATCGGTGGTGCACAAGTGGAACAGGTCAAAAGCTTTAAGTTCATCGGGGTCAATATCACAAATGACCTGACTTGGTCCAACCAAGCAGAGTTCACTGCCAAGAAGGCCCACCAGCGCCTTTACTTCCTGAGAAAACTAAAGAAATTTGGCCTGTCCCCTAAAACCCTCACTAATTTTTATAGATGCACCGTAGAAAGCATTCTCCTAGGGCGCATCACAACCGGGTATGGAAGTTGTCCTGTCCAAGACCGAAAGAAGCTGCAGAAGATAGTGAACATGGCGCAGCACATCACACAAACCAATCTTCCGTCCTTGGACTCACTTAACACCACACGTTGTTGGAGCAGTGCTGCCAGGATAATCAAGGACACGATTGACAGCTGCTTTCCAACTGTGATAAGACTGCTGAATGGATCCTGACCTGGATCTGGGCCGTACCCTCCAAATATCTGGACCTGCCTCTCGATTTTTTGGCACTACCTTACTTCCCATTTTTCTATTTTCTATTTATGATATATAATATAAATTTTTAATATTTACTAATTTTTACAATGTTTAATGTTTTTAATATTTTTAATATTAAATATTTGTAATCCAGGGAGCGGGAAGCGCAGAATCAAATATCGCTGTGATGATTGTATGTTCTAGTTTCAATTGTTTGACAACAATGAAGTATATAGTAAATTGACTTTTGAGTACATTGAAACAGTACTCCACGGTCAGATTTTCAACCCTCTGTCCATTGACAACAGTATCGGACAATGAGATAAAAGTGGAGCAGAGCGTACAGTAGGTTCAACAAATTGAATATGTGTTAAGATGGAGAGGAAACAGAAACACCCACTGCTTATCCCAATAAGAACTAAGTAGTAATATCTCCAGAAATTTAGTGGATACTTGTAGATGAATTATGGACTAACCAAATCTGCTTTAGTTGCTGAGTGATAGTCAGAGGTTGAGAATGAATTTGCCCAATCCACCCCCCCCCCCACACACACACACACACACACACCTGATATTCCCTTATTTTCTAATTTTTCTGTGAGGATCACTTTACATGATCACTTGAAGGTCTTAACTAGAGTATGGGTCCTATTTTTATGAGAACACTGTAATTTCCTGGTCACCATGACCGATACCAACTTACTTTTCAATATTTTCTTGCTTAAATTTGTGCTCTTCATCTCCATTCATGGATTTTATCTCCAGATCAATAGTTCAGGTCTTTGGATATGAGCCTGGAATGTAATCTTTATGCTGTGGCACTCTTGAATTCATCTGTTGGGGTTGATTCCCCTATTCCCATTATTCCCACAATCCTGATTAAGAAGTTGCAGAACCTGGGCCTCTGTACCTCCCTCTGCAACAGGATTCTCAAATTCCGAATGGGAAGACCACAATCTGTGCAGATTGGTGATAACATATCTTCCTCACTGGTGACTAACACTGATGCACCTCAGGGGTGTGTGCCTAGCCCACTGCTCTACTCTCTGTAAACACATGACTGTGTGGCTAGGCATAGCTCAAATACTATCGATACAGCCATTGTTGGTAAAATCTCAAGTGGTGACGAAAGGGCATACAGGAGTAAGATATGCCAACTAGTGGAGTGGTGCCACAGCAACAACCTGGCATTCAACGTCAGTAAGTGGAAAGAGCTGGTTGTGGACTTCAGTAAGGGTAAGACAAAGGGACATATACCAGTCCTCATGGAGGGATCAGAAGTGGAGAGAGTGAGCAGCTTCAAGTTCCTGGGTGTCAAGATCTCTGAGGATCTAACATATTCCGAACATATTGATATAGTTATAAAGAAGGCCAGACAGTGGCTATACTTTATTAGGAGTTTGAAGAGATTTAGCATATCAACAAATACACTCAAAAACATCTATAGTTGTACTGTGGAGAGCATTCTGACAGGCTGCATCACTGTCTGGTGGTATGGAGGGGCAACTGCAGAGGACCGAAAGAAGCTACACAAAGGTTGTAAATCTAGTTGGCTCCATCTTGGGTACTAGCCTACAAAGTACCCAAGACACCTTTAGGGAGCGGTGTCTCAGAAAGGCAGCATCCATTATTAAGGTCATGCCCTTTTCTCAGTGTTACCATCAGTTAGGAGGTACAGAAGCCTGAAGGAACACACTCAGCGATTCAGGAACAGCTTCTTCCCCTCTGCCATGTGATTCCTAAATGGACATTGAATCTTTGAACACTACCTCACTTTTTTTAAAAAATATACAGTATTTCTGTTTTTGCATGTTTTAATATACAGCACATTACAGGCCCTTCGGCCCACAATGTTGTGCCGACCCTCAAACCCTGCCTCCCATATAACCCCCCACCTTAAATTCCTCCATATACCTGTCTAGTAGCATATATCTGTTTTTTTTCAATCTGTTCAATATACATAATTGATTTACTTGTTTATTTTTTAATTTTATTTATGTGTAATGGCTTCTTTATAATGTTTCGCTGCTGAGGCTAATGTGATGGCTTCTCTGTAATGTTCACTGCTTAGGTAACGGTTTCTCTGCAGCAGCAATGTTTGGGTTATGGCTAGAGATAACAGGGCTTTGGAATGCTGGGGTTAACCAATCAGGAGTTTGTTGCCCTGTTTTGTGATTCTGGAAGCAGTTGATTTTGCGGGCTTTTGCCAGAGGGAGAGAGAGAGAGAGAGAGAGAGAGAGAGAGGTGAAGAGAGAAAGAAGACGCAAATGGAGAGATTTGGTAGACCGCCGGATGGGGTGAACTCGGAGCAGGGGGCCAAAGGTCGGCGACGCTCGGAGGAGGCTGATGGTGGAAGAAGGACTACTGAACTGTATGAGCTCCAACTTTGTGTGCACAGACTGTTTGATAAGATTTGGGCTCTTTTTCTTTTATATTTTGTTTCTCTACTAACCATATAGTCAAAGTAAGAGTTATAAAACTTAATCGTTTAATCACATATTGTGTACTGTTTTTGATATTTTGGGGTACTGATTTGTAACAGAGGACACATCGCGCAGCATCCACCCAAACGAGATTTCTGAAGTTTGGCCAGGCAGGGGGTTATCGCCCCCTATATTAAGCCACTCGGCGAAGCAAGTGTTTCATATGATTATTATTTTTTCTCTCTCTGCTATATTTTGTATTGCATTGAACTGCTGCTGCTAAGTTAACAAATTTCATGTCACGTGCCGGTGATAATAAACCTGATTCTGATTGATCACTTGGGTCTGTGAGACATTCGCAAGATTTATTGTTTATGAGCTGGGGAATTAGTGTACCATAAAAAGTTAAGCATTCAGTTGAAGTTCCAGGATCACACCTGAGACAAGATGTTCGTATTCACAGTGGAAAATTGTGAATTTAACCGTCATGCTGCAAATAGCACTAACTTTTCAATTATTCCTGGCAAGTTGTTGTATATTGTAATGTGAATAAAGACCTGCATTTATGTAGTGCTGTTCATGAACTTGCAATACCACAGAGCACTTTATGGTCAGTTTTACTGCCATTGACTATCAGTAGTTGTTAAAAGGTCAGCAGCCAAGATCTTTCACTCCATTTATTTCTTTTAATTCAGCTGGTGAAGCTAACTATTGACAGACACTAAATAAAGCAGTCGGTGTCACAAATATATTTAATTACTTGCATGTAATGTAACTACAGGTAGAGAGAATCATGTTGGCTGAAATATCTGGATGATATAATTAAAAGAAACTGATTCATGCAGAATGGAATCAGCAAGATTAAACTTTGCATGTCTGTGGTCTTCAGCAGTGGCAAAGGAAACTTAAGGAGGCAAAACAAAGTTGGTTGTTAGAGGATTTATGCACCCCAGCAAGAGTTAAATGAAAATTGAGCGTGCAACAAACATAGAAAATACAGCAAGTGAAACCCACTGCCGCACCATTGACACCAGTCTGTCTGCCATCAAGGATGTGTATACAGTACAGAAAAGTGCCAGAAAAACGCCTGCAATGTCATGACCGTTTCTGGATTATTTGTCCCATCATGGAAAAGGCTACGCCACACCCATGTCAGGACACTAGACTCAAAACAGTTTATTTCTACAAAGTCAGCAGACTGATTAACACTGCCACACATTAACCCACCCCACCACCTCTACATACACATCACCTAACATCATTTTATGTACATACAATCAGTCAATGTACAGTATATAAGTATTTTATAAGATTATAGGATTGCTTTCATATTCATATTTATTGTTTTTGTTACATTATTGTGTCCTTTATGCTGCATCTGATCCAGAGTAACAATCATTTTGTTCTCCTTTACACTTCTGAACTAAAGAATGATAATAAAAAAAATCTTGAATCTTGAAACTGATCTTTAATGGCCAAAGTTACCTTGGTAAGCGGCTGCTGAGCAACGTGCAGACTGTTTGCTCTGCCGTTGTGTATTTAGACCAAGGAGTAGGAGTTTGTTCACCAAGGTGTTTGGAACAATAGTGTTGAATGCCGAGCTGAAATCCCGAAAAAGCATTCTGACATTAGTGTCCTTGTTTTCTAGGTGTGTCGGGACCAGGTGCGTGTCAGATGCCATGACACTTGTAGAGTGGTTCTGTCAGTAAGCATATTGGTGAGTGTCCATTGTGGCAGGAATGGAGTTATTGATGTATGCCATTACCAGCCATTCGAAGTACTTCATGATGATTGATGTCAGTGCCACCAGGCGGTGGTCATTTAGTTCTGAAGTTGTTGAGTTCTTTTGGTGCATTAATTATGGGGGCCGATTTGAAGCATATGTAGGCTCAGCAGACTGGATAAGTGAACTGTTGAAGATGTCAGAAGACATCAGTTAGCTGGTGTTCATGCTCCCATGAGAATTCAGCCTGAAATGATGTCTGGCCTGCCACCTTGCAGGGGTTGACTCTCTGCAGAGTCCTTCTCATGTCTGCTGCTGTCAGAGACAGTGGCTGCTCACCTGGGAGGGGGCAGCTTTGGTGGCTGGTGTGTTGAATGGCTTGAAGTGTGCATAAAATTTGTTCAGAGCATCAGAGAGGCAATGATCACTGGTACAGTTGACGCATTTTTTCCTCAAGTAGAACGTAATGCCCTTGATATCCAATCACGTGCGCCAGGGATGGTTATTGGACAAGTGTTACTGATCTTTTTTGTGTTCTCAATGGTAGCTATGCCTGTTACATAGAATATAGGTGCAGGAGTAGGCCATTTGGCCCTTCGAGCCTGCACCGCCATTCAGTATGATCATGGCTGATCATCCAACTCAGAACCCTGTCATTGGAGTAACATAAGGACAGTAGTTTATAAAAAGTACATCTGTTGGGTAATTTGTTGTCCAGCTCTCAGTAAGCTGGAGCAGTAAATAAGTTAATTGAACAGTTGATCCTCTTACTTGTACTATTGATGGTTAAAATTTTACATCTGTTTCTGACGCACAGAAGGAGAGTTAAAATATTTTTGGGAAATCAATGGGCTTATTCTTTCTCTAGTCTATTTCCCCTCTAATTTTTGCTGTCTCATAAGTGTAATTAACAGTTTTCAATGACATTGAGGACCAATTACTCTGCAAGTATCCGTATAATCCAAATGAGGCAACATTGCAAACGTATTCTCTTTGCAGTGATTGGATTATAGTGGCAAGAACAGCTTTTCATTCCACATTATGTGTGGTGAATTTAGCCTCTTGCCTCTCATATGAAAATAATCTATGGAGCAATGTAATAGTACAACTGGATCAATAATTGTGATAAAGTTTGTCGAAGGGAAGTGTGAAGTACAATATTGAAGAAAAATAAAGGTGTTACATATGACATGGAAAATCAAGTAAAGATAGGGTAGTTGAGCAAGGGAATCTTGAACAAAGGTACGAAAATCAAAAATAAGTGATTGCCTTAAAAACAGGATATAAAAATAGCAGATTGGGAGAGCTAATAAAATTACAAGCTTTATTCCAGAAAGGTAAAGTTCTAGTCATCGGGGAAAAACATTTGCAAGTCCTTTCTGTTAAAATATGTAGATCATATGAAATCTCATGAATCTCAATAGCATTTTGAAAGGTTTTGACAGAGCTGATGCTGAGAAGAGTGTCCTAATTTGTGAGAGGAGCAAAGCCAGAAGCCATTCACATACCTGCCTGTAAGGAGTTGTACATTCTTCTCGTGACTGCGTGGTTTTCCTCTGGGTGTTCCAGTTTCCTCCCACAGTCCAAAGACGTACTGGTTTGTAGGTTAATTGGCCACTGTACATCGTCCCATGTTTAGGAAGGGGTAAATTTGGGGATTGCTGTGTAGCGTGGCTTGAAGAGCTGGGAGGAATTATTTTGCATTGTAGCTCAATAAATAAACAATCAATCTGAGTCAAGAAGGATTTAAGAGGGAAACCAGAAGGAATTTCTTTATCCAGAGAGTAATAAGAATGTGAACCATGTTCTCACAACAAGCAGTCAAAGGTGAATTGGAGAGAATGTTGAGAAGAGATGAAATACGCATTCTTGGAGAATGACTATTGTGAAATGATAATAATTAGATAATGTCCATGTATTCTCATTTGATGTTGAGAGATAATTATTGACTAACACAATAAGGAAAAATTCCAGCTGCTGCTCTACAAAAGCTCAGATTAAAACTATGATACTGAAAAAAAATGTTTTAATATATATTCCCGGATTTTTTTCAAAAGGAATACTGAAATACTAAACCCTTGAGTGAAGAGTCTTTTGTATTTTGAAGTAGATTTTAAGAGCTTATCTTTCAGGATTCTACTTTTTGTGTGCCTGATTCAAATAGCCTCCTTGATGTTTTCAACAAGTTTAAAAAAGAATTATGGATAGCAGAGAATATCAATCATAAGATCAAATCCAGAACATACTATAGTATTCAATCATGGAAAGTCATGTGTAAAAATCTTGCTGAGCTTGACAATTTGCTGCACCTGGTTATGACTGTCACCAGTCTATATATAAAATGTGGCTGAGTTGTTCAAGGCGAACATTATGCTTCACAGATAAGACCATAAGACAAAGGAGCAGAAGTCAGCCATTTGTCCCATTGAGTCTGCTCTGCCATTTTATCATGAGCTGATCCATTCTCCCATTTAGTCCCACTCCCCCGCCTTCTCACCATAACCTTTAATGCCCTGGCTACTCAGATACCTATCAATCTCTGCCTTAAATACACCCAATGACTTGGCCTCCACTGTCACCCATGGCAACAAATTCCATAGATTCACCACCCTCTGGCTAAAAAAGTTTCTTTGCATCTCTGTTCTGAATGGGTGCCCTTCAATCCTCAAGTCATGTCCTCTCATACGAGACTCCCCCGTCATGGGAAACAACTTTGCCACATCCACTCTGTCCATGCCTTTCAACATTCGATATGTTTCTATGAGGTCCCCCCTCATTCTTCTAAACTCCAAGGAATACAGTCCAAGAGCAGACAAATGTTCTTCATATGTTAACCCTCTCATTCCCGGAATTAGAATCTGAAGAAAAGAGAAAGAGACTTTGGTCAAAACAGAAGATCATAGGCAACAATGGCATCACTTCATCTGTGGAAGTGCCCAATGAAGCTGTAACTTTGTGTCCATATAGACAGTTGGTTTTATAGGATAGCAATTGAACAGTGAATTACTTAAATCGTACATAGTCACCCACCACCCCTCTGAATCTAAAAGTATTCCATTCTATTTTTGTGAGATTTCTTTCTGAGGAGATGATATTGGATAATGGTTCACAGCTTTATTCACTTCTACTTCGACAATTGATGAAGTGAAATAAAATCAATCATGCTTGTATATCTCATCATCATCCAGCCTTGAATAGAAGACTGAGTGTGGGAAAGAAGCAGTGAAGAAACAATCAGATCATACATTAATGTATCAATTCAAAATTTGCTCGAGTTGCTTTTCAAATGAATACTTCTCAAGAGGGCATGTTTTTTTTTGTAGAAATGTCTTTGTACAGAAGACTTCAGAAATACATTTGTAGTTTGAGTCGTGTTCAGCCGATGCTAGAAGGGAAGGTGAAAGGAAGGCATTTGAAGTTAAGCAAATACCTTAACACATGCTGAGACCACCAGATGAGTAGTGATGAGGAGTGAAGTGTTAAAACGATTGTGGAGTAATAGTATTGCATGCGTTTCTCTTGTAAGCATTGATAATTAATTCAGAAAGGTTCCACATAGGCCACTTAATCCCAAGGCTACAGAGCCAAGAGCACAGTGAAGAATTCTGAATTTGAAACTGCTCCTCAGCTCGAAGCATAACTGTAAAGAATCAACAAAGGACACTGATAGTACGTTCAGGGATGGCTGCTACATCAATTACATTGTTTGAGTTTCCAAAATTAACTCAAGACATGGATTGCAGCAAATTTACATTATCATTAAAAGTTGTACATGTTAAATTAATATTTGCTTTTATTTTTGTATATAAATATCAGCATGATATGGTTGCATGATTTTTTTGTATATCATTGTGTATATGTGTGTCATTTGAAAAGAACCTTAAATACATCAGGCTCACAATACTCCAAGTGAGGCCTCAGCAGTGCTTTATAAAGTTTCAATATTACATCCTTGCGAGTATATTCTAGTCCTCTTGAAATTAATGTGAACATTGCATTTGCCTTCCTCACCACAGACTCAACTGCAAATTAACCTTTAGAGAATCCTGCACAAGGACTCCCAAATCTCTTCGCACCTCAGTTTTTTTTGTATTTTCTCTCCATTTAGAAAATAGTCAGCACTTTCATTTCCTCTACCAAAGTGCATGACCAGAAACTTCCCAGCACTATATCCAATCAGCCATTTCTTTGTCCATTCTCCTAATCAGTCTGATCTTCTGAAGCCTCTTTAGTTCTTCAAAACTACCTGCCCCTCCACCTATCTTCATATCTTCTGAAATCTTTGCAACAAAGCCATCAATTCCATCACCCAAATTATTGACATAATACAAAAAAAGAATCAGTCCCAACACAGAACCCTGTGGAACACCAATAGTCACTGGCAGCCAACCACAAAAGGCTCTCTTTGTTCCCATTCTTTGCCTGCTGCCAATCAACCACTGTTTTATCCATGCTAGTATCTTTCTTGTAATAGCTGGTTAGGCAACCTCATGTGCGGCACCTTGTCAAAGGCCTTCTGAAAATCCAAGGATACAACTTCAACTATTTCTCTTTTGTCTATCCTGCTTGTTACTTCTTAAAAGAATTCCATCAGGTTTGTCAGTCAAGAATTTTCCTTGAGGAAACCATGTTGACTATGGCCTATTTTATCATGTGCCTCCAAGTACCCTGAGGCCTCATCCTGATAATCAACTCCAACATCTTCCCAACCACTGAAGTCAGACTAACTGGCCTACAGTTTTCTTTCTTCAGCTCTCTCTCTTGAAGAGTGGAAAGACATTTCCAATTTTCCAGTCTTCCAGAAGCATTCCAGATTCTAATGGTTCTTGAAAGATCATTACTATTGCCTTCCCAATCTCTTCAGTCACCATTTTCAGTCACCATTTTCAGAACCCTGGTGTGTATACCATCTGATTCTGGTGACTTATCTATCTTCAGATCTTTCAGTTTCCCAAGAACTTTCTCCCTAGGAATGGTAACTTCACACACTTCATGACCCCTGACACCTGGGACTTCCATCATACTGCTAGGATCTTCCACAGTGAAAACTGATACAAAACACTTTCTCAGTTGGTCCTCCATTTCCTTATCCTCCATTACTACCTCTTCAGCATCATTTTCCTGTGGTCTGATATCCACTCTCGCCTCTCTTTTATACTCTATGTATCTGAGGAGTCTTTTGGTATCCTCTGTCTCCCATTGTAATTTGTAGACCACATCTTTACTGCTGTTTGGTGGTTTGCATACAACTCTCATTAGGGTCTTTTTACTTTTGCAGTTCCTTAGCTCTATCCACAAAGAATCAACACCTTCTCACCCCATGTCACCTCTTTCTAATGATTCGATCTCAACAGCACAACTCCACCCGTTTGTGCTCCTCTCTGTCCTTTCAATACAATGTGTCTCCTTGGACTTTAAGCTCCAATATCAGTAATTCATGCACTTCCCATGAGCTTAAAATATTCTCTAGAATCAATTTGGGATGCCCTGCAAGACTTGTAGCTAGTTTCCTGAAATTCATTTGCACAAATTCGAAAATAAAAAAAATGTTGTTTAGTTGGAACTTGACTCTGAGTAGGGCAAATTTGCTCTCATCTTTGCACCTGGAGTGGATTTGGATTAAAAGGAAAGATGACAACTGGGCTGCAAGATGAAGACAGGAGGGTATGGAACTGAGGGGGGTGCATCTGGGATGCCAGGTAGCACCATTGAGCCCTCTGGAAACATCGTGGGCTTATCAAAGAAACGTCAAAGAAGGAGGGTGCCCACCTGATGACCCCAATGATGTACCTACCTTTCCTCCTTGTCACCACTCCAAACTCACTGCCAACATCGAGAGTGCCGACTTACAATAGGGATTGAAACATCAAGTCCTAGTAGCTCTACTGATTCCTGAGTGGGAAAGTTTTTGGCCTAGGAATTTTTTCTTTTGTGTACTTCCCCAAGTCGTTGATGCAGTGTGCTACAGATAAAATTCATCTACAGTGCTTCATATAGGCTTCAGTTATACCCATGGCTAAGAATAACGTGGTAACCTGGCTCAATAGCTATTGTCCAGGAGCACTTGCATCCACTATGATGAAGTGCTTTAAGAGGTTGTTGAGGAAACATATCAACTCCTGTCAGATCCACCCCAATTTGCCTACAGTCACAACAGGGTCCATAGCAGATGCCATTTAATTGGCTCTTTGCTCATTCCTGGAACATCTGTGAAGCAAAGGTGCATACTGTACATCTGGATTATCGTTGTTGACTACAGCACAGCATTCAAAATTAACATTCCCTCAAAACGAGTTGATAAGTTTTAGGATGTTGGCTATAATATCTCCTCCATAATCTCTATCAGCACAAGTACACCATAAGGCTATATGCGTAGTCCCCTGCTCTACTCTCTTTACACTCATGTCTGTATGGCTAAGTACAACTCCAGTGCTATATTCAAGTTGGCTGACGATGCCACTTCCATAGGCCAAATTAAAGGTGATGATGAATCATGAATATGGGAGGGAGGTTGAAAATCTGTCTGAGTTATGCCACAACAACCTCTGACTAAATGTCAGCAAAATCCACGAGCTGATTATTGACTTCAGGAGGAGGAAACCAGAGGTTCAGGAGCCAGTACTCATTGTGGGGGGGGGGGGGGGGGATCAGTGATGGAGATGGTCAGTAACTTTGAATTTCTCTTGTTATCATTTCAGAGGATCTGTCCTGGATCCAGCACATAAGTGTTTTTACAAAGAAAGCACAGCAGTGCCTCTACTTCCTTAGAAATTTACAAAGATTTAGCATGACATCTAAAAGGCTGGCAAACTTTTATTGATGCGTGGTGGAGAATATATTCACAATTTGCATCACTGCCTGGTATGGAAGCACCAATGACCTTAAATGGAAAATCCTACAATAAGTAGTAGATACAGCCCAGTCCTTCATGGGTAAAACCCTCCCGACCATTGAGCACATCTACAAGGAATGCTGTCGCAGGAAAGCAACATCCATCATCAGGGATCCATACCACCCAGGCCATACTCTCTCCTTTCTGCGGCCATCAGAAAAAAGGTACAGGACTCTCATGACTAGGTTCAGGAGCAATTATTATTTCTCAAACATCAGACTCTTGAACCAATAGGGATAATTTCATTCAACTTCACTTGTCCCATTATTAAAATGTTCCCACAACCTAGGGATTCAATTTTAAGGACTTTTCAGCAAATGTTCTCAATATTTATTGCTTATTTGTTCTTTTTTGTATTTTCAGCATTTGTTGTCTTTTGTTAATTGTTAGTCTGTCTTGTTGGGTGGGGTCTTTCATTGATTCTATTGTGTTTCTTGGATTCCCTGTGTATATTCACAAGGAAACAAATCTCAGGGTTGTCTTTGGTGATATATATGTACAGTACATGTTAATAAATTTACATTGAGCTTTGAATTTTCAGTCTCAGTGCTCTGATAAAATACATTTGTTCACAAAACACCAGTTCCTATACCATACTTTTTAAAGGTCCATGTTTCATGCTACCTTCTGTGATTTCCTACAATCTCAAATGTGACTTCATAGGTTACTGTACGGCTTTGTCTGTGAAGATCAAATTCCCACTTACATTCAGCTTCCAAGCCATGTGGATCACACCAGATTTCTAATGCTCGTATCTGGCATGTCTCTGATATGCTGATTATTGGCTTAAACTAAACTACCCATTGAAAGATAGAGGAGTGGGACAAAAGATCTGATTTACTTTTCTTCAGCCTAAAAGAGCAGCCAGAATGGCCTACTGTACTTGACCTGCACAACATGCTAACCCATAGTTCAGAGATTGCACTCTTGTCTTGAAAACAACTTGCCAATCGAATCTGGGTATGACCTTTGACATTCTTAGTAGCTTTAAGGTGTAGAGAACCTCCCTCCCTCTGGGAATGTTATTCATCAGCCTCTCCAGGCTTTTTAACTCCCTTAAAGAATTGTCCTATCTCACTTCTTTTGTAGCAACACTTCCATGCAGCTGGTAGAGTGTTGATGCACTGCAGAGTAGTTGAAGAGTTGGCTGCGGAGAACAGGCCTACTAAGCTGTGTGCTGACATTTGTGTGATTATGCATGATCAATTGGAAATGATGTGCTGAAACCTAGAGCTCTTCTAACACTGTGAAAAGTTTCTAACATCCCTATATGATCTGACAACATGGCAATTTTCAAGAATTTATTGCATATCTATTTACCCCTTATGACATAAATCTTGATATCCTGGCATATTTCTTACATGAATTTTGAATCCTTCATTCAATCTTCTGACAAAATTTCTGATTTCTTTTTGAGAATACGAAGTGCAATTATTTGTATCTCTGGGCAAAAGTTAAAAGGAACTGGTACTATAAAAGCTGTATTCAATAATAAAAGTGTGTAAAAAGTATGTTTACCTACATTGAAGAAAGTAGTTCAATTCAGGCTTAATTACTTTGAAAATAATCTCATATAGTGTAATAGCCCACAACATGAAAGAGAAGATGGACCAACAGGAAACAGGGTAATGAATGAACTGATCAGGCTCAGGTTCAGAGGTGATGGAGAGCTGAACATTACTGTCCTAGTTAGATTTTGACTCATGATCCATGTGAATAATTAAATACCACAGAAAGTTTGTGTTCTTCTGTTGCTTCTGCACAAGCCAATAATAAAGAAACTGTCCTTTTAATAAATGGCATCCATTAGAATTCTCTGTGATCCATTTTTCAAATGTCATACTTTATTGTTTCTCAAAGAATCATTAGCTAGCAGCTCCAGATGTCAATTTTTTGCTTACAAATTCTTCTGTCAGTCCTCTTATTAAGTACACACTGTGAATGCTTTCTGTGTTAAGTGTTATAATTTTCTTAGGAGTATTATGATGAGAAGTGGTTTACCCTCAGCATACATGAGAAACAGTGGTGCTTATCATTTTTTTGTTCATTCATGGGATGCAGGTGTTGTCAGCAAGGCCAAAATTAATTGGTGCATCTCAGAATGTCTTTGAAAGTTTCTGGTAAGCTGTAGTCCATATAGTAAAGGTACTCCTAGTGTGTAGGTATAAGCTAAGGAGTTCCAGCAGTACTGGAGGAATGGAATTTCCAAACGAGGATGATGGGTAACTTGCAGAAGAACTCTTTCCAATTTATCATTTTATGATTACTAATCCAATATTATATTGGGTGGCAGGGTGGAGATGTGTCTCTTCAAAAGGAGGTGTAAGGCACTGCTTTCTTCCGCTACCCTGCAGGTCACCCATGGACAAGGTGTAGCACCTACTTAGCACCCCACCTCCCACCGACCAGGGTCAAATGAAGCCAGGGTAGTAGGTCGTGGATGGTTGTATGAGCAGCTGGTGCATACCGCAAGTCCTGGTTATGTGACCACTGATGCTAGACATACTATCTCTGAAGGGTATTGATAATGGCTGGGGTCACTCATTTTGTGAAGACTTTGCCTAGAAGAAGGAAATGTCAAACCACTTCTATAAAAAAAAATTTGCCGAGAACAATCACGGTCACAGAAAGACCATGATGGCCTATATCATATGCCATGGCATGTGACAAACGAACAAATCCAATATTCTTGTCTATTTTCTTGCAAAATTTTGAACTAATTCATATTTTAAAAATGGTATTGTAAGACCTAAATGTATCATTATTGATCCAGAAATCTGACAAAACTGCCACTTAACTCCATTTAAGCAAACTCAATCTTTGTTATGTGTCAAATATATTGTATTCCCGGAAATACTATAGGGACTTTACTATATTAGTGCCCCAGACCTGGCAATGGATGACCCTGTAAGATTCTCAGCTCCAATTACTATCTCTAAACCTATCTGGTGAGTTCAGGAAAAACTAATTGACCAAAGACTCATGGACAATATGAGGTATTGTGGGACAATATTACTTATCCAATCAACAACTTCTGTTTTATACCAAGCCAAGTTCCCAAATGGTTATCAAAGCTGAATTGCATCTCTCCATTGCTGATCAAAACAGAGTTAAATTTGTACTGTTAGCTATCATTTTGAAAAATGAAAAGGCTGGAGCAATTCAGTAGATCATGCAACATCCATGGAAAGAGAAGAGACTAACATTTTGGATCTGTCTTCCTTCATCAGAACTGAGAGATCAATACTAGCTATTTTTCAGTGGGAGAGAAGATAAAGGAGGAATCTGTAGAAAAAAGGGAACGTCTTTGATAGGACATCTCAAAATGGCTTATTGCCTACAGTTACCAGAATGTTTTGATGATATGATTGTTGGACCTACTCAGCAGGCCGTACTAGTGAGCTTCTACCTTTTGCATATATAAAAAAAAACACTATAGAGTT
Source organism: Mobula hypostoma (assembly GCF_963921235.1). NCBI lineage: Eukaryota > Metazoa > Chordata > Chondrichthyes > Myliobatiformes > Myliobatidae > Mobula > Mobula hypostoma. Next base: position 29,506,645 of record NC_086113.1, read on the forward strand.
GAATTGATGACGAGGGCTAGGGTTGCTGGTGCACTGTGATACTTTAACGCCACTTCAACAGTGTGACATGTCTTGTTTATCAGAGTGTAATGTTGGGGAGATTTTGAAATGACTAAAAGGCCATCACAGGCTTTTGCTGAAGTAACTGATGTGGAAGGAGGAGTAAATAGTGTTTCAAAAGGCAGCTGATAACATGCGTATGTCAGATTGATTTTCCCAACAGGGAGAACCATTTGTTAATTAAGCTGTGGCAACACCTTCAATCCTATTGATATTTTAAAGCCTTTCACATTTTAACTCTTGCAGTGTTTCCCTAATGTGATGGAGAATTAGATTCAGTCATTATAGTTCCAGGCTAAACTTATTTAAAAAGAATCAATACCTGAATGCTGCCTGGTTTAAGAAACGGTGGAGCAGTAAGCTGATAAATTGCATCTGCTTAACTGTGCTCCTGTATATCACTGAAATGATTGACCATTATTTTGAGGAAACTTGGATCAGCAGAAATTATGGTTTGCTTAGCAAGTCAGGAGTCTTGTCACTTCCCTAGGTTTCATATGCATACTTCTGTGCCACGTACAGTAAATGATGAGAGCTAATGTTTTCAAAACATTGCACTGTCGGTGTGGAGCTATTGGTATTTGATGAAATTGGAGCTTGTGTTGACATATACGTTTCATGAAGCTATTATATCAATCTTTCTTCCATCTAAGTTCTCCTACAGGCAAACTCAATTGTTCTAAAGACTCTTTATTATGCCACTGAGCAAATTTTGTTTGATTACACTTCTTTGAATTAACATTGGGCATATAACAATGTTAAAGAGAGCTACATGTGCTAGATATTGTTGTAGCATTCTGAGTATATTATTAATTTTAGATTGATAAGATTGCACATGTACACTGTGGGCACCATAGAGTTGAAATTAGTTGTGCTTGGAGCATGAGATCCAATCTGTTAGTGGTCATGTGCAGTGTGGTTCTTTCTGACATCACTGATTAATCAGTGATTGCAAGGAAACAGACCATTCTCAGAGACAGAATTTTTTAAAGAAGGAATATTTCAAGAAATGGTTATTTAGAAATGGCCTAATTGGATTCCCATGTGAATTTTAATGCACATTTCAACTTCTGAATGAAAGGAGTTTAGTTAACAATTAAGTCAGTTATTTTTGTTTAAGTGAATGGTTTAAACCTATAATGGCACTTTTAACTGGAAATAGTTTTTTCTTCTCAATGGTACTTGAAATTTGTGATTATAGTTAATTCTGAGCAGGGTGACTCACCTCTCCAGAAACAATGGCAACCAAATTCAAACATACTTGTTGGGTCTGGTACTGAACTTAAGATGAGATGCCAAACTTGTCCTTCAGCTTGACTTTCGCACTTAGTGAGGTGTAAAATTAAGTATTAGTAAATAGAAGAAACCCATGAACATGGCTATTGACTTACCTTTTCTTGGCAAATTGTAGCAGAAATTCAAGGAAGGACAGGCCATCATTCCCCTAGACATTCAAAAAGCTGAAGTTTCCAATCCTTCAAATCCCTCATCTTTAACAAAGCGTTTCCTTCTGTATTTCCTTTCTTATTGAAATAATACAAGAGCTTCCCTTCTCAACCCTCTTCCTTGAAATTTAATTCTGTTCCTGTTGCTACTAAGATGTTCTGATTTTCCAGAAGCAGCCTGCGGTGTCTCTCTCACTCCTTTCTGATTTGAGCAGTGGGTGGGCCACTCCTTTCCTTAGGTTAATGAGACCAGCAGTTAACATTGCACTGGTCTCAGCTACAAATCAATGGGAACTTTTTTTTTCCGAATGGAAACGTGCCTGCAGTTGAAATCTCTTTTATACAGTTCTCTAAAATTAAAAGACTTGCCATGTTGACCTCTCCTAGTTACAAGATTCCCTGAAGTTACCAATTAATAAACTTGCTTTTCCAAACACCATTCATCATATGAAAGAAAGAAGTGTGTAAACAGTGTAAATGTAGCTGAACCAAGGAACTTTAGAATGAAAGGATTTTACTTTCAACTTTATATTTTATTACCTTGATGACACCTCAAGATCCTTTCACAACTGCTTCACAACTTTGACTTCCATATCTGTAGGGTATAAACTTCACAGGGACTTGTCCTCCAGAAAAGCCTGAGGAAGAATGGTAGCATAGAGGTTGGCGTAATGCTAATACAGTAACAGCAACTCAGGTTCAACTTGCTGCTGTGTTTCCCATTCTGAAAAGGCTATCTGTGGTCATATGGGCTGAGATGCACAGGATGTCCTATACTTCAAACACCCCATTCACAGGCAGAGATGCTCCTGAAGCTATTTACTACTGAACCACTGAAGATGGCCAGCATGGACTCCTGAGAAGAGAGTGAATATGATCAGGCATAGTGCCAACCAGATCACTGATAGCTCTCACAAAAGTGGCTCTTTGCTGGATCTTTCTGATTTGTAGTAAGTGTTACGAGAATACACATAAAATTAAGATGTTTGCTGGCCTGGGCTAGCATCAGTGGCATCAGCAGTTGGTCTGCCCCCTGCCCTCAGGGGAAGGAGAGATAAGGAACAATGGAGCAGCGTCTGGAGATGTGTAATGAAGGGATGTGGGAGGAAGAGCTGTCTGGAGCGGCTCCCCCCTTTGAACCCTGAACTGTTTGAAGTGATGGACAGGCGATACCCCAGCAGGGGGATAAAAAGGGACAGGTTCGCTAAGACAGACACACACGCCACCCGAGGTAACAAGACCCTGGAAGCGGTGCGCCTCTCACGAGTGGGTGAGAAGTGCCAGACAACGACAAGGGTGGAAAGGTACGATCAGCGGGAACCCGGTGTGTGTCCGCCCTTGCCTGGGTGCCGGGTTCACTGCAGAGGATCGACCGCATCTGGAGGAGGGGTCACAGTCGGTGACCTCAGGTGACATCACCAAGGACCCGCCCAAAAAGTTGCTCGTGAGCCATCCCGCTGGTCTGTGAGTGAAGCCGTTCTGAATGATGAGTTGTTCCTGTTCTCTCTGTCTCTCTTCCCCCACCTTGTCCATCGCCATGGCAACGATTACTGCAAACTGAACTTTGAGTCATTTTGAAATTGGTCATTTACCCCTAGACAACGATAGAGCTTGATTGATGCTGTTATCTTAATTCTGTGCACATGTGTGGTTATCATTGTTGAATTGTTGCATTTATTATCCTTTCGATTACTGTGTTGCTTGTTTCTTTAATAAAACTTTCTTAGTTCTAGTACTCCAGACTCCAACTGAGTGATCCATTTCTGCTGGTTTGGCAACCCAGTTACGGGGTACGTAACATAAGTGGGGTTCTCGTCCGCGATTTTGAACGCTAAATTTGGGACGGAGTAAATTGATTGGGTTAAAATTCCCGAAAGAAAGAAAAGACAAACAGCAGAAATGGAGGTTGAGGAATTTATAAAGGCGCCGACCTTGGAGGCATTAGAGGATGCCAGGAAATCGGAATTGATAGCTGTGGCCAAACGGGTGAATCTTGCTAAGGTGAAGTCGACAATGAGGAGAGAGGAGATACACAGAGCTATTGTAGAGCACTATGTATCTAAAGGTGTGTTTCCCCAAGGTGAGCTGGGGGAGGTGTCTGTTGAAAAACCTGCTGGAGACGCGGTACAGGTACAGCTTGAAAAACTGAGACTCGAGCACGAGTTCCGGGTACAGCAGTTAGAACACGAAGAGAAGCAGTTAGAAAGGCAGGAGAAAGAGAGAGAGTTAGAAAGGCGAGAGAGAGAGAAAGAGGTAGAAAGGCAAGAGAGAGAAAGACAGTTGGAGAGAGAAGAGAGAGAGAGGGACAGACAGTTGGAGAGAGAGGAGAAACAGAGGGAAAGGGAATTTGAGCTGGAGAAGTTAAAGATAAGGGCCGAGCAGGGGCTCGTGCCGAACCAAGATGGAGGGTTCCGGGCGACCCAGGAGGTAAGGCTGGTTCCCCCTTTTGACGATACCGATGTGGATCGGTACTTTCTCCACTTCGAAAAGGTGGCTATAAGTCAGGAATGGCCGAGGGATAAGTGGGTTGTTTTACTTCAGAGTGTACTGAAAGGGAAGGCCCAAGAAGCTTACTCAGCTTTATCCGCGGAAGATGCCCAGAAGTATGAGGTGGTGAAGGAGGCCATCCTCAGGATTTATGAGTTGGTCCCGGAGGCATACCGGCAGAGGTTCCGGAATGCGAGGAAGCGGTGGGACCGCACGTATTTGGAGTTTGCTCGTGAGATGCAAACATATTGTGAGCGTTGGTGCGCCTCGAAAGGGGTAGAGGGGGATTATGACAGACTGCTGCAGCTGATTCTGATTGAGCAGTTTAAAGGTTGTGTCCCTGAGGGTATGAGACCCTACCTCGATGAGAAAGAGGCAGCCACGTTAGCCGCAACTGCTAAGTTAGCGGATGAGTATGCGTTGACGCATAAAATGAAGGTTGCCCCGAGTAAAGGCTACCAGAAGGGTAGTCAGGACGGCGGGGAGAATCCACCGGAAAAGTCAGAAAGTAAGCCGGGGACTAGTGAAAAGGATAAGGTAGACCGGGAGCAGTCTGGTAGGAAGTCTCCTGGGGTCGTCTGTTATAATTGTGGGAAAGTCGGACACTTTGCGTCCAGGTGCTTTGCCCCAAGGAAGGAGACGGGGAAAGGAAAAGCGGAAATTTTGAATGGCTGTATTGAGCTGTTAAGCGAACCGCTAGGGAAGGACAGGTCTGAAAAAGTCCAGGAAGGGCGCGAGAGGTTTATCTCGGCCGGACTGGTGTCAGTGAAAAAGAGGTTAAAACCAGTTCCAGTGCGGATCTGGAGAGACACGGGAGCTGTCAGTCATTGATATTGAAGAGTGTATTAGAGTTTAGCTCAGAGACCCAGACTGGGGAGGTAGAGGTCAAAGGTGTTGGGGAAGGGACAGAGTCGGTCCCTTTGCACCAGATACATTTACAGAGCAACCTGGTCTCTGGACTAGTCACGATCGGGGTGAGGTCCGAATTACCGATGAAAGACGTGGAAGTCTTGCTCGGTAATGACATCGCCGGAGGAATCGTGTTCCCAGTCGTGAGATTGACGGGTCAGCCTGCCAGCATGGAGGCCCCGCCCGCGATGGTGAATTTGGCTGAAACATTCCTGCCAACCTTGTATGAGACAGGGTGTAGTGAGATAAGAGGTAGTGAGGGAGCTGGGACGGACGTAGCAGTAGCCAGGAAAGAATTTGTGCAGACGCAGGAGCGAGACGAGGGGCTGATGGTTTTTGCCGAGACCGCTCTCTCTGACACAGCCTTGACAAGCTATTGTGCGGATGAGGAAGTGCTAAGGAAGAAAGGGAAATCAAGTACAGTATCCACAGATGAGGAGTGGGGGGTGGTGCAAAAGAGTTATGGGGATGAGGTTTTTAAAATGGCCCACGAGGTACCCCCCGGTGGACATTTTGCGGTGCTGGAGGAAACAGTTGGTGGAATCATGAAAGAGAGTTACCGGCTGCCCAGGGGGAAAAATGTTATTGATCATGACCGACGCGAACTGAGACGGTCACCGGCTTTTGATATGCTAACAAACCTAGTCGGTGTTAGCGTGGAAATCAATGAAGCTAGGGGCCCCCTGCTAAGAGGAAAAAACCATTTTGAAAAGATTAGGATGGGATCGGTCAGATGGGAGAAGGCTATTGTTTTGGCCAGGTCTACTGATAAGGTCTCTCCCTTAATCCCCGAAGGAGTAATTAAACGACTCGCACCCATGTGTTTGATTGTCCCGAGGAAATGCAAAGAACTGGGACGTTGGGTGATTGTGGTTACAATAGGGCGGCCAAGTAAACAACACCCATATTTTTTGAGTAATTCAGTGACTAAAGGGCTGATGAACACAGAGGTGTGTATTGGCAATTTAACACGGCTGTCTGAAGCCAGCTTGATAGTGAACCTTGAAAAAAATGAATTCGGCCACACGAAGATCACTTACCTGGGAATTGTGGTGACACAGGGGCAGCTGGCAGTGATGCAAGCTACAGTGCAGGCTATCGCTGACCTCCCAACCCCGACAGACAAGAGGGCCCTCAGAAGGCTCTTGGAGATGGTGGGGTACTGCAGGAAGTTTTGCAATAACTCTGCGGTCAATACCCGTCCCCCTCCTACTAAGCCCTTGCGAGAGAAAATTGAGTCGGAATGGGACGACCCTTGTTATTGTGGTCCGGGACAAAACCAAATGAGAGGTTACATTGGTCGCAATTCATCAGTGTTTTTGGCCACTATGAAGTTTGCTGAGTTGGAGCCTGGTCTAAGGGATTATTAATAACATGTGTAAAAGGAACAGAAAATGTGATGACTGTCTGTCAAGGTGTTGACAGCTTCAAATTCTCTGTATTAGCTAAATAACTGTTAAAGATGTATATTGTGTATGTATCAGATAATGTAGTCATGTTTGTAATTTTTACCTCCCGGTAAAAATCCTTAAAGGGGGGAAGTGTTACGAGAATACACATAAAATTAAGATGTTTGCTGGCCTGGGCTAGCATCAGTGGCATCAGCAGTTGGTCTGCCACCTGCCCTCAGGGGAAGGAGAGATGAGGAACAATGGAGCAGCGTCTGGAGATGTGTAATGAAGGGATGTGGGAGGAAGAGCTGTCTGGAGCGGCTCCCCCCTTTGAACCCTGAACTGTTTGAAGTGATGGACAGGCGATACCCCAGCAGGGGGATAAAAAGGGACAGGTTCGCTAAGACAGACACACACGCCACCCGAGGTAACAAGACCCTGGAAGCGGTGCGCCTCTCACGAGTGGGTGAGAAGTGCCAGACAACGACAAGGGTGGAAAGGTACGATCAGCGGGAACCCGGTGTGTGTCCGCCCTTGCCTGGGTGCCGGGTTCACTGCAGAGGATCGACCGCATCTGGAGGAGGGGTCACAGTCGGTGACCTCAGGTGACATCACCAAGGACCCGCCCAAAAAGTTGCTCGTGAGCCATCCCGCTGGTCTGTGAGTGAAGCCGTTCTGAATGATGAGTTGTTCCTGTTCTCTCTGTCTCTCTTCCCCCACCTTGTCCATCGCCATGGCAACGATTACTGCAAACTGAACTTTGAGTCATTTTGAAATTGGTCATTTACCCCTAGACAACGATAGAGCTTGATTGATGCTGTTATCTTAATTCTGTGCACATGTGTGGTTATCATTGTTGAATTGTTGCATTTATTATCCTTTCGATTACTGTGTTGCTTGTTTCTTTAATAAAACTTTCTTAGTTCTAGTACTCCAGACTCCAACTGAGTGATCCATTTCTGCTGGTTTGGCAACCCAGTTACGGGGTACGTAACATAAGGTATAGCCTAGAGATGGACCACACAAATTTGGACTTTTAAATGGCTTGCAGCCTGCTACTAGCTACCGTGTGTCATGTTTCAGTTATTTTACAGTCTATATTAATGGCTTCAATAAAGGGTCGGAATGCATCCTTGCCAAATTTTCCAATCATGCCTAGACAGATGGGTTAGCAAACTGTGAAGGAGAGATGAGGATCTTGCAAAGTATTGGTGGGTGAAATGAGGAGTCAGTAGATTGGTAAGTGGAGTATAAATTGGGAAAATGTGAGAATTAAAGAAGAATGAAAGAGTGCATCATTATTTTAAACAGGATGATATTACAAAAATTTGTAGTACAATGGGATCTGGGCTGATGAGAAAATGAAACACAAAATGACAGCATATATGCATATATAATGCAGAAGGCTAACAGATCACTGGTTTTATTGAAGGAGTTTGAAAGTAAAGGTACAATTTTATAGACTACTGGAGAGACTGTCATTGAGCTGCTCCACACAGACATTGTCTCCATGCTAAGGAATATTTATTAATATTTAATATCATGGCAGTACAGAGAAAATTCACTGGGTTGACACCTGGAATAAATAGTGCTTTAATAAATGGGTTCTATTTAGAGTTTAGAGGAATCACAGGTGATCTTATTGAACTTAGATATGATGCTGGGAGAATTCTGTTCCAGTAAAATCCTCCTTCTCTCCAGTTAAGTGGGTGACTTCTGAAACTAGAATTCTAGAACTAGAATGTTTCCAATAGTGGGCGAGTCTAAGACCAACGAGCATAGACTCGGAATAGAACAACATCCCTGCAGAATAGAGATGAGGAGGAATTTCTTTAACCAGATGGTGGTGAATCTGTAGAATTCATTGCCGCAGACGGCTGTGGAAGCTGAATCATTGGCCATATTTAAAGCAGAGGTTGAGTTGTAGGGGTATCAAAATTTATGGAGAAATAGTAAGAGAACGGGGTTGAGAGGGAAAATAAGTCAGCCACGAATGAATGATGAAGCAGATTCAATAGGCTGGTTGGAGATGAGGAGGCTTTTCTCTCTAATTCCAAATGATGACAGTTCTGTTTAACAGAGAGTTATGGAGGCAGTCATTAAATATAAGCAAGATGGAGATTGACAGAAACTTAAGCTTTAAGGGAGTCAAAGGGTTTGGAGGGAGGGCAAAAGCTAGAGTGAAGAGTTGGGTCAAGATTGAGTTCAAGATTTGGGACAGCCACGACCATATTCAGTGGTGGAATTGATCTACATTTTCCCTATTTCCTATATTGCAAGTTCCCACATTATGAATTACCAAATTTTGCAAACGAGAAGACTATGAGACTACGAGCAGAATTAAGGCTTTTGGCCCATTGAGACTGCTTCACCGTTCATTCATGCTGACTTATCTTCTCTCTCAACCGCATTTTCCCATCTTCTATCCGTAACCTTTGATGCCATTACTAATCAAGAATCTATCAACCTTTGAATTAAATATGCCTGCTGACTCAGCACCCCCCCCAGCTATCTGTGGCAATGAATTCCACAGATTCACCACCCTTTGCTTAAACAAATTCCTCCTCAAATCTATTCTACAGGATATTGTTCTTTTTTTGAGGCTGTGCTCTCCGATCCTAGACTCTCCCACTATTGGAAACATTCTCTCCATGTCCACTCTATTTGGTAACAATCAAGTTGTGCTGCTATCCAGTCATGGTCATTTTATAGCCTGAACCAAGTTAATGCTAATATTGTGTTATCCAGATGCATGAAGAAAAGTATCACATAATGCAGCCAAATATACATTCAAGATGATGACTTCCTCAAAACTAACCGAAAGTTCTTATTACCTTAAAGGATGCTGATTCAAGCACTCTTGCTTGCACCCAGAGTAGAAATTATAGTCCTATTCGTGTCTATATTCGGCAAAGTTCCCCTGCACTGCAGCAAACCTTTGTAGTCCAGAGGGTTATAACTCAGATCTGTAGCTAACACACATTGTTTGACTGAAATATTCCATAGGGATCAATACAGGGACTGAGGATTTCACTATATTTATTTATGACTCAGATGGTGGAGTAAAATGCAAATTTGCAAAGCATATTAAGTTAGCTGAATGTGGGCTTGAATGTATATGGCACATTAAAAAAAACAGTGCTGTATAAGGGAATCTCTTCAGTTCTATGCTGAGTTATGGGGAATTGATGTTGCTGTCACATATCCAGTGAATTTCATGTATAGACCTATTGCATGTGTGAAAGCCAGAGATTCAATTACAGATTATGCATAAACATAGAAAAGGAAATGTGCTATGAGATGTGTGTGTGTGTATGTGAAAAAACAGAAAGATGTGAAGGGACATAAACAGATTAAAAGAATGGACAAAATTATCGTAGAGAGATCAGTCTGGATAAGCATGAGTAATTCACTTTGTATGATACAAAGACAGATCTAAGAATGTTTTAAATGGAAGGTGAATAGAATATAGTAAAGGGACACCAGAAACCAAATACACAAATCATGAAAAGTAATGAACGGGAACAAAATGTAAACAAAAAGGCTAATGGAATTTCAGACTGTCTCTCTAAAAAATTGGAATTGAAAAGTGAGGAAGCTTTGGTTAGAGCCCATTTGGATCACAAAGGATCAGGTTTGTTGGCAAACCTCAAGAAATATAATGATGTACTGAGCATTTTGGTTTAATGCTGAGAGAACTCAGGTAGAATGCAGTGCATTGAAGATGTATGTGTTGTTCATATGAGAATCCACTGCTACAGAAGTGTGCTGTAAACATTGAACCGTCTTTGGTAAGGAACTACTTTTGTGTATATGCAAACACGAGGAAACCTGCAGACGCTGGAAATTCAAGCAACACACACAAAATACTGGTGGAACGCAGCAGGCCAGGCAGCATCCATAGGAAGAAGCACAGTCGACTGAGTCCTGACGAAGGGTCTCGGCCTGAAACGTCGACTGTGTTTCTTCCTATGGATGCTGACAGGCCTGCTGCGTTCCACCAGCATTTTGTGTGTGTTACTTTTGTGTATATAATGCGTTCAAGGTAATAAAAGCTTGTATAATTACAAAAAGCAGAAATGGATTATGAAAGAGAACATGGGTCTTTTGAAAGGTGAGAAAGGGGAATTATTATTGGGTAAGATGGAAATAGCTGAGGCCTTGAACAACCAACTTCACAGTGGAGTGCATGTCTAAGATGCCGAAGAGAGATATTATGGATGAGAAGGAAGGTGGGGACCTCTGTACAATTGCTGACATTAAAGTGGTAGTGATGCGCACACTAATGGGCCTAAAGCTAGGCAGTCACCTGGTACTGATGAAATACATTCCAGATGCTACTGGTGGACATTATAGTAGGTGTATTTGTGATAATTTACCCAAATTCTCTGGGTTCTTTGCAGATCCTAGTGGACTGGAAGACAGTGAATGCCACACCACTTTTTAAAAAAGGATGTCAGGGTATTGGTAAAAGGTGGATAACTATCGGCCACTTAGCTTATTGTCTGTAGTTAGAAAAATGCTTGAAACAATCATTTTGGAAGAAATAGATATCTGGATAGGAGTGGTTCCATGAGACAGACACAGCATGGATTCAAGAAGGCCAAAGTTTGTTTCACAAACTTGCTGGAGTTTTTTTTAATGATATAATGAGTGAGGTGGATAGAGGGGAACAGTTCAATATGGTTTACTTGGATTTTGAGAGGTGTTCATTAAGGTGCCCTTAAAAAAATCGTAAGGGAAGGAAGTTGGTCATAATGTATTAGCATTGAGGATGTGAGTAGGCAAGGGTCTGATTGGTGGAGTATGATGATAAATGCAAAGTCATCCAATTTGGAAGAAAATGTAGAAGGTCAGATTATTTAAATAGTGTAAGATTGTAGAATGCTGTTGCATAGAGGGGCTTGAGTGTGCTTGTGCATGAATTGCAAAAGGTTGGTTTACAGGTACAACATGTTATCAAGAGGAGCAATGGTATGTTGGCCTTCATTATTAGAGAGACTGAATTTATGAACAGGGAAGTTATGATATCACTCTTCAGGGTATTGGTGAGGCCGCACCTAGAGTACTGCATGCAGTTCTGGTCTCATTACTTAAGAAAGGATATACTGGCTTTGGAGGTCATGCAGAGGAGGATTATCAGGTTGTTTCTGGAGATGAAGGGGTTAGTCTATGAGGAGAGACTAAGTCACCTGGGACTATACTCACTCAAATTCAGAAGAATGAGAGGCCACGTGCTAGCGAGGGCAAGAGTAGTCGAATCAGGCAGATGAATGCCTGGCTGAGAGACTGGTGCAGGGGGCAGGGCTTCAGATTCTTGGATAATTGGGATCTCTTCTGGGGGAAGTATGACCTGTTCAAAAAGGACAGGTTACACCTGAACCCAAAGGGGACCAATATCCTGGTGGGAAAGTTTAAAAGAGCTGTTAGGGAGGGTTTAAACTAATTTGGCATGGGGATGGGAACCGGAATGATAGAGCGGAGGAAGGGGAAAACAGAAATAAATCTAAGATAGTGAGCAGTAAAGATGTCAGAAAAGACAGGCAGGTGATGGGGCAAATGTGTAGCCATTGGGATGAGTTGCAGTGCAATAAACTTGCAGTGAAATCAAAGCAAAAAGTATTAAATACTGGTCTTAAGGTGTTGTACTTAAATGCACGCAGCATAAGAAATAAGGTGGATGATCTTGTTGTACAGCTACAGATTGGCAGGTATGATATTGTGGCCATCACTGAGACCTGGCTAAAGGATGCATGTCTCTGGGAGCTGAACGTCCAAGGATACACGGTGTATCGGAAGGATAGGAAGGTAGGCAGAGGGGGAGGCGTGGCTTTATTGGTAAGAAATGATCTTAAATCATTAGAAAGAGGTGATATAGGATCGGAAGGTGCAGAATCTTTATGGGTTGAGCTAAGGAATAGCAGGGGTAAAAGGACCCTGATGGCAGTTATTTATAGGCCTCCAAACAGCTGCAGGGATGTGGACTACAAATTACAACTGGAAATAGAAAAGGCTTGTCAGAAGGGCAGTGTTATGATAATTGTGGGGGATTTTAACATGCGAGTAGATTGGAAAAATCAGGTCGGCACTGGATCTCAAGAGAGAGAATTTGTAGAATGTCTGCGAGATGGCTTTTTAGAATAACTTGTTGTTGAGCCCACTAGGGGATCGGCTGTACTGGATTGGGTATTGTGTAATGAACCGGAGGTGATTGGAGAGATTGAGATGAAGGAACCCTTAGGAGGCAGTGATCATAACATGATTGAGTTCACTGTGAAATTAGAAAAAGAGAAGCCAAAATCTGATAGGTTGGTGTTTCAGTGGAGTAAAGGAAACTACAGTGGCATGAGAGAGGAACTGGCCAAAGTTGACCGGAAAGAGACACTGGTGGGAAAGACGGCAGAGCAGCAGTGGCTGGAGTTTATGCAAGAAATGAGGAATGTGAAAGACAGGTATATTCCAAAAAAGAAGAAATTTTCAAGTGGAAAAAGGATGCAACCGTGGTTGACAAGAGAAGTCAAAGCCAAAGTTTAGCTAAGGAGAGGGCACACAAGGAAGCAAAAATTAGTGGGAAGACAGAGGATTGGGAAGTGTTTAAAACCTTACAAAAGGAAACCAAGAAGGTCATTAAGAGAGAAAAGATTGACTATGAAAGGAAACAAGCAAATAATATCGAAGAGGATACTAAAAGCTTTTTCAAGTATATAAAGAGTAAAAGACAGTATGAGTAGATATAGGACCGATAGAAAATGATACTGGAGAAATTGTAATGGGAGATGAGGAGGTGGCAGAGGAACTGAACAAGTATTTTGCATCAGTCTTCACTGAGAAAGACAGCAGGATACCGGACACTCAAGGGTGGCAGGGAAGAGAAGTGTGCGCAGTCACAATTATGACAGAGAAAGTACTCAGGAAGCTGAATAGGCTAAAGGTCGATAAATCTCCTGGACCAGAAGGAATGCACCCTCGTGTTCTGAAGGAAGTAGCTGTGGAGATTGCAGAGGCATTAGTGATGATCTTTCAAAAGTCGATAGATTCTGGCATGGTTCCGGAGGACTGGGAGATTGCAAATGTCACTCCGCTATTTAAGAAGGGGGCAAGGAAGCAAAAAGGAAATTATAGACCTGTTAGCTTGACGTCGGTGGTTGGGAAGTTGTTGGAGTCGATTGTCAAGGATGAAGATACAGAGTACCTGGAGGCATATGACAAGATAGGCAGAACTCAGCATGGATTCCTTAAAGGAAAATCCTGCCTGACAAACCGATTACAATTTTTTGAGGAAATTACCAGTAGGCTAGACAAGGGAGATGCAGTGGATGTTGTATATTTGGATTTTCAGAAGGCCTTTGACAAGGTGCCACACATGAGGCTGCTTAACAAGATAAGAGCCCATGGAATTACAGGAAAGTTACATACGTGGATAGAGCGTTGGCTGATTGGCAGGAAACAGAGAGTGGGAATAAAGGGATCCTATTCTGGTTGGCTGCCAGTTACCAGTGATGTTCCACAGGGATCAGGGTTGGGGCCGCTTCTTTTTACATTGTACATCAACGATTTGGATTATGGAATAGAGGGCTTTGTAGCTAAGTTTGCTGACGATACGAAGATAGGTGGAGGGGCCGGTAGTGCTGAGGAAACGGAGAGTCTGCAGAGAGACTTGGATAGATTGGAAGAATGGGCAGAGAAGTGGCAAATGAAGTACAATGTTGGAAAGTGTATGGTTATGCACTTCGGCAGAAAAAGTAAACGGGCAGACTATTATTTAAATGGGGAATGAATTGAAAGTTTTGAGATGCAACGGGACTTGGGAGTCCTCGTACAGGATTCCCTTAAAGTTAACCTCCAGGTTGAGTTGGTAGTGAAGAAAGCAAATGCAATGTTGGCATTCATTTCTAGAGGAATAGAGTATAGGAGCAGGGATGTGATGTTGAGGCTCTATAAGGCGCTGGTGAGACCTCACTTGGAGTACTGTGGGCAGTTTTGGTCCCCTTATTTAAGAAAGGATGTGCTGACGTTGGAGAGGGTACAGAGAAGATTCACTAGAATGATTCCGGGAATGAGAGGGTTAACATATGAGGAACGTTTGTCCGCTCTTGGACTGTATTCCTTGGAGTTTAGAAGAATGAGGGGAGACCTCATAGAAACATTTTGAATGTTGAAAGGCATGGACAGAGTGGATGTGGAAAAGTTGTTTCCCATGATGGGGGAGTCTAGTACGAGAGGGCATGACTTCAGGATTGAAGGGCGCCCTTTCAGAACAGAAATGCGAAAAAATTTTTTTAGTCAGAGGGTGGTGAATCTATGGAATTTGTTGCCACGGGCAGCAGTGGAGGCCAAGTCATTGGGTGTCTTTAAGGCAGAGATTTATAGGTATCTGAGTAGCCAGGGCATCAAAGGTTATGGTGAGAAGACGGGGCAGTGGGACTAATAGGATAAAATGGATCAGCTCATGATAAAATGGCGGAGCAGACTCGATGGGCCGAATGGCCTACTTCTGCTCCTTTGTCTTATGGTGTTATGGTCTTATTGTAGAAACATATTGTATAAGATTACGAAAGGGATACTGTAGATAGGGTTGAGGCAGGCTAGCTGTTTCCACTGATAAAAGAGAATAGAACTAGGGGACGTAGGCACAAGAAGATGAGGAGAAACTATAGAGAGTAGTGAATCTGTGGAATTCTCTGCTCAGGGAAGCAGTAGAGGCTATCTCATTAAATACATTTAAAACACAGTTAGATAGATTTTTGTATATCTGGGAATTAATTGTTATGGGGGAAAAGGAAGCTAAATCCATGGCCTGATCAACCACTCTTTCTTTTTAAAAAAAAACTACCTCTGTTATCCACCATTCTTTCCTCCAAGCATCTTAAATAAATCAGAATCAGATCCAGAATCAGGTTTATTATCACTGGCATGTGATGTGAAACTTGTTAATTTAGCAACAGCAGTTCAATGCAATACACAATCTAGCAGAGTGAGAAAAAATAAAATAAAAATAATTATAATAATAAATAAACAAGTAAATCAATTATGTATATTGAATAGATTAAGAAAAAATGTGCAAAAACAGAAATACTGTATATTTTTTTAAAAAATGCGGAGTGTCCAAAGATTCAATGTCCATTTAGGAATCGGATGGTGGAGGGGAAGAAGCTGTTCCTGAATCGCTGAGTGTGTGCCTTCAGGCTTCTGTACCTCCTAACTGATGGTAAAAGTGAGAAAAGGGCATGCCCTGGGTGCTGGAGGTCCTTAATAATGGACACTGCTTTTCTGAGACACCACTCCCTAAAGATGTCCTGGGTACCTTGTAGGCTAATACCCAAGATGGAGCTGACTAGATTTACAACCTTCTGCAGCTTCTTTCAGTCCTGTGCAGTTGCCCCTCCATACCAGACAGTGATGCAGCCTGTCAGAATGCTCTCCACGGTACAACTATAGAAGTTTTTGAGTGTATTTGTTGACATGCGAAAAACTCTTCAAACTCCTAATAAAGTATAGCTGCTGTCTGACCTTCTTCATAACTACATCAATATGTTGGGACCAGGTTAGGTCCTCAGAGATCTTGGCATCCAGGAACTTGAAACTGCTCACTCTCTGTGATCCCTCTATGAGGATTGGTATGTGTTCCTTTGTCTTACCCTTCCTGAAGTCCACAATCAGCTGTTTCCTGTTACTGAATTTGAGTGCCAGGTTGTTGCTGTGGCACCATTCCACTAGTTGGCATATCTCACTCCTGTACGATCTCCCATCACCACCTGAGATTCTACCAACAATGGTTGCATCGTCAGTAAATTTGTAGAGGGTATTTGAGCTATGCCTAGCCAGACTGTCATGTGTATGTAGAGAGTAGAGCAGTGGGCTAAGCACACATTCCTGAGGTGCACCAGTGTTGAGCATCAGCGAGGAGGATATGTTATCACCAATCCGCACAGACTGTGGTCTTTTGGTTGTGGCACCTCACATTAGTCACTCCTGCCCTTGAATGACCAAGGAGGCTCAGTGGGCAGGATCACCTCCTCCTGCTTCTCTTTCTAATGTTGTCAATAGTTTGAAGCTGCAGGAAAGGAGGGGCAAGGGATAGCTAGGGCAAAAAGGATATCTCTACTCAGTTGATGTCGGGCTTTCTGTGGTGAAAAGTGATGGTTGTTAATGGCAGCAGTTAGAGAGCAATAACACACAATAGAGGTCAAAATGTTACAAAATGTCGGGCTGCCAGCTTCTCCACTTCCTTTCCAGTCCTGAAGAAGGGTCTCAGCCTGAAACGTCGACTGTTTTCTCTCTTCCATAGATGCTGCCTGACCTGTTGACTTCCTCCAGCATTGTATGTGTGTTGATTTGGACTTCAGCATCTGCAGATATTCTCATGTTTGTGATGCCCAGGTTAAGTGTGCTAATGAAGAGAGGAAAATGGAGCCATTGTAACAGATAGATAACTTGCAGCAGACACGGCCAGTGTGATATAGGAAGTGTGATATATGGGGCTCATTTGCTCATTATTATCATTTGAGTTAATTGATATAATTTTTCCACGATCTAACTGTAAATTTTTTTTAGTATATTTTCTTTTCTTGCTGGCGGTTTGATGTTTATTTTTGGAAGCTTTTTGTATGACGCATGGCTCCGGGGTTGTACACCTAATGGGTTCTCTTTTTTTTCTCTCACTTTTCTGCTTAGTAGGTTTTTTTTGTTATCAAAAATTTGTTTTGGATCTTTAAGATAATGGTTTTTTTTGAGGCATTGTAAGTGTTGTTACTTCGATGTGCTCACGTTATTTTTCCTGTATATACAATAAAAAGATTTGAAAAGAAAGAAAATAAAGGAAGTGAGTTCATGAAGTTATAGAGTATGATGTTTAATCCAGAAGCCTTCAACATACTCAGACAGAAAATGAGACACTGATTGAGTCATATTCTAGCAGTGCAGAAGGCCACATTAAGGTAGTTTAAAATTCACAGTGCATATATGTTACCATATACAACCCAAAGATTAATTTTCTCGTGGGCATACTCAGCAAGCAGTAACTACAATAGGATCAATGAAAGATCAATAAGAGTGTGGAAAGTGGCAAACTGTGCAAATGCAAATATAAACAAATAAGTAATGAGAATATGAGATAAAGGGTCCTTAAAGTGTGATTATTGTTTGCAGGAATATTTCAATGATGGGACAAGTGAGTGTAGTTATCCCCTTTTATTCAAGAGCCTGATGGTGAGAATGGAATGGAGAATTGAAGTGATGGGCAACAGGAAGCTGAGGAAAGTCCTATGGGTTAATCACAGGTGTTCCATGAAGTGATCGCCCAGTCTGCCTCACTTGGGGAAAAACATGTGGTTCCTTAGATGATGATGGGAAGGGAAGTGATGAGGTGAAAGTGCTGGTTTGGCATCTTCTGCTGGTTATCCTTGAATAACCTCTCTTAATTTTGGATCCTTTCCCTGGTGGAAAGAGCACAGTTGTTTCTCTGCTCAGGCAAGGGAAAAATTGCAGTGGAGCTCAATAATTGAAAACCAACCTCAAAATTCAAAGTAAATGTATTATCAAATTATGTGTATGTCACCAAATCCCACTCATCCTGCTCACTCATGGCATGTTTGACCCACTCCCATTCGGGAGGAGGTTACTTAGCATCCATGTCAGAACCACCAGACTCAAAAGGTTACTTGCCCCAAGCAATAAAGCTGATCAAAACCTCCACCCACTAACCCACCCCACCACACCCCCAACTGCCACCTCTTTATCATTTCCTGTCTGTAACCTTCTGTACAGACATTCCTGTGCCGACCGTCACTTTATGGGCATACAATCAATTTATGTATATAAGTTATCTTAGGGATTTATATTTTGTGTTCTATTATTATTGTGTTCTTTATCTTTTTTTGTATGTTGCATCAGATCTGTAGTAACAATTATTTTGTTCTCCTTTACACTTTTGCACTGAAATGTCGCTAAACAATCTTGAGCAACCAGATTTAGCAAATACTGAGATTCATTTTCTTGTTGGCATTCACAGTAGAACCAAGACGCACAACAGAATGGATGAACAAAGTGACGGCTGCCAATATGGAAAAGACAAACTGTGCTAATACAACTAATATTAATATAAATCTGATATTTAAGTAGGACTGCCTCCCATCCATTGGTGTAGGCATATGTCTTGTCTCCTTAAAATTGATAAAGGAGTTAAGCAGGCAAGACATGAATGAGTAAATCATCCAAAGTGCACATCCAGAAAAAAATGTTCACGAAGATCTGTCACTGGCGAATCATGTATAACTGATTAAGTCAAAATATATCAGCTATTATAGTCAACAAACCTGACAGTATTCTCAATGCACACTCTAGCTTTAAAGTAAAACTCAATTCCTATAGGATTCGGATTATTATGGAAACGTTTGAGGAGTGCACTGCAAAGTCCCCAAAGGATCTCCATGTATACTGGAAGAATATTTCAAGCAACACAAATACTGAATGGGTCAGCTCTCGAGGTCATCCCGTTCTTACATAACTCTACAGTGGCCTGTCTTTGGGTAGTTGAAATGCTCGTCATGTTTATAATGACAAGCTTCTATTTGGAATAATATCAAGGGCATTATCCTTCATTTTCTTTCAAATGGTATGCTTGTAATACTTTGAATTCTGTATGTATCTTATAAT
The DNA here is from genome assembly GCF_963921235.1 of Mobula hypostoma. Classification (NCBI taxonomy): domain Eukaryota; kingdom Metazoa; phylum Chordata; class Chondrichthyes; order Myliobatiformes; family Myliobatidae; genus Mobula; species Mobula hypostoma. The sequence continues at coordinate 29,525,591 of NC_086113.1, forward strand.
GCTTTTATTATGGAAAAGCACCTCCAGTGGGTTTAATAGATGATTAGGTCTTGTTGAACATAGTTAGAAAGTGGGATTTATTCCATCCTAAACTTTTCCCAGCATTCTAATGGTAACATCTGCATGTTACTTTCTGTTGACTGAAATTCTTGTGCCCATAAGACATAGGAGCAGAATTAGGCCGTTTGGCCCATCCAGTCTGCTCCACCATTCAATCATGGCTGATCCTTTTTTTTCCTCCTTCTCAACCACATTTAAGACCATAAGACACAGGAGCAGATGTAACCAAGACTGATAACAGTGATATGTTACATTTCTGAGGTTTTCTTACATTTCACTTACAGGAAAAAAAAAGAGTTCTGATGAATATGCAGTGGAAAACTACCTTAAGTAAAAGATATTTACCAACCATAAAGTATAGAATTATCTTTGAATATTGCCAATAATTTGTACTAGATTACTAATCAAGCATAGGGCATCACTTAATTTACTGAGTCTCTATTACATGTCACAGTGTGTCACGTGTGTGTTTTTGCCATTGTTCTGATGAATCAGAATCAGGTTTAATATTACTGGCATATGTCATGAAATTTGTTAACTTTATGGCAGCAGTACAATGAAATACATGATAAATATAGAGGGAAAAAGCTGAATTACATTAAGTATGTACACGTCTATTAAGTAAGTTGTGCAGTAAAAAATAAATAACAAAAGTAGTGAGGTAGTGTTCATGTGTTCAAAGTCCATTGAGAAATCAGAAGGCAGAGGGGAGAAAAGCTGTTTCTGAATCGGTGAGTGTGTGCCTTCAGGCTTCTGTACCTCTTTCCTGATGGTAACAATGAGAACAGGGTATGTCCTGGGCAGTGGGGATCCTTAATGATGGAAGCAGCACTGCTGCTTGAAGATGTCTTCGATTTAATGTAGGCTAGTACCCATGATGGAGCTAATTTTACGATTTTCTGTAACTTGCTTTGATCTTGTGCAGTAGCCCGCCCCCATACCAGACAGTGATGCAGCCAGTCAGAATCTTAAAGAGAGTATTTTAATGAAGACAGTTAGAATCATCACCTCAGTCAGAAATTGTCCCATTAATACGTTATATTGACTTATTTTCCATCAGATTTTGCTGTGTGATTTGTTAGATGCTGTAATGCTTCGCAAACAACAGTATAGAAGGGTTCCCCACTGTGTTTTATTACATAGCCTTTGGGTTTGAGGATTTTTCACAGTATGAAACTCTGAGAATATTTTGGAATAGTAAGAATGCCACATAATAAGATGGTGTGTAATGAAGGCATTATGCCTAATTAATACTCCAAATGTTATAATGCTCTTATTTTGCCCCACAAATGGGTTCAATTAATTTTTTAATAAGGTCTTAACCCAGGGAAAGCTAATTGACAATAAACTCTTCATTTCATCTTGTGCCCATTGATATACATATAAAAAACAGCTTAATCCAGTTGTCAGTGTTTTCACCAACATAACACAGAATATGAGATCATTTGTGTTTTCGTTGCTCCTACTTTGTGTCATTTGGTCTGTATTCTTTCTTTTCACAACTTAGTGTCAGTGCAGAAAAAATGATAATGTATTGAAGTATTATGTAACCTATTTACAAGTTTTAAAATAATTTACATATATAATGCATGCACATGACTAGAAGTTTGACTCAAATTAGAGCATAGAAGCACAGCAGCAGGCCTTTTGGCCCACAATGGTGTGCTAAACCAGCTAAATTAGTAATCAGATAGTTAACTGAACTTATCCTTTATGCTTACACAATGTCCGTATCTTTCCATTTCCCTCACAGTCATATGATCATCTAAGCATCTCTTAAAGGTCCCTAATGTTTCTGCCTCTACTACTGCTTCAGGCACCACATTCCAGGCACCGACCACTCTCAGTGTATACAAAGAAAAGCTTGCCCCTCTGTTTTGAACTTGCCTTTAAATCTACACCAACTGGTTACCAACTCATTTTTCTGTCTTCATCTACCCATCATCTTTCACCTCATCTGATCATACCTGTCACCAGCTAGGCCATGTCTGACCCCTTCCCTCTCACCTCGTTATAGGGACTATCTATTTTCTACATCTCAGTCCTGATGCAGGCCCTCAGTCTGAATTGCTGGCTTTCTCTTTGCCTCTAGCAGTGCAGTTTGACCCATTGAGTTCCTCCAGGAGTTAGTTTTTGACTGAAGTTGACCGACCTTGGCCAGCTAATTAAGAAATGGTTTATATTAGTGCAAAAGAATATTCCATCATACAAAATTTGAACCTCTGCCTTAAATTATCTTGAACAGACTATTTAAAATCTGACCAATAATCAATGGGTAGATGGAAGCATTAACTTACAAAGAAAATATAGTGGATTTCAGTTAATTGGGATACATTGGGACCAGTAAAATTTGGCCCGGTTATATGGCTGCACCAATTAGCTGGTTTCATGGAAGTAGTTAAAAAGGTATTAAAAAAAAGCAAACTATAGTTTAACTGAGTAAAAATTATGTATTCAGATGAAATACAGAACAAATGAGAAAACTGTCAATGGTACTACATTACTATAAAACTGTGTATTAGTTCTTAGTAGTTATCAATGGAGAAATTCATCCAGTGTATGGTGGTGCATTCATTTAATTGACTTTAAATGAACAAAATCAGTGTAGACACCTAGTGCAGATAATGGACTGCTTTCATACAATGCTATCAATGATTACGTCCTCCAAATCTTCACATTCATTGTAACATACAAAATAATTGTCGATATCTTCAAATTCTTCATAGTTCCGTACTTGTTGAAGTAGAGAAATCATTTCATTTTCACTCTGGACAGTTCCTGGCATCGCCAAGCCTGAATGCTTGAAATCACAGTGAGCAGAACAGTTCTGAATTGTCTTGCTGCTTATTTCTCTTCAACTATCAGTGACAAAAATCACCACTTTTGAACACAAACGCAAGCATCTGATGCTATTTAAAAACTGTTTGCTCTCAGCACTGTGTAATGTCTAATGGCTGCACAAGTGGACGTGTCTGACAATTGTTAGAAACTGTTCAGCAACAATCTTCTGCCCCAATTAAGCAGCATAGTGTCCCAAATAAACAAAGCTATTTTCATATTTAGTTTCTGTTCTTTAAGAGTTGTCCCAAATAAGTGACATGTCTTTCATAAGAGAATTGTTTTGTAAGAAAATGAAAATAAATCACCTTCCCTTGGGAGCTGAAGAGAAAGAGAATTACACTTTCAAAGAAGTAAATACCCTCCTTTACTAAGCTTGTATGAATGTGAAAAACACGTTTCTGTTTGTTCAAACAGTCTGAATCCTCAACTCATTTCTAGTGTTACGTACCCCGTAACTGGGTTGCCAAACCAGCAGAAATGGAACACTCATTGGAGTCTGTGATTACTAGGAACTAATAAAGTTTTATTAAAGAAATAAGTAATACAGTACACTAACCGCAAGGATATAAATGTAACAGGTTAGCAGTGATAGTATACACGTATACACAGAAATAGGGTAATAGGAATCAACCAAGATCTATCGCAGTCTCGGGGTAAAATGCTCAGTCTTAAGGTGAAGCAGAGTTCAGTTCAGTCTAGTGCAGTTCGAAGTAATCGCTGTTGTTGTACCATTGGTGAAAGAGAGAGTGAGAGACGCAGTTGGTTTCAGGCAAACCTCTCAATGCCTTCTGATCCAGCTGGGGTCACCGACTGTGACGCCTCCGTTGCCGATGCGAACGTTCTTCCGTGGTGAACCCGGCACCCAGGCAAGGGCGGACACACACCAGGTTCCCACCAATTGAACCTTTACACCCTGTGAGCTTCTGACCGATTCCCACGAACCGGCCCTCTGAACTCTCACCAACTTGTGGGGCACACTGCTCTTTCCAGGTTCTCGTGGCATGTGTCTTGTGCCTTAGCAAACCCGCTATTTTTATCCCCCTGATGGGGTATCACCTGTCCATCAAACTTCAAACAGTTCAGGTTCAAAGCAAACGGCCTGTGGCAGACGCCAACATCTGAATTGTGTCACTTTCTCGTTAATCTCTCTTATTAACATTTTGAATGTTTCTCCATTGTCTTTCGTTATCTCTCTCATTAGCATCATCCGTTCTGCAGCTCTGCTTGGCTTCACACATGACACTAGGTAGTGAAAAACGGTGATTAACTTTGAAAGCATATTTGTTGGATTATTGTTTTCATTGTGTGGTTGGCATTGTAATGAAAGAAATACATGAAAATTTTAGAAAACAATTTTTGAGTCATTTAGCATGGAAATAGGTTCATCAGTCTAACTGGATCACGCTGATCAATCATTCCCATATTCAAAAAAAAGTCTCGTTTAACCACTTGAGGCCATATCATGCTAAACTTTTGCTATCAATGTACAAGTTTAAATATCTTGTTTAAAGTTGTGAATATACCCTGCTTCCACCACTTCCTATGGCAATTCATTCCATATACTGACCAATCTCTAGATGAAACATTGCCCCTTAGGTCCCTGTCTAACTCAAAACCTATACCCTGTTTGCTTTTAATTTCCCCAATTCTGCAAAAAAAGACTGTGCACATTGACCCTATCTACTGTAGTTCCTTTTTGATTTTCTGTAATAATTACCCCATATTATCTGATGCCCCAAAGAAAAATGAAAAGGATGCATCTGATTCTGTCTCTAACCTCAATTGGAATTGTTTTCTTGCCCTTAAAATAATCTTCCATAGGTTGTGCGTGGACTTTATTATAGAGTTTTGGATCATCACCGGTCTTTAATGCCATAGATCAAGCCCTTAACCTACTGTTCTCCTGGTTCTTCCATGGCTTTTGGTTTGGGCATGTTCACAATGTTCTCATCCACACAGATCTTGATGAAGTTGGTGACAACTGTGGCATATTCATTCAGAATAGAAGATAAATCCCTGGATATTATCCTGTTCACTGACTCCGGTCCTATAAGCACTCCTCTACCTCCCTTGACCATACCTTCTTTATCCTCATCAATGGTGCTGTGGTTTTTCATCTTTGCCTGTGCAATGGGAGTAGAAATACAGCCAGGTGATTCGACTTTCCAAAGAGTGGGTATGGAATGGTTTTCTTCATGTTGTTATAGCAGTGGTCAAGTATGTTGGCTCATCTTGTTCCATAGGTGATACGTTGGGTGGTAGTTGTTTAGAGACTACTTCAGGCTGGCTTTGTTGAAATCTCCTACAATGCATCAGGGTGTACCGTTTTGTGCCTGTTGATTATGTCATGCAGCTCTTCCAGTGTCTGGCTGACGTTGACCAGTGGTGGAATGAACATCGTTACCAGGACAACGGTGGAAAAGTCTCTCTGACAGATAAAATGGACGACATTTGACCGCTAGATGTTCCAGGTCGGGTGAGCAGAACTGAGACAGAACCACCATATTTGTGCACAACAATCAATTAATCATAAAGCATATTCCATATCCTCTGCCGTTTAAAAGACTAAACTGTCCTGTCTTTGTTGAGAATGGTGAACAGCATTGCATCCAAAATGCTGGGGTATAGCCATGTTTTCCTGAAACAAAATATAGAGCAGACTGTGATGTCCCTCTGATACAGCAATCTTGCTCTGAGGACTTCATAGGAACGTAGAAAACCTAGAGCACAATACAGGCCTTTTGGCCCACAATGCTGTGCCAAACATGTACTTACGTTAGAAATTACCTCAGGTTCCCATAGCCCTCTATTTTTCTAAGCTCTATCTACCTATCCAGGAGACTCTTAAAAGACCCTATCGTATCCGCCTCCACCATCATCACTGACAGCCTATTCCATGCATTCGCTGCTCTCTGCATAAAAAAAACCTACTCCGACATCTCCTCTCTACCTACTTCCAACCACCTCAAAACTGTGCCCTCTTCTGTTAGCCATTTCAACCCTTGGAAAAAGCCTCTGACTATTGTTACGTACCCCGTAACTGGGTTGCCAAACCAGCAGAAATGGATCACTCAGTTGGAGTCTGGAGTACTAGAACTAAGAAAGTTTTATTAAGGAAACAAGCAACACAGTAATCGAAAGGATAATAAATGCAACAGTTCAGTGATGATAAACACACATGTGCACAGAATTAAGATAACAGCATCAATCAAGCTCTATCGTTGTCTAGGGGTAAATGACCAATTTCAAAATGACTCAAAGTTCAGTTCGCAGTAATCGTTGCCATGGCGATGGACAAGGTGGGGGAAGAGAGACAGAGAGAACAACTCATCATTCAGCACAGCTTCACTCACAGACCAGCGAGATTGCTCACGAGCAACTTTTGGGCGGGTCCTTGGTGATGTCACCTGAGGTCACCGACTGTGACCCCTCCTCCAGATGCGGTCGATCCTCTGCAGTGAACCCGGCACCCAGGCAAGGGCGGACACACACCGGGTTCCCGCTGATCGTACCTTTCCACCCTGTGCGTTGTCCGGTACTTCTCACCACTCGTGAGAGGCGCACCGCTTCCAGGGTCTCGTTACCTCGGGTGGCGTGTGTGTCTGTCTTAGCGAACCTGTCCCTTTTTATCCCCCTGCTGGGGTATCGCCTGTCCATCACTTCAAACAGTTCAGGGTTCAAAGGGGGGAGCCGCTCCAGACAGCTCTCCCTCCCACATCCCTTCATTACACATCTCCAGACGCTGCTCCATTGTTCCTTATCTCTCCTTCCCCTGAGGGCAGGTGGCAGACCAACTGCTGATGCCACTGATGCTAGCCCAGGCCAGCAAACATCTTAATTTTATGTGTATTCTCGTAACACTATCCACATGATCAATGCCTCTCATCAGTTTATACACCTCTGTCGGGTCACCTCTCATCCTCTGCCGCTCCAAGGAGAAAAGGCCGAGTTCACTAGCCCTCTCATGAGGCCAATCAGGTAACATCCTTGTAAATCTCCTCTGCACCATTTCTATAGTTTCCACATCCTTCCCATAGTGAGACGACCAGAACTGAGCTCCAAGTGGGGTCTGATCAGGGTCCTATATAGCTGCAAAACTACCTCTCGGCTCTTAAACTCAAACTCAATCCTACGGTTGATGAAGGACAATGCACTGTATGCCTTCTTAACCACAGAGTCAACCTGCGCAGCAGCTTTGAGTATCCTATAGACTCGGACCCCAAGATCCCCCTGAACCTCCACACTGCCAGGAGTCTTACCATTAATACTATATTCTGCCATCATATTTGACCTACCAAAATGAACCACCTCACACTTATCTGGGTTGAACTCCATCTGCCACTTCTCAGCCCAATTGTGCATCCTATTGATGTCCTGCTGTAATCTCTGACAGTCCTCCACACAATCCACAACACCTCCAAACTTTGTGTCATCAGCAAATTTACTACCCCATCCCTCCACTTCCTCAACCAGGTCATTTATACAAATCATGAAGAGAAGGGGTCCCAGAACAGAACCAAGAAACACACCACTGGTCACCGACCACCATGCAGAATATGACCTGTTTACAACCACTCATTGCCTTCTGTGAGGAAGCTAATTCTGCATCCACAAAGCAAGGTCCCCATGGATCCCATGCCTCCTTACTTTCTCAATAAGCCTTGCGCGGCGGTACCTTATCAAATGCCTTGCTGAAATCCATATACACTACATCTACAACTCTACCTTCATCAATGTGTTTAGTCACATCCTCAAAATATTCAATCACACAAATAAAGCACGACCTGCCTTTGAGAAAGCCATGCTGACTATTCCTAATTGTATTATGCCTCTCCAAATGTTCAAAAATCCTGCCTCTCAAGATCTTTTCCATCAACTTACTAACCACTGAAGTAAGATTCACTGGTCTATAATTTCCTGGGCTATCTCTACTCCCTATCTTGAATAAGGGAACATCTGCAACCCTCCAATCCTCTGGAACCTCTCCCATCCCTATTGATGACGCAAAGGTCATTGCCAGAGGCTCAGCAATCTCCTCTTCCGCCTCCCACAGTAGACTGGGGTACATTTCTTCCGGTCCTGGTGACTTATCCAACTTGATGCTTTCCAAAAGCTCCAGCACATCCTCTTTCTTAATGTTTATATGCTCAAGCTTTTCAATCTGCTGTAAGTCATCCCTACAATTGCCAACATTATTTTTCGTAGTGCATACTGAAGCAAAGTATTCATTAAGTACCTCTGCTGTCTCCTCCTGTTCCATACACACTTATCCACTGTCACACTTGATTGGTCCTATTCTCTCATGTCTTATCCTCTTGCTCTTCACATACTTGTGGAATACCTAGGGGTTTTCTTTAATCCTGCTCGCCAAAGCCTTCTCATGGCCCCTTCTGGCTCTCCTAATTTCATTCTTAAGCTCCTTCCTGGTAGCCTTCTAATCTTCTAGATCTCTATCATTACCTAGTTTTTTGAACCTCATATGCTTTTGTTTTCTTCTTGACTAGATTTTCAACGTCCCTTGTACCCTACCATCCTTTCCCTGTCTCATTGGAACGTACCTATGCAGAACGCCACTCAAATATCCCCTGAATACTTGCCACATTTTTGCCATACATTTCCCTGAGACATCTGTACCCAATTTGAGCTTCCAACTTCCTGCCTGGTAGCTTCATATTTCCCCTTACTCCAGTTAAACATTTTCCTAACTTGTCCGTTCCTATCCGTCTCCAATGCTATGGTATATGAGATAGTGATCACAATTCTATCTCCAAAATGCTCTCCCACCGAGAGACCTGACACCCGACCACGTTCATTTCCCAATACCAGATCAAGTACAGCCTCTCCTCTTGTAGGCTGTTCAAAGTCTACCCCGTCTAAACCCCTCGGTCTAGGGACATGCTAATCAATATTTGGGAAATTAAAATCTCCCACCATAACAACCCTGTTATTATTACACCTTTCCAGAATCTGTCTCCCTATCTGCTCCTCGATATCCCTGTTACTATTGGGTGGTCTATAGAAAACACCCAGTAGAGTTATTGACCTCTTCCTGTTTCTAACTTCCACCCACAGAGTAGACAATCCCTCCATGACTTCTTCCCTTTCTGCAGCCGTGACACTATCTCTGATCACAACCCCACCTCTTTTGCCTCCCTCCCTGTCCTTTCTGAAACATCTAAAGCCTTGCACTCTAAGTACCTATTCCTGCCCCTGAGCCATCCAAGTCTCTGTAAATGCCACAACATCATAGCTCCAAGTACTGATCCATGCTCTAAGCTCATCCGTTTTGTTCATAATACTCCTTGCATTAAAATCAACACATCTTAAACCATCGGTCTGAGAATATCCCTTCTCTGTCAGCTGCCTATCCTCCCTCTTGCACTGTCTCCAAGCTTTCTCTATTTGTGAGCCAACCGCCCCTTCCTCCGTCTCTTCAGTTCAGTTCCCAACCCCCAGCAATTCTATTTTAAACTCTCCCCAATAGCCTTGGCAAATCTCCCTGCCAGAATATAGGTCCCCTAGGATTCAAGTGCAACCCGTCCTTTTTGTACAGGTCGTGCCTGCCCTGAAAGAGAACCCAATGATCCAGAAACCTGAATTCTTGCCCCCTGCTCCAATCCCTCAGCCACACATTTATCCTCCACCTCACTCTACTCCTATACTCTCTGTCGTGTGGCACAGACAGTAATCCTGAGATTACTACCTTTGAGGTCCTGCTTCTCAACTTCCTTCCAAACTCCCTGTAGTCTGTTTTCAGGACCTCCTCCCTTTTACATAGAATAGTACAGCACAGTACAGGCCCTTCGGCCCACAATGTTGTGCCGACCCTCAAACCCTGCCTCCCATATAAGCCCCCACCTTAGATTCCTCCATATACCTGTCTAGTAGTCTCTTAAACTTCACTAGTGTATCTGCCTCCACCACTGACTCAGGCAGTGCATTCCATGCACCAACCACTCTCTGAGTAAAAAACCTTCCTCTAATATCCCCCTTGAACTTCCCACCCCTTACCTTAAAGCCATGCCCTCTTGTATTGAGCAGTGGTGCCCTGGGGAAGAGGTGCTGGCTATCCACTCTATCTATTCCTCTTATTATCTTGTACACCCCTATCATGTCTTCTCTCATCCTCCTTCTCTCCAAAGAGTAAAGCCCTAGCTCCCTTAATCTCTGATCATAATGCATACTTTCTAAACCAGGCAGCATCCTGGTAAATCTCCTCTGTACCCTTTCCAATGCTTCCACATCCTTCCTATAGTAAGGTGACCAGAACTGGAAACAGTACTCCAAGCGTGGCCTAACCAGAGTTTTATAGAGTTACATCATTACATGGCAACTTTAAGCTCTATCCCTCGACTTATGAAAGCTAACACCCCATAAGCTTTCTTAACTACGCTATCCACCTGTGAGGCAACTTTCAGGGATCTGTGGACACGTACCCCGAGATCCCTCTGCTCCTCCACACTACCAAGTATCCTGCCATTTACTTTGTACTCTGCCTTGGAGTTTGTCCTTCCAAAGTGTACCACCTCACAATTCTACGGGTTGAACTTCATCTGCCACTTCTCAGCCCACTTCTGCATCCTATCAATGTCTCTCTGCAATCTTTGACAATTTCTACACTATCTACAACATCACCAACCTTTGTGTCGTCTGCAAACTTGCCAACCCACCCTTCTACCCCGACATCCAGGTCGTTAATAAAAATCACAAAAAGTAGAGGTCCCAGAACAGATCCTTGTGGGACACCACTAGTCACAACCCTCCAATCTGAATGTACTCCCTCCACCATGACCCTCTGCCTTCTGCAGGCAAGCCAATTCTGAATCCACCTGGCCAAACTTCCCTGGATCCCATGCCTTCTAACTTTTTGAATAAGCCTACCGTGTGGAACCTTGTCAAATGCCTTACTAAAATCCATATAGATCACATCCACTGCACTACCCTCATCTATATGCCTGGTCACCTCCTCAAAGAACTCTATCAGGCTTGTTAGACATGATCTGCCCTTCACAAAGCCATGCTGACTGTCCCTGATCAGACCATGATTCTCTAAATGCCCATAGATCCTATCTCTAAGAATCTTTTCCAACAGCTTTCCCACCACAGACGTAAGACTCACTGGTCTATAATTACCCGGACTATCCCTACTACCCTTTTTGAACAAGGGGACAACATTCGCCTCCCTCTAATCCTCCGGTACCATTCCCGTGGACAACGAGGACATAAAGATCCTAGCCAGAGGCTCAGCAATCTCTTCTCTCGCCTCGTGGAGCAGCCTGGGGAATATTCCACCAGGCCCCGGGGACTTATCTCCTAATGTATTTTATCAACTCCAACACCTCCTCTCCCTTAATATCAACATGCTCCAGAACATCAACCTCACTCATATTGTCCTCACCATCATCAAGTTCTACCTATCCTACCTATGTTGTTGGTACCAATATGTTCCATGACCTCTGGCTGTTCAACTTCCCAGTTCAGAATAGCGTGGACGCGATCTGAAACATTCCAGACCCTTGCATCTGGGAGGCAAACTACCATCCGCATTTCTTTCCTGCATCCACAAAATCACCTGTCTGACCCCCTAACTATATAGTCCCCTATTACTGCTGCCTTCTTCCTTTCCCTACCCTTCTGAGCCCCAGACGCCGACTCTGTACCAGAGGCATGGCCACTGTTGCTTCCCCCAGGTAGGCTGTCCCCCCCCCAACAGTACACAAACAGGAGTGCTTATTGTCAAGGGGGACAGCTGGGGGGTGTACTCTCCAGTATCTGACTCTTGCCCTTTCCTCTCCTGATTGTTGCCCACTTACCTGTGTCCCGAGGCCCCAGTGTTACTACTTGCCTATAGCTCCTCTCTATCACCTCCTCACTTTCCCAACCAGACAAAAGTCATTGAGCTAAAGCTCAACACACCTGGTGCAGATGTGGCCATCCGGGAGTCTCCCAAAATTCCCACATCTGACACCCAGCACAGAACACCGGCCTCACGGACATACTTCCTGTTTCTATTCCTCACAGGTAACTTACTTCACCTCGACCCGTTATCACTGAAGCCCGAATGAGCCAAAGCCTTACCACACTGCCTCAGATGAATCTGTCGATGACCACTCCTTTAATTTTGTTTTCCAGAGGCTGTACATTCACCAGCAGAATAGTCAGGAGTGAAAGTCTAAAGTCATTGCATTTCAATCACACCAGTGGACCAGCAATGCATCCATGCTTCCACTTTCATACTGCTTACTGAAGTATCCATGGCTGTGACTGAAGATTTCAGCTTTAGTAGATCTAAATGGGTAGCAGGTAGTGTTGAGGAAATGGGTAGGCTGCAGAAGGACTTAGATTAGGAGAATGGGCAACAAAGTGGCTAATGAAATGCAATGTTTAAAAATGCATGGCCATGCACTTTGGTAGTAGAAGTAAATGTGCAGACTATTTTCTAAATGGGGACAAAATCCAAAAATCTGAGATGCAAAGGGACTTGGAAGTCCTTGTGCAGAGCACCCTAAAGGTTAACTTGCAGGTTGAGTCATTGGTGAGGGAGGCAAATGGAATGTTAGAATTCATTTCAAAAGGTCTTGAATACAATGACAGGGGTGTAATGCTGAGGCTTTATAAGGCATTAGTGAGGCCTCACCTTGAATATTGTACACAGTTTTGGGCTCCTCATCTAAGAAAAGATGTGCTGGCATTGGAGAGGTTTCAGAGGAGGTTCTCATGCAAGGAATGTCTGATAAGTCTGGATTTGTACTTGCTGGAATTTAAAAGGCTGAGGGGGGATTTCACTGAAACCTTTCAATTGTTGAAAGGCGAAGACAGAGTAGATGTGAAAAGGATATTTCCTATGGTTGGGGTATCTTGGACAAGAGGCACAGCATCAGGATAGAGAGTGTCCATTTAAAACAGTAATGCAGAGAAATTTCTTTAGCCAGATGGTGGTGAATTTGTGGAATTCATTACCACAGGTAGCTGTGGAGCCCAGGTCATTAGTGTATTTAAGGCAAAGCTTGATAAGTTCTTGATTGGACTTGGCATCAAAGATTACGGGGAGAAGATGGGGAGTGGGACTGAGGAAGGGTAATTGGATCAGCCATGATTGAATGGCAGAGCAGACTTGATGGGCCAGATAGCCTAATTCTGCTACCATGTCTGATGGTCTCACCAGAACATTGCCCACTTGCTCAACTGATCAAGGTCTCTCTTTATATCTTCTCTGCCTTCATTAAAGTAGGTGATAACAGTACCACTTACATTAGTATCATCTGCAAACTTACTAGCCAAGAACATCCAAGTCATTGGTATAGATGACAAAAAGCAATGGGCTGAACATTGACCCTGGGAATGTCACCTGTCAGGGGCCTCTGTCCAGAAATACAGCCTTCTGTCATCACCCTCTTCTTCCTACCATCAAGCTAATCATGTATCCAATTTGCTAGCTCTTCCTGCACCCCATGCAATCTATTTTTTTATGTATAGCAGCCCCTATCATGTGTGACTGATCAAAGGCCTTACTCCAGTTCCTGTACATCACATCTACAACCCTGCCCAAATTAACACCGTTTGCTTCAGAAAACAAGCACATTCAAATTAGTGAGACATGATCTCTCATGCATAATACTGTGCTGACTATTCCTAATCAGCCCCCGCCTTTCTAAATTCTTGTATTTCTTATCCTTCAAAATACCCTCTGGTGACTTGCCTACATAAATTATACATGAGCACAAGTTAACATGTCCTGATCAGGGGTCTCAACCTGAAACATCGGCTGTCTGATTCCATCCATATAATCTGCCTGACCTGCTGAATTCTTCCAGAATCCTTTTAGTTGTACTATATTACAGCAACTGCAACCTCCTGTGTCTCCAAAAAGATAATCTCCTCCTTTACACAGGTATTCTCTGCCTTTTTGATGAAAGATTGTTGCATCATTTATGTGGCAGCTTTGTGGCAAAACTGAAATGGAAAATGGAGACATATTTAGACACCACATGGAAACGCAACAATTCATACATTATATGGTGAAAGGCTAATGTATTTTTATAAACCAAGAGGTGTATTATATAACCAGTGGATTGCTTTTAAGTGGTATAAAGCATTCAATCTGATTTGTGCCATTTGCTAAGACTGGCAACGATTAGTTTTCCATTTTTTAAAAATGGAGCCTAATTTAACACTTCATTATATACCGCTTCTGATGCTTAAATTTGTTTATAATTTGTGACATTTTTGCTTGTTAAAAAGCTTACTCGGATTTACCTTGATGTTGATTGCTCTGTGCATCAGCAATCAAATACTCGTTAAATCACAGGACAAAACAGCCCATTTGACTGGCATGTTATTTTAAGCAGCGCCTCCTCTTTCATAGGCACAGTGTTTCTGTCAGGTGTACTATCCTCAACGTGTGCTATATTATTTACTTGTGGCTTCTTCAACATCAACTCATGATTTTTACCATGTGGAAGGTAAACAGCAACAGGTGACTACTTCTAATGAAAATGGAAAAAGCCAGAGGTTTAAAATTTTGAGAAGTGATTTGGTTTATTCATATGAAATCTGCATATGGATCTAGATAGGGAAAATGTACAGCTGATGTTTCCCTTCTCTTGCATTATACTTTAATTCATGATTATTGATTATCTTCTCTCTCTGTTGGCATAACATCAAAGTAAGAAATACAAATCACTATGATTTCTGAAGTGTCTAAAGCCAGTGATTGTTATCTCAAGGAGTCAGTGATTCAGAACTGAGATCAGGAGAACTTTTGGATATTAAGGGATTCAAAGAAAGTAGGGCTGAGGTAAAAGATCAGTCATGACATTGAATGGCAGAGCCAGAGTGAGGGACAAATAAGTACCTTTTAAGTTCTTTCGAAAAGGTCAATCAAGGCGCATCTGAGGAAAGAGAAAGATGTTTAAAGTTTCTGATTAATGGCCTTTCATTAGAATCAGTATTTCCTCCAGATTTAGATTTTAAGATTTAGAGATGCAGCATGATCCAGCCCATGTTGCACCTGGAAGAAACCCTTACGGTCATGGGAGAAAAAATACAAACTTACAGACAGTGATGGAAATTGAACCTGGGTTGTTGGCGTTATAATCAAGTCAAGTCAAGTCGCTTTTCATTGTCATTTCGCCCATAAATTGCTGGTACAGTACACAGTAAAAACCAAACAACGTCCCTCTAGGACCATGGTGCCACATGAAACAACACAAAACTACACTAGACTGCATACCTACACAGGACTACATAAAACAGTGCAGGGCAGTACAATAAATAATAAACAAGACAACAGGCACAGTAGAGGACAAATTACAATATAATAATAAATGATGTAGATGTCAGTCTTTACTCTGGGTATTAAGAAGTTTGACTGGCTTGGGGGAAGAAACTGTTGCCCAGTCTGGTCGTGAGAGCCTGAATGCTTTGGTACCTTTTGCCAGATGGCAGGAGGGAGAAGAGTTTGTATGAGGGGTGTGTGGGGTCCTTTACAATGCTGTTGGCTTTACGGGTGCAGTGTGTAGTGTACATATCTGTAATGGCGGGAAGAGAGACCCCGATGATCTTCTCAGCTGACCTCACTATCCGCTGCAGGGTCTTGCGATCCGAGATGGTGCAATTCCCAAACCATACAGTGATGCAGCTATGATAATGCATAATGCTATGCAGTGATGCATAATAGCATTATGCTAACCATTACACTGTCGTGCCACCACATGGTTAAAATGTCAATGGTCTCACACAGGTGTCATGGTAGCATTTGCTTTACAGTGCCAGCGATTACTGATCAGGGTTCAGTTCCTGCCACTGCCTGTAAGGAGTGTATGTGTTCTCCCCGCGACGGCGGAGATTTCGTCCGGGGGCTCCAGTTTCCTGCCTTGTCTGACGTGGGTTAAGGTTAGCAAGTTGCAGGTGTGCTGCGTTGGTGACAGAAACGTGGTGGCACTTGGGGGAATAACTCATCACAATCCTTGCTGATTTGATATAACACAAACAATAGTCTTTCACATTATGGGTGGCTATAGATTTCACTGTATGTTTCGATATTTTGATGTACATGTGAAAAATAAACTTAATCTTTAGTTTTTATCTTTATCTTTTTTTAACTGTTTCATTCTCTATAGATGTTGCTTGACTAGAGTATGTGCAGCAACTTGTTATTTTGTCTCCATTATTTTGTTCAATCCAGGTCCACCTCATTCTCTTCCAAATCAAACATCAAACAGTCCAGCACAGTAAATTCATTTGGCCACGTGGTCTGCAAAGATGTTAATATTGGCCCAATGGCCTTTATGGAACCTATTAGAAATTATATTGAAGTTCTAACCACACCAGCAGCAGACACATTCCAGAAAAAAAAGATTTAGAACTGTGTTTATATATACGGAGAATGTCATTTCAGCCAAACCTGAGAAAGATTAAACAAGATATGACAGTCAAGATGTTAGTTCACTCCTTAATTACAATTATGGTGGATTCCAGTTAATTGAGACTTATTGGGATCAGAACATTTTGGCCCAAATAAGCAGCTGCCCTAATTAGCCAAAGTTTCATGGAAATAGTTAAAAAGGTATATTTTTAAAAAAGACAAACTATCATTTAGCTGGGTTACAAATTATGTATGTAAGTGAAATACAGAACAAATTAGAACATTATCAATACTAGTACAGAACTATAAAAAGGCGCATTAGCTCCTAATAGTTATCGATGAAGGAATTCATCCAGTGTACACTGCCGTGTGTTTTGACTGACTGTGAATGAACAAAACCACCATAGACACCTGTTGCAGATAACGGACTGCCTTCGTACAATGCTTTTGATGATTGCATCTTCTAAATCTTCATTTTCATTGTAACATTCAAGGTATTTGTTGACAACTTCAAATTTTTCATAGTTCCTAACTTGTTGAAGTACTGAAATAGGTTCATTTTCACTCCCCGCTGTTCCTGGCATCTCCAAGCCTGAATGCTTGAAACTGAAGTAAGCAAAACAGTTCTGAATTGACTTTACTGCTTATTTTTCACCATCTATCAGTGATAAAACTCATTGCACTTCAATACAAACACACGCAACTGACCATATTTAAAAGCTGTTCACTATAGGCGCGGTGTGCCATCTAATTGATGCTAGTTAGAAACTGTTCGGCTTAGTTTTTCTTCTTTCGGATTTGTCCCAAATAAGGGGCTGCCCAATTAATCAATGGCCCAATTAATCAGAATCCATGATATTTATACCTCTATTCCATTGAATTGTTTTGTTTGGCAATGATCAATCACCATTTTTAATAGGGTTCATTTTATAATCTCATTTATGCAGTTTTCTTTTGTCATCCCCAACAATATTGGGTCAAATTGCATTCATGCTTTTGAGTTGCTTAGGTCCTTTCTTAACCAGTATGGTTTATTATGATAGGTGTTGCAGTAGTTGGGATAAATTGGAGGCACAATGGACTGGAATCTAGAGCATTGTCTCTCAACTTGCTGAGTTTCTCCAGCAGTTTTTTATGCCTTGAATAAGTTGGACATCCATTTGTATTGTATCATAGTCTATTTTGACAAAATAAATATACAAAGGGTTTTGATTTTTGAAGCATATGTTAAATGTTTATGGCTTAGCTACTGGGCACTGAAAGTTGTCAGATATATCCATGTGTGGTTTTCTCTATGTTGTGAATACTAGGTGTTAGCCTTCCTCCTACATCTTCATCGTTATGTCTTTCCTTGGCAACAACATTGTGCTCCTGTCTTGCAAGCATTCTGTCCCAATGAAGGTGGATGAGTTGGGGTCTATCATTGGTACATGCTTGGATTTATCAGAGTAACACCTCGGGGTTTAACGGAGTGAAGTTTTAATAAGGCATACAAAATAAATAGATTGATAATCATGTTGAAACCCCATTAAAATAATTTCATATTATGCATGATTATGTCCCACTATTAATATTTCACAGCACATTTCCACCTATTCTCTCAATGAATGCTGGGAGTAGTTGCATTCCATTCTGGTCCTAGAGAGATGTGATAAACTGTGGCAGAGGAACAGGAGCCAATGAGCTCTTTGACTCGATTTCATCATTTGATAAGACCTGTAATTTTATTTCATATGCTCTATTGTTGTGAATGTCTTTGTCTTCCCTGCTTTAATACCTTTTAGATTATAAATATCAATCAATTTGGATTAAAATTAAATTTGAACAGACATTATTATTGAAAGGGAGTTGTAAATTTCCATTTGAAATTTGCCAGCTAATATTTGCACTGGAATGTTAACCCTGAAAAAAGAACCTGGATTTTATTGTTTTTTGAACCAATATTTATGGAAATTGACTGAGAACCTACGCAAATTGTGGATCTGCAGATACAAAATATCTGGAAAACTCAGCTTTAATCTCTTCCGTGCACAATACTTCAAGGCATGGAAATATAAAAGAAGAAAAGTATGTATGTTACATCTTCCAAGTGTGTGCCATTCTCTTCAACTCTAACTTCAAAGTATTTAACTTTGACAGCTTCACATTCAGAAGATTGCCTGAATTAAACAGTTTCAAATATTCCCTTGCATTTAAAATAAAACTGTCATGGAAATAGCTCACTATTTTGGTCACAATTTTGCTTTGTTACAAAGTAATAGCTTTTAAATGAGTTTGTTTTATTTTGCTTATTGGGTTTTGAAATTGGCTTCTTGTGGCTGTACAGAAATGTCTAACAATGTGTATAATCTCTGCGGATTGCTCTGACAAACTGAACTGAGTGGATAAAATGTGGTTGGTGGTTCAATGATTTATTTCAGGCAAGTTGATCTGTGTGTAGGTAACTTCAATCTCAAGCGGACAGCCAATATTGAGTTAATTCTCAGATTTTAGCTTAAGTAAATGAACCTCATTTCTTCATCCCACATGATGCATGTGCCATACATGCAGCACTTTTTGATCCTATTGTAGATTGTTTCCACTACTCTACGGGAAATAACATAAAGCTTCTCTTCACCAGCTCTCTGCTGTACTCTTTCAATTTCCCCAAAGGGTTTCATAGACAGCCACAAGATGCCTCTGCATAAAATTTGTGGGAGAGTTTAATTTTCATCATTGGGTGCTAATTTTATTTACTCTACATCTATAGTACAATGTTCTCCACCAATATATTCTCGCTCTACTATAGGTTTCCAACAATAAAGTTTCTTCTGTGAGAACCTGAAAAATTTGGGCCATATCTTGTAAGCCACTTCTTGATGAAGGCAGATCTTAGAGACATGTCAGTACAGCAGACATCCCACCCTGCAAAAACTCATTTCAGGGAGGTAGCACCATCAATTTGCTGGAGACTCCCGGAACTTCCGGGAGAGGTGGGATGTCTGCAATAGAGTAGCTCCTTAGCAGCTAGCCAGCTAGTTTAAATAACGTTAGCTATGCTAATGAACGAATGACACCTGTTAAACTCACCTCAACATGTCTTTTACGGTCTTATCCCACCATGGGCAATAGAAAAGTCACTGTTGCAAACAGTGCAGCGAGCAACACTGTCATTATTTTGATATCTATTAGGCAGGGGTACACTTTAGTGTAGTCTGGGGTGACGTATGTTTTATATTTTCTTTTTTTGGAACACTCTGGCATGACGCACTTGCGCGCTCTCTCTCTCTCTCATGGTCGCTCACTTGCTTTCTCTCTCGCTCTCTCGCTCGTGTGCTCTCGCTTGCTTGCTCTTGCTCTCTCGCATGCGCTCTCTCTTTCATGGTCGCTTGCGCGCTCTGTATTGCTTTCTCTGCTGGCTCTCAAAAAAATTGATTTCCGTGATATTGTATATAATTTGCGGGCATCAAGGAACCACTATTAATATGCGGGAGACTGCCAGAACTTCCGGGAGAGGTGGGATGTCTGGTATAGTCTCATGAACACAGGAGATTCTGCAGATGCTGGAAATCCTGAGTAAGCACACAAAATGCAGAAGGATGAATTCCTGGTGAAGGGTCTTGGGCTGGAACATAGACTGCTTATTCCACTCTGTAGCTGCTGTTTGACCTTCTGATTTCCTCCAGCATTTTGTGTGTAGGATAGTCTTCATGTATTCTTCCGTAGCTTGGAAAACCAACAGCAGGCTCTACAAAGCTATGTGTAGGCATCTCTCTTAAAAATATTTACTATATACGATAGATGTAATATTTATATAATGAGCCTATTATTCCTTTGCATCCGTCCCTCTGTCCCCACTGAATGACGAGTCAAACAAAAAATTCTTTGACCTGAAAGCCAAGGTGCCTGATTTTTAATTTTTTTAATTTTAAGGCATCCGTTAGTCTTGCGAGACCATGGATCTGTGCCTGCAAAGTCTTCACTCTCCATGGCGTAGGCCTGGGCAAGGTTGTATGGAAGACCAGCAGTTGCCCATGCTGCAAGACTCCCCTCTCCACGACACCAATGTTGTCCAAGAGAAGGGCATTAGGACCCATACAGCTTGGCACCAGTGTCATCGCAGAGCAATGTGTGATTAAGTGCCTTGCTCTAGGACACACACATTGCCTCAGCTGGAGCTCGAACTCACGACCTTCAGGTCACTAGTCCAATGCCTTAACCACGTGCCCACCTGCCTGATACCTCACCAATAAACCCTTACGTTGCCCAGCTCTCAAAGCCCGATTGAGTAAATGATGGACTAAAGTTGGCAAAGAAGATCAGAAGTGAG
Source organism: Mobula hypostoma (assembly GCF_963921235.1). Classification (NCBI taxonomy): domain Eukaryota; kingdom Metazoa; phylum Chordata; class Chondrichthyes; order Myliobatiformes; family Myliobatidae; genus Mobula; species Mobula hypostoma. Next base: position 29,546,167 of record NC_086113.1, read on the forward strand.
AAGAGATCCATTAGTTTTGCCTCTGGGTCTATTACAGCGGTCCCCAACCACCGGGCCGCGGACCGGTACCAGGCCACAGAGCATGAGCTACCGGGCCGCGAGGAAGCGATATGATTGGCGATATGAGTCAGCTGCACCTTTCCTCATTCCCTGTCACGGCCACTGATCAGCCATTACGCATGCGAGGTCATGACCCGTGCGTCATCCGTGTCAGGGCGGGAAGGAGATCAACTCCTCGAGCTTGCAAATGACGATGGGCTGAAAAGTATGTTTGACATAACATCTCTGTCGGCATTTTGGATCAAAGTCGAGGCTAAATATCCTGAGATAGCCACGAAAGCACTGAAAACGTTGCTTCCATTTCCAACATTTTTCTGCGAAGCGGAGTTTTCTGCAATGAATGCAACGAAAACTAAACTGCGGAATAGACTGGACATAAGGAACCCCTTTCGATTATCGCTGTCTCCCATCACCCCTCGATGGCACCGTGTTGTTGCAGAGAAAGAAGCCCAGGGCTCCCACTGATTCAGCGATATTGGTGTGTTGCAATGATTTTATATAATCATACGGGGAAAATATGTGCTGTGCGTTTAATATCCAGATGTTACTTAAAATGTGATGATGCTATTGACTTATAAGTGACCTATATAACCGTATAACAATTACAGCACAGAAACAGGCCATCTCGGCCCTTCTAGTCCATGCTGAACGCTACTCTCACCTAGTCCCGCTGACGTACACTCAGCCCATAACCCTCCATTCCTTTCCTGTCCATATACCTATCCAATTTTTCTTTAAATGATCATATCAAACCTGCTTCTGCCACTTCTACTGGAAGTTCGTTCGACACTTCAAGCTCCCCTGATAATTGACTTATCATTATATTTATGCGAGGAAAATATGCGCTGTGTGTTTAATATTAAATTCGTCAGATAAACCCTTTTAGAAACAAAATTGAGTGTATTACCCACTTATCACCTATATTCTGGTAGTGATTAACACCCCCCAAACCCCCCCCCACGAACAGAATCGCCAAAAAGGATTTGCTTGGGGGTGGGGGGGGGGGAGGCGAAGATCGGCCGGTCACGGCGCGCATGTGCATTGGTGGCCGCGCAAGGCTTCATGGTCATTGTAGTCTTTTGGGTAAACAACACATTTGACTGCTACTATTGTCCGTTGGTCCGTTGGCAACCCTACCCCCCCCCCCCCCCGGTCGGTCCACCGGTCCGCAAGAATATTGTCAATATTAAACCGGTCCGCAGTGCAAAAAAGGTTGGGGACCCCTGGTCTATTATATCTGTCTTCTAATAGGCATCCTCTGGAGTTAGTGTCAGTATGTGACATGGCTTAAACCAGCTCAGGGCAGATTTTCCTCTGTTTGTTACAGCATCTGTGATTAATGCACAGATGCCTTACACTGTGTGTGTATGTGTGGTCAGGGGTGGTAGGTGGAAAGTGGTGAGGGAGTCATCATTCACCAGAATCTCAACAGGCCTGCCACATTGACCATGAGAGCAATTCAGGTGCTGAATATCCTTTGGCAAATGACTCACTTCTTGATGCCCAAAGCCTTTGCATCACTTTTAAGTCTAGAGTGCATTGAAATGCTCTCCACTTGCCTGAATTAGGTGCATCTCCAACAGCTTTGAGGCAACTTTATAGCATCCAGGACAAAGTAGCCCATTTAACTCGTACCCCGCCCCTCCCCCATCCATTGCCTTTAATCACGTATTTCTTCCATTGTTTGTCCAGAGGGGCAGCGGTTGTTCACGTTAGCTGTTCTGATGGCTTCTTTCACGCTTGCCTTGCACCAAGGAAATCATGGATAGCAGCCTCCATACTGCGCACCATCTTGATTTTGAAATACATTATCAGTTTTCCTTTGCTGGGTCTAATTCCTGGAAGCACACTTATCCAATTTTGTGGCAGTAAGACCAACTTGTAGATAACCTTAACTTTTTCTAGATGTCTCAGGATAGAATCTGTCAATGCTGGAAATTTGAAATAAAAACAAAAAAAAAATGCCGGAAAAACACTATAGGTCAGGCAGCATCATAGAAAGAGATGCAACCTTACCTGTTGATGTGTTAGGTCTAAACGCTTTCTGTTGTTTCAGTCAATAAAACTACATGGAATAGTGAGTTTACAGCATAAATACAGAGCAAACTAATTATGACAGAATGCCATATACTGTATTTTTAAAAAGAATGATTGAGGAATAATTTTTTCACACTGCACTAAGGATAAATAAATTGATTTTCTTTTAAATAGTCCTATGGGGACCTTTTACTTCTACCTGAGAGGGTAAGTAAAGCGTTGGTTTAAATCCATACTCACATCACATGCAAAAATGCAGCATCTCTCTCTGTTGTACCGAGTTGTCAGCATATACAGTATGCTTGTGCTCAAGTTATTGAAACATGCTTTAAAACCCAATATCCAGGCAAGAATGCAACCAAGAGTGCATAGCTGACTGTGCTCAATAGCTGACAATAGAAATCAAAAAGCTTTCTAAATTATTAGCATTTATGTACGACATTGAAAGCATATTTTAGTAGTCTTTAGAGACAGCAAAGTCTTCAGGGGTAAAAAAAAATTGGGGTCAAATTTTGTTCAGTGTATCTTCATTGTCTGTGCAATACTAGATCAATTTTATTGGAATCAGATGCGATAATTTTACCTTTACAACAGTACACAAGGTGAAATCCTATGATGCCAGAAGTGTGCAGGTCAAAGAAAAGCAGGAATCACAAAACCATTTTTGTGACTGGATGGATTTTTTTTTAAGCTAACTAAATAGAGAAGTATCTGTCAATGTTACATCAAGGAAGCATTGCCATAGAAGAATTAGCTCTAATCGTGACAGACAGGTGAGGTCAAATGTGAGAATTTGTGAATGGTTAAAGTGTAACCAACATGGTGTTACGCTGTGATTTAACCAATACATCAAAGAGCAAGAGAATTTCTTGTTAAGTCACCGTCACATGAGAATGAAAGAGGATGGACTAAGGTTTGTTCTTAAGCTTTCAAATGAACATTTGAGATTATAAGGAAGATTTCCTGTTTAATTGTCTAGTAAGTTTACAAATACACTATTCATTTATTTTAAATCCATCTTTGTCAAACACTTAAAGGGAAATGAATTGTTCTTTAAACACAATTGAATCCTTAGATTATTTAACACCTTCCCTGAATGTTTTTGGTTATAATTGATAGATAACAAATCTATTGGAGTGTACAACAAACTGTATGTTCACTACTACATGTTTCTGCCATTTGTTGCAAAGTCGGAATGACAAACCAGATGTAGGAACCTAATTCGGGTGAGGGCTTATGGATTTTTAGAGAATGCAAGAGGAGCTCCAAATACAAGACAACACAAAAGTTACTGTATTGTGCATTTAAACAGAACATGGAAAGAAATGGAAGAGATGGATATGGGCTAAATGAACTGCAGAAACTGAGATTAGCAAAGCAAGGCATCTCGGATGGCATTGTAATGATCATGCCAAAGGGTTTGTCTCTGTGCGGCATAGCCCTTTGACTCAGAGACAGTTCTCGCACAAATCAAGAGCACTAACTGAATCTAAAACATGAAATGGCAGAAAGTACTTGATGTCTTAGAAGTAGAGTGGCCATTTCCAAATTTCCAAAAAAACTGCATTTCAAAAAAAATTATTTTTTAATAATATTTAAACCATATTGCAAAAACAACAAAAGCAAACAGATGATCACTTTAGCTTTTTTATTAAATAAAAATTCTAACATGATACTTTTTTTTGCCTATATAAATCCAGCAAAAACCTAGCTATTTCATCATTAATTAGTGATTTTCTGCCAGAGTCCTTTTTCCTATTTGATGATGCATCATTCTGCGTATTACATACATGCATTCATACAGTATAAATAAAGAACTGAAAAAAAAGAATATTCATTTTTACTCCTGAAGCAGATATGCTAACCAAATTAACACTTCACAAACTAAAGGAAGTAGCCTACTTAGGCCTACCATTGACAGCAAGGTATGATGTCTATTTTCTGTATTTCTGCCCTTTACTTGCTATCTCCAGGAGTTTTCTGTTGGCCAGGAATTTTTTGTACATGGCTGGGCACTCTTCTGAGAAGTTGTTACATATTTGGAGCTCTGCTTTGACTGAGTCCACTTGCAAACGGTTTCTCTCGTCTCTCCAAGCTGAGGTCATCATTAAAAAAACTTGTTCTGTGTGAGCATTGCTGCATGGAATAGACAAGATATAAGCACTCACCTTCTTCAGGTTTGTAAAAGAGACCTCAGATTTACTGAACAGCTTGAGATAACGTTCTTCACTATGGCTATCTACCATCTCAAGAGTATTGATAATTGCCTCCACAATCCCATACTCTTCATATAATTCATCCATATCAATATCTTGAAGGTTACAGGCCTTGACTGCATCACAGAATTCTCCAAAAGGTATGGCACTTGTTAGGCTCAATTTTGACAGTTTGTTATGAAAGCTGTTTTCAGAGAAGTCATACCTGTCACTGAAGTACTTTATGACTCTTTCATAGAAAACAATGAAGTCTGCTTCACAATTCTCAGACACCTCAGGGGTAAGCTGGCTAAGCTTGGTGTTCACTGCAAAGCCAAAAAAAAACAGTCCTCTACTCTTCTGTCAAGTTTGCTTTTTAGTTCAGCCATTACTTTAAATACTGAAATTATGCTGAATGACTTGGCTTCTAGTGCTTCAATAGTGTCTGAGAACAATTTAAGAGTGTGACTGAGGAAGAAGAAATAGATCTTGGACGATTCACAGGCATTTCCTTCATCTCCAAAGCACTTCCACAGTATCTTGGGGCACTCCTCCTCACCTAGACTCTGAAAATAACTTCTTAGGACTTCCCAGCACTTAAGTATTCTGTCAATAGATGGCAAGAGAGAGAACCATCTAGTCACAACATGCCATAACAGATTACAATTATCAACATCCATGAATTCACAGAATTCCTTTTAACTGTGCTGTTCTTTTAGCTGAGATGCTGAAATGGTTGTACAATTTGTGCACAATATTTTCAACATCAATTTCCAGATTTCCTGTAGTAAATCTTGTTGCATTGTACAAAATATGGGCCAGACAATTTGCAGCAATGATGTTCTTTTGAGCTATTTTCAGTTTTTGATAAGCACTGTTGTGTTTTCCGTAGTTTACACTTGCATTGTCAGCAGTGTATGCAGACACTTTATTCAGATCCAGACCTGACGTCTCTAGTTTAACTAGTAGCTGATTTGTTATGTCCTCTGATGATTCATTGTTATCGCTGTAAGTCAAGTAACACATGTTGCACTCCCTTCTCAAAATGAAAGTATCTCAGAAGTATTGGGAAACACTTTGTTGCACCTTTGTTTGAAGCATCAGTTGCTAATGAAAAGGGCAAGCCATGTTCTTTGATATACTCCACTTGCTTTTGTACAGAATACGATGCTAGAATATTTTCACACAGAGCCCTTGCTTTAGTTTTCCCACATGTTACACCTTTCACTATCAATGAGTCACGGTATTGTCAACTTTTACTCCACAATCAACACTTCTGTATGACTGATGGAGCTTCACAGCATGATACACTTTACACAGTTCTGCAGCCAAGATTTTGTCATCCTGAGTTGATTGAGCTGGGGAGAAAAAATGATAACAATGATGACGTACCAGCAGTACGAGTGTTAACTTTATGTTTATCTGTGGTAGTGTATCGTTCAACTGCACTTTTTCCCTTACTGCCAATCTCCACATCACAACAGCATAGTGTACATAAAAACATGAAAGACATCTTTTCTGCTTTTAGCAATAAATTCAAATTCTTTGGCCCATTCATGGTTAGATATGGTCTTTCTTTTTGGCATTTCTTTAGGGGCTTGAAACAAGAACAAAAAGGCCAACCACTCTCCACTGCGACGGCGGCCTTGGGCGGACTGACCCTCTCAGACGTGCTGACGTGACTCATACACTGCGGCTCATCAGCAGTGTTGACAACGGCAACTGCATATAATAAAAATACGTTAACGGTTGTTATAGCTTTCAGTTCCCACTGTTTTAAGTATATCCGAGGTAATTTATATAAGTTTTTTAGTCAGACCCAAAAAAGGAGGACAAATTAATGTCCAGCTCAAGGAGGCGCCAGACGGAGAACAGAGTGTTCAAAAGCCGGACTGTCCGGACTAAAGCGGACGTCTGGCCTCCCTACTTAGAGGTCATAAGGATGGGGTACAAAAAAGAGATAATATCCCTGAAAGAGAGAGATATTTAAATTGTTGCTGACCATAAATATTGCACCAGATGACTGGAATCCAGTAAATGTGGTACTTTTATTCAAAAGGGCTAAACCATGTGATTATAAGCTAGGTAGTACAGTGGAAGTGGTAGGGAAATAACTGAAAAATAGCTCATAGGATTGATCGACACCTGGGAAGGTAAGGTTTGACCTGCAGTTTGTTGATGGGCGAACCAATCTGAACAACTTGAGTTTTTTGGAGATAACAAAATATATTAATGATGACAGTGCACTTGATTTAGTATCCGTTGACTTTAGTAAGGCCTTTGACAAGGTCCCAAGTGGTCCAAACGATAGGCTAGTCTAAAAGATTTGAGCTCATGGGATCCAACACAATTTGATAAATTAAATCCAAAATGTGTCTGGTAATAGGAGACAGAAGGAGATGCTATTGTGGTTGGAAGCCAGGGACTGGCAGGACTTGGTGCTGGACCCATTGCTACAACAGAATGAATCTTCCTTACAGTGCCAACTTAGCCCATGAAAACACATCATCAGTTACACAATCTTGTATTTCCAGGCTGTTCTTTTATAGCTTTGTTGTTCACTGGAAATTAGGACATCAATTTTCCAACTCTTTAATAAAGACATTTTTTATACACTTCTTCAACTTTTTTATTAACTGGCACCCAGATATTCATGCCTCTTCACTTCAGTTGCTGACTAGTGGGAGGCACACTTCAACAGATGAAAGGTGTAAATTTGGAAATCCTTAACTGTAGATAATGAATTTTAATGTTTTTAACTGTCAGTCATCCGTAAATATGACTACAGTTTATTTTGCTCTTTGTGAAGATTTATATCTGTGTAGCAAAGTAAATATGCACAAAATCTCTATTGTAGTTGGCTGCTATGTTGAACCTTGCTGGAGAAAATTTGCACAATTTGTATATTTATAAATAGACTCATGAATTAACCTTCACCTATTTTTTTATTGATGTGTAAATATGTCAGATTTAGCTTGTTTGTAATCAAAATCAGCATGCATTCTGAGGATTATTTTTAATCTCCGCCAAACTATTTTCTCAAAATAACATATTGAAATGTCTATAGAACAAGCTGTATTCCTTGGAACATGTATCTGATCATATGAGGATTTCATTAGATTCCTTTGATAACAAGTTTGACTGATCAGGTTTATGGATCTGCTGAAAATGTTTTCCTTCCTCATGAGATGTTGACAAGGCTGTCATTTATCGTCAATCTCTAATTGTGTCTTGAACTAAATGGCTTGCTACATTATTTCAGAGGACACACAGCCAATGGGTCTGAATTTGCTTGTGAGCCAGACAATGAAAAGGCAGCAAGTTTTCTTTATTTAAGTTTGTTTGTGAAGCAAAATTTTTTTTAAAAAGCTAAAAATGTAAGGGTCTGATAAAGTAATTCAAGAACAAGCATTCCAAGAGAGTCTGATAAAAGGTCTTTGACCTGATACGTTAACTCTATTTCTCTCTTGGCAGAGGCTGCCTGACCTGTTGAGTGTTTCCAACACTTTCTAATTTTATTTCAGATTTCTAGCATCTGCAGACTTTATTTTGATTCTCATTAGTGAATCAGATGTGTGTTTACAGCAGTCTGGTCTCATCACACTCGCCAGTTCTGGTACTACCACAAACAACAGAAAATCTGCAGATGTTGGAAATCCAAGCAACACACACAGAATGCTGAAGGAACTCAGCAGGCTAGGCAGCATCTATGGAAAAGAGTACGGTTGACGTTTCGGGCCAAGACCCTTCATCAGGACTTCAATTCGCACCCCAAAATAGCCTGGTTGAAAGCTCAACTACAAAAGGGAAGTTACAGGCTATTAATTGCAGTGATCATTGTCCAGAAAAAGTGTGATTAAAGTAGTTAGTAGTTTGTTTTGTTTGCCACTGGCAAGTAGTCGCTGAGTTTCATAAGCACCATCTTAAACCAGACTTCTAGATAGAGCCTCCAGTTGGAGTATTCTAGATTTTTGGTGCATAAAAGCAAAAGGCTGCATCACCAGTTCGTATATGCTTGGCTATGTGAACACTGAGCAATAAGTAACGAGAATGTGAGATGAGCTCTTGAAAGTGAGTCCATTAGTTGTGAGAACAGTTGACTGATGGGGCAAATTAAGTTATCCCCACTGGTTCAAAAGCCTGATGGTTATAACCTTTCCTGAACATGGTGATGAGAATCCTGAAGCTCCTGTACCTCCTTTCCAATGGCAGTAGTGAGAAGAGAGTATGTCCTGGGGGTGGTGGGGCCCTGATTATGAAAGCTGCTTTCCTGTGACAACACTTCGTGTAGATATGATCAATGATGGGGATGGCTTTATCCATGATGTACTGGGCAGTATTCACTAAATTTGTAGGATTTTCCATTCAAAGGCATTTGTTTTACCATACAAGGCTGCAATGCAACCAGTCAATGTATTCTCCACCACGCATCTATAGAAGTTTGTCAGAGTTTTAGATGTCGTGATGAATCTTTGCAAACTTCTAAGGAAGTTGAGGTGCTGCCATGCTTTCTTCATGAGGAGAAAGATGGCGGGAGGAGAAGATGGCGGCACGACGCAGTGTGCGCGGCCTCTCTGGTGAAATAATATCGTACTGATGGAGACAGACATGAGAAGCACGGAGGAACATCTGGAGAAACTTCTGAAATGCCCAGTTTGCTGCTGCTGCTACTGTGCGATCGAGAATCTCCGGAGGGAAGGTCCCAAATCCTCGGCTTTGCCTGTTGCTGGCGGCCGGGGCTGGGGTCAAAGTGCTCTGCAGAGATGGTGCTCGCTGCTCAGTGTCAGAGGCCTGGTCGGAGGCTTGAAGTTTTCGGACGACTCAGAGTCGGACTGTGGTCGGGTGCTTCCAGGATGCTGCATTGGCAGCTTGCGGCGTTGGAAGCTCATGGCAGGGAGAGTTTTCTTCCTTCTCCCATCTGTGTGAGATGATGGGACTTTCGAGAGACTTTGAACTTTTTTTTTATCATGCCCCCATGTCCTGTTCTTCATCAAGTTATGGTATCGCTTGCACTGTTGTAACTATATGTTATAATTATGTGGTTTTTGTCAGTTTTTCAGTCTTGGTCTGTCTTGTGTTTCACACCAGAGGAACATTGTATCATTTCTTAATGCATGCATTACTAAATGACAATAAAAGAGCACTGTGTGTCCTCTTAATCTAATTGCACTTAACATGCTGAGCCTAGGATGGGTCCTCTGAAGTGACCCATCCCGAAGGAATTTAAAATTGCTGACCTTCTCTACTTCTGATCCCCTGAAGAGGACAGGCTCATGGACCTCTGGTTTCCTCCTGAAGTCAATAATCAGCTCCATGGTCTTGCTGACATTGAGATCGAGATTGTTATGGTGGCACCGCGCAACCAAATGTTCAATCTCCCTCCTATATGTTGTGTTTCCGACAATATGATTCAGCATTTCTGTGTTGGTGGAAAGCATTTTTTTATGATATAAAAATATATTAAAGGTCTTTAGTGATGGATCTGAATCCCAAGCCTAGAATTATATCACTGCAATTTATTAGTAACTCTGCCCTGTTGATTAGTTCTTGCCTTTAATAGCGACAAGGAAGGTATAGCACCGGTTCAGTGATTGAAAATGAGATGAAATTGCTCAGGATCATCAGAATGATGGGCTGGTGTTCTCTGTCAGTGTAACAATCACAGCAATGTCTTCATATAGTAAAACAGATGAGAGATCATTGTCAGTGTATGTGTTACAATGTTATTTTTCGTTGCTGAAACTGTAATCAATCACATTACCAACTTCCCTTCAGCATAACAAATTCATGTTCAAATTCATTTTCATTTCTATCTAAAAATATATCTCACCAAATTCATCTCACCAAAATACTAGATCATTGTCCCTGGGGTTTTGTCTTGCAGTGCGCATGATTTATACACAGAGTCACTTGACAAATGAAACTTTTTTTTTATTATTATTGCACTTCAGAGAGTATTGACGTTTTATTTTGTTTTTGGTGTGACAATGTTGGATTCAGTGACTGAGAAAGGGAAGGCCTTAGATTTTGACTGTACAAAATAAAGTCGATTAATTTTTCATAAACTTATCAGAGTGCTGCAATTAAATATGTTTGTATACATTTTTTGTTGTAGCATAATTTCCTGGAGGGCATACTTAGCCAGCAGCACATTACAAGTATAAGATGGCGTGATGCTAATTAGATGCTAATAATACAGTGGGAAATTGTAATTAGAATGATAATCCTTTAGGACTGGTAGTCTAAAACCCAGAAATAATTACTTTGTATGGGTCAAGTATAATGTCCTGCAGACAGATTACCCATGATTACTCTTCTCAAGATCTCAAATTGAATTTGGAAATATATTTATAGTTAGAGTTATCAAGCAGTAGAAAACTTCTGTGGATATATTCTGGCATAATTAGTCATGACATTAGTAATAGATTTAATAGTGAGCATCCGGCACTACTGAAGCATGGGACTCCAGTGAATGTGCAATAAAAGTGGAAGCAGAAAGCAAGTTTGGATCTCCCCCTCCCCCTCCAACTTTCAAATCCCTTACTAACTCTTCCTTCAGTTAGTCCTGACGAAGGGTCTCGGCCTGAAACGTCGACTGCACCTCTTCCTACAGATGCTGCCTGGCCTGCTGCGTTCACCAGCAACTTTGACGTGTGTTGCTTGAATTTCCAGCATCTGCAGAATTCCTGTTGTTTGCAGAAAGTATGTGCCTGCTTTCTATTAAATTTAAATGTCATCCATGATAAGGTAGTCAAAAGACCACCAAGTTGCGGAAAGAGGGAATCTGGATGAGAAAAGAAAATCATTACTTCAGTGCTCATATTTGTAAGTTTTCCTCACATTCTTAATATTTCCACCATCCAGTTGTCCTCCTTCGGTTTTTCCTGTTTTGCTCTGACCTGAAAGCAAATCTGATAAAGAAAGAGTAACAAAAGATCCTTCGCCAGCCAAGTACATTTGATATACATGTCCTCTGTGTCTATTCCATTATCAACAATGCACTTAAAGAGTCCTCTGTCCTCTTGTAACTATATAGCAAATTTGAGTTTCACTGTGTGAAAAACTCATGCAATAACTGCACATAGGTGGAAGAGCATGCATAGTCTTAAATGGATTTTGAAGCTCAATGCAATATCAAAATTATTATCCAGGCTTTTTGTCCTTGGTTTTCCATGAAGATTCTTCCAATCTGAATGTGCAATTTCAGTCAGAAACTAGATTTATGGCCCTCTAGGGATTAGTATTCAATATCTCTGGTTGTATTTCACATTGATCACACTGAACTTTTCTTTAATGTAAGGTTCCTGAAAAGATGAGCATTTGTTTAGTGGCATTTTACTGCATTGAATGATGCCAAGAGTAATAGGTAAGTTGAACACTAGTTACTTTGAAATGATTCAGGATGGGTGTACGTATTTGTGGTTTTGAATGGAGATTGTTCTTTCGGACGTGATTCTTCTCAAAGTCAACCATAAATTGGCCTCTCTTATGAACTTACATAAAATCTCAGATTTGTCAAAACAATTATTTCTGAAAAGAATATAGCTAGAAGATTCTACTTATTTTCTCTTAATTGGATTCATTTTAACCAAATAATGGTTTTCACTATAAAATCTAACACAAATGTAATTACTCAGTGGCAGAAGCTAGAAGGAAAACAGAAAATCTCAACATAAAGAGCTTCTGTGGAAAAAAAATAAAGATAATTTATTTCACTAATGACCCTTTAGAACTAAAAGGTTGCTTTTGATGAACAGTTATTAATTTGAAACATTGGGCTGGAATGCGCTGACAACTGGCCAGTGGTCCTGAGAGTTACTGGCCAGCTGCAAAGTGACAGCTGAAAGTTCCTGGACTTTTACACTTGGGCTTGAAATTGGAAAATCAAGAGCATGTTGGACCTTAGAATTTCATGCATCTCACCTCTCAATTTGCCCTTGAACTCAATAATGAGTCCAGCTGAATTCTGTAAAGTAATGAGCTGAGGAAGACAATGCATTTCATAAGTGGCCGCTGATATTTAAAAAGTTTGTATATTCAGCATAGCCTTATTCATTTAAAGGAGATGCAAGCGTAATTGATCCACCCTATGCCTCTGATAATTTTAGAAACTTCATTTAGGTCTCCCCTCAGCCTTGAAACTCCAGGGAAAACATCCAAATGTGTCTACTTTTAATAAGTACTTCCAATCCAGATATTCTAGTGAACCTCCTCTGCACCCTTTCTAAAGCCTCCAAATAAATCCTGTAATGGGAAAACTGCAAATGAATGCAGTACTTCAAATGTAGTGTAACCAGTGCTATATACTGAATACCTGCAACATGACTGCCTGACTCTTGTACTCTGTGGCCCAAATGATGAAGTCAAGCATGCCCAAGGCCTATTATGTTACCACCCTATATATTTTGTGTTTCCACTTTCAGGGAGCTATAGATTTGCACAACAAGATTCTTTAACTTCGTAAACCAGTGAGTTGATTGTTTCGTCTCCCCTCGCACTATGAAATGGAGACATCTCTTTCTCCCTTATTAGGGAGACAGAGAGAGCCCTTATTTTGGGGCGGGTGGGGGGGTGGGGGGGGAGAGAGGGAGAGAGAGAGAGTGAGAGAGAGAGAGACACACAGAGACAGAGACAGACACACAGCCTGTGGTATGTAGAATACCGGGTAAACGTGTCATCTTTGGAGTACTGCAAGTCTGTGTCTTTGCTGCTTTTGCTGCATGCTTGAGTGCTTGGTCGTGGGTGCCGATACTTTTTTTGCTGGTGGGGGGAGGGGAGACCACATCTTTTTCTGCAAGGGAAGGGCCCTGACAAGCCTAGGGAAAATCGAGTAGGCTTTCCAGTGAGGAACAGATTGTTGAAGATGGTGGAACCAGGCAGCAATTGTTCTGAGTGACTTCTTACTCTTTGCTTCAACACCACCAGAAGTCCAGTTACTCTTGTCAGCGTGTACGCTCCCACGCTGTGCTCCACACCTGAGGCAAAGGATGAGTTTTATGAAACCCTTGCAGCCACCATCTAGAATACCCCCAGTAAGGAGTGTCTTGTTCTCCTGGGTGACTTCAATGCCAGTATGGGTGCAAATCGCGACTCACAGCCCTCCTGCCTTGCTCACTTTGACATGGGCAAGATGAACAAGAGCAGACAGCAGGAGTTCTGCACCTATCACGACCTGTGCATCACCAGCACACACTTCCAGACCAAGTTTCAACAGACAGCTTTCTGGAGACACCCTTACTCCAGACACTGGACCAGGCGGAGTTGATCCTGGTCGGGTACTGATTCCTTGGCAGCATGCTTTTCACACATTCCTATCATAGTGCAGGCTGTGACACAGACCACTCACTGGTGTGTTGCACAATCGGACTACAGTGTAAGAATTCTATTCTGCTAAGCAAGAAGGGAATCCTTGCATTGATGTTAGCAAAGTATCTCACCCAGGACTGCTGGAGCAGTTTGCTAAGTCCTTCGATAAAGAACTGAGCGTCCAGCTAGAAGCTCTGTCACAGAGAAATTGGAACTTCTGTGGAATATTTCACAGAAATTTGTTAATGCATGCAAACATGTTGCCCTAGCCAAGTTCACTAATTGAGAGGAAATTACAGACTGTCAGGGTTGTTAGACATACCATTCAGCAGACTTCTCGGTGCTGCACCAGCGAGTACTGGATGCAGCTCAGGGAAGACATCCAGACTGGCAGCACTGACAGGCAATCAGGTGACATCAGGGATATGCATTATGGTATCAAGAAAGCCTTCAGCTCCTGCAGAGCAGGACAGCTCCCCTCAAATCCATCAGTGGAAAAATAATCACAGATGGAGATATGGGTAGAACCATTACTTTGACCTGTCTATATTCCAGAGTGAACACTGTCACCAGCTTAGCTCTGGATGCCATTGCGTACCTACTGACAATGAAAGAACTGAATGCACAGCTGATTCAGGAACAGCTTCTTCCCCTCTGAATGGACATTGAACCCATGAACTTGACCCCACTGCTTTTCTTTTTGAACTACTTGTTTAATTTAACTTTTTAGATATACGTTCTACTATAATTCACAGTTTTTATTAATAGGTTTTGCAATGTACTGCTACTACATAACAACAGATTTCATGACATATGCTGGTGATATCAAACCCGATTCTCATTCTGACTCCAGAGAAGCTCAGCAGGGCCATCAGCAGGGAAGGCACCAGGCAATGATGGGACTCCCCAGACCTGATCAAGCATCGCATGCCTACCCTACTACACCCACTGCATAAAGTCCTCTGTCAGTGCTGGCAAGGAGCTGATTATTACTCTCTACAAAAACAAAGGTGAGAGAAGTAACTGTAACATCTACAGGGGCATTTCCCTCCCGAGCAATGTTGCCAATCTTCACCCAAGTCTTCTTGTTCCATCTACGGAAGTTTACTGGATGTGTCTACCTGCAGTCACAGTGGTTTCTGTTCCAGTAGGTCAACTGTGGACATGATTTTCTCCCTCCTCCAACTTCAGGAGAGGTGCAGAGAACAAAAGTAGCCCCTTTATGCTGTGTTCATTGATCTCACCAAGATATTTGAACTGGCTAGCAGAGATGGGCTCTTTCAGATCTGCTCCAAAGAGGGATGCACACCAAGACCACAGAGCATGATTGAATCCTTCCACAACAACATGAAGAAGACCATGTAGTACAACACATTCGGCGCCCCTTTAATATAAGCCGTGGTGTCAAGCAAGGCTGTGTTCTTACCCTAAGGCTCTTCAGGATTTTCTTTGTCCTCCTGAGATATGCATTTGGCACAACATCAAATGGGTTTACCTGCACACGAGATCAGATGGCAGGTTGTTTAACTCCACCCGCCTTAGAGCCGAAACCAAAGTGTGGAAGGCTATGTTCAGAGACGTGTTGTTTGCTGATGATGCAGCAGTCACAACCCACACTCCGCTGGTTGATGGATCGTTTCTTCCAGGCCTGCAGGAATTTGGCCTGACTATCAGCCTGAAAAAGACAAATATCTTGTGACAAGAAGTGGAGGTGCCACCAGTCGTTACCGTTGATACCTATGAACTGAAAGCTGTTTATCAGCTCACTTACCTGCGGTCCATCATCAGTGACAACTTCTCCTTGAACACAGAAATTGACAAGCTCATCAGGAAAGCTGCAGCAACTCTTGCCTGCTTCAGTATAAAACTCTGGGCGATCTCCAAAATTCCATCAAAACAAAGATATCAGTGCACAACTCCTGCTACCCACATGCAGTTGGATGGCAGCAAAATGGGAACAACGTACGAATAGCAAGAGAAAGGCTCAACACCTTCCATTTAAGGTAGTCTCATTGCAGCCTAGGCATCTCCTGGAGAGACAGGGAAGCTAATGCTCAGGTTCTCTCTCGTGCTGACCTCCCTACCCTGTACACCCTGCTCAGGCCGCGTAGGCTGCGCTGGTTGGGCCGCGCCCACCGCATGCAGGATGGCTGCATTCCCAATGATATCCTATATGGTGAGCTGGCTTCAGGCAAGATATCCATTGGCCGTCCATAACCACACTGCAAGGATGTCTGCAAGCGAGACAGGAAGACGCTGGCCATCCTGCGAGGAGCTGGGAGGAACTTGCAGCTGACTACACCCGGTGGAGAAGCACTCTTAAACAACACCGTAAGTCAGGTGAAAAGAAATTCCTGAAGACAGCAGAAGACATATAGGCCCACAGAAAGGAACACTGCCGCTCCAGCAGAGCCAAGACCACTTGTAGAGCTGGCCTTTGCAACAGAGACAGCCACTCTTGCACTGGTCGTGTCAGCCACAAACGGCACTACATGAACAGTGTAGACAACTAGGACACAACATCCATGGTTGGTCTTGACCATCGGAGGGCCAGTAAAGATGTAAATATTGAGAAACAGAGGTAAAAATTATGTCATGTGTACGCTTTAACCCATAAATCACAAATAAAAATACTTCTGCCTATATTTTTAAAGTGTTTGTCCCCATTTCCAGCAGATATATGAGCAATTGGGCACCTCCTCCTGTTAGTCATGTAAATATTTGTCATTCCTCTCTCACTGGTTGTGTAGGTGATTGCATCACCAATGTGTACTACATTCATTACTTTCTGTTGGAGATTTATTCCACAGGTTGTGAGTATTTTCCACTCTTTTTCGAAAAATGAACAAAACACACAGGAAATCAGGAACTGTTTGTCACTCGGACATTGTTGTAATTAACATTATCTCCTTCACGGTCATTTCATGTGTAGCTGTTTCAGCTACAAGGAGAAATAAGTGGATCCCGGTCGGCTTCTGCGGCCACCTGAGGACTTAACAATAGACAACCCATTCGGAGAATGTCATACTTGACTCAAATGAATGCATTACTTCTACCTACAAGCAGCGTTGACCAATCTGCAGTGTCACTACATAATGCTAAATTCAATGGCTTTGATGATCTTAATACTTGCAATTGATTGGCATCACCAGTAGCAGGGACCTGGTCAGTGCCTGAGAGTCTCCAATGGCAAATTAGTTCTGAATTTTATTCCCCTGCACTTCCAAGACAGCCTTAATTCAGTTGTATTGTGTCCGTCACAAGGTGTGCATTTTAATGAAGCAGTCTCACCTTTTAGCAGTCACTGCATTTGGAATGCTGTGAACTCTGTAGGTAACTGCTAGCAGGTAGGTACTGCCTGTGAATGTGCAGATTATACTTTAATACCTCTAAGAGGTGAAAAACCACTGTAATGGTTTCTTAAAGTAAGGATGCCATTTTCTCACACTTCTTTTCTTTCACTGACATCAATGTGGCATTAATGGAAAAACTTGATGTGTACCAAGTGTAGAAAAACACAATTTCTCTGCATTGTTTTGTTTGAACAATTGTCTTTAAATTTTTATGCCAACAACAGGAATTCTGCAGATGCTGGAAATTCAAGCAACACACATCAAAGTTGCTGGTGAACGCAGCAGGCCAGGCAGCATCTGTAGGAAGAGGTGCAGTCGACGTTTCAGTTAGTCCTGACGAAGGGTCTCAGCCTGAAACGTCGACTGCACCTCTTCCTACAGATGCTGCCTGGCCTGCTGCGTTCACCAGCAACTTTGATGTGTGTTGTTTAAATTTTTATGTCTTGTTTGAATTTGTACAAAGAGGCAGTTAATTGGTTAGTTGAGATTTATAACCTCATTACCGCCAGTAATTACAGGAGATGGTAGTAACCAATGCTTTTTTATTATCAACATATCGGAACAGATGTAGTTATAATAGTATATAATTAGCAAAGATTTTAATTACCATCATAACATCAGAGGAATTCTTGAAATAACATCTCATTAAAGGAAACTTTAATCAGTCACATTTACTTGATAAAACTAGCAATGAATGATAAGTGCCTTGACATTTACTGAAATTTAAGAGTGAGATTTCCTGGAATTAGATTCTCATAGGATTCAATTCCCTTAGCTGACTTCATTTAGACTTGGAGGTTATTGGAATGTGGCAGAGGCTAGAGGGCACTTGGATTATTCACATTTCATTACAGCATTACAATGTCCAGTCAATATTTACAGAGTGTAAAACAAAGAAGAGCATTTCTCACCCTGTGTCTTGCACAGTTTATCTACTGATGTCTACTATAAGCCTACGGACTCTCACAGCTATCTGGACTATTCCTCTTCTCACCCTGTCTCTTGCATCCCAGCATCTGCAGATTTCCTCGTGTAAGAGCATTTCATTGTCAGCAACATCATTAGTGGTGAAGCAATGGTTCTTGTCATGGACTTCATAGAAATCATGTCATAAAGATCACATAACAAAGATCAGTTTGGAAACTTTTGCTTTTCTTATGGCTGCTGCTGATAGTTGTAGGTCCAAGAGAATTGCTGACATCCAGCTACAGAGCAGCCAATCATATTGAATAATTTACATTCAGGAAACACTCAAAATGCTGGAGGAACTCAGCACCTCATGCAGCATCTATGGAGAGGGATAAGCAGTCGACGTTCTGGGCTGTGCCCTTTAATCAGGGTTCTTCTTCATGAGTCCTGATGAAGGATCTTGGCTCATAAAGTCAACTATTTATTTCTCTCCACTGACTCTGCTAGACTTGTTATGTTCCTCCACCATTTTGTGTGTGTTACTCTGGATTTCCAGCAACTGTAGAATCTCTTGTGATTATGATTACTGCCAGGAAAACAATTTTTAAATATTAACAATATTAATAAGCATTACAAAGGATGCGGAATAAAGACTGGGATACATGTTATTAGAATTGGAGGCTAAATATCATACATTTTATAGTTTTTAAATTAAAATTTGTCAAATCTTTATGAGAAGTTTATTTAACTTGTTTCCCTTAACAAGTGTTAATTTGCTGAGACTGGGAAATCAAGTGTCCTTTGTTGCTAATTAAGGAAGAGGAATGCTCTATTGCCAATTCATTTGCATAGGAGACACTGAGGTGCTGGAGATGTGTTTACTGATTGCTTTTCTGTAAACAAAATGAGTGAGTGCCAATAAAATAATGCTGAGGACCTCATGGCAGGCAGACAAAGGGATCCAAATGAATGCATTCAAATACTTGCCTATTTACTTCTCTCCCATTTAGAGCCAATCATCTTTTGTTGTTGGATGTGTCACTTTTATAGTTCCCCAAAAATCAGATTAGCCTTTTGAAAGCAAAAATCTGGCAGGGAAAAAAATATTGAAAAACAAATTTCTCTTAATAGTTCTCATTTGAGATGAAAATATTAACTGCTGTTTGCCAGGCTGTTATGTTAGGCTTCATGTGACTTCTATCTGTTGAAAATTTAACAAGCCATTGATCACATTGTACACAAGCAGCATTATGAATATAAATTAAAACTTGAGAGCATAAAACACTGAAGTAGCAGTACCAAATATATTCTGGTTGTTATTGAACTCCCTTTCAGAATGAATGAAGCCTACAATAATTAGTAACAGAATGATTGTGTGTGGGATATCCTTATGTATAAGATGATAATATGACTTATATTTCCTCCTTATCCATAGCAGTACAAGCAACTTTGTCAGTTGGGTTATCCTCTGCTGCTAGAGGCAATCCTCTCCCAACCCACCCAATTACAGCTCAGTCCAGATTAGCATTTTCTCCCTCAGTGGTCTGAGATTTTATATTATTTTGGGAAAATGTGAAGGATCGTGTATTTCACAAGTGAAATCAGTGATCTCTGCTTCTGAGCCATCATGATTCTTGCATTGGTTCGTACCCTGTTTAACCCCAAATCAAGCTTCTTCTGACTGCAAACGTGCCAAGGTATTGAACAATAGGTATCTAACCTATACTCGTTGGTGGTGTTCTTCCCAAACAAAGACACAAATTGTGTAGGGAATAAGGCTTTTGTTTAAATGGAGATGTGTGTGGTGACCACTAAATATGCAATTGTGGAGAAGTTTACAGTGAAATACTATTTTCCTGACCATGCCAAAATGAAAGAGAACATTTGGGCTTTCCTTAGTCCCCTTCACAATTTCAAGACATCATTCAGCATTCTGGGTTAATGAAGTACTTTTAACGAAACATTGTGATGTATGAAATAACTAAAAAAAATCAGGAGGCCTGTTTTAAAGATTATATTTAAAATAGACATATGGCAGGACACAGAGATAACCAACTTTTCTGCAAAACAATGCTACAGGTATCAAGCTGACTCCTCAGCTTTAGAGTACACTTTTAATAATCTTTCATGAATAGAAATTTTGAGCCGGCAGTTCACCAAACTTACGGCAAGAGTGCTGTCAACTAAGTCGCAGTGGCATCTGTGTAAGACACGAGTGACAAGCATAAAATATTGGAGCTGCCTCAAAGACATGGTTACTTACCTCAGTGACCTGCCCAGTAGCACTGGTATCCACTGTAATGAAGTGCTTTGAGAGGATAGTGATGAAGCCTATCGACTCCTATATCAGAATGCTTTTTATTGACTACACTTCAGCATTAAATACTATCATCCCCTCAAAATTAATCAAAACTCCAAGACCTAGGCCTTAATACCTCCTTGTGCAACTGGATCCCTGCTTTCCTCTCTTGCAGACCCCAGTCAGTTCTGATTGGCAACACCATCTCCTCTACAATCTCCATTAGTACAGGTGAACCACAAGGCCAATATGCTTAACCTCCTGCAGTGGCAACCAAAAGTATTGAAGTAAATAATGTCTTTGTAACTACAGAGGATTCCTGTTATTTGGTCTATCAGTTTGGGACCAGAGGCTATTGCCAACTAGCTTCTAACTGGTGTCAGCTGTGTGAACTTGTGTGGCTGTTCGACACTACACTGTGCTTAGAATGAATAGTCTTCAAATAGCCTAAGTTGCGTGTATATTTGTTCAAAAAGCAATGATCTTTATCACTGATAGCGAGAACAAAGCAGCAAGACACTTTAGAATTGCTTTGCTCGTGTAGTTTCAATCAGAAACCACAGTGAGTGAACACCACTGCCAGAAATGGTCAGGACTGAAAATGAAACTATTTCAATCTTTCAAGTTGAGAACTATGACGAGTTTGAAGCTATGGACAATCATTTTGAATATTATAATGCAAATGAGGACTTGGAGGATGCAATTAATGAAAACACTGTTTGAAGACAGTCCATTATCTGCGCTAATTTTGTTCATTTAGAGTCAATCAAAAGAATACGGCTGTGTTGGTTGTCCATTGTGTGTCTGACAATGACAGTGAAGTCTGTGCTGGAGAGTTTTTAAAGTGGAAAAGCAGATGCAATGGGAGAGTTCCACTCTCTCAACCTCGGAAGCCCAGGTCCAGCAGTACAAGCAGTCATCATAAATTGGAGTCTTTTTTGGTTGCAGTGAACAACTATGATTACTTCTGTTCCTTATCATGCCCACAATGTGTTGAAGAACTGCCATTTGGCCATCGGATCTCACTGTTGAGCTCGTCCACCCAGTGCATCGAGCTGGCTTCACATGCTAAGACAAGCATGCCCCTATTAATTTTATTGAAGTACTGCACAGATTAGGCCCTTTGGGCCCTTCAAACTGCTGGCCAGCAAATCCTGATTTAACCCTAGCCTAGGGACAATTTACCATGACCGATTAATCTACCATCCGGTATGCCTTTGGACTTTGGGAGGAAATCGGAGCACCCGGAGGAAACCCACGTGGTCACAGGGAGAATGTACTGATATTTTCCTTACTGATATTAATGGGAATTGAACCTGGGTTAGTGCTGTGCTGACCACTACACTACTATGTTACTGAATTAAGACTCTCCAAACTCTCTTCAATTGGGCGAATAAAGAAAGTTGAATTTCATTGACCTGGCCAACTTAGAAACTGGATTTCGAATGTTTATGCCCAGTCAGTCTTCAGTTTTGATTCAAGAAAGTATTTCTGCTCAATGTCAAAGCATAATGCTATACTGAATGGAGAAGTAATCTCCAGTACAGTAGCAACCAATGGTGAAAATTATAATGAATTATCTACTTGCTGCATCTAAATACATATATTATAAAATAACTTTGAAATTTCACAATGCACACCGTAGAATAATCTGATTAAATTAGAATTCAATTGTTTAAATTTCAACAAATATTTGCAAAAAGCCAGTTTATTTCTGCCTAATGACTAGCAGAAAGCAAAATAATTGTTCAATTATGACTTGATTAATTAATTGCCATTCACAATGTAGGGGATTTAATACTTAATTTGATAGCAATGTACAGAGTAGACATATATGTCAAATAAAAACAAATACATTCTTCTTCCCTCTCATTATAGTTCTCTCTCATCTTCTCACACTTTGTAAAGTCATTTCATAACTGTGCAACGCTCTGAGAAATTTTCATCTATTTTGAAGCCAAGCCATTTTGCAAAAATGTCAGTAAATGGTATTCCTGATGAATGGAGAAAATGGCAAGTAGAACAAATGGGAAAGGTAACTTAATAGTGACCTGAATTTCTTGTCATTTTGGCTGTGTGAGAAAAAAAGAAAGACAAAAAAAAAAGTAAGTTTTCCATTGGAGTAACTTGTAGCAAATAAAAAAAACACTGGAAGAACTCAGTGAGACAAGTAGCAACCGTGTAAGGAAATGGACAGTTGACACCTGGGGTTAAGACTCTTAATCTAGTCTAGATTCTTCCAGCACTTTTTGTGTTTCTCCAGATTCCACTATCTTCAGTCTCTTGTGACCTTCTAACTTGTAGTTTTGTGCACTCAATCCCTTGTACTCTGCCTCTGAAATTCATTCCATTTGGCTTCAATAGATTGAACTTAACAGAGTGGATTGGCAAGAAATATAGGCCACTGCTGGCCAGAATAAGCTTAAAGACAATGAAAAAACATTTACACACCCCAGCTGATCCTTTGAATTATAAACAATGGTAATATATGAGATTTTTATAATTCAGTCATTGGAAATTATGTGTTTTAAGATACTACCGTTGGCAAGAAGAACTACATTTATGACTATTGGTTTATGCAAGATTTAAGTTAAACTGAATGAAGAAGGTAACAAACTGATCTATTGTAAAGATTGAAAGCAGAATGAGTTCACATGAGGTGTTGTCCTAAAACATATGTGATACAGGTGTGTGTTTCAGTCACTTTGATTTCTAAGAATGAGTTGGCCATAGTAGACAGGAGAGAAAATTCCCAGGGATATTTTTCTCAGTGTTCTGCTGCTTGCTCTTTGCCTTTCAAGGAGAATGTGTGCTTGAGAAGGCATTTTAAGAAGTATGTAGAAATGTTGAAGAGAACTGAGCTTGGTGGCACATCGAAGCTCCACCGTAGGATGTGCAATGGACCAGCTGATCTTTCCATGGTGTTTGTTTTACGTTAATATTCACATCTGGGAGAAGAGATTTAACAATATCCATTTTCTAATCCCTTAGGCCTGGGTGAAAAGAATTTATGACAGACTTTGCTGATGTGCCATGAAGATGTCTGTTGGAAGCGGGCACACATTTAGTGAGATTGACAGATTCACATTTGTTTGTCACTGAGGAGTTTCTCTGACGCCTTCTACAGGATTGTAAGTTATCTATTCTCTATTCTCTCAGTGGCCCATATCTCTTTATTTGTGTGAGTAGGATGAGATACGCATTGTTTAATTGGGATGAAAGTCCTTGTGTTGTGTTGCTTCTGATGGAGTTGCACTGAGGAAAAATATGAGTTGTTAACTCTGACTCAAGAGATTGACACTGAGGACTAAGAGCTTTTTGACCATCCGATAAAAATGCGCTCTGATGCTGTGCATACTTTATTTTGTATCTATACAAAAATCAAAGATGTTTTACATGGTGCCCATGTAAACAGTGACTATTGCTGTTTAACATCCCTTCTCATGTAAGATTCACAGACCATATCATAGGTTGGACATTTCCATTTCCATCTGGCGTCTTTATGATATCATCAGACTGAAGGACAAATAAGGCATTAAACATTTTCTTTATAAAAAAGCAGCAAAAACCAACTTTCCTTGAGAAAGGAATACAGAATTTTCAGGTGATGAAAATGCATAATCCTGGGAACGTATGTCAAGTGACCAAGTACAAACATGTTGATCATTTAAATCTGGAGGCCACTGTTGTAAATTTCAGTTAAGAGATTGAAACACAGGTAAGTAGATTTAAGCAGTTAACTCATGGAAATAGCTTTTTGCAACCTGCATTTCTGCAATTCTGAATTTTTGTTTTGTCTTGCTACATTACTGAAGGAGAAGCAGCTATGGTTTTAACCTGAAAAAAAATAAAACCTGTAAATACTGGAAATGTGAAATAAAAACAGGAAACACCCAAAACACATCAGGTCAAGCAGTACTTGTGGAAAAAGAAACAAAATTGATGTTACAAAACTGTCATCTGATGAAGAGCCTTTATCTTGATATATTATCACAGTTTTGTTCTTTCCATAAATACTTCCTTGATCATATAATTACCAAATACTCATTTACACTAAAACATTAATTCCAGTTTATTCCATTCATTCATCAACTCAACCAACCCCCATCAAAAGTGGTTAAATATAAACATCTGGTGGAGATAGGAATCTCAAAGTTCAATGTAAAGTTAGTATAAATGTATACTGTATGCAACCTTGAGAATCATCTTTATGCAGGCAGCCAGCCACAAAACAAAGAAACACCATAAAACCCCTTTAAAGAAAACCTCCACAAAACAAGAAAAGAAGGCTAGCAAAAATAAAGGAACAATCATGCAGACAACAGAAAGCAAAGAAATAACACAAGAGAACATCTATCATCAAACTGCGGAGCCACAAGCTGCCAAAGCGAATGAAGCCAGTCTGGGTGCCGATAATCGCTGCCACAGCCACTGAGTTAGTCAGTTCAGCACTGTGTTGATGGCTGCAGGCCACAGCTGTGATCTAGTTTCTTGCCGAAGCACCTCGATCAAATCACGCAATTAGTAAAGTGCTTTCAGCACTGAGGAGAATTTGTCATTCTAAACGGGCCCAAACTCTTCATGACAGCAGATCCACAATAATGTGGGTGGCTGTGAACTGACCTACAAAATAACTTTGGAAGTCATTGTGTTCTTGGATAATATTGCAGAGATTATAAATATTAGCCCAGCATGTAAATAGTAAACTAGTATATATTGGACTGAATTTTGCTGGATGTATCCTATGCCTTGCATTTGCTCCCTGCATAAGCCCTGGGACTCCACCCTACTAATAGAGTTTCTAAAGTTCTCTACATCTCACTGCTGAATAAATGGGGCCACACGGTACAACCCTGTTGATCAAAGACATTGAGGAAAAGTGGAAAATAGTTTAAACAATTTTAAAACTTAAAACTTATTTTTGAAAATTTAAAACTCTAAGAATCAATTAAATTAACTCAAAGAATACATTTAAAATACAGATATTAGCCAAGATCTTTAATGGTACATGGAGTTTAGAAAAAATAGAGGGCTATGGGTAACCCTGGGTAATTTCTAAAGTAAGTACATGTTCGGCACAGCATTGTGGGCTGAAGGGCCTGTATTGTGGTGTAGGTTTTCTATGTTTCTATTAATTAAAATAATGTTTAAAAAAAAACAGATCGCTTGTCTTTATGTAACTTCCAATTGTCAGGTATTCAGTTTAAATAAATGGGTCTCTGAAAAAGATTATAAAAGCAAGTGCCCAGATGTAACCTGAATCTAGCTTTGGGATTATTGATTCTGTGTGAACACAATGGTGACGGGAAGAGGGAGAAAGGTCACTTGCAGAAAAATTCTCGAGATGTCAAGCAGATGTGTGCAAAGGCCAAGTATCTGTAGAATGGAAAAGTGCAAAGGTATTTAAAATAATATGTGTCAATTCTTATGGCAAAATTAATTTCCCAGCACTGGAGAAGAAAACAAATTGAAATAATTTGGCGATGTCAAAACTAAGAATGGTATTTGATAATTAGGCCTATCTACAGTTTGCATTCCCCAAATAAGACAATTAATAACTCCTGTAATTCAATGGCCCTAAAGGATTATTGAGTTTAGTTGGTTTAGTTGGCATTTTAAATGAACATACTATTATGGATTTCCAGTCATCTGGAGATGATTGAATCTACCTGGTATAGCTCAGATACTTCACACCTCCTATTGGTTGACTTGACATTTCATTATCGCTCCCAGTTGTGAGAGTGAGTATTGTTTCAAATTGCTGCTCCACACTGAATTG
This sequence comes from Mobula hypostoma, assembly GCF_963921235.1. Taxonomy (NCBI): domain Eukaryota; kingdom Metazoa; phylum Chordata; class Chondrichthyes; order Myliobatiformes; family Myliobatidae; genus Mobula; species Mobula hypostoma. Next base: position 29,572,105 of record NC_086113.1, read on the forward strand.
ATTTTAGGTCTTCAGTTAAAGCTGTTCTCCGTTGCTGGGAAATCTCTTTTGTTATAAGAATTTGCCACATAATTTCTTAAACATCTGAGGCACAAAAGATGAAGACTGTAGTTTAGAAATTTGAAGAAGCGTTGTACACTAGCAACATCAAGATCTCCATCATTCTTGAGATTTACAGTGTCTATGATTTATATAGCATTCAGAATACTAAATAATATCACACTTACTATGATGAAATACAAGGAGGATCAAAATTATTCTTTTTGTTTTCCCTTGCCTGATCTGGTCCCTGAACTCTGCCACCATTTCTCTTCCTGCTCATTGCCTGAGACTGATTCTGCTCATATTCTCAACACTTAACTCCTTTGAGCTTCCTCAGCATCCTCCATCCACTCCTGGAACATCATGTCATTGCTACGATCTCAGCTCATCTTTTGCCGAATAGTAGAAATGTCGACGAGTGTTTGAACTGTCCTGCTGGCATGAAGCTAAATCTCTGAAGGAAAATTAATATACTTGTTTGTTGGAAATCTAATGTTTCATGAGAATACATAAATTCCAGCAGCTGGTTAGCAATTGTACAGTTCACTTTAACATACTTAAGAAAGTAAAACCCGTACATTGTGTATCTTGGACTGATGCAACTGTGTTTCATTGAATGTAAAACTACTGAGAGGATTTATGGCCTACTCTACTCCTATTTCTTATGTTATGTGCAAGCCGTTCATTCCCCTAAACAAAAGAACGAGAGATTATAGTGATAAAATAATGAATTGGTGGAAATTGAGAGCAGGACCAACAAAAAGTTAAAACTCAAAATTGATTGGATTTTGTTCCATGTAATCAAATAGTGAAATGTAAGAAAATAAAGTTGAGTCAGGGATTTGATCGGAATTGGGTTAATGAATCCAAAGAGAAAAACAAGGCTTTAAGATCTGAAGTGATTAGGTACAGTTCTCCATTCACCTGGAGTCTGTTTTTATAAAGCCTTTGAAAGGAATGGCTGAGCTGTTTCAATGAACTGTGCTGTAAGACGTTTTGATGTAGGTTAATTCTGGGATCTTTGAAGCCTTATTTAAAATGATTGCATTTGAGATGTATATTCATATTCTAATTAAAAGAAGTGTAGTGTTGCAAGATGGAGATCCCAATAGAATGACTTCATTTATGCCTGAATATAAATGCTGTGTTTTATGAGAGTCATCTTGATAACTTTTAAGTTTAAACAATGTCTCTTTTTCTTTCAACACAAAAAAATGGATTTGGTCCGTGTACAGTGAATATGACAAAGCAAATTTAATTTGTGACTGCACGTACAATTCTGAATTCTTGACACCGATGTACAGAACTGGCTGACTGAGGACCGAGGGCAAGAGAAGCATACCCTTCGGCCCATCTCATCTATACCAACTGTTTCACACAGTGAGCTCGTCCTAGCTTCTTACATTTGACCCATAGCTCTCTAATCTTCTCCTATCCCATAGTCCTCTAATCTTCTCCTATCCATGTCCTTATTGAGCTACCTTTAATATGTTTCTAATGTGCCCAACTCAATCACCTACTAGCCTCTCATTCCAAATATGCCCTACCCTTTGCATGAATAACCTGTCCCTTTTAAATCTCTCAGTTCTGATCTTAAACCTGTGTCCTCTTGTTTTAAGTATCACCTTTCCCTGGGAAAAGGACAATCTGCGTTCACCTTGTCTAAGCTCCTCATGATTGTAGATCTATCAGGGTACCCGCTCCAAATCTCATGTTCCAGGGGGCAAAGTGTTATTCTATGCACCTCATATACCATCTAGGTAGTCTCCAGCCCCTTGGTATGAACACAGAATTCTCCAACTTCCAGTAATTCCCTCCCCCTCCCTTCCCCTATCTCTGTGTCACTCTGACCCCTCCCCCAGCTGCCTATCACCTCTTATGGTTCCGCCTCCTTCTACTACCCATTGTGTTTTCCCCTATTCTTTCTTCACCTTTCCTGCCTATCACCTCCCTGCTTCCCCTCCCCGACCCCTTTATCTTTCCCCTTACTGGTTTTTCACCTGGCACCTACCAGCCTTCTCCTTCCCACCCTACCCCCACCTTCTTTATAGGGCCTCTGCCCCTTTCCCTCTACAGTCCTGACGAAGGGTTCCGGCCTGAAACGTCGACCGATCTTTTCCACAGATGCTGCCTGGCCTGCTGAGTTCCTCCAGCGTGTTGTGAATGTTGCTTTGACCCCAGCATCTGCAGATTATTTTGTGTTTACGATTCTATGCACCTTCTCCTTGTAGCCTCAAGTCAAAGCAACATTCTAACAAGTTTTTTTCTGCACTCTTTCCAGTTTAATAACAATTTCCTTTAACAGGGCGACCAAAACTGCATACACCATCCAGGTGAGCCCTTACTAATATAACTGCAACAGAACTCCTATGCTCATTTCATGCCGGATGAAGGCCAGCATGCCAACACCTTCTTCATCTCCTCATCTACCTGTGTTCCTGCTTTTCAGTGAACTTGCACTCCCCAGTGCTTCAGCATTTACTGTATTATTTCTACCCTGGTTTGATCTCTGAAAAAGTCTCACAAATCCTCACAATTTATCTGAGTTGAAAGCCTTTTGCCAGTTCTCAGACCATGTGCCTTGTTGATCAAGATTCTCCCCCTGTAATTTTTCATAATCTTCTACATTATCTCAATATTGTCTATTTTAGAGTCTTCATCCAACTTACTTACCATGCCTGATGCATCCATATCCAATTTGTTTACATAAATTACATTTGTACAAACAAGAATGTTTGAGCACTAAACCCTGTAACACACTCTAGATACAGCCCTTCAATCAACTACCACTGATACCTATCACTGAGCCAATTATGAATCCAGTCTCCTATCTTCTGCTGGATCCCACGTGATCAAACCTTCCAGACTAGCCCACTATGAGGTGCCTTGTTAAAAGCCTTGCTAAAGTCCATAAGGACAGCATTAACTGCACTATCCTCTTGGTGAACTCTTCAAAGAATTCCAAGCGATTTGTCAGACACTGCTTCCCAAGCACAAAACCACGCTGATATTTCCAAATCAGAGGCTGTCTCTCCAAGTATTGGTAGATTCTATACTTCAGCATCCTTTCAGCAATTTACCCTCCACCGATATCAGACATATTGACCTGTTGTTTCTTGGTTTGCTTTTGCAACCCTTTTTAAAAAATGGTATGACATTAGCCAATCGCCAGTACTCCAGATCCTCAACTGTGGCCAGTTGAGGAGAAAGAGGGAACATGGGATTGAGAAGAGGATCATATGTAATGGAGGAGTGGCCTTGAATGACTAAATAACCTAGTCCTTCCATTTTCTGTGTTCAGGAAAATAGATGATGTTAAAATACAAATAATTTATCTGAATCATAGAACAGGGTCAAGGAGCTGAAAGGTCTCTTGCGCTTCTTCTTGTGGCTGTTCAGTGATCACTGCTAACTTTGACCTAATGTTAGGGTATTGTCAACTACTCATAGGAAAAATTTCATTACTCAGTTACTTAATTTTCCAGCAATTTTGGAACCTGGAAATAAATGATCATTGTCTTTTGCAGTTAACAGCTTACATGATTACTAATAAGGAACCTTAGGCTCCTCTCTCCAAGGTATGGAGCCTTTCACTGTTCCATTGCTGGGTCACTTTAAATGCTGGCCCAGACAGACTGAAAAGATGGTGTCGGGATTGGAAGCAGGAGCAGATTTTGCTCTTTCTCCGCGATGTTTATCTCCATAGCACTGGGGCTATGAAGACTGCCCCATCTGCTGTGTTCCGTGTCTGCAGATATGATGAACTGATAAACAAGGCTTTGGGCCTACCCCGGCCTGCTCTGGGGTTCAGATTTGATGACTCAATTTTAGTTCAGAATGTTGTTGTTCGCTTCAATTTTTTGCATGATTATTTTTTTGCTCTTGCATGTCACCGAGAGTTGGTCTTTTATTTTAATGTTTGTGCTTTTTTTTTTCTTCATTTGGGTTCTTGCGGGTTTCTTGCTTTGTGGCTACCTATGATTAAGCAAATCTAAAGGTTGTATAATTTAACATTCTTTGATATTAAATGAATCTTGAATCTTAAGTTTGTCACAGCAAGGGGAGCTCCCGCTACCTCTTAAATGCTCCCAATGGCGTGCAGCTCAAATAGCTTCTGACAACCAAGTCCATCTCCTGGCCTTCATGTGTGGCTTAGCTACTAAGCCCAGCAGAGCCATTTCTACTGACAGGAGAAGGTGAAAAGGCATGTTGCTGAAGCCTTAAAACCAGTCACTTCGGGAGATGGGGCTCCGAGGCCATAGTTGGCAGCTCATCTTGGAGAGGGCAAACTCTGATCTCAAACCTCTGCTGCCTTGCACCTATACCCAGTCATGGGGAAGGATTTGGGAGTAAGCTCCCATGGAAAAAAATCCCGAGCTCGAGTCCCAAAGGTAGTCTTACGTTGACTGGCAACTTCTATAATGCCGCTGGTGCCAAACTGTATTGGTGTCTGCCATTCCTTTGGATTTATCAGCTGTGGAAGAGGGAGAGCCTGTTACATGACCAACTGTTTATTCTCCATATCATACTGCCGTGGCTTGTGTATCACATGGACAGCTGGGATGCAACATCCATGGTTGACCTCGACCAATGGAGGGCCTCTCGATTAGTGATATGCCTGACAACAGCTCGTGGAATAAGAAAATTTGTCACAGTTTTCCTTTTACTTTGTTAATTTGGTATTTCTCCTGATCTCTCATGTTGTCTTGTTCAATGCAGCAATTTTGACTATGCTTGTTTGTTGCACCAATTTTCTATGTATAGGAAATAAATTCATCATCATCACCATCATAAATTGGAGCTGCCAAAAGTGACATGGCGATAATTCTGGTACACTCACCACACACGAGCAGTAAAATCATCAAAGAACTTTCTTTCGCAAAATGAAATACAAGGTTTTCAGAATGGATTTACGAAGATTAAATGGTCATCTGGGATCTAATCAGAATTATTTGGATGCATTCGAATGTCAGCCTGTTTATTATGATTGGCATTGTAAAGGTGTTAGTGTGCGGATGGAAATTTACCTAATGCCAGTTGCTCAGAAGCTGTTCAATTCCAAGTTTAGAGCTCTCACATCTGTGGCACTGAGTTATTCCAGTTGGATTTCTGTTTGCCCTTTACAGAAATTCTTGTCTATAGTATGCTGATTTATTAGTCTGTGTTGTCAATCAGCGAGTATTGCTGATTTGTTGCCAGTACTTACTGTTGTGATTGTAACCAAGTCACTGGAGAAACTGGTGGATCTGAAGGTCACAACAAGCAGATAGCCTTTTGGTGACCCTCTCAACAGTACTCCAAACTCAAAATCCATCAAGGTTTTATACTCTTAATAACAACTAGAAGAGTAAGTGATTCAATAATTATAATGACATTGTTTACTTCACTGTTTTGTGTCTGACAAATGGTTACATTGAAGAACATATTTAAAGGTAGCATATTATAACTTGAGATACCTCTGTAGCTTCAAAGACTTTTGTTGGGACTAAGTTACCTAAGATTAGTGTTGTGAGAGCTGACCTACAAAATACTAACATCAAATTTCTTAATGGTTCTGAAACCCATGAACACTTCCATGTTAATCCTTTTGTTTGTACTTTTTATTTACTTCCATCCAGTAATTTTTAGGTTTTTATGTCTTTCCATTGGATTGATGCTGCAAAAAAACAAATGTCATGTTTTATATCAGTGATAATAAATCTGATTCTGAGTATACAATTATCCCAGTAGTTGGTAGAGCAAATCAGCATTTAACCATGATATGGTAAGTGACAACATTTGCCTGGTGTGGTAGCTATCCTTGATTTCTGGATTAAAGGATGCAAAATAACCTGCAGGTACAGGTTAGATATAAGCCAAATAATGTAAACTCATTTTCTTAATATTGGCAGATGCTGATAAGGACGTTTCATGGTTGTAACAGTTTATAAACAATATCTTGAGTAGCCAATTCTACTGTGGGCCATCTCCTACATTACATTTAAGCAGGTTTTTTTTTGAAGACTGATCGGTTCGTATTTTTATTTAGAGATGTAATATGGTAAAAGGCCCTGCTAGCCCAACGAGCCCATGCTGCTCAATTATACCCACGTGATCAATTAACCTATCATGCTGTACATCTTTGACATATGGGAGGAAACTGGGGCACACACTCATGGGGAGAACATACAGAACATGTAGACTTCTTATAGACCGCAGTGGAATTGAACCCACGCCACTTGTGCTATGATAGCATTACACGAACCACTATGCTAGTATACCATCTTTATAAATTGTTTTGTTATATAGTTTGGAAGGGTATTTATTCTGTACTTCAAAATGATTTTAAAGCTTTTTATAGGACAGTGACATTTTCTGTGCTATTGAAAGGCCTATTGAAATTAGTTTTGTGTTCACTTTTACCAATGAACTGAATAATAATAAAGTCTTCTTCAGTGTTAAAAAAACATGGCAGACATCTGTATGATCTGTACAATACACTTTTTTTTACTAACCTCATCACTCTATGGCAGCGCTGAGCAGATGGAATAGTATCTGTAGGGGGAGAGAGAATTAGTGTTACCCTCATCAGACCTACTTTTGTTTTTTTTTAGTTGTCTTCTAAGCACATTTACTGTTTTCACAAAACATTTAATCATGGCAGAATGGAAGGTAAGAATATTTTAGTCATATCCAGGGCGTGCAGACTACAGAGATGAATTTGTTTTATTTAAAGCCTTGTATTTTTTTTCCATTTCTGCTATAACTTTAAACAGGCTATTTGTTACAAATCCTAGAAATTACAGGGCAATGTATGACTTCAAATATTTGAAAATCGGCCTTGATTGTATCAAAACTCACTGTGCCTATTGTGTACTGCTAAAAGACATCTCAGGTCTGACAATACCCTAACACCTCCCAGCTTGGAATTTAAAGATTTCATTCAAATTTACACTTAACTTTGCACAGCAGCAGGAAGAATATGGCCTTGCACTTGGCACTGTCAACCATTTGCAGGTGATTTGTCAATCCTGCAGGCATTTAGCTGTTTCTGCAATTCTTTAAGGCAGTGGAATGGCATGCACTGTGCTGATTTCAGCCACTCTTCTTGGATTGTAGCAGTACCCAGAACATAAGCAAGTGTTAAGCATCTTTCAGAAGAAGGAGGAGGAAGAAGAGGAAGGCTCTGAGCAGGAGGCCATTTCTACAAGTGGTCAGGATTTACCATTTAAATAGTGGCAAGGAAGAATTTATGTAGCATCTGAACTACTAGAATGGCATAGAAACCACACTGTTCCATCCAGACTTGCAAATTTAGCGCAATGAAAGGCCTACGTTGTCAGTAGCAGTTGAAGAAACCATTAGATAGATAGATACCCTATTGATCACAGAGGAAAGTATAGTGTCATAGTAGCGTTACAACTGCACAGATATAAATATTTTAAGAGAAGTAGAAAGAATAACAAATAACTTACCACACAGTCTATAAGGAGGGGGTCATCACTTCCCCGGCGATAAGTTGACTCATTATAGAGCGTAATGGCCAAGGGTAAGAATGACCTCATATAGCGCTCTTTGGAGCAAAGCGATTGTCTTAGTCTATTACTAAAAGTGTCCCTCTGTTCAGCCAAGGTGGCATGAAGAGGATCAGGAACATTGTCCAGAACTGCAGTATTTTCTGTCAGGTCCATTGTATACCACGGCCTCTAATGTGTGCAGTTTAACTCCTATAACACACTAGATGCCATTGCCCCAGCACACCACTGCAGAGAAGATTGTACTGGTAACAACAAACAAGTAGAACATCAGAAGGAGATGCCTGCATACTCTAAAGGATCTCAGTCTCCTCAGGATGTAGAGGCAACTCAAGAAGTGGAAGTAGCACACATTGATCTAGGAAGTGTGAAGAATTCCTTTTGATGCAGGATGCCATTGCCTGCAGCACATCATTACCCCATCAACAGTCTACAGGGATACAGTCCGGGTGCTTTCACCCCATCAACAGTCTACAGGGATACATTCCAGCTGTTTTCACCCCATCAACAGTCTACAGGGATACAGTCCGGCTGCTTTCAGCCATCAACAGTCTACAGGGATACAGTCCGGCTGCTTTCACCCCATCAACAGTCTACAGGGATACAGTCCGGGTGCTTTCACCCCATCAACAGTCTACAGGGATACAGTCCAGCTGCTTTCACCCCATCAACAGTCTGCAGGGATACGGTCTGGATGCTTTAACCCCATCAACAGTCTACAGGGATGCGGTCCGGATGCTTTCACCCCATCAACAGTCTACAGGGATACGGTCCGGATGCTTTCACCCCATCAACAGTCTACAGGGATAAAGTCCGGCTGCTTTCACCCCATCAACAGTCGATGTGGATACAGTCCGGATGCTTTCACCCCATGAGCAGTCTATAGGGATACAGTCCGGCTGCTTTCACCCCATCAACAGTCTACGGGGATACAGTCCGGCTGCTTTCACCCCATTAACAATCTACGGGGATACAGTCCAGCTGTTTTCACCCCATCAAGAGTCTACAAGGGTACAGACCAGCTACTTTAACCCGTCAGTCTAGAGGGATACAGTCTGGCTACTTTCACCCCATCAACAGTCAACAGGGATACAGTCTGGCTACTTTCACCCAATCAACAGTCCACATGGATACAGTCCGGCTACTTTCACCCCATCAACAGTCAACAGGGATACAGTCTGGCTACTTTCACCCAATCAACAGTCCACATGGATACAGTCCGGCTACTTTCACCCCATCAACAGTTGACAGGGATACAGTCCAGCTGCTTTCACCCTTTCAACAGTCTACAGGGATACAGTCCGGCTGCTTTCACCCCATCAACAGTCTACAGGGATACAGTCCAGCTGCTTAAACCCCATTAACAGTCTACAGGGATACAGTCCGGATGCTTTCACCCCATCAACAGTCTACAGGGATACAGTCCGGATGCTTTCACCCCATCAACAGTCTACAGGGATACAGTCCGGATGCTTTCACCCTTTCAACAGTCTACAGGGATACAGTCTAGCTGCTTTCACCTATCAACAGTCTACAGGGATACAGTCCGGCTGGTTACAGTCTACGTGGATACAGTCTGGCTGTTTTCACCCCATCAACAGTCTGCAGGGATACAGTCTGGCTATTTCAACCCCATTAACAGTCTACGGGGATACAGTCCGGCTGTTTTCACCCCATCAACAGTCTACGGGGATACAGTCCGGCTACTTTCACCCATCAACAGTCGATGTGGATACAGTCTGGCTGCTTTCACCCCATCAACAGGCTACAGGGATACAATCCAGCTGCTTAAACCCTGTGGCATTTTCCTTTGCCATCCACATCTGAACCAGCATGATAAAGCAAAGAGCAGTCACTAAATGAGAATCTGTGTTGACAATGTTCCTGGCTCTGTCATGGAACAACTATAAAGGTATAACAGTGTGAGTGCCTTTCTATCCCTTTGCTTCATTTGGAGGCACTCTGTGATGTGTGGCAAAGCGGCTGTTCACATTCAACTTGCTCCACTGTCTCAGATTCAGATTAAAATTGACATTTATTTATTTTATCACAGTTACATCTAAACAAACAGAGAAATGTATTCACACAAGAGAAAATCTGCAGATACTGGAAGGTGTGTGTGTTGAATGAAATGCATTGTTTGTGACAACCAGCACAAACTAAGGATATGCTGGGAGCAGCCCACAAGTGTGGCCACACATCCTGGCACCAACAAAGCATTTTTGCCTTGTTCAGCAGAACACCACAGAACACAAGAAAGCAGAATACAGCAAGCAGCAAAACAAAGCCCCTTTCCTCTCTCTCACCTGCCCTCAAACACCAGAATAAGCATCCGGGCCTCCAGTGAACTCAGAAATAACAGGTCTTTTGACTTCCCTGACTACAGACTCGTAGACCCAGAACTTTTGATTTTCAAAAATCAGACTTTGATTTCTCATCCACTTTCCGGCTTCATTCTTCGAGATCAATTCCAAGACTACCAGATGATGGGAACCCTGAACTCCAGACTGGCCAACTGAACCTACAGGATCATGCCCCCTGCTCACATGAAAATCCAATTTCAGGACCCATCAACCTGAGGATCTTACTGACTCAATGAGCTAGCTGCTCTCGTCCTCCCTGGTCCTCGACCACAGTACTTGCCAACCAAACATCCATGAATGTCCTTTGCGACATCCAAGTTGGTGGCCTTCATGCACAGTGTGGAGGTATGTAATCTAGATATCCTTTATCACACGTCCATGTTACTGGCTTTTGAATGCAAAGCATGGAGTGGAGGCCTAGAACCTTGCCTGAGGCTTGATCTGCTGTTTGTGGGTGGGTGAGAGAGAGCAAAGGGGCTTGTTTGCTGTTTTTGCTCTCCTGCTTGCTGTATTCTGTTTTATTGTGTTGCCTGTCCTCAACATTCCTGTTCTTAAGCCCTGACCTGACCATTAACTCACCTCTCTGACTCCAAAGCCATCCCAATGAACTTAAAAAACAACTAAATCAGAGCCACAGTCTCTATGGAGACTGCAGCTCAATACCCAGTTTGACTGGAAGGTTACAGTCAATGTTCAAACCATAACGAAGACATAATTCTTTCCACAACCAATACAGCAGTTTAGAGGAGTCAGGTCCAAGAGGCAAAATGACTGGAAGAAGAACAGAAAGTGGGCTAAAAGTAAGAGGAAGTGAATAATCTCCCTACAAAATGCTGGAGGAACTCAGCAGGCCGGGCAGCATCTATGGAAAAAAAGCACAGTCGACATTGCGGGCCAAGTTCCTTTGGGAGGAGCACCAGAGGGAGGTGATGGGTAGGCAAGGAGATAAGGTGAAAGAGGAAAAAGGGGATAGGGAATGGAGAAGAAGTGAGGGGGGACATTACCAGAAATTGGAGAAATTGATGTTCATGCCATCATGTTGGAGGCTACCCAGATGGATTAAGTGTTAATTCTCCAACTTGAGTGTGGCCTTATCACAGCAGTAGAAGAGGCCATGGATTATGGCTGGTGCTTCTTCCCTCTTTTCTTTCTTCTATGTCCTTCTCTCTTCTATTAGATTCTCCCTTCTCCAGCCCTGTATCTCTTTCACCAATCAACTTCCCAGCTCTTTACTTCATCCACCCCCCCCTCCAGGTTTCACCTATCATCTTGTGTTTCTCTCTCCCCTCCCCCCCACCTTTAAAATCTACTCTTTTTTTTTCTCCAGTCCTGCCGAGGGGTCTTGGCCCAAAACACCAACAGTGCTTTTTTTTCCCTCAAAGTTACTGTCTAGCCTGCTGAGTTCCTCCAGCATTTTGCGAGTGTTGCCTGGATTTCCAAGATGAGCAGATCTTCTCTTGTTTGTGAATAATTCCCCTTACGGTACGGCGAGCCACGATCATCATCTGATGTGATAACAGAAAATAGAAGCCCAGTTACCGGCTCTGATTGAGTACAATGTAACTGTAAGCACACATTTCATTCGGTAATCGACCCTGCTACCTAGTGAGGGACTAAAGCCTTCTAAATGTACTCCCTATGAATATCATGCCTACCTTACCACATTAGCTAATGGGAAGTTAATTACTTGCTTCACACTGATAGTTTAATTCAATTTTTTTTCTTTCCCCATCTCACCCATGCACGTGTAGGATTTGCTCTATAATGCCCGTTATCGCCCAGCCTGGTGGGTGGAGTAGGCTGCAGAAGCAGAAGGAGGAACTCATTATTCATGGTGAGGCAGTCAGATATTTTATCCCCATGCCCAAGGTTAGAAGAGCTTTCATTTTTGTCTGCCCTTCAATCCATCTCCTCTATTGGGCTGAAATTAACCGTGCAGTAGTGCATTTCTGTCACGGTTCAGAGCACTCAAGCTATTTAATGGTCCATTAATGAGGTTTTAAACATGGATGTTATTAAAAATGTTTAATGGTGCCTTCTCCCACTTGGGCATGGGATAATAGAAATGAGGCAGGATGACAGTAAATTCCCTTTCCTGAAATCCTTGATGAGGTTTGGTGGAACAAAGGAACATTTTACACTTTAAATTCTCTGTGCCATATCCTTCTTCAATTTGGAGTTAATGCATAGGACAAGAAATCACTTGGGTGTGGGAGAGAAAACAAAGATGTTTTAGGTGAGTTTGCTGAGATTTGCACCAAGTCTGCATTAGTTGGAGAGTAACAGAATTAAATCTAGGCACCTTCACTGCTTCTAGCTAGAGACATACATCCTTGTTTTCCTTCAATAACATTACCTTTAGTCATCCTGTAATATTCAGGATTGTTTAATATCATTTCCAGTATGCAGGTGTAAAGGATCACAAAATAATTGTTATTCTGGATCTGATGTAGCACAGAAGAAACCACAATAAGAATATAAAAAACGCAATAAAATGCAATAAATATAAATACCAAAAAATAGCTCATGTGCACTGATCGATTGTATGTTCATGAAGTGAATAGGTACAGGAGTATCTGTATGTTGGTGATTCTGACAGGAAATAATATAATAGTGGTGGTTGGGGTGTGGAGGGGTGGGTTAGTGGATAGAGGTTGCTGATCCTGCTGTGGATGCTACGTAGGCTCTGCACTGATGGGAGTGGGTCAAACAGTCCATGGGCAGGATGGGTGAAAATCCTACATGATATTGCTGGCCTTCTTCCACAAGGCCATAAGACATAGGTTGAAAGGCCTAATTCTGTACCTACTGAGTCATTCCATCATCCCATCATGGCTGGTCCATCATCCCTCTTAGTCCTATTCCCCTACCATCTCCCCATAACTTTTGATGCCCTGATTAATCAAGACCTATCCACCTCTACCTTAAGTATATTGAATGACTTGGCCTGCACATCCGTCTGTTGCAATGAATTCCTCAGATTCATCAGTCTCCAGCAAAAGAATTTTTTCCTCATCTCTGTTCTCCAGCACCTTTCTGCATATTATGTCTTTGATGGCTGGTAGACTGGCTCCGATGATGCATTAGCCAGTTTTGACAGCCCGTTGTAGAGCCTTCCTGTCCACTGCAGTGCAGTTCCTGTATCATGCAGTGATGCAGTGTGTGTTAGGATGCTGTCTACTGCACATCTAAGGATATTTGGCCAATTCCACTTGCGACTTGCACCTTCTAGGCCTTTCCTTCACCACAGCTCACATGTTGGCAATGAAAGCTTGAGCAGAAACATAAATAAACATCTTCAAAAAGGGGCATTTTTGACTTTGCCTGATAGCGTAAAATTAGCAGTATTAGACTGGCTACCCATCACAGATATTCCCCTATTGAAGTTAACATGAATGAAAATGGGATGAGATACAAAATATGCTGCTGTGATCTCTTTCACGAATTAAACTCTGCTGCGCTCGAGCAAACAAATTGATTAATGAGGAATGAGAAAAATAGACACAAACAAAATCATAATGTGAAATGTACAAGAATAGTGAAGAGAAAGAAAGGAAAAAATTATTAGAAAAATAACAGGCCAATGACCAGGGAGGCATATAATGAAAATTAGACAGAGATGAAGAATTTACAAGGAAAGAGAGGTTTTTTTTTCTTTGCAAGCTGCAGAGTATTCTTCAACTTGTTAATGATTAGGCTCTCCCAAATTAACTGTACGAAGTGCAATTCAGGATAAAAATCCCACTGCTCCATCATAGGAATATTCATGTCCCTTTTGCAGTAGAATGAATTATTCCATTTCCCACATTAGTCATTCTTGTCACCTTTATATGACTGTAAATTTGATGATAATTGCCGCTCAATTACAGGCAGCTTTATGATGTGCTTTTTATCCATTAGAACCATAGTAGGAGCTCCCTAGACACATTTCAGCTAGGACTCACACATCTGTTGCAGAGCCCTGCTCTCATCCTTCAAGAACATAGGAAAAGAGAACAAGAAAACACCAGTTGGCATTAGATTATACGCATGGAAAACTCTGAAATCATTTAAAGTAGTCTGCGACCCAAGGTCAAGATTATGTTCAACCCAAGTTGTAATCATGCTTTGGACATGAACCAAGTGTCCAAACTTTGTCCAGAAATTCTGTCACGTAATTTGAAGACATGGCCACCATATCATCCTCAGTGTTTTTTATGGTATATGTCAACTTCCTTGGCGATACGAAAAGAGAACAAAGACCAAGGAATCTCATTACAATTTTGGAGAATCACAAGCTCATCACAAGCTCAGTCACACACAGGATGATACAACAGAGACATTTAAAAGACACTTAGATAGGCACATGGATGTAAGAAATAAAATGGAGCATTTCAGGTTATGTAGGAGGGAAGAGTTAGATTGATCATGGAGTAGATTTTTATAAGTGTGCATAACATCTGTGTTGTACTTTTCTATATTCTATGTTCTACAATTGAAATTTTCCTTGAAACAATTCAAAAGTACTGTACAAGAAATGGTCCTGATCATTTCTAAAAGATCTTTGTGCAAGATGCATATCCAATCTTATGGGAGATGCATGTTGCAAGTTCTGAGAAGCATTCCTCATCTGTAGACATGTTTAAAGAGAACAACAGCTTTCAAAGTAGTTGAAAAGTTGTTTCTGCTGCTCAAGACTTCTCTGTGTGTTGGAACTTATTGTTCTGAGAATCCTTGACCTTGGACCTTTGTTCCCTTTTCATGTATCCGCAAAAAACAAACGAATGATCTTTAAGTTTAAGCTATGCTGCTTCCAAACCCATATTGCTGCCTCTGACTATGAAGGATGTGCTGGCACTCAGTTCCACAGAACCAGTGTTAACCTCACATCTTTGCATTCCCAATGTATTGATTGTAAGCCCCAATCCCCCAGCCAAACTGCTCTGCTGTGAACGTAAACATCAGGACTGATATGTTGAGCTGCTGAATAGGTATCTCTTGTCAATAACACTGATATTCCATGTGTCTTTCTCTGAATCCGTTGTTGTCACAGTGAAATATAATTTGGATGCAGAAGGAAGGATCAATTGAAATGTATATTTTCAGCCCAAGATGTTGTTTCTTAGGCATTTATGCTAAAATTACATTGAGAATATCCCTCCAGGCCTTACATTACTCATTCATTCACTATGGGTATTGCTAGCAAAACCAATATTGCCTTCCACAGTGATCCTTAATGTGAGTGGCTCACTTTTTTTTGTAATTCAAATTTTTATTATTATTTATTCTTATTTTACAAAGCAGCACAGCATATCATAGAGCAGATAGAGTACAGCATATTTATGCAGACAACCCATGACAGGAAAACAAGTAAAACTTAGAAACAGAAAGAAGTTCTAATTTAAGTTTAAATTAACACAATGAAAATTGATCCCACGTGTCTTGCAGTTTTCCCTCACTGTTAATTTTTCCCAACATGTGTTCATATGATGAAATCTTAATTATTTCCTCAGTCCATTCCTTCACAGTGGGACATCTGGGTTTTTTCCAGTTTTGCAATATAATTCTTGCAGCTGTGATGAGACCCACCTTCAAAATAGTGAACTTGTCATTGTTTACATTAGGTATAATTGTCCTATCACCCAGGAGACAAAGCCGTGGGCACAACGACTGTGTGGAAACCTGACCAACTCCCCAACAAATCAAGAACTTTACACCAAAATGGACAAACCCTGGAACACTCCCAAATCATGTGAAAATATGTGCTCACCTCATTTTTACATTTCCAGCATAAATTATTATCAACAATCCCCATTTTGTAGAGTCTACTTGGTGTCCAATAATATCTGTGTACTATCTTATATTGAATAAATTTCCCTCTTGCTTCCCTAATATGTCTACCCACATTTGATAAAATATTTGACCACTCGTTATCTTCAATAACACTTCCAAGATCCTTCTGCCATACTGCTTTCAGATTGTTACACGATTCACCCACAGAATGCTTGAACATCTTATAAAGTATTGATGCTTTATGAATTTCCTGTGGTAATATAAAGTACTCGGTTAAAGGGTTACTTTGTGAGTCATCGTTCTTGAATATGCTACTAATGCAATGTCTTATTTGCAAATACTTCCAAAATTCCCTTTATCTACAAAGTTATATTTCCTCTGCAAATCCACATTTGACATAAAAATCCCATTCTCATAGAGATCACCTGCTGTATTTACACCTTTAATCTTCCATTCTTTACAGTACACCATTCTTTTCCCAATGCATATCTCAGGGTTATTCCAGAGCGAGGAGTATAACTGGTTTAAATGTGACATTCCACAAGCTTTATGAATTGTACTCCACACACTCCTTGAGTGAGATAGTATAGGATTTAGATTAGTCTTGTTTTCCACATGCTGTGAGAGGATGTTAAGGGGAGAATGTGGTACAGCCAAGCTCCGTTCTATAATTACCCAGTCTAAATCAACATCAGCCCTGTCCCAATGTTTAGCTAACTTGGTCATTTCAAAGGATAATTTATATGCCCTGACTTCTGGTAGACTGAGCCCATCCATGTCCCTGGACATACACATCTTACTCATTTTAATTCTGGGCTTCTTCTTATCCCAAAGAAAATCCCTGATAATTTTGTTGTACTGCTTGTAGATCAAATCTGATATATTTTCAGGAAGCATCATAGAAAGATAGTTAAACTGAGGTGCTATGACCATTTTAACTACATTGACTTTACCCCAGAGTGACAGTCTCAGTGCCCACCCCCCCCGCCGCACTTATCCAGACTATTTCTTATCCTACTCAATAATGGGCAATAATGGTTTAATTCATTATTATATTAACAATAAACTTCACCTGTTGTAATTAAATGGCAAAATAACTGAGGGCACCAAAAATCTGAAGGCCAACACTGCTGGAAATGTTCAGTAGGTCGGGGCAGCATCTGTGGCATGTAGAAAAAGCAATACCATTTCGGGTTGAGCAACACACATCAAAGTTGCTGGTGAACGCAGCAGGCCAGGCAGCATCTCTAGGAAGAGGTACAGTCGACGTTTCAGGCAGAAACCCCTCGTCAGGACTAACTGAAGGAAGAGTGAGTAAGAGATTTGAAAGTGGGAGGGGGAGGGGGAGATCCAAAATGATAGGAGAAGACAGGAGGGGGAGGGATGGAGCCAAGAGCTGGACAGGTGATTGGCAAAATCGATATGAGAGGATCATGGGACAGGAGGCCCAGGGAGAAGGAAAAGGGGGAGGGGGGAACCCAGAGGTTGGGCAAGGGGTATAGTCAGAGGGATAGAGGGAGAAAAAGGAGAGAGAGAGAAAGAATGTGTGTATATAAATAAATAACGGATGGGGTACGAGGGGGAGGTGAGGCATTAGCGGAAGTTAGAGAAGTCAAAGTTCATGTCATCAGGCTGGAGGCCACCCAGACAGAATACAAGGTGTTGTTCCTCCAAACTGAGTGCGGCTTCATCTTTACAGTAGAGGAGGCCGTGGATAGACATATCAGAATGGGAATGGGATGTGGAATTAAAATGTGTGGCCACTGGGAGATCCTGCTTTCTCTGGCGGACAGAGCGTAGGTGTTCAGCAAAATGATCTCCCAGTCTGCGTTGGGTCTCACCAATATATAGAAGGCCACATCGGGATAGGGAGAGGGGAAAGAGAATAGCTAGAAAATGATCGGTGAAGCCTTGGAAGGTAAAGGTCCAGAGAGGATGGAATCTGATAGGAGAGGAGAGTGGAGAAAGGGAAGAAGGAGTGGGCACCAGGGGGAGGTGATAAGCAGGTGAGAAGAGGTAAGTGGCCGGAATGCAGAATAGAAGAGGAGGGAAGGCGGAGGGAATTATTTTTTATCAGATAGTGAAATCGATGTTCAGGGTTGGAGATTATTTAGACAAAATGCGAGGTCTTGTCCTTCCACTCTGAGAGTGCCCTCATTGTGGCACAAGAGGAGGCCATGGGGCAATGTGTCAGAATGGGAATGAGAGTAACAATCAAAACGATTGGCCGCTGGGAAATTCCACTTCTGGCGGATGGAGCAGAGGTGTTTGATGAAGTGGTCCCCCAGTTTACGGTGGTCTTGCCTATGTAACTGAGACCACATCGGATACAATATTCAACCCCTACAGATTCACAGGTGAAGTGTGGCCTCACCTGAAAAGACTGCTTGGGGCCTTGAATGGTGGTGGGGGAGAAGATGAATGGACATATTTAGCACTTTGGCCACTTGCAGGGATAAGTGCCGGGAGTGGAATTGGTAGGAAGGGAGGAATGGACAAGGGAATCACAGAGAGTCGGGTAAAGGTATGTTTGGTGGTAGGATGCCTTTGAAGATGGTAGAAATTGCAGAGAATGGTGTGTTAGCTCATGGATGGTAGGTGAGGACAAGAGGAACTCTATCCTTGTTAAAGTGACGGGAAGATGGGGTGAGCGCAGATGTCCAGCAAATGGACATCCTTGAGGTTCATTTTCTTGCAGGCATTTACAGGAAAAATAAAGAAATAGAACAGAATCTACAAAAAAAGTCATAAAGACTGACAAGACTAGCAGTTTTTAATTATGTAACTATCATTTTGATGTTCATATTCAGCTTTCACCACAAGGCAATAAAGTGATAGAGCTGAGCTACCAGTTCAGACAGAATTTATTTTTGTTGAATTCAACAATCAATTGACTTCAATCCTATTTATCTTGTATGCGATCTCTTTTGTTTCCTATCTTCTGTAAGCTAATGTCTGTACAAATTACACCCTCACCTGGTTCTTGTGCATTCTATAACTACTGGTTACAGCAATTCTAGCCATCTGGTATTTTGAAACCCTTCATCACTCTCTGACTCACTTTTGCTCTTATAGCCTACTTCCTGGACGGAACCATTTTTTTCTAATACCACCTTCTTGATTTGGGCACCTGTGAAGCCCTTTGGAATTGTGACATTCAATTAAATGTAAATTGTATTGTTGCTGATGCAAGATAATCCAACCAGAATTATCTCTAGCAAGTTATCTCATTGTCCTGTGTCTGGATCTTTCCTGTCAATGTTATGTTATGATGTTATGTTCAGACAATATGGTATAAACAAATTTTGTTACTTAACTTATTTGAGGACACTTTGTTGGTCATATAAACAATGCAAAACAATATATGCAAGCTAAGTAATGTTTCCTATTTAGATATTTTAAGTGAATCGTTGGCATACTTTAAAATAATTATTATAGTTTTGCTAGGAAGATAAAAAGGAAAGAATTCCAGAATATAATTGCAATATGTTTACATATAAGGACTCAACAACAGGGTGATCAACACTTGCACCCACTAACCAACCACAACACCATGACTTTATCATTATCTGTCAGATACACCTTTACCTAGATTCACTTTAAGTACATACAGGCTATGTATGTAAGGTAAATTTATAGATTTATATTTATTGTGTTTTTATGATTATTGCATTTTTTATAAGCTGCATTGGATCTGGAGTAACAATCATTTCATTCTCCTTTACACTTGTGTTCTGGCAAATGAAATTAAACAACTTGAATTTTGAATATAAAGGTTATGGAAATTCCAAACTGTATCACTAACTCATGCCAAAAAATCTACAAGTAAATACATATATAGATCAGGAGCTTTTGTGTGGGTCTCTAAAATAAATTACTGACACTCAGTTAGTCATTTGATTCTGACATACACATCATAAATCAAAGGCATGTGACATTTTCCTTGTAATCTGTCACCTTGTGGAAATAATAGTCCAGTGATTAATGAAGTCACAACCAATTGCTTCTGTTTACTTCCTAAATGAGATCTTGAAAAATTAGGCTCAGTTTAATTACCAAGTGCTGTTTCTGCATTTGGAAATTACTGCTGTAATTACAGGTCGATGTTTCTTTATATTATGATCTTGGAATGCAGCCTCCTGCAGGCTGCTTATTTATCAGTTTGTGGCGTTGGTAGGAGAGATCAATAATAAGATGGTCTGTCTGCATGGAAACATTTCATCCTTTCGGTTCTCCTGTTTATGCAGCACGATTATTCATTGACCCTTGCCACATGTTCAACTTGACAAGAAGCTCAAAGTGTTCTTGCTCATTTCCTGGTGGACTGCTGTTATGTAATATGAAATACTTGAATAGAAAGCAAACAAGTATATGTGATCTTTGAGAGTCCAATCATCATTCACCGTTGCACTGGCTCTGCCAGTTTTACTGTCATTAGAACATTAAAGCAGTGTTTCTGAATGCTATTCTTGTGCTACAAGCTCGCTTCATGACGCTAGCTGGATGCTATACCCCTTCACAGATGGCAGCATTGTACATTGGGGAGAGGGTGACACTGAACACTGAACACTGTACTCAGCCAAATAGCTGTGCTGCTTGGTGGCCTCATGAATCAAAGTATATGGTTTGTCAATGGAATGAAAGTACTGAAGGGCATAACCATTTCAGGTTTGGGCTCTGGCTGGTCGAGATTTGGCTTATTTTAAGTAGAGTGAAGCCAACATTGCTATAATTAATCTCTGTATTGCTTGATTAACATTGTGATAAACTAGACAGTTTTTGCAGCGTCAGTGATTTGAAATGTTTGAGCATTCGACTGACAGGATGAGAAACAATGCCACCTCAGTTAAAAAGCCTGCAATGTCTATAAATGCAGATTCTGCAGTTCTATAGCAACCTGTATAGATATTAGGATATTTTTCTGGTCCAATCACTAATATAGTAAGCTACCCAGTTAAACTAATCAAAATTGGGCGATCTTGACAGACTTTCTGGGTTTGGTATGCATTTAAGATTTAAGCCAGTTCCTGGGTACAAAGTAGTCATTTAAGAAATTCTACCCTGAATTGAGCCATGAACATCAATTTTTTGAATTGATGTCAACGGCAGGTCAACCAGCTGTTGAGTAGATATCAAACAGGCATGTGTTCCAACCCAAAGACCCAGCTCTACAACCGTAATGCCGCACTTGTTTTAAGAATGAGCTGTTTATTGTCACCGTCATATCTGTATGTTGATTGACTGTCGTAAACTGGCTAGCTAGCAGTTGACTTCCACCAGCCTCTCCCTGAAGAGGAAGGAACTGGAAGTGCTTTGGTTTATTATCACATGTTATTCTATTGAATTTTCAGCCAGCAAGCCTTCACACTTCAGCAAAAGCACCATCTGTCGGCCAGGGAGCTTTAGTGGAGAAAGACAATTGATTCCAGGTGTGGTGCATATGCAGCCTTTCTACTTTACAATAATATACTTTGTGAAATGTAACCACTATGATAAATATAGGGAACAAGGTAACCAATCTCTATGCCTCAAGTTCCCAAAACAAATCAAAGCAAACCTGACCAAATGATCTTTACAGTGCTTGATTTTTGGATAAATCTTATCCATGATGCTGAAGATATTTTAGTTTCATTTCTCCAGCATATCCAGCATAGTAAAATGGGCTTTTATGGCTACCTGTGGGGGGGGGGTAGGGGGTCAGGAGAGACCTTGGGTGCTCACTATGAGATGGCATTGTGGATTGTACTGTGCTAGCTCAGTTCTACACTGGAGTGACAGCCTAGGTTACTGTGCTCACACTTCCCAAGTAGGACTTGAATCCACAACCTTGTGACTCAGAGGTGACAGTGCTGCCTAGCAAGCCATACCTGACATGCCTCGTGAAAAACTTCGATCCGTGTGTACAGGCTGGAGACTCGCTGCTGGAATAGGAGCACCAGGCGCTCAACCCTGTAACACAGACTGTACTTTGACAGCATTAACTGTAGTAGGAAGTGGAAGGGCTCTCGAGGGAACGTTGTTTTGGGTGAGAGTTCAAGCTGAGAGAACAAGATGACTGACGCATGTCATTTTATAGGGGGATTTAATCTATTTCTGGAGTCAAATCTAGGACTTGTCCTAGTTTACATGTTTTGTCCTCAATAAGTTCACGGTTCTAGTTGAGGTGATTGCAAAAGCAATAACCTTAGCTGTAGCATGTAAGATTGACAAACAGTTCTTCAAGTCATCCTTCTTGTTTTTACTCTCCATGCAAGCTAACTACCAAAGTAAGGGTTTTATTATACTATTTCAATTTTCCTCAATATATTATACATTATGAATCCGTTATCCAAATGCATTTTTAATATGCATGGTAAAGTAATACAAATACCTGTGACCACAGTAATATATCTTCCAGCAAATGCAATTGGCTGATGAGATGCTATTCGGTTTCCATTGTCATCAATCATAGGTGTATTGATTCTCCAGTATAGAAACCTCGTGTAGTCCATTTGAATTAGACCAGTCATTATGGGTAAAATAAATTTGAACAAGTGCACTTGATGACAGAAATCCATCAACTACCTCATACCATATGATAAAGACATTGCAAGGCATTTGAGATTTTTTTTTCAAAAGTAACATAATAGATCCTCATTATTTAAGGGCAGATTGTGGCATATGGCCAAAATATTAGTCATGGAGATGAGATCTAGGAATCATTCCTAAGGAGGAAAGAAAGAAAAAAGAGATGCCTGTGATCAAAAGAGATTGCAGATGCATGAAGGGGTATGAGTATGACAGAATTTGAAAGGATGGTTGATAATTTCAAAGTTGAGGTGCTGTCTAAATGAGGACCAGACATTTTGGATAATTTAACGTAAAAGCAATCAATTTTGATATACTTTACCATCTTGACATGTAAAGTCGTTTCTGAACAAAACTGTATTTTTAGCTTTTTCACATTAAAGCTAATAACTGTAGTTTATCACTTAGACCTCCTTAGAGCAAAGTTGAAATGATTGACTCTAGTTCTGCAAAACTTTGATTTGTACTATAAGAATTTCTTCAGTAATTTGAAATAATTGATATAAGTTAATTAACTACTTTGAATTCAATTAAACTTTGATTTCTGGGAGATATCTTTGATAAATTCAAGAATGTTCTCCCCCTTGTCTCCTAAAACCTAAACAGGCTGAGATTTTACTTGGCACCAGAAGCACTGTACAGTAGACTGGAGTTTAATTCTCTTAGAAGTTCTAATGCTATTGGACCATTCTAACCCTAAACTGAAAGGTTGGTTAATTTAAATATACAGGTCCATAAATGTAACCTGTAATGCTCTGGGTAGTTTTGGTAGTTGGAACATCAGAAAAATTGGAGTTATGTTCAAATGGGGCTTGAATTCTTGGTAAAGAAAGTGTGTACGCACATACACGCATGCATAAGAGACTGTAAAAGTTGTTGAGAAAGCTTGGGGAGGTGATCTCATACTTGGCATAGAAGATAGAATGGGTCTGAGGAATGAACATCAAAGTGAGAAAGAAGCAGAGTCTGCATCCTGTAACAACAGGAATTCTGCAGATGCTGGAAATTCAAGCAACACACATCAAAGTTGCTGGTGAACGCAGCAGGCCAGGCAGCATCTCTAGGAAGAGGTGCAGTCGACGTTTCAGGCCGAGACCCTTCGTCAGGACTATAGGATGCTGTCTAAAATGATTCAAATTCTGTTATTGATGAAAGCGATAATGAATCAGATCAACTGGTAAATAAGATTTGTAACACTGTCCTCAGAAAGTTGGTGTAAGTCACATAAAAGGACATTATAATGGAGAACAAGAGTCACCTCAGAATGTAATGTGATTTTCAGGGTCAGTAGCTGAGAAGGCTTTACCTCAACGCCACTGGAGACAGAACAAAGTGTGAAACCAGGACTATCTGCACCTACTTCGTAGATAGAAAACTCTCAAAAGAACATTATTGTCTGGAAATTGTATGTCTCTCATTTCTCGATGTATAGCTGTATTTAGTAACAATGCACCATTAAGCCCCTAGGGTGGGGGGAAAAAAAAACAAGTTGGGTCTTTGTCAGTTGAGTTTTTCCATGCATCCATACAAAGTGTTCTTTGTACCAAAGCTAATCAACTTCAGCAATAATGCTTAGCTGTCTTTTCAAATTTATCCCTCAGTGGGGGGAAATGGGTATTATATTAACAAAGATATCATTTAATGAAGAGGATATGACAGCACAGGCCCAGACCAATTTTGTGTCAGGTATAATATCAGTTAGAAATGATCTCCAGCATAAAATACCTTGGATAAACTTAAAGTTGAACTACAGATTGCATATATTTTGGGTGCTACGTAAACCAATTTCCAAATGAGTGCTTTAAACATTGGAGAAAATGAGGGAAAGCATCCCATCCAGAACCTGTGAATGATAGGTAGATGTCACAAGGTGGGGCACTGGGAGCAGACCCAAATGCAAGATACAGACACTGAAGTACTAGGAACAGGACTTGATTAGAGAGATGGGACAAGAACACAGACTTGGGCTAGGACATTGGCTAGGCAAGTGGGACCAGGACAAGGAACTGGGAACTAAGTACCTGGGCTTGGACTCCAAGCCAGAGACTGGACAAGGACCCAGAACCTGGGTCTTGACTTGGGCTTGGACCTCGGAACTAGGCGAAGACATGTCGTGGCTACAGGACTGGACATGGCTTGGGTTCTTCGAGGCGAGGACATGATGAGGCTTGGGTTCAGACTCCGAGCCAGAGACTGGACAAGAACCCAGAACCTGGGTCTTGAATCGGGCTTGGACTCCAGAACTAGGCGAAGACATGACGTGGTCTTGGGAGACAGGACTAGGCGAGGCTACAGGACAGAAAGAGAAACTCCTGGGCAGGACGAGGGAACTCCAGCACAGGACAAAGCACATGGACAGTATGAGGACAAAACCTTGACTTGGTACTCAGGAACAGCTGAGCCTTGGACTTGGGGTGACAGGAACGCAGAACACAGAGCCTTGGTCTTGGGGAGGACAGGAGCACAGAGCCTTGGTCTAGAGCATGGGAACATGGAGCCTTAGATTTGAGAGACAGGAACACAGGGACATTGAACACAGAGCCAGGACCCTTCCTTGGGAACAGGACATAGGACTGGGACTCATACACAGAATGCTGAACACGACAAGACAGTTCCCAACACTAGGTAGCGGCAATTGGCCAGCCCTACCTAGCAAAGGTGTGGACACAGAGACAGTTCCAACAACAAAAGACAGTTCCTTATCTAGGTACAGCAAGGCTCTGGTCTTGCTCCAGCTGTAGAACTTGACAGCGATACAGGCAAGGACACAGGCGAGGTTGCAGGCAAGGCTTCAGGCAGAGGTTGCAGGCAGAACATGAAGGGAACAGCCCAGCCTCAGGGTAATGGTAAAGACAGCCTGGCTTACCCAACGGAGGCAAGCACAGGAAGGGAGGGATCCAACCGCAGGGTAACAGCAAAGACAGTCTGATTTACCCCACAGAGGCAAAGATGGGATACTGCCAAAACAAACCAGCATCCACACTCAAACCCAGGGCCACTTATATTCCCAACCCCAAGACGAGCATCAGGTGCCTATGATAAAGCCCAACTGAAACAAGGGACAGTTGGAAGACCTGGAGTCCGGAGTCCACGGACTGGACCGTGAACTGGAATGCAGACTTCACGGACCGGACCATGACAGTAGATCTCAGATTTTATAGGTTTAACAACCATAACCATCAGGCTCTTGAACCAGAGAGGATAAACTTCACTCGCCCCATCACTGACTGTTCCCACGACATATGGGCTCACTTTCAAGGACTCTTCATCTCTTGTTCTCAATAATTATTGCTTATTTATATATTATTATTATTATTATTTTGTTTCTTTTCTCATTTGGTATTTGCACAGTATATTGTCTTTTGCATATTGGTGGTTGCCCGTCCTATTGGGATTCTTCATTGATTCTGTTGCGTCTCTTGTTTTTAATGTGAATGCCCTCAAGAAAATGAGTGACATAAATCTACTTTGATAATAAGCTCACTTAGAACTTTGAACTTTCGACTTTGAACTGATCCTATCATGTCTGTCTACTCACTTATCATTGACATGTGGACATTGGGCACAGCATGAATGCTCCAGACAGAGCCTATCTTCACAGGATTGTGGATTCCCTATATGATCACTGTTCTTTACATAGCTGTGCAAACCTGTTGTCACTTAAGTGCACAGGTGATCTTAACGTTTGGCCTTTCGCAGATATTTAATGAAATCATGCACTACTTCAACAATTGATATTCTGAACTCACTATTTTGAAGAGTGTTGCTATTTTAACTAATCACAACAAAGGTTGTGCTAGAGCCAGTACTTGCCTCTCCTACAGGCAAAAAAGATCATCTTATGGCCTCCCCTTTGCCTGTTATGCCTAACCAGGAACTTACACAAGCTTATTACTAGTTACTTATTGGTGGATATTTGAACCTATTCATTTGGCTACCGCAACATCTCCTCATCCCATACAGTCAATAGGTATTGGTGTCATAGGTCAGATCAAGCAGTAGCCAGCTGATATTGGGAAGCACTTTATATGTTGCATCACTCAAGTTCAAGTGGTATTTTCTGAAGTGAATAAATGTTCAAATTGTAGCGTAATGCTTCATCTTAGTCCTTATTACATCATTTAAGTGCTCACGCCACCTCTGGAACAATCAAAGAAATACAAAGGCAATCAGGTTCTTCTTGCTTTAATTTTTGTTACATTATTAAGTTATGCAGTTTTGAATGCAGCTATAAGGCAATATTATTCAGGCTCCATGAAGCAAGGTATAATGATGGATGTCAGTGAACACAGTTAGGTGGGCCTGAATTCAAGATTAGAATTTTTCGGACAGGAACTAAAAGGCCTTATTCTTGTAATAGCCTTTCCAACATAGATTGTATGTGTAAGCAACTTTTTCAATTTTTTTTCCCCGTTCAATCCTGTGAAGCAAGCAGGTGGAAGAATCTGTAAATTAGATAAGTGAATTTCTTAACAGTTCTTTGAAGTAACCATTATCAATATGCATTAATGAGACAGGGACAATGAAGGAACCAATATCAGCTTAAGCCAGCACTGAAGAAGATAGGTACAACCTTTTGTCACCAGTTATTAAGTATTTTTTGCTGCCTCACTCGACTTTTAATCTACCATGCATTCCAATTTGTTTCATGGCAGCAAGGGACTCTGTTAAACAGAGTGCTGATTGTTTTTTTTTAATTCTTATTAACAACATTATGGCTTTCCTGGCTGTTTAGCTGTGTGAATTTAAAGTTCCATCAGTAATAGCTGGTTCTGGATGGAGCTGTTAATTAGTCTGTCAAGACAATCATGTAGTGTCTATGCAGCATGTAATTTTGAAAGTTAACACCCACTTACCACAAGATATTTTTGTTTGTCGTGTAATTTACTTATGTATTGTGAGTGGTACTGAAAATATGAGGATGCAGAGCCTGACAGATATAACAAGAATATATATGCTGTTTCCCTTATGCTTAGCCCTGGTTCCATGAGTAATACAAGGGCTTCTTGAAAAGGTCCTAATTTTATATGCATTCTTCAGACGGATCCTTCTAATTCTTCTGTTCCTTTCTCAGTTGTTGTAGGTTGTTCCAAATTTCACTCCACTCTTTAAAAAGGGAGGGAGGCAAAAGAAAGACTGGATGAACTGGGCTTGTATTCGTTGGAATTTGGAAGGTTGAGGGGGGGATCTGATTGAAACGTATAAAATCCTAGAGGGATTGGACAGGCTAGATGCAGGAAGATTGTTCCCGATGTTGGGGAAGTCCAGAACGAGGGGTCACAGTTTGAGGATAAAGGGGAAGCCTTTTAGGACCGAGATTAGGAAAAACTTCTTCACACAGAGAGTGGTGAATCTGTGGAATTCTCTGCCACAGGAAACAGTTGAGGCCAGTTCATTGGCTATATTTAAGAGGGAGTTAGATATGGCCCTTGTGGCTACGGGGATCAGGGGGTATGGAGGGAAGGCTGGGGCAGGGTTCTGAGTTGGATGATCAGCCATGATCATAATAAATGGCGGTGCAGGCTCGAAGGGCCGAATGGCCTACTCCTGCACCTATTTTCTATATTTCTATGTTTCTATCAGTTAGTCTGACTTCACTGGTTGAGAAGATCTTACAGTCCATTATGAAGAATGAGGTTTCAGGCCACTAGGAGACAACGTCAGCATGGTTTCCTTCAGGGGAAATCTTGTTAGAATTATTTGAGGAAATAACAGGCAGGACAGAGAAAGGAGATTCAGTGGATGTTGCTGACTTGGTTTTAAAGAAGGCCTTTGACAAGGTGCCACTCACAAAGCTGCTATACAAGATAAGAGCCCATGGTATTGAAGGAAAGATGCTAGCATGGCTAGAAGATTGGTTGACTAGCAGGCCGCAAAGAATGGGAATAAATTGGGCCTTTTCTGGTTGGCTGCTGGTGAGTAGATGTGTGCTGCAGGGGTCGATGTTGGGACCAGTTCTTTTCACGTTATATGACAGTGATTGATGATGAAATTGATGGCTTTGCAGCCAAGTTTGTAGAAGATATAAAGATAGGTGGACAGGCAGGTAGTGTTGAGGATGCAGGGAGTCTGCAGAAAGACTGAGACAGATGAAGAGAATTGGCAAAGCCGCAGATGAAATATAGTGCAGGGAAAAGCACTTTAGTAGAAGGGATAAAGAGATGGAGTACTTTCTAAATGATGACAAAATTCAGAAATCAGAGGTGCAAAGGGACTTAGGTCTCCTCGTGCAGAATTTCCTAAAGGTTAACCTGCAGGTTGAGTGGATGGTAAAGAAGGTAAATGCAATATTACAGTTCATTTTGAGAGGACTGGAATATAAAGGCAAGGATCTAATGCTGAGGCTTTACAGACATTGGTCAGATGAGATTTGCTGTATTGTGAGTAGTTTTGGGCCTCTTATCTAAGAAAAAAATGCACTGGCATTGGAGTTGGGACAAATATGTTCACAAGGATGAAAGGACTGAAGTATGAGGAGTATTTGACGGGTGTGCACTGTACTCGCTGGAGTTTAGAAGAATGGGGGTGGGGGGATCTCACTGAACCGTATCTAATATTGAAAGATCAAGATTGAGTGGATGTGGAGAATATGTCCCTTATAGTGGCTGCATCTAGGACCAGGGTGCACAGCTTCAGAGTAGAGAAATGTCCATTTAGAACAGAGATGAAGAAGAATTCAATGGGCAGATCAGAAGACCAAGAGGAGTGAAAAAAGACGAGTGCTGGGGCCAGTGGGATTAGGGTGAAAAAAATCAGGAAAGGAGCAGAGGGGAGTGGGTACCAGAAGTTAAAGAAATTGATGTTCATACTGTCAGTTTAGATGCTACAAAGGCATGAAATGAGGTTCTGTTCCTCCAGTCTAATTCTGGCCTCAGCTTGGCTATTGTTAGACATTTTTTGTGTGGGAATGGGAAGTGGGTTTAAAATTGTTGGCCACTGGGAGATTCTGACTGTTGTAGTGGAAGGAAGGGTACTTTTGATAAAGCATCCCCCAATCTGCATTGGGTCACATCAATGTAGAGACGGCTACACTGGGAGCATTGGATATAATAAATACCACAGATAGATCTGCATGTGAACTGCAGCCTCACCTGGGGGGACTATTTAGATGTGAGTGGTGGTGAATGAGAAGGTGTTGGGACTGTGTGATAGACTTATCTGAATAGGAATGGGAAACAGTTGGTAGTGTTGACTTTATTAATCTTGTCTTCATCTTTTCCATTGGCTAGATTAGTGGGAGACCATTAGACTCCTTCCAGTATGAAACTGAATTCATCCTGAAGAGAGATTGCTGCTTGGACCCAACTATTCTCTCATTCAGGATGCAATTTTTCCATGTTTGCTGATAACGCACAATTTAAGGAAGATGAATAGTGATGAGGATGCAAAATTGCTTCATGAAGATGTAAATAAATTGTATGAATCGACAATAGCTTGGCAGATGGCAAGTTATCTACCTAGATGGTGATATACTGCAAAGTATCAATGTTAAAGTAGACCTGGGTATTATTGTACTCAATTAGCTGAAAGCTGGAATGCAGTTAGAAAGATGAACAGTTTTTTTTATCCTTATTGCTGAGGATTTGAGTATAGGAATAAAGATATCTTAATGAAATCATACCTAGTGTAGTGTTATATAGTTTTGGTCTACTTATCTAAAAGAGGATATTCTTTCTCTGAAAAGAAACAGCTCTTGGGATTATGATAGAGATGGGATTCAATAGGCTGAGCCTTTATCTTCCTGAATTTAACAGATTAGGATATAATTTCATAAACAGATCAACAGGATAGATACAGGTAAGATATTTTCCTTTGCTGAGAAATCCAGAGTATGAGGTTCATAGTCTGAAAATTTAGGATAGGGCTTTTCAAAATGAGGAACAATTTCATCGTAGAAAATGGAAACTTCGGAATTTTCTTCTCTGGAAATTTGTGGAGGTTCAGTCACTGACTTCATTCAAAATAGAGACTAATAAATTTTTGGATGGAGGAGAAACTGTGATTGGCAGGAGGATGATGCTGAGATGGAAGATCAGCAATAACCTTGTTGACAGACAGCAGCTTGAGGGACTGAATTGCCGATTCCCTGTGCTCTTATACTGATCTCCATGCCTCTTTATGTAATTGGTCTTACTTCGTGTAATGTTTGCTGTTCAAAGGGAAATCGCAGCTTAAGAAACAAAACATTTAAAGTTTTTTTTGTCAACATTATTCTATGTGGGAGGAAATATCCTCTATATTTGATAAGTTATAGTTCATTCAAAGTAAATAGTTGTTACTTTGATATGAAGATGAAGTTAAATGCACATTAAGACTTTCGCCAATAAAGCATTGCTGGTTGAAAGTCTGGATTTAACTTAATTTTGTGCTGAGTTGTTGTTTGCAGTAATTTGTGTCTGCTTGGAGAAATTAATACAAAGACCTGGAGGACTAGCTCTCAAATGTTGATTAAGAGCATATTTCAATGAGATCTGTCTGTGGAATCTGTACACCCACTTCTACCAGAATATAGGATGTTGAGTTGATGTACAGCAGGGAGAGGAGATGCAGGTTTTTAAGTGCGACTTGTAGAAATCTTGATGATGCCATCCAAAGACACCGGTCTCCTGCAACCTCGACAATTGCTGGAGTCCATTATCTTTCCTGCCCCACCCCACTATTCACCTCCCTTATCTCATGGAGCCATACCTGCATTCATGTCCTTCTCCTATTACTCCTTGAGACCAAGGGATTCCCTAGCAAAATTCTCCTTGACTGGAGACATTTTTTCCTGAGGTCAGAATCAGAATCAGGTTTATTATCACCGGCATGTGACGTGAAATTTGTTAACTTAGCAGCAGCAGCAGTTCAATGCAATACATAATCACAGATCACAAGATCACAAGACAAAGGAACAGAAGTAGGCTATTCAGCCCATCGAGTGTGCTCCGCAGCTCCCCCATGAGCTAAACTATTCACCCATCTAGTTCCAATTTCCGGCTTTTTTCCCATATCCCTTGATACCCTGAATAATTAGATACCTGTCAATCTCCTCCTTAAACACCCTCAATGATCGGACCTCCACAGCTGTATGTGGCAACGAATTCCACAAATCCACAACCCTCTGGCTAAAAAAATTTCTCCTCATCTCTGTTTTAACTGGGTACCCTCTAATTCTAAGACTATGGCCTCTTGTCCTGGACTCACCCACCAAGGGAAACAACCTTTCCACATCTACTCTGTCCAACCCTATCAACATTCGAAATGTTTCTCTGAGATCCCCTCTCAATCTTCTATACTCTAATGAATACAGTCCAAGAGCCGACAAACGCTCTTCATATGTTAGCCCCTGCATTACAGCAATCTAACAAAGAAAAGCAATAAAATAATAGTAAATAAACAAGTAAATCAATTACATATATTGAATAGATTTTAAAAAACGTGCAAAAGAAGAAATACTGTATATGAAAAAAAAAGTGAGGTAGTGTCCACACATCCTCCCGTATACTTTAAATCCTCTCTAGATTACTTATAATACCTAATACAAAGTTGACTGGAAAGGGACACTGGTGGGAAGGATGGCAGAGCAGCAGTGGCTGGAGTTTATGTGAGAAGTGAGGAAGGTGCAAGACAACAGGAATTCTGCAGATGCTGGAAATTCAAGCAACACACATCAAAGTTGCTGGTGAACGCAGCAGGCCAGGCAGCATCTCTAGGAAGAGGTGCATTCGACGTTTCAGGCTGAGACCCTTCGTCAGGAGCAAGACAGGTATATTCCAAAAAAGAAGAAATTTTCGAATGGAAAAAGGATGCAACCGTGGCTGACAAGAGAAGTCAAACCCAAAGTTAAAGCAAAGGAGAGGGCATACAAGGAAGCAAAAATTAGTGGGAAGACAGAGGATTGGGAAGTTTTTAAAACCTTACAAAAGGAAACTAAGAAGGTTATTAAGAGGGAAAAGATGAACTATGAAAGGAAGCTAGCAAATAATATCAAAGAGGATACTAAAAGCTTTTTCAAGTATATAAAGAGTAAAAGACAGGTAAGAGTAGATATAGGACCGATAAAAAATGTGCTGGAGAAATTGTAATGAGGGATATGGAGATGGTGGAGGAACTGAGCAAGTATTTTGCATCAGTCTTCTCTGAGGAAGACATCATCAGTATACCGGACACTCAAGGCTGGCAGGGAAGAGAAGTGTGTGCAGTCGCAATTACAACAGAGAAAGTACTCAGGAAGCTGAATAGTCTAAAGGTAGATAAATCTCCCGGACCAGATGGAATACACCCTCATGTTCTGAAGGAAGTAGCTGTGGAGATTGCGGAGGCATTAAGCGATGATCTTTCAAAAGTTGATAGATTCTGGCATGGTTCCAGAGGACTGGAAGATTGCAAATGTCACTCCGCTAGTTAAAAAGGGAGCAAGGAAGCAAAAAGGAAATTATAGACCTGTTAGCTTTACATCAGTGGTTGGGAAGATGTTGGAGTCGATTGTCAAGGATGAGGTTACGGAGTACTTGGAGGCATATGACAAGATAGGCAGAACTCAGCATGGTTTCCTTAAAGGAAAATCCTGCCTGACAAACCTATTACAATTTTTTGAGGAACTTCCAAGTAGGCTAGGCAAGGGAGATGCAGTGTATGTTCTATATTTGGATTTTCAGAAGGCCTTTGACAAGGTGCCACACATGAGTCTACTTAACAAGGTAAAGAGCCCATGGAAGTACGGGAAAGTTACATACGTTGGTAGAGCGTTGGCTGATTGGCAGGAAACAGAGAGTGGGAATAAAGGGATCCTATTCTGGTTGGCTGCCGGTTACCACCAGTGTTCCACAGGGGTCCATGTTGGGGCCGCTTCTTTTTACGTTGTACATCAACAATTTGGATTATGGAACAGATGGCTTTGTGACTAAGTTTGCTGATGATACAAAGATAGGTGGAGGGGCCGGTAGTGCTGAGGAAACGGAGAGTCTACAGAGAGACTTGGATAGATTGGAAGAATGGGCAAAGAAGTGGCAAATGAATTACAATGTTGGAATGTGTATGGTTATACACTTTGGCAGAAGAAATAAACGGGCAAACTATTATTTAAATAGGGAGAGAATTCAAAGTTCTGAGATGCAACGGGACTTGGGAGTCCTCGTGCAGGATACACTTAATGTTAACCTCCAGGTTGAGTCGGCGGTAAAGAAGGCGAATGCAATGTTGGCATTCATTTCGAGAAGAGTAGAGTATAGGAGCAGGGATGTGATGTTGAGGCTCTATAACGCGCTGGTGAGACCTCATTTGGAGTACTGTGGGCAGTTTTGGTCTCCTTATTTAAGAACGGATGTGCTGATGTTGGAGAGGGTACAGAGAAGATTCACTAGAATGATTCCGGGAATGAAAGGGTCAACATATGAGGAACGTTTGTCCGCTCTTGGACTGTACTCCTTGGAGTTTAGAAGAATGAAGGGGGACCTCATAGAAACATTTTGAATGTTGAAAGGCATGGACAGAGTGGATGTGGCAAAGTTGTTTCCCATGATGGGGGAGTCTAGTACGAGAGGGCATGACTTAAGGATTGAAGGGCGCCCATTCAGAACAGAGATGGGAAAACATTTTTTTAGCCAGAGAGTGGTGAAACTATGGAATTTGTTGCCACGGGTGGCAGTGGAGGCCAAGTCATTGGGTGTATTTAAGGCAGAGATTGATAGGTATCTGAGTAGCCAGGGCATCAAAGGTTATGGTGAGAAGACGGGGGAGTGGGACTAAATGGGAGAATGGATCAGCTCATAATAAAATGGCGGAGCAGACTCAATGGGCCGAATGGCCGACTTCTGCTCTTTTGTCTTATGGTCTTATGATCTAATGTAAATGCTATGTAAATAGTTGTTATCCTGTATTGTTTAGGGAATAATGACAAGGAAAAAAAGTCTGTACATGTTCAGTACAGACGCAACCATCGTAGCTCTTCTGGGAACGCTGATGCTGCCTTGGCATCAGCCGATGCCAATTCTCCCGTGATCTTTAAGTTCCTGAGGCTGTAGCACTTTACATAGCCAGCCATCCCTTACTAGCCTTAAACTCCTTCCTCTCGCTCACAACACAAGTAGCGAACGAACAATGCTCAAACAACGAGTAATACTTTTAATCATCTCTAGATTCCAGTACTTTACTCTTAGCCTTTCAGGAATTTCTTTGACCACTTAATTGTTTTTTAGGAGCCATTTTTTCACAGGAACAAGTAGCGACCGAACGAGACGCGAGGCGAACAATGCTCAAACAACGAGTGCTGGAGAGAGAACTTCTGTTTTTTTTTCAATCCCTATCTGCGGTTAGTTGAATCCACGGCTGCAGAACCCACAGATACAGAGGGCCGACTGTACATTTGCTTGGTTTGGTTCCTGTACAAATTCTTCAGTGTAACTCCTCTTTGCCAATTTGATTACTTTGTTTTTGATGGACACCAGAAATCCCGAACTATTGGTGCCAGAAGCAACCCTGAGAAAAGGTGTAGTATACTCCAGACATTGGTGAACTGATATTAAAAAAAGGGAAATTCTATTCTACAGTACTCATTAGACAAAAATAAAAAAGTCTAAGGTTGTTTCTTCATGGCAACTGCATCGGAAATGTATGCCTTTTGTGAAGTTAAGGTCTGGGCTAGTTATCCATAGAGATTGGATTTTCCACCTTTGGCCCCAATTCCAAAAATGTAGTGGCTATTTGCAGGTTAGGCACACTAGATTTAGCACTTTTTATATTTAATAAACTTACAGAGGATTAATCCTGTAAATTTTGTTCAGTGCCATCCAATTGTGTCTCAACGTACCATCTGGTCAGTGGTAAGTTTGCAATTTACTTTGATCTAGCAATGGCATATGTCCTGTGGAAACCTCCTGCTCTCTGTGATATGACCAGCCTGTTCATTTGTAGATTAAGGTAATCAACATTCAATCATCCTTAGAAACACCTGTTCTTGTTATAGACTGGTTTTATTTTAAGGAATTGTCATACTTCAATAGGACAAGAGGTGCTGCAATAAAATTCTAACATGGAAGGCTTACACAGGATCTGTAATTGTATAATCCATCTCCTCAGTATATTGTACTTCATCTCAAGGTTCCCCAAGTATTCAATTTGAGAGCTATTAGCAGCATGTTGGATCATTGATATTAGGTACGTGGGAGGGAAAAGTATTAAAAATGACAAGCGTATGATTTTACGAGCAGTTGGGAAGTTAAAATTGGCAAAGTTGTCAGTGTGTTGTAAAGTTGGCTCCAACTTGGTCATTATTTTATTTAATTCCATCATATTATGTTGCATACAGGTTGAAGGTGAGCATACCTAAACATATCAATGATACAGTTAAAGCTGTATAATCAGAGCCTTTCCACTTTACCTACCAGTCTATAGGTTTCTTGAACTTAATAATCAGCAATGAAGGTACGGTAAAGTGAGAGCATGGTGACAACTGAGGACATAAGGGACATGCCAATGTGTCATGAAAGATTACATTGTGCTTCTGTTAAGATGCTCCGCTACAATGCTCCTGCCTAACAATTATTGAGAAGCCTCAATCGAGTGGACTTGGAAAAGATGTTTCCAGTACTGGGAAAGTCTATGTCCAGAGAGCACAGCCTCGGAATAAAAGGATAATATTACTCAAGAGGAAACCAGTTATGAAGCTCAAGGACAAATAAGGCATCTTAATGCTTAAACTGCTCTTCCAGTTTCTGGTTTGACTTGAGGGTATCCTTGACATAGAGAAATGTATCGCGTATACCTGTTGTTGGTTTTTATGGTGTGCAAACTACACATCTGTGTACGTGTGTACTCATTTCAATGTAATGATTGCTATTCTTTCCCGGGACAAAGATATTATTGTAAAGGTTTGAGATATCATGGGAATCACAACTGATGTAGACAATTGCT
This sequence comes from Mobula hypostoma, assembly GCF_963921235.1. Lineage (NCBI taxonomy): Eukaryota > Metazoa > Chordata > Chondrichthyes > Myliobatiformes > Myliobatidae > Mobula > Mobula hypostoma. The sequence goes on from NC_086113.1 coordinate 29,608,256, forward strand.
CTGCGCTCTCTCTACACCCATGACTGTGTGACTAGGCACAGCTTCAAGGCCATCTGAGTTTGCTGATGAAATGACTGTTGTTGGCAGAGTTTCAGATGGTGACGAGAAGGCATAGAGAAGTAAGATGTATCAACTAGTTGAGTGGTGTTGCAGCTACAACCCTGCAATCATTTCAGTGAGACCAAAGAACATCAGAAAGGGTAAGACAAGGAAACACACACCAGTCCTCATAGAGGGATCAGAATTGGAAAGAGTCAGGAATTTCAAGTTCCTGTATCTCAGTATCTCTGAGGATCTACCCTGGACCCAGCACATTGATGCAGCTATAAAGAAGACACAACAGTGACTATATTTCATTAGGAGTTTGAGGAGATTTGGTATGTCCACAAAGACACTCGCAAATTTATACAGCTGTACCATGGAGAGCATTCTAGCTGGCTGCGTCACCATCTGGTATCGGGGGGAGGGTGCGAGCTACTGCATAGGATCGAAATAAGCTGCAGAAAATTGAAAACTTAGTCAGCTCCATCATAGGCTCTAGTCTCTGTAGTAACCAGGACATCCTCAAGGAGCAATGCCTCAAAAAGGCAGCATCCGTCATTAAGGACTCCGATCACCCAGGACATGCCCTGTTCTCATTGCTACCATCAGGAAGGAGGTACAGGAGACTGAAGGTACACATTCAGTGATTCAGGAACAGCTTCTTTCCCTCTGCCATCCGAAGTCCAAATGGAAGTTGAACGCTACCTAACTGTTTTATTTTATTTTTTTATTTTTGCTCTACCTATTTAATTTAGCTATATTAGATACTTACTGTAATTCATATTTTTTTCTATTATTATATATTGCATTGTACTGCTGTTGCAAAGATAGCAAATTTCATGACATTTGCTGGTGTTATTAAACCTGATTGTGATTCTGGCCACCAGTGCCCTTGCAAAATTGTTGTTTGTTCTTGGGACTCCTCTCAGAAATTCCCATAATCTTTTCTCCAGAAATATCCTATTGTTTGACTACCTCTCAGATAATGGGGAGAAAAGATGCTTTGATGAAAATAACAGTACCTGATTAATGTGTAGACAGGAAAGGTATGGTTTTGTGTAAAATTGAATGTTGTCATCAATGTAGGGTGGGGTATGACGCAGGATTCATTCAGGGAGGTATGAGTCTATCAGTGAGTAAGTTGGTCTAGATGGTATATCAGTAGAGTGAACAGCTTTTTATGCACAGCAGTATATAGGTGAAATTATGTTTGTTATACATCATTCAAACACTTTTGGTGTTGAATTCCCACATGTCACCACAATTTTTCTGTTGACCACAGAATTTACCTCCAGTCAGGCCTTTGAGATTTAACTGTCAAGTTTGCTCTGCCATGTAGAAACTGAACTTTTATATCTTACATACCCCTGAAGCACCACCTCAGGAGGTGTCACTAAAATGAGGCACTACCTCAGGGAGCTCTTTCAGCAGTTCACCTGTGCTCCATCACTCCTGGCTTCTGTTCCCATTCTTGTGATGTCTCTTTAACCACTGTGGTTGAAACCAATTCATGTTGGTCGGACTCTGTCATGTTAATTAGTTGGGAATCCCTAAAGGCACATGATAATGTAATTGATAAGTTAAGAAGTGACTGACTCAAGTGTTCTATTGAACTTCGGATTTCTCTCTTCCTCCTGGACAATATATCCTTCTTCCAGTGTCCACAAATTACAATCCAGCCCTGATTCTCAGCAGTGAGCATTTCTCCTCTGTATACAGAAATGTCTTGCAAAGAATGCATTTTTATTTTTGGTTTTTGTGTTTATGAAATATTTATATCTGTTCACATTGAATAATAATGTAGCAGCGTAGAAGTTCTGCTGTTCTTGCAGACTTGGAAATTCTTTCTCAATTCCCCTGGTAAAGAATGAACAGACGGAATTATAAATATCCTTAGTATGGTTACCTTGCACTTTGTTCCATATTGTTGATTTGTTTTATTACCTAATAAATATTCATCTTTTTTGGTGCTATGATTTGTTTCCTACAGTATGAGTTGATAGTGCTTCAAAATTTTTCTTTGGCTGCAGAGTGCTTTGCAACATCCTGAGGTTGTGAGAGATGGTTCATAAATGCTAATCATCTTTCTTTATTTTTCTCTTTCCCTCATCTGTTCCAAAAATAGACGGATTATGTAAATATTCTTCAAAATTTAATTCTGACTTTGTATAAAGATAAACTGGGCTATTTTCTTATGTTTATCATGCATTGTCCTTTTGGTAAACTAGACCTGACAGAGGATATTCCAGTATATTGGTACCTGCATATTTGTTCTCCATGTTCACACTTATTGAAGACAGTGGACTGGAAAGCAACTGTGTAATGGAACATTTAGCTATTTACCTGATCGTGTTTCTAAGAAAAGCTGATTATAAAAAGTAATTGGGGATTAACCACACAATTCACAGAGTTCATGAAGTTCCTTCCAGGTCTTCCCTGCAACTGATGTGCTAGCTTATGTAGACCATTAATAAAGTGTAGTGCCATCCAATGTTGTGCTAATGCAGAGAAAGGCTGTCAAAAAGACACGTTGGACCCATTTTGGTGGATGTTAATGGGAGCCTGCCTGAACAGTTCCCAGCCCATGGGATCTGTCACTGGAAACTAGGAGCAGATAGATTCACTTTGAACTAATAGCGTACATAGTCGTGCAGTAGTTGGTATTCAAGTTCAATTCTGACCTCATTCTTTCTGTGACTGTGTGAGCTTCACCTAAGCATTCTGTTTCTCTCCGACTTTCCAGGGATGTGCTGACCAGTTATCAGTTTTGGTAAGTCCCCACTTGGTGAAGGCAAGTTCAAAGAAATCAAGAGAAAGTTAATAGGGAGTAAGTTACGGGATGGCAGGTAAATAAGGAGGGCAGGGAGGGAATTGTAATCACTGGAGCTGAGAAAAATGAGGGGGATCTCCTTGAAACCCATTGAGTATTGAAAGGCATAGATAGAGTGGATATGGAAAGGATGTTTCCTATAGTGGGGGAGTGTAGGGTCAGAGGGCACAGCCTCAAAATAGAAGGAAGTTCTTTTAGAACAGAGGAAGAAGAATTTCTTTAGATGGGGATGGTAAATCTGTGGTCATTGGGTATATTTAAAGCAGGAGGTTGATGGGTTCACGATTAGCAACACTGTCAAAGGTTATGGGGAGAAGGGGTTGCGAGAGATAATATATCAACCACGATGAAAAGGCAGAGCAGACTCAAAGGGCCAAATAACCTCATTCTGCTCCTATGTCTTGTGGTCTTGAAAGCCCTATTTTGCCTCACTCTGTTTCCTTCTCACACAGTGCCTTTGGCCTTATGTATACTGGGGTTTTGCGGCTCTGGGCCGCAATAAAACTAGCATATTTTTGTCCCACTATTAACTTGTTTTACCAGCTATTGAATAATTTCAAGTCCAATTTTTCAAGCATACGGTACATTGGCCTTCATCAATCGTGGGATTGAGTTTAGGAGCCAAGAGGTAATGTTGCAGCTATATAGGACCCTGGTCAGACCCCACTTGGAGTACTGTGCTCAGTTCTGGTTGTCTCAATATAGGAAGGATGTGGAAACCATAGAAAGGGTGCAGAGGAAATTTACAAGGATGTTGCCTGGATTGGGGAGCATGCCTTATGAGAATAGGTTGAGTGAACATGGCCTTTTTTCCTTGGAGCGACGGAGGATGATAGGTGTCCTGATAGAGGTGTATAAGATGATGAGAGGCATTGATCGTGTGGATAGTCAGAGGCTTTATCCCGGGGCTGAAATGTCTAGCATGAGAGGGTACAGGTTTAAGGTGTTTGGAAGTAGGTACAGAGGAGATGTCAGGGGTAAGTTTTTTACACAGAGAGTGGTGAGTACATGGAATGGGCTGCTGGCGACGGTGGTGGAGACAGATACGATAGGGTCTTTTAAGAGACTCCTGGACGGGTACATGGAGCTTAGAAAAGTAGAGGGCTATGGATAACCCTAGGTTAATTTCTGAGGTAAGAACATGTTTGGCACTGTTTTGTGGGCCAAAAGGCCTGTATTGTGCTGTAGGTTTTCTATGTTTTCTAATCTTGCCAATTCTAATTTTATTTTTTGGGTGGGCAAGAGTTTAGCTTGAAGCAAACTTAACTGTCTATGGAAAGTTGATGTCCCCATTTTCAGAGAAAAGAAAGGAATGTAGGATCTGTAGTTATTAAGTGAATTTTATGAACTAATGGAATCCCAGTTGCTTTATAAACAAAGAACTATGTGACTCCTGTATTAAAAAAATTGTAAAACATCTGTATAACAATAAGCAAATAACCAGTTTTAGTTTTAGTCATAAATGGCCAGATTACTGGTGATATCTGCCCTGGCTTACTTTGAAGTGGAAATTTTTCAGCCACTTGAGAGAACAGACAGGCCATATCTTGAAAGTTGGCACCTTCAATAACAAACAGTAGTTTCAATAATTATTTTTGAGCTCAGATTTCTAGAGTTGGACTTGAATCTAAAATCTCTGATAAAGAATGGATTGCTACCAACAAAATCACAGATGTCATTAATAACTGTTGTTCCTAACACACATTCAAAGCAGGTAATTTAATACATAGTTCCTGTCATTTCAAGACTACTCCTTATCACTTTGTGTTGCCTTGATTTATTAGTCACATGTCACCCACTTTTATCAACAGCACCATCTCATTGCCTTCCAACTCATAATAGAAAAAATCAGTTCAATCCCAAAGATGGTCAATATCATTGTAACACTGTGGATGCCTTGGTTTCATTTGTCATAAGGGTGATTTGTGCTGTTAGAACCATAGAACCATAGAAACTACAGCACAGAAACAGGCCCTTCGGCCCTTCTTGGCTGTGCCGAACCACTTTCTGCCTAGTCCCACTGACCTGCACACGGACCATATCCCTCCATACACCTCCCATCCATGTATCTGTCCAATTTATTCTTAAATGTTAAAAAAGAACCCGCATTTACCACCTCGTCTGGCAGCTCATTCCATACTTCCACCACGCTCTGTGTGAAGAAGCTCCCCCTAATGTTCCCTTTAAACTTTTCCCCCCTCACCCTTAACCCATGTCCTCTGGTTTTTTTTCTCCCCTTGCCTCAGTGGAAAAAGCCTGCTTGCATTCACTCTATCTATACCCATCATAATTTTATATACCTCTATCAAATCTCCCCTCATTCTTCTACGCTCCAGGGAATAAAGTCCTAACCTATTCAAACTTTCTCTGTAACTGAGTTTCTCAAGTCCCGGCAACATCCTTGTAAACCTTCTCTGCACTCTTTCAACCTTACTTATATCCTTCCTGTAATTTGGTGACCAAAACTGAACACAATACTCCAGATTCGGCCTCACCAATGCCTTATACAACCTCATCATAGCATTCCAGCTCTTATACTCAATACTTCGATTAATAAAGGCCAATGTACCAAAAGCTCTCTTTACGACCCTATCTACCTGTGACGACACTTTTAGGGAATTTTGTATCTGTATTCCCAGATCCCTCTGTTCCACTGCACTCCTCAGTGCCTTACCATTAATCCTGTATGTTCTACGTTGGTTTGTCCTTCCAACGTGCGATACCTCACACTTGTCAGTATTAAACTCCATCTGCCATTTTTCAGCCCATTTTTCCAGCTGGTCCAAGTCCCTCTGCAGGCTCTGAAAACCTTCCTCACTGTCTACTACACCTCCAATCTTTGTATCATCAGCAAACTTGCTGATCCAATTTACCACATTATCATCCAGATCATTGATATAGATGACAAATAACAATGGACCCAGCACTGATCCCTGTGGCACACCACTAGTCACAGGCCTCCACTCAGAGAAGCAATTTTCTACCACCACTCTCTGGCTTCTTCCATCAAGCTAATGTCCAATCCAATTTACCACCTCTCCATGTATACCTAGCGACTGAATTTTCCTAACTAACCTCCCATGTGGGACCTTGTCAAAGGCCTTACTGAAGTCCATGTAGACAATATCCACTGCCTTCCCTTCATCCACTTTCCTGGTAACCTCCTCGAAAAACTCCAACAGATTGGTCAAACATGACCTACCACGCACAAAGCCATGTTGACTCTCCCTAATAATCCCCTGTCTATCCAAATGCTTGTAGATTCTGTCTCTTAGTACTCCCTCCAATAACTTACCTACTACTGACATTAAACTCACCGGCCTATAATTTCCCGGATTACTTTTCGATCCTTTTTTAAACAACGGAATAACATGAGCCACTCTCCAATCCTCCAGCACTTCACCCGTAGACAGCGACATTTTAAATATTTCTGCCAGGGCCCCCGCAATTTCAACACTAGTCTCCTTCAAGGTCCGAGGGAACACTCTGTCAGGTCCCCAGGGATTTATCCACTTTAATTTTCCTCAAGTCAGCAAGCACCTCCTCCTTTTCAATCTGTACAGTTTCCATGGTCTCACTACTTGATTCCCCCAATTCCATAGATTTCATGCCAGCTTCCTTAGTAAATACAGACGCAAAAAACCTATTTAAGATCTCCCCCATTTCCTTTGGTTCCGCACAAAGCTGACCACTCTGATCTTCAAGAGGACCAATTTTATCCCTTACAATCCTTTTGCTCTTAATATACTTGTAAAAGCCCTTTGGATTATCCTTCACTTTGACTGCCAAGGCAACCTCATGTCTTCTTTTTGCCCTCCTGATTTCTTTCTTAAGTATTTTCTTGCACTTCTTATACTCCTCAAGCACCTGATTTACCCCCTGTTTCCTATACATTTCATACAACTCCTTCTTCTTCTTTATCAGAGTTGCAATATCCCTTGAGAACCAAGGTTCCTTATTCCTATTCAATTTGCCTTTAATCCTGACAGGAACATACAAACTCTGCACTCTCAAAATTTCCCCTTTGAAGGCTTCCCACCTACCAATCACATCTTTGCCAGAGAACAACCTGTCCCAATCCACGCTTTTTAGATTCTTTCTCATTTCTTCAAATTTGGCCTTCTTCCAGTTCAGAACCTCAACCCTAGGACCAGATCTATCCTTGTCCATGATCAAATTGAAACTAATGGTGTTATGATCACTGGAACCAAAGTGCTCCCCTACACAGACTTCTGTCACTTGTCCTAACTCGTTTCCTAACGGGAGATCCAATATTGCATCCCCTCTAGTTGGTCCTTCTATATACTGACTTAGAAAACTTTCCTGAACACATTTTACAAACTCTAAACCATCTAGACCCCTTAACAGTATGGGAGTCCCAATCAATGTATAGAAAATTAAAATCCCCTACCACCACAACTTTATGTTTCCTGCAGTTGCCTGCTATCTCTCTGCAGATTTGCTCTTCCAAGTCTCGTTGACTATTGGGTGGTCTGTAATACAATCCCACTAATGTGGCCATACCTTTCCTGTTTCTCAGCTCCACCCATAAGGACTCAGTAGACAAGCCCTCTAATCTGCCCTGCCTGAGAACTGCTGTAATATTTTCCCTAACAAACAATGCTACTCCCCCACCTTTCATTCTTCTGCCTCGATCACATCTGAAACATCGGAACCCTGGAATATTAAGCTGCCAGTCCTGCCTCTCCTGTAGCCAAGTTTCACTAATTGCTACAACATCATAATTCCACGTGTCAATCCACGCCCTCAACTCATCCGCCTTCCCCACAATACTCCTAGCATTGAAATATATACACCTCAGAAGATTTTTACCACCACTCACAACCTTTCTATCAGCGGATTTGCTTAAACTTTCAATATCATTTATTATCACCCCAGCCACACTGTCAGCTCTGGCACTCTGGTTCCCATCCCCCTGCAAATCTAGTTTAAAGCACCAATAGCACTAACAAACCTCCCTGAAAGGATATTGGTCCCCCTGTGGTTCAAGTGTAACCCGTCTCTCTTGTACAGGTCCCACCTGCTCCAGAAGAGGTCCCAATGATCCTGAAATCTGAAACCCTGCCCCCTACACCAGTTCCTCAGCCACTTGTTCCTCCTCCAGAGCATCCTATTCCTACCCTCACTGGCACCTAGCACAGGTAGCAATCCTGAGATTACCACCCTTGAGGTCCTGCTTTTCAACTTCCTACCTAGCTCTCTATACTCACTGTCCAGGACCTCTTCACTCTTCCTTGCTATGTCATTGGTACCGATGTGGACCACGACATCTGGCTGGTCACCCTCCCACTTCAGAATGTCATGCAATCGATCAGAGACATCCTTGACCCTGGCACCTGGGAGGCAACAGACCATCCTGGATTCTCTGTCACGACCACAGAACCTTCTATCTGCACCTCTACTGCTCTCCTCTTCCCCCCCCCCCTTCTGCACTGCAGAGCCAGACTCAGTGCCAGAGATCCGTCTACTGCAGCTAGTCCCAGGTAAGTCATCCCCCCCAACAGTATCCAATGCGGTATACTTGTTGTTGAGGGGAATGGCCACAGGGGAACCCTGCTCTGCCTGCCCTTTCCTCTTCCCTCGCCTGACAGTGACCCAATTTCCTGTCCTCTGCTCCTTTGGCGTAACTACCTCCCTGTAGCTACGATCTATAATCTCCTCATTCTCCCGAGTGATCCGCAGGTCATCCAGCTCCTGCTCCAGTTCCCTAACGCGGTTTGTCAGGAGCTGCAGCTGGATGCACTTCTTGCAGGTGTCGTTGTCAGGGACACCGGAGGGCTCCCTGACTTCCCACATCCTGCAAGAGGAGCATTCCAACATCCTGCCTGGCATTCTCTCCACGCTAAACAATCTGAACAAAAAACTTACCGGAACCTACCCTGGCCTCTGCCTGTTCTTGCTGAAGTCTGTTGAGCCAAAGCCGCCCCACTCTGACTGATGTTCTGATGGAAATCATTACAGAGAAAAAGGAACAAGAGAAAATCATCTCCAAGGAGAGAAAACTGTAACAGTGATATGAGATGTGAGCACCTCAGATCATGAGAAATGATAACTTTCAGCTTTTCCTCATCTTGAGGATTCATTTGGTCTGAGAACCTCATTGGCAGAACGGCTGAGAAAGAAAGACATCAGAAGCTTGCCAGTAGATTAATTTTATCTCATAATTTTGTAGTATCAAAACCAATGTTCATAACTCTATCCACATGTTGTCCATATTTCAAAACGCAAGCAGTATAGAACTTAACTTCCAATCTACTTATTATAGTCTTCTAATGTTTCCAGTGCTATTGCTTCTTAGACCAAATACTCTGTCTATTTGCAATATTGTGATCTGTTACTACTTTGCAGGGATAGGAACTACCAGATGGAACTTCAGTGTATCATGTTGTGGGCAGCTGGGTGTAGAAATGTGTTTGTGGTTGCTTATGCTAAATGCACAACATAGATTTCGCTGCACACTGCATTGCACCACCAAAACTTTGTTCTATGTCATTGGTGCTGAAGTTTGACAGTAAAGAACAATGTGTAGCTGGTAATATTTTTAATTTGTTTTATGCAAGCGATAAATGATAAATGAACTCTTCGCAGGCTTCCAGCTTGGTACAGTAGGCCTGAAAGGAGTTTATTTGTCATATATGCTGAGAAAGCACTAGGTCCTTTTTTTTTAACAAATGATAAATTCTCACATTCATCTCTGTAATTCACTATATTAAATTACTTGTTTTCAACTACCACTTTGAGTTGCAGTGCTTTTGAATTTAATTTTTTTCACCTCTGAACTTGACCATTACAATTCTGTCCAGGCTAATTTTTCTTGTTCGCTTCCATATCAATCTGATTTATTTCCAAATGGCAACTGAATGTTAATCTACAGTGGTCCCTGGTTTGACAACATATCAATTTAAAATTCTTCCTTTAAATTTCACATCCTACATGGCCTCATTATCTCCCCATATCTGCACCCTGTTGCAGACTTACAAACATTAAAATTTCTACTGTCCTTCAAATCTCGCTTATTATACATCTCTGATTTGATTTTATAAATTCCACCTTTATAGCTCAAACCTTCAAAATTCGGTCCATGACTTTTGAATTCTCACCCTAGGCCACTACATCTCTTTCTTTCTCCCCTCTTTTCTTCTTCTTCCATTCTTTAAAATTTGTCTCTTTGATCAAAATTTGAACTTTTCAATCCTACTTCTATTTATTAATGTATCTGTGATGGGCATAGAACATAGAATAGTACAGCACAGTACAGGTCCTTCGGCCCACAATGCTGTGCCGACCCTCAAACCCTGCCTCCCTATAAGCCCCCACCTTAGATTCCTCCATATACCTGTCTAGTAGTCTCTTAAACTTCACTAGTGTATCTGCCTCCACCACTGACTCAGGCAGTGCATTCCACGCACCAACCACTCTCTGAGTAAAAAACTTTCCTCTAATATCCCCCTTGAACTTCCCACCCCATACCTTAAAGCCATGTCCTCTTGTATTGAGCAGTGGTGCCCTGGGGAAGAGGCGCTGGCTATCCACTCTATCTATTCCTCTTATTATCTTGTACACCTCTATCATGTCTCCTCTCATCCTCCTTCTCTCCAAAGAGTAAAGCCCTAGCTCCCTTAATCTCTGATCATAATGCATACCTATGATCAGAGCATCCTGGTAAATCTCCTCTGTACCCTTTCCAATGCTTCCACATCCTTCTACATTAAGATGCAATATTACATTCATTTGTTTGATGATTACAACTTATTGTTTTTGTAATGGACCTTTTACCCATTTACAGATCAGTTCATAATCTTACATTCTAGTTTAATTTAACATTCAAGTATGACCAGGCTTCAGTAAGCAATGGCACATTTATTCCATTGGGTAATAAAATTATCATCAGTTTAGTGAATCATAACTTAGAAATTGATCACTGGGTTGGTAGAATTACATGTGCAAAATAATGGGATGGATTTTGGAGACTAAGTGCAAGGTGCTGATAGTGCATAGGGGTACTGACTGAAGATCAATTTCTCGTCATACAATCTGTGAACCCTTGCTGAAAATTGACAGTCTTGTTTATAGTGTTCTATTACCCATATTCACCGAGGTGCTAATGAAATGTTCTTAATGAAAAGAAACACAAAACTGATTCTTCTTTGTCCTCTTTACAATGAGTTACTGCTATTAAAATGTGGAAACTTGAAACTTTAAAGTTTCTTTCAATGTGATAGCACCTTGTTTAATTATGCTTGATAAAGCAAAAGTCTCACATTTTTCATTGAGTTTTCCTTCCCACACATCTGTTCCAAAGGTTTAATTAAAAAAAATGCATTTGTTAAAGTGATAGGAAAATACACGTCCCTTTTAAATGAAATTTGTTTTCAAGATCCTTTTATTAATGAATATTCATCAATGCTGCACAACTAATTCGATAATGACCCCTTGCAACTGCCAATCATGTGAACAGCCATCTCCTCGATTTTATATGTCAAATGACATCTGGCAGCAACATTTTACAGGATTAATGTAAAGTGTCAGTTTGATGCAGCTGTGGAGCTGCTGTAGAATATTATTGCTTTGCACCAGCATGGCACCCAAGTGATTCTAAATGCTGTTAGTCAATATTATACAAATATTGATTGTGCTTCAGACTAATAGATACCTGATCACTAGAGAGCCAAAGGCAATCTCTGCTTCATCAAGTCCTTTATTTATACTAGTTCACTCTAGCCAGGAGTATGTGCATGAATCTGTTAGATCACTTTATCCAGAATGAAGATTCAAAGCTGCATTTGAGAAGTAAGAAGCCATTTGTTCCTGGGTCTGAGTCCAGTGTTCCTAGAGCATTGTGCCAACTCTGGCATCATAGCTTTCTGCACTTTGGTATCAAGTATTTTGTCAAACTATCATGGCTTTCTAAAGAATAAAATCCTGACTATATACTTCATATGCAAAATATTGTATGCCATATTTATCAAATGTGTCTGAAATTTTTTTTGCAGTATGCTGGGGGAAGTTATAAATTAATAATGGTTTAATCAATTTGGTGGACTTCAATCTCAAGAAAGAACAAAGGTTTACAAAATAATTCTGTTTTGAAGAAGGGTCTTGGATCTGAAACTCTTTCTCTGTCAAAAGATACTGTTGGACGTGAAGGGTATTTCCAAAAGTTTCTGTTTTATTTCAAAATTTTAGCAATTGGAATTCTTTAGTTTTTTTGTTCAAGTCAAAGAATCAATTGGAGGATATTCTCCCTTTGGTCACCAGCACTAAGCAAGTGTTTTGAATACTGGGTGTTGAGTATACCCTCACCACTGTATTGACTTTCGTAGCATTTGAGATCTAATACTCTTATAAAATGTGGACAACATGTGGGCTGAGTTGTTCAAGCACTGACAGGGCAGACTTCAGTTAAAAAATATGGTTGTTCTGCTCAGTAAATAAAAGAAATGACAAGAAATAAGGACAAGTTGCCACTGGAATTTGAACAAACATTTTAAATAATTAAATTGAGTTATTTATTTCTTTCAGTGTTTATTTCTTTCTATTTAAAAGCATCATTGCAAGGATTTGACATTTTTCATATTTGTTGGGTTTTTTGTGGGGGTTATTTCCTTTCAACTTCAAAAATATGCATTAAAAAGAGTCAATTCAGGTGCATTATTAGGAAACATTTTCGTGTTCTGTTTGATATCGTCAACTTAACATGTTAGTCAGGTACAGACTGAAAGTCTAAGAGTTGCCTTTGAACTCAGCTTTAAGTGGCAGCTATATTTATGTGGACGAGTAGAATATGGATTCTCTTTGTTCTGAGAATCAAAGGGTTTTGCACTTTGGTTTCTGAGTGCAGCAAGGACTCGTCTAATTTGTAGACCCTCATACTGTAATAATTATATTACTTCATTAAGGACAGTCTCCAACAGCTTTTGGAAAATCTCCATATTATATTGCAAAAGTTTTCAGCCATATTTAACTCTGTTTAATTATTGTTGACAAGATATAAGCATATTCAATGAAGAACACAGTGTTATGGATTGCTACACAAGAATTGTGAATGTAAATATGACGCTGAAGATAAAAAGTTGCAATTTTAAACATCTGTATGTCGTGTAAAATGTATAGCTTGTTTGGTTTTGATGTTTCTTACCCAGTTGACATTCAGGAGGTGAGCTGAGTTCTTGACTGAGTGCCTAATATTCATCAACTGAGTGAAGAAAGGACATTGGTACCTACACATTCCCAGTAAACCTGGATGTTGTGACAAAAAGCCATCCTTAGTTTTATAAAGGGTCCGAAGACACTGTTGGAAATGAACAACAATGAGCCAGTTGAAAATAGAGTGGATTCCAATTAATTGGGAGACATTGGTGGGTCCAGTACACTTCAACTCAATTAAGTGGCTGCCCCACTTAACCAAAGTTTCAGAGAAATATTTAAGAAAGTATAGAAAAGATGAACTACCATTTAACTGAGTAACAAATTATGCATTTAAATGGAATACAGAACAAATTAGAATACTATCAATACTACTATAAAACTGTGTATTAGCTTCTAATAGTTATCGACAATGGAATTCATCCAGTGTATGTTCCCGTGTCCTTCTGAAGAAAATCAGTGCAAACAACTAATGCAGCTAATGTACCACTTTCACACAATGTTTTTGATGACTGCAACCTCCAAATTTTCATTTTCATTGTAGTATTCAAGACAATTGTCGACACCTTCAATTTTTTTGTAGTCCCTAACTTAATGAACTCGTGAAATCATTTCATTTTCACTCCTGGATGTTTCTGGCATTTCCAAGCCTGAATGCTTGAATTCACGATGAGCAAAACAGTAATGAATTACCTTATTATTTATTGCTCACCGACTATCAGTGACAAAAATCACTGCTTCCTGAACACAAACACATGCAAGTAATGCTATTTAAAAACTGTTCACTCTCAGCGCAGTGGAGTGTCCAATGGCCACACAAGTGCACGTGACTGACAGAAGTTAAACCTGTTCAACAAGTCTCCTGTTCCAATTACGCAGAATAGTGTCCTAAATAAACAAAGGGAATTCTGACTATTTTCTCGATTGTCCTATGCTCTTTCAGAGTTGTCCTAAATAACTGGCTACCCCGATTAACTGATGCCCCAATTAACTAGAGCTCACTGTATTTAACTTCAGCGTCACAGCTTATCGCCATGTTAGGAGAACACAATCAGGCTGTGTTGACTCATTAGAAGAGGTTCAATTTAAAAAAAAGATTGTAGTACTGATGAGCAGACTAATCAGAAGTAATCTTGTTGGCATTGTTGCAATTAATTTGTAGTAATAAAGTACAATGTATTTGGTAAACAATCACAGCGGACAATAGCCTGTGACTTCCCTTTTGGAACTGAGCATTTGAACCGCCTGTATGCCTTGGTATCTTTGCTGTATAACCTGAAGTCTCAAAGGTGCAGTATGGTTGTGGCATGTTGGGTCGAGTACAGGTGGCGGGGCCCAGGCCAGTGAGTGGGAAATGAGTCAATGTTCAGTCATTGCTGGAGTGGACCTGAGGTGATTAGATGGGGCAGATCCGAGTCAAGGCAGGGCCTGAGCCCGAGAGCGAGGACAGACCCGAAGTTTGATTGATTTAAGCACTGGGCCGAATTGGAAAGGTCAGGTACAGGCTGAATCGAGGTAGTGAGGCATCACCCCGAGAGTATATCGAAGTGGCAGTGCCGTGGTCCGTGAGCAAGGAATGACCCGAGGTCTGGACGATTTAAGTACCAGGCCAGATTGAAAATGTCAGGATGTTGGGGCTGGAAGTGAGGGATGGGCTGGTTCAGCTCGCAGCTCAGTGATGTTTACTTGGCTCTGTACTGAACTGAGGCCGTGGCCTGCTCCTGAATTGGCTTCAGTGATGCCTGGCTTCGTGTCTGTGGACTCACTTTTGAGCGTCAGTTCTGAATGCTATTTGCTTACTTTTATTGTTAGCATGATTTGTTTCTTTTTCTCTACACAATGGGTTTTTGACGGTCTTTTTTCTGCTGGGTTCTATTGTGTTTCCTTGTTTTGAGCCTGCTTCGAAGGAGACAAAGCTCAAGGTCCCATAAAGTATACATATTTTATAATAAATGTACTTTGAGCCCTCACTTTTCAACGCTATCATTACGTGCAGAACTACTGCCGTTGGCTGTATTGAATAACACTGATGCAATTCCTATTGTGATGAATAGTTTCTGTTGAGACAAGTAAATATTTTACATTGAAAAAGTTGGAAAATGTGTTTGCACATATAATTTTCAATAGTTTATGCAAATCTTAATTTTATAAGGAATGAATTCTTACCTTCCAGTGTTTTTAATGACTGCATATTCATTTTTGTTTGCTTGATTTTAATTTCATAACCCTCACTGTAAATTAATTTCAGTTGCTGTAGCTGTGATTAACACTCAGATACGAGTAGAAGTGGAAAAATGAACATGTCCTTCATTTGTGATTAATGGATTCTTATGAATTAGTTGCATTATAAATGTAATTACATTGACTTACCAACTTGATTCTGATGGCTGTATATGACAAAGTGAGACGTTGAGTTATATTGTAGAGAATATGAGACTGTAGCTGTCTTCCAATTGACTAAACGCCTCTTCAGAATCTCAACAAAACTGTGAAGACTTGGGATAGGATGGCATGGAGCAAGAGCTTGTTTGTAAGGAGATCCAACAATATTTCACCATCAATCAAAAGTAGTTATTATTGTAATACTGAAAGCCTAACAGCAACCTACGCACAGCAAGCTCTTTTCTCACTGCTGCCATCATGTAGAAGGTACAAATGCCTCAGGACTTGCACCACCAGGTTTTAGAACAGTTACAACCCGTCATCCATCAGGCTCTTGAACAAAAGGGGATAACTACACTCATTCTATTTCTGGCATTCCCACGACTGATGGTCTCACTTTAAGGACTCTTTATCTCATTATTTCATGCTCTCGTTATTTATTGCTATTTATTTATATTTGCATTTGCACAGTTTGTTGTTCATTGATGCTGCTTACAGTTACTGTTCTATAGATTTGCTAAGTATGCCCACAGGAAATAGAATCTCGAAGTGGTATGTGGTAACGCGTATGTGCTCTGACAATAAATTTTGCTTTGAACTTTTTTTGAACTTTGAACAATCATCGATATAATAACAGCCCACTGTGTTCATTATTATCTTCAGAACACCTGCAAAGAAATGGGAAACTTACTCCCATCTCGGTCTCGGCACTTTTCAGACCAATTTAATCCAGCTGACTCGCCGTGGATGAAGGTGAACATCACTGCTTTAAATACTTAAGTGATGATAGCGAACCACATGAAAGTCATATATGATTCAAGCAAGTTATGCAAGTTTAATCAGTGTACCCAAGTTGAGAATTGCAAATTGCTCCACAAATGTGCATCTAGCTTTATGAGGGTGCACCAATTAATATTTTACACTGATAGCTTTGGAACAAACTTTATAGTTTCGCCTTTTAATGATTTTATGAGCCTGTATTTCAAAATATGTTTTCATGGGATGGCTTCATTCTCTTGTATTGACAATGTCTCTGCAAGATTGTCATAGCAGAGCAGAAGAATGTTCAATATAAATGTAATGTAAGATAGTCTTGATGCATAGAACACCAATGGCTGGTATATATTATGAATATATTTATTTCAATATTTATAGTAACCAGCCTTATCTAACATTAGAGTATATTTCCCATTTCATGGAGATCAGAAAGTACTTTATATTTGATGCTCGCTATCCACAAAGCTTGACAGCTATAAAACTGTCACAGTGCTTGTCACCTTCTGCCTCATATTATGAATGACATTCATGTGATTGATCACCTGTTCACTCTTCTTTTAACCATTATTGCTTTGATCTTACTGAGTGGTTAGTGCACCTTTATTTCTCCAATATTATACTATCCATTCTAGCCATCAATTGTCTAGCTATAATTATCAACACTTTGCTTCAGTCTCTGCTAATTATTAATTTGCACATACTGAGCTGTTGATTCCTTTGCTCTTAATGAGGTCTTTCTATAAAATGTACTTAGTAGGAAGGATGCTGATGACACCATGGTTGCTGTCTGCAGCCTAGCCATATAACCAGGGTAGGAACTTGCTCTGATGTGTTATCTCATGAAATACCCACCACTGGTTTTCCAAGCAACATCCTGCCAGTTATATGTCTAGTTCCAGCCTACCATTAAAATGTTATTATGTTCACTGTATTCTCACTAAGAATGGTCAAATTATGGAGATAGTTATAATATGAAACTAATTACAATATCTAGCAATGCTGTTTTAAAGTGTTCATATTGTTTCCGCATACTATATTGCACTGCTGCTGTAGCAAAATTACAAATTACTCAATGTAATCTCTGTGATAATAAATTCTGATCTCCATGATCTAAAGACCACCAATCACCTCCCTTCATTGACCAGCAGACCCATCAATCAGTCTACGTATCTGTATTCTCTTCAACCCTTTTAACTCTGTGGATTGCTAACCAAATCCCCTTTTGTATATGGATTTTAGTTGCTTAACTATTGACTGCTGTATATTAAATTCACTTGGTCTAAGTTAGAGATCTTCATTCCACTTCCTAATGTTCCCAGTCGTTATCTTCATTCTCCTTAAATACATCTCAATAATCAAGATTTTGGTGACCTTGACAACAAAAGAGTTAGTTGAAGAGTCTTTTTTAAGGTCAGTGTGCCATGTTTTGTCTCATTATTCAATTGAACACCAATACTTGATATAAATATAAGCAATTACTGTCAATACAATATTTATTATTCTCTAATATATTGGATCCTTATGGTATACTCTTCCACAGCAGATTATCCTGCTTCCTCACATCATTATAATAAAAGATTTGCACCATTTAGTCTCTGTGATTTAGATGTGCCCAGATACTTTATAGAATTTGATTGTAAAAATTAAAGTCAGCAGAGAGATAGGAAATAAAATAAAGGATTCTGTATGTTTGGCTCAAATCGCTTACATTTTTAGGTTACTATACGTTATGGAAATGGAAGGGTCCCCCAGTTTAAGTTTTCCAATTTTACTTTTTCTCACCAGTTGTACAGGCATAGTATGAATGTTCTGGACATAGATTTGATCTATTTTTGCACCTACATTGCTTTCATCTTTCTCCCAAAGAACAAATTTAGCATTCAAAGAGATTTGGGTAAAGTTGACAAGCAGCTTAAACCATGCTTGGAAAGATTGTTTAATACCACCCAAACACAGAATGAAACAATATCCAAATAAATAAACAAAATCAAAATGCTGCAGTTGTTGCAAATCTGAAACAAAAATAAGAAGATTATGTTAAATACCCAACAGTCAGCTGGCATCTGCAGAAAGCGATAGAGTTAACATTCTAAGCAGCTGATCTTTCATCAGAATTTGATCTGATAAATTCCCAATTATGATTAATTTACCACAAGGGTGGGGCCTACTTAAGGCTTGCGCTAAAGAAGACGGAAATTGGATATAAGCAACGTAATTGATTTATTAATCCTTTCACTACTTTTACACTATATTGGTAAAGTTATCATGTATTATCGGAGTTAAAATACCAAGCCACTAAGCATTTTTAGAAAGGAATGTAACACTTCCCTATAAGGAAGTTTTCAGGTTTGAATCTTTCTAGACATAGGAGTACTTGAAATTTTGATTGCAGTATGGATAATTCCAGGAAAGTTACCGTTTATAAATCAGCAAGATGATTACAATTCATTCTTTGGCTGCCTAATCTTGATTAAGTATATTGTCCTACTTCTATCCCTACTGTCTGTCTCCTTCCAGAGTTATAACATCATGGTTTTACATTCACCCCAAAGAGGTGTGCACAGAATCTTTTCTGGCATTTTGGTGTGGTACTAAAGGAATGGGTCATTGTCAAAAACTATCATTTGTAGACACTTTTGAGCCAATGCCTATCCACTCTCTTGTGTGCCAACAAAATACTTCATGGATGAGAAATGGAGTTGTCTCCAGTGTTGTCGGCACTATGTATCCTTCAGCAAATGCTTACCAAAGTACTATGGAGTCACCAGTGTTAAACACGAAATGTTCTGAATTAGGTCATGTAATTTTTTTTTAGACACTGCTTGCTCAGAAATCAATTTTACTCTGCCAAGATGGTCCTGGTGATCATTTCTGTCTGAAATCATTCCAGGTGAGAAATGGGACAGGCATGTACTGAAAGCACGTACTACCAGGCTCAAGGACAATTTCTACCCTGCTGTTCTTAGATTATTAAATGATTTCTGAGTATGATAAGATGGACCCTTAACCTCATAATCTACCTTGTCATGATCCTGCACTGAACTTTTTCTGTAGGTGTTACACTTTATTCTGTGGTGCAACATAGAACAATATAGTGGTGTAGGCCTTTGACTCACTGTGTTGTATCAGCTTTTCTAAACCTACTCCACAATCAGTCTGACACTTCCCTCCTACATAGCCCATGAGTTTCCATTTTTCTTACATCAATCTGGTTATCTAAGAATCTCCTAAATATCCCTACATCACCACTGGCAGTCCATTCCAAGCACATATCACTCTCGGTGTTAAAAACCTATCCCAGACATCTCCGCTAAGCTTTTCTCCACTGGTTTTACTTTAAATAGCTGGCCTCTAGTATTAACCATTGGGAATTGTTATTGGGCATTGTTGTTGTTTCACCTCGTTCTACCTCAGTGCACTGTGTAAAGATTTGATTGATGTGACCAGCTTTTCACTTTCTCTCGGTGTATGTGACAATAATAATAAACCAATTTCAATTCCAATGTCAGGCATGCATTTGAAAAAATGTTACTATATGGGCATTAGGGAGTTCTGCCCTTTCCAAATAAAATACAGCTCAAATCTTGACCTACAACCAGCAAGAAATGATCTCAATTAAACTTTCCTTTGCTCTGCTGGATCTGCCAGGTCTCCTGGTCCCCCTGGCTCAGAGGACTTTCCTTTGGGCATATGCTTATTTCAGCTGAACTTCTCTGTGAATTTGGGTGCTCTGTCTCTCTCTTTTTTGCCCTTTGCTTCCTTTATAGCAGCCATAATATGATCCACTATTGCCTGTCTGCGTTGTGAAGAGGTTGACACATTTTTTTTGTATATTTCAAAATATACTTTATTCAAAAATATATATATACAATAAACCATTCAATAACTTTCCATCCTTTACATACGTTTCCATTATAGTCAGTACATATCCGTATTTATAGCCACCCACGTGGCACTCCAGTAGTTCAGCTTACCATATCATTGTTGAGGGGTATACTCCCCGCCCCCAACCCCTCCCACTCCCACGGGTGGAGAAACCTATACCATGCTCCTTCCCCACCGGGCCCTTGCGGTGGCTGCACCGAGCTTCAGTGCGTCCCTCAGCACGTACTCCTGCAACCGAGAATGTGCCAGTCGGCAGCATTCTCCCACGGACATCTCCATGTGCTGGTAGATCATCAAGTTTCGGGCCGACCAAAGAACGTCTTTCACTGAGTTGATAATCTGCCAGCAGCACCGGATATTGATCTCCGTGTGCGTCTCCGGGAACAGCCCGTAGATCAGAGAGTCCTCTGTTACGCAGCTGCTGGGGATGAAACGTGACACTAGCCCGTCCATCCTCCTCCACACCCTCTTTGCGAACTGACAGTGTGCAAAGAGGTGGGTCACAGACTCCTCCTCACTGTAGTCCTCCCGTGGACAGTGGGGTGCGGAGACGACGTTCTGGGCGTACAGGAGGGCTCTGACTGGGAGGGCCCCTCTCACCGCCAGCCAGGCGAGGTCTTGGTGCCTGTTGGTGAGATCTGGCGATGAGGCATTTTGCCAGATGAACTGGACGGTCTGCTCAGGGAACCACCCCACTGTGTCCATCACGTCCTTCTCCTGCAGGACATTATGTGTCGACCACTGCTTGATGGCCCTGTGGTCAAAGGCGTTCTCCTGGAAGAACTTTGCTACGTAGGACAGGTATGCCGGCAACGACCAGCTGACTGGGGCGTTGCGCGGGAGTGGGGCCAGACCCATCCTTCGTAGCCAGGGCGACAGGTAGAACCTGGGCACATAGTGGTACTTGGTGCCCACATACCTGGGCTCTACACACAACCTGATGCAGCCACATACGAAGCTGGCCATCAGGGTGAGGGCGACATTGGGGACGTTCTTGCCCCCGTTGTCCAGGGACTTGTGCATGACGGTCCATCTCACCCACTCCATCTTGGATCCTCAGATGAATCTGAAGACAGCTCGAGTGATGGGTCACACCCGCGCCAAGTACAGCAACCCTGAGAGCACCTCACACCTGATGACCAGATTCTTGCCCATTATCGACAGGGAGCGCCCTCCCACAGTCCCAGTTTCTGTTTCACCTTGGCAGTTCGCTCCTGCCAGTTCTTGTTGCACGCCTCAGCCCCTCCGAACCAGATCCCCAACACCCACATGTGGTCAGACCTGATGGTGAAGGGGATGCTGGATCGTTCGGGCCTGTTGCCGAAGAGCATGGCTTTGCTCTTCGTGCGGTTGACCCTGGCCCCCGACGCTAGCTCGAACTGTTCGCAGATGCCAATCAACCTGCGAACTGACCTCGGATCAGAGCAGAAGACGGTGACGTCGTCCATGTACAAGGAGGTTTTCACTTGGGTCCCTCCACTGCCTGGCAGCGTCACCCCTCTTATGCCCTCATCCCTCCTGATGGCTTCCGCAAAGGGTTCTATGCAGCAGACAAACAAGACAGGGGAGAGGGGACAGCCCTGCCTGACTCCAGACCTGATGTCTGTTTCCCACCCGTTGACCTGGACTGCACTACGGATGTCTGTGTAGAGCAGTCTGATCCAATTCCGGATTCCCTCCCCCAATCCCATTTTGGACAGCACGTCCACCATGTACGTGTGCGATATCCTGTCGAAGGCTTTCTCCTGGTCCAAGCTGACCAGGCAGGCGTTCATCCCCCTGTCCTGCACGTAGGCGATGGTGTCCCTCAGCAGTGCGAGGCTGTCTGAGATCTTCCTGCCCGGTACAGCACAGGTTTGGTCCGGGTGGATCACCTGTCCCAGAGCAGACTTGACCCTGTTGGCGATAGCCTTGGACAGGATCTTGTAATCCACATTCAGGAGAGAGATGGGCCTCCAATTTCTAATGTCCTTCCTTTCCCCCTTCTGCTCCTCTTTCCACTGATGCTGCCTGAACTCCTGGGAGTTTTTTTTTCATTTTCTATTTTATTTCAGGGCTTCAACATCTACAGTTTATTAGATTTTCATTTACGTATTGATAGATAGTGTACGTTACTTTTTTTAGATACACTTGGTTCTTTAATTGTACATCTCTCAAGAATCTATTAAATATTTCATATTGAAATTGAAATATATGCATTTATTCTTGATATTGGTGTGAATCTAGTAAGTGGACTTATGATCCAAAAAAATAATGTTCAAATGAAGCTCCAAGTTAATTGCATTTACATTCAATTAATTAATAAATCTGTCTTTAAAACAAATGTTGGCAATGGAGAGTAGTAAATGATTAGATTGTTGTAGAAATGCACAGTTCTTTATACAGGTTTCCCCCGCCATCCGAAGGTAGAGCGTTCCTATGAAACGGTTCATAAGCCGAAATGTCGTAAAGCGAAGAGGCAATTGCCATTTATTTATATGGGAAAATTTTGTGAGCGTTCACAGACCCAAAAATAACCTACCAAATCATGCCAAATAACACATAAAACCTAAAATAACAGTACCATATAGTAAAAGCAGGAATGATATGATAAATACACAGCCTATATAAAGTAGAAATACTTCCCTACATTGATTGCCTGCACAGATCTCCATAGCAAAAATCTCACACAAGTGCTCTCGGCAGAAAATCTCACGCAAGCGCTGTTGGCATAAACGCGCTCTCCAGTAACCTTTAAACTATGAAGCTGCCAAATCTACCAAATAACACGTAAAAATACACAACCTATATAAAGCAGAAATAATGTATGTACAGGGTAGTATCACTTACGGGAATTGGGAAGACATCGAGCACACTGATGATGGTGTGTTAGACTGCGTCGTCGCAGTGGCCCTCACCCTTCAGGCCGCCGACTGATACATTGCCGCGAGGCATGCAGGGGTAGCCGGAAGGCACACAGCACATCGTTAAGAATAAAGCCGAAATAAACATGTTAATTAATTAGGTGCTGCCCGGCACGTAAATGTCGGCGCAGATCAGATTGCATCGGCACTGATCTGGGCCGACAATTATGTGCTAGGCGGCACCTAATTAATTAGCATGTTTATTTCGGCTTTTTTCTTAAAGATGTGCTGTGTGCATCCCAGCTACCGTTGCATTTTCCGCGAATCGGTATCTGTCCGTGGCCTGGGGGTTGGGGTGGTGGGACACTGGGGTGTCATCTCGTCGCCTGTTTCCATTAGAGCAGGCAGCTCATCTTCTTCTAGCTCTGCCCGCCTCGATGTCGAAGGTCGAGGTTCGTCGTCTGCTGTGGCTGATGTGGAAGGCTTGCTTGACTGCTGAGCCTCGCGCATTTTTCTATCACACAGCTCTTTAATAAGGACTCAAACCATCCTGCAAATATCTCCTAAACCGACGTACCCTTTCAAAATTAAAGTCATACTTTATCATTACTCATTCAGTTTCGATTGTTATCCTTTTTTCTTCCAATTCCATCAGCTCTTCATCTGTCAGTTCTTGGAGATGGGATGCCAAAACCTCATCAACATCATCTTCGTCAGCTTCCACAAACCAAACTCACGTTGTCCTTACTTTGTTCACCACGATCAAAATGCTTAATTATGTCTAGTTTTCCCGTAAGTGTAACACCCTTACGAGCTCATTCAGGCTTTTCCGATACCATAGAACTCATCTTGCAAACGGCTGCTCACAGGCACATGTTAAAGCAATGCCGTTCCCAATCTGGGGGAGAGTGGCTGCTTGGGGCGCGCTCTGCCTTTTATCGTGCGCTGATTTTTTATCGCGTGCTGAATTTTTTTTCATAACACCTTCTGAAAGCGAAAACAGGGTACTAATGTAGGTCTTTCGTAACAGTGAGGTTTCGTAAAACAAAAGTTCGAAAAGCGGGGGACACCTGTACAACAAATCGTATAGACGTTTGGTTGACCCTTTACTGACCTCTGAAGTAGTTAATAACTTTCTCAGGGAAAAGCGGAAGGGACGATAAAATTTCATATGATTACTATATTTAGCAGGTTATTCTTTTAAGTGAAAAATCAATGTCAAGTGCATGTATTTTGAAATGGACTTTGAAAAAGGGGTGGCAAGAATAGTGAGCACTGATTTTAACCAGAAGTACAATTCTGCAAATCCTGTATCAGAGGATAACAATGTGATGAAAAATCACAGAGAACAAGTAATAAGAAACATAGAAGCAATTCCAAAGTTGTACTTTATTCCTGGCAGCTGAAATCTTACTTTCCTTCTTCCTTAGAATAAGAAGCATGTAAAATGTTCTTTTCATAGAGAGAGTTCTTGAACCCTGTCAGCACTGTATGCTATCGGCAAGTTCCTTTTTTTCTGATTCAACACCCATTTCCTGCATTTTGATATTTGTAACTTGAGGCTAATTTTCCCTGGATTTGACATCATGGTTCATGTAGGCTTTAGCATTCCCTATTCTCTTCAACAACACCTGACCTTTCCTTGTTACCTATTTTCAGTGTAATGTTGCATGCATATTAAAAGTAAAACTGAGCCACAAGAGCAAGTTAATGCACAGTACAGCCAAAGTACATTACTCAAAGCCTCCCTTATTCAGGTTCTTTCTGCAGACTTCATTCTGTGAGCTGTTAAGGAAGGTATATTGGGTCAAATAAGTAATGATGGTCTTTTACCTATAAAGATACTTTAGAAGCACAGCAGCGTTTAATTAACCTGTTTGAAGATCACTATACAGTAATTCTAAGAATTATGTGTACCTATGCATGAGGCGAGTAATTTTGCCGTTTGTTTGGGGTTTAAGAGAAGGTGGAGATATCAATGCTTTATGGGTTATTACATCCCACCAATATTCCTCCTGGCTTGTTTGATCTTTGCAGATTGTGTAACACAATATTAGTATACCAATAGTCTGCGGGTGATTAATAATAAGAGCATTAGTGATAAGTTGTCAGAGAGAACATCAGTTCTGGAATGGGGTAATTAAATCTTTATTTTGTTTTAATTTTTATTGTTGTGTACATGCATAGAAATTGTCTTTGTGTGTCCCTGTTCTTTGCTGGCTTCCTATTTAATAGCCAGTGTTCTTCCAGCTTCTGACCTGACTCCAGGTAGTGATTTTAAAATCATCAACAATGAGCTATTGGAAGTGGATTACCTTATTTTGTAAAAAGAGGCACAAAGCAGAATTAAATTCAGTGAAGTGTTGTTAGTTAAAAACAGAAGGAGAAATTTGTGGTATAATTTTCACAAACTTAAAACTTCCCGAAAGATTTTTTGGTCTGTGGAATGATTTTAGAACATACTTATTGCTATATTGTAGGAGATGCAGCAGATAATTTAAACTCAACATGCTCGCACAAATAGGAACAGGTTAATAAATTCTACCTCAGGGACTGCTGTCAGTTAAGGGGGTGATTTTAACCATGCTTAAGAAAGATCTTTGAAGCATCATTTCTGTCGACTTGCACTGTCCCTGGTTTAACATCCTATTTGAAAGTAGCTCTTCTGACAATACAAGAACCCATATTTCAAGGTGGAATTGACAACTCAGTCTAAACGTGAACCATGATTATATGTTCAAGGCTCTTGAGTGGGTTCTGAACCTTCTGTCTCAGAAGTGAGAGCACAGAGTGACATTCAATTTAAATATTACAGCACTGAATAAGTAATGATAGAAAAATCATTGACTGCAAATAATAATCAAATTACTACTTGTGAGTATTAGCTAATTCAAAGATCATGTTAGATGAGAGATTTACAACGTAACTCAATCAGAAGTCTCTTTCTGGGATATATTTTTGGGAATGGATGTATAGATGGTCACATGTAACACTTTGTCTGATCTTTCCTCCGAATCCAAATCTTAGAAGTTACATTTCATGTTTTAAAAAATGCTCACCAGTTTCTAGCTAGTATTTACTGCGGGAGAAAAGCTAACATTTCTTAATCTAATTACTGGCATATCTCCACGTAACTGTGAGTAATTGTGGGAATTCATTGCAAAAGTGAAAATTGTGGCCAAAAGTTTAACCATTGGTTTTCCCACATGCACTCTGACCTCTGATTTCTCATAGAATCCAGCATAGGAATATAAAATTGAATCAAACGTGGTGAGGAATCACAATAAAAGGTCAAAGGCAGAGGTTAGATTTGCATTCATTTCATTGAAGGAAATTGTTCTGAACAGCCCCAGTAAGTGTTGATAAGTTTAAGTTTTTGTGTATATTTAAATAATTTTGATTGACTATGATAATCATAAATTTAATAAATGCCACAATAGCTCTTATATCTATGATATGGACATGTTTTAACAAAGCAATAAGTATTTTTTGTCTTTTGTTACACCAGTGTGAATATGTTGAAGGATATTTTAGAAATCCATAATCTCACAGACATGAATCCCAGTTTGCTTGGTTGATTTAAATTGAGATTTCCAATTTCCATGCAGCTGTATAATCTGTGATACCAGTTGTCTTATTCAGGAGATACTTTGAGAGATATTTTAGCTTGTTATTTGCATCATAAACTACATGATCTGCAACCTCTGGGTACAACAATTCTGAATAGTTGTAATCTGGATTTCAGTGAAGGGAAGGACAGTAAATATCCTGATGGGAAATTGTTGAATCAACCCACGAAAGTGGTTGCTGTTGGAAATGATAATAAGCAAGTAACACGGCTGGAGGTGAGGATGGTTCATCTACATTAATCAGTCTTATCATACAGATGCCCAACGCTCTTGACATTTGATCGAATTTCTTGATCTTTCAGGTCAACTTCTGACCTGTTCTAAGTTTCATAATGTTTGAGTCATTCTGTTAACCCTCTAGCTTATAGAATCATAGATTGATTCAAGACAGAAGGAAGGTGTTTGGGTCATCATTTCTGTTGCTCAATTTATTTACCTCCTCTGATGTTGCTGATTGCCGCATATACAATCCACTTTGCTTTTGATAATTTCTATCAAATCAGTTTCTACTACTCTTCCACACTTTACCAGTTGTGGCCATTCTGATCACAACTGACAAAGTAATTCCCCTTCTTCTGCAAGTGATTAACTTACTAGTCTTTTTAAATCTCTTTCCTCTGGTTTGCAATTGCAATGAGATATAGCTTTATTTTACATTCTCCTTCAAACTTCTGAACAGCATTATGGCATCTCAATCTTTTACACACTGAGGTAGTGGAATATAGGAAATAGGGTAAATGTTGAGTTTAATTATTATGCATTTAAAGTTTCAAAATCAATGGTTTTGGCGTGTATTTAGATGATGCACAGCTTAAGTAATTTATCAGAAAGTATTGATTCACTTAATTGAAATGCAAACTTCCAAACATGCCAGATTTAGCTATGTACCAACAGAGAGATATGTGGATAGGAAAGCTTTAGAGGCACATGAGCCAAACATGGGTAAATTAGCCTAGCATATCCTGGTCAGAACTGACCTGTTGGGGCATAGGGCCTGTTGTATTAATCATTTAGTGATGTAGCAGGAGTAGATCTACAGATGTCTGGAGTCCATGGCTTTTGTCTGTTGCTAGTTCAGATGTTAGTACTGTCTTTAAGCAGGCTGTAGATCTAAGACCTATTCCAGAGATATGAACAAGAAACTCTGAGCTGACACTCTGGAGGGGATGCTGAACCTTCTTGGGTACCACTTTTCAGAGGAAAGGCTAAATTAACTTTGTCTGTCCCTCAACTACGATTGTAAAAAAGAGCAACAGGTTTATTTCCAGTGTCCTGGTTAATATCCATATTTCAACTAACAATCTTAAAATACTTTGGCTTCTCTTTAACATTATACTGCATGCAAATTGTCTCCTATGTTTTAAATGAGACTTCCATAACAAGAATATTTTGTGCCTTCAGCAGGTGACCAAATAAATTTTCAACACTAAGCCACAAAAATTAAATTAACTTTCATTAGATTGTTTTCACAGTTCTTCATTGGCTCTGAGATTGATTGGAACATCTTGAGAAAGAAGAGAGAAGTGCAATATTTGTATGTTTATTGAGATAGAGTGGAACAGGCCCTTCCAGTCCTTCGAGCCTTACCGCCTAGCAACCCCCGATTTAACTCAAGCCTAATCATGGGACAATTTACAATCACCAATTAACCCACTAACTGTTACATCTTCAGATTGTGGGAGGAACCCCACACGGTCACGGGGTGAACTGAGTTATCTGTTCTTTAAAGCATTGTGCTAAATCATGGCTTGCTTTTTAGAAGTATTATATAGCTGAGAGATAATAATCTGCTTCTTTAAAGGTGTTGAGGACATAAGCTCACTGCATCTTTAATGTTGAACTCTGAAGCTTAATTATAAGGATTATCAGCAACACCAACTTGGTTGCTTATAATCATAGCAATTTTACTTGCAAATTTATTGGAGTTAATCCTCTGGTAAAGTTCTGTTAGAAAATGTGATGAGGATTGCACTGCCACATGACTTGAGAATTAAACACCAGTCAGAAAAGATTACATCAGACAGCTTCATTTTTAAATTAATCAGCTTAGCACATGACCTTTCAATTATGCTGTTCCTGTTTCTTATTGGATTCAGAAGCCTTCTCTGCTCTTTTGATAGTCCATTTATTTCCTTCTCATTGTTAACCTATTCCTCCTAATTTTCATCATCGTAGGAAGAGTTTCTATCAATTTCTTGGCGCTTGACCTTCTATTAATGGTACATTATCATTTTAACTCTTGATTGTCTTGTACAGTCACTACTAATTGTTTGCTGCAAGTCATGGCTGGAAAATGATGTTCGCTCTGGGAAGAAGTGGTTTTGAAGTAAATTGAAGCATATAGCAGACTGTGTGAGACCTGGGAGGGGAAAATGCTTTGCGGGATAAAGCAGTCTTGCAGAGAAAGGAGAGAAACAGATAGTGTCCCACATCTTCCTCCACCAAATGTTCCTCCAACTTTCCCCTGTCAGACTGCTTATGTACCTTTCACTTTCTTCCATTCTGTGTCTCACCCCTCTTCTGCTTCTTGTTTCCCCTATTCCTTTGCATTGGGTATTTTTCCTTGTCTCTGCTTTCTCTCTGTCCCTCGCCTCCAACCAGGTATGTATTTCCTCTACATCTGTCAGATGTGCTGCTCCTTTTCCTCAGCCAAGTGTCTCTTTCTCCCCTTTCCCTTCTAGCTGCCTATTTCCTTCCTCTACATAGTAAGCATCTCCATTTCTCCTGTACATCACTTGAGAATTAAGCTTCCTTCCCTTTATCGAGAAGGTATGTTTTCCCAGTTCCTTATGAACTACCTCTACACCCCTCCCCACTTCTTATCATTTGTGTTTCTCACTTTTGTCCAATAATTCTCAGTTGCAGTGGGTTTCCGTGCGCCATTTACTGACCAGTTTATTTTTTCTCCTTAAGACATAGGAGCTGAATTCGGTCCATTGAGTCTGCTCCACCATTTTACCATTGCTGATTTATTATCCCTCTCAACCTCATTCTCCTGCCTTTTTCCCATAACCTTTGATGCCCTGATTAATCAAGAATCTGTCAAATGCTGCTTAAAATACATCTTATTGGCCTCCATAGTCATCAGTGCCAATGAATTCCACAGAATTACGATGCTCTCACTAAATAAATTTTTCCTAATCTCTGTTCTAAATTGATGTCACTCTATTCTGATGCTATGTCCTCTGGTTCGAGACTCACCCACAAAAGGAAACATCCTCCTCATATGCATTCTGTCTAGGTCTTTCAATCTTCGGTAGTTTTCAGTGAGATCACCTTTGTTCTTCAAAATTCCAGCGAGTACAGGCCAAGAGGCATGAAATGCTCCTCATACATTCATCCATTCATCCCAGAATCATTCTTGTGAACCTTCACTGGATGCTCTCAAATGCCAGCACATCTTCCCTTAGAAAATGGGTCTTAACTGCACACAATACTTCCAAGTGCAGTCTGACTAATTGCTTATAAAGCCTCAGCATTACATCCTTGTTTTTATATTCTTGTCCTTTAGAAAAGAATAATAAAATTACATTTGTCTTCCTTACCATTAATTCACACTGCAAGTCAACCTTTCGGGAATTCTACACAAGGACTCCCAAGTCCCTTTGTAACTCAGAGTTTTTAAAAAATTTTCTCCTCATTTAGAAAATAGCCCTCACCTTTAGTCCTTCTACCTGCCCCTCGACCTAGCTTTGTATGATTTGCAAAATTAGCCACAAAGCCAACCATTCCATTATCCAAATCATTGACATATAATGTGAAAAGAAGTGGTCCCAACACCCCTGTAGAACATACTAGTCACAGACAGCCAACCAGAGAAGACTACCTTTATTCCAACTTTTTGCCTCCTGCCAATCTTCTATCCATGCTAAGCAGCCTCATGTATGGCACTTTGTCAAAGACCATTAGAAAATCCAAGTAAACAACATCTATCTGGAGAAGAAGAGTCTCAGAGTCGTATACTTTGATAATAAATGAACCTCAAAGAATTCCAACAGATTTGTCAGACAAGACTTCCCCTTCAGTAATCCATGCTGGTTTTGACCCATTTTATCATGTGCTTCCAAGTACCTCAAAACTTCATCCATATTAATGGTCTCCAACATCTTCCCAACCACTGAAGTCAGGCTAAATCATCTGTAATTTCCTTTCTTCTACTTCCCTCCCTTTTTAAAGAGTGGATTGACATTTATAATATTCCACTCTTCTGGAATCAGTCCAGAATCTAGTGATTGTGAAAGATCATTACTAATGCCTCCACAATCTCCTTGGCTACCTCCTTCAGAACCCTGGGATGTAGTACATCCGATCCAGGTTACTTATCTACCTTTAAACATTTCAGCTTCCCATTTTCCAGTAGTCCGCTATTCATTTTCCTCTTTTCTATTATTGGCTAGCTTAATTTCATATTTCACCTTTTCTCTCCTTATGGCTTTTCTAGTTGCTGGGTGTTGGCTTTCAAAAACATCACAACCCTCTAGCTTCCTACTAATGTTTGCTATATGATATGCCCTCTCGTTTGCTTTTATGCTATCTTTGACTTCAATTGACAGCCATAGTTGCCTCAAACCCCCTTTAGACACTACTTCTTCTTTGGGATGTGCTCTGGAAGCAATTCGGAAGGCACAGGATATATACATTCCAAAGAGGAAGGAGTATTCTAAAGGAAAGATAACATAACTGTGACTAACAAGAAAAGTCAAAGCCAACATAAAAGGCAAAAAGAGGGCATATAATAGAGCCAAAATTAGAGGGAAGTTAGTTGATTGGAAAGCTTTTAAAAACCAACAGAAGGCAACTAAAAAATAATTAAGAAGGTAAAGATGGTGTATGAAAGTAAGGAGGCCAATAATATTAAAGAGGATACCAAAATATGCTT
This sequence comes from Mobula hypostoma, assembly GCF_963921235.1. Classification (NCBI taxonomy): domain Eukaryota; kingdom Metazoa; phylum Chordata; class Chondrichthyes; order Myliobatiformes; family Myliobatidae; genus Mobula; species Mobula hypostoma. The sequence continues at coordinate 29,639,690 of NC_086113.1, forward strand.
CAAACACATAAAGTGTAAAAGAAAGGTGTGAGTGGATATTGGGTCACTGGAAAACTATGCTGGAGAGGTATTAATGGGAGAAAACAAAATGGAAGATGAACTGAAGAAGTATTTTGCACCAGTCTTCACTGTGGAAAACACTGGCAGTATGGTGGATATTCCAGGTGTCGTGGACATGAAATCTGTGAAGTTACCATAACTAGAGAGAAAGTTCTTGGGAAATTGAAAGGGTAGATAAGTCACCTGGACCAGATAGTGTACACCAGAGTTATGAAAAAGGCGGCTGAAGAGATTGTGGAGGCAATTGTAAAGATTTTTCAAAAATCACTAGATTCTGGAATGGCTCTGAAAGACTGGAAAATTGCAAATGTCACTCTACTCTTCAAGAAGGGAGAGAGGCAGAAAAAAAGAAATGATAGGCCTCAGTGGTTGGCAAGATGTTGGAGTCCATTATTAAGGATGAGGTCTCAAGGTAGTTGGAGGCATGTGATAAAATAGGCAGTAGTCATCATGGCTTCCTCAAGGGAAAATCTTGCCTAAAAAATCCGTTGGAAGTCTTTGAAGAAATATCAAGCAGGATAGACAAAGGAAAATGGCTTGATGTTGTGTACTTGGACTTTCAGAAGGCCTTTGACAAGGTGCCAAACATGAGGCTGCTTAACAAGCTACAAGCCCATGCTATTACAGGAAAGATTAGACCATGGATAAAGCAGTGGCTGATTGGCAGAAGGAAATGAGTGGAAATAAAAGGAACCTTTTCTGGCTGGCTACGGGTGACTAGCGGTGTTCCACAGAGGTCTACATTGGGACTGATTCTTTTTACGTTATATGTTAATGATTTGGATGATAGAATTAATGGCTTTGTTGCAAAGCTTCCTAAAGATATGAAGATATTTGGAGGGGCAGATCGTTTTGAGGAAGCAGAGAAGCTACAGAAGGACTTAGATTAGGAGAATGGGCAAAGGAATGGCAGATGGAATACACTGATGGGAAATGTATAGTCATTCACTTTGGTAGCAAAACTGACTTATTTTTAAATGGAAAGAAAATACAAAAAATAACTGAGGAGCAAATGGATTTGGGAGTCCTCGTGCAGGATTTTGTAAAGGTTAATTTGTGCATTGAGTCTGTGATGAGGAAGACAAATGCAATGTAGCACTTATTTCAAGAGGACTAGAATTTAAAAGCAAGGATGTAATGTTGAAACTTTATAAAACACTGGTGAGGGCTCCCTTGGAGAATTGTGAGCAGGTCTGGGCCCCTTATCTTAGAAAGGATGTGGTAAAACTGGAGAGGGATCAAAGGAGGTTCACAAAAATGACTCCAGGATTGAATGGCTTGTCAGATGAAAAGCGTTTGAGGGCTTTGGACCTGTATTCACTAAGATTCAGAAGAATGAGGGGTAACCTCATTGAAACCTATCAAATGGTGAAAGGGCTCGAAAGAGTGGATGTGGAGAGGATGTTTCATATGGTGGGGTGGGGGCAGGGAGTCTAAGACCAGAGGACACAGCCAGGTGTCCTTTTAGAAAGGAGTTGAGGAGGAATTTCTTTAGCCAGAGAGTGGAATTCTTTGCCACAGGCAGCTATGGAGGCCAAGGCTTTATGTATATTTAAGGCAGAGGGTGATAGTTTCTTGATTGGTCGGGACGTAAAGGGATACAGGAGGTTGTGGCTGAGAGAAAAATTGGATCAGCTATGATGAAAAGGTGGAGCAGACATGATGGGCCAAATGGCCAAATTCGGCTCCTATATCTTAAGATCTTATGTTATCTGTCCTGCGCCTTCTGAATTTCTCCCAGAAACTCCAGCAATGGCTGTTCTGTCATCCCTGGTGGTGTCCCTTTCCAATCAACTTCAGCCGGCTCCTCTCTCCTGCCTCTAATTCCATTTGCTCCACTGTAATACTGATACATCTAATTTTATCTTCTCCCTCTAAAATTGTGGGGTGAATCTATTGCATTGTGATCTCTGCCTATCAGGTGCTCCTCTATCCTAAGCTCCCTAATCAAATCTGGTTCATTACACAATGTGCAATCCAGAATTTTCATTTTATTATGAGTTACTATTGGCTTCCTCCATCAAATAAAGGAGAGCTTCGTTGCTGTTGAGTAGTGGTTCCTAACCCTTTTTTTAATGACATGGACCCCTACCATTAACTGAGGGTGTATCAGTTCTGCTCAATTGTTAAAGTCCTAGGAGAGGGGAAGAGAACCATAATGACTCAGAGGAGCCTCCATCTGAATCGCCAGTCTATGCCCACCACCAAACTGACCACAGTACCAAATTGTCTAAGGTAATTCGCTGGGGCTGTATATACAAGTGTATACACTATTATACTCAGCTTCCTTCTTAAGCTATTGACTAGGAGGGCTACATCTCTTTATGGGAGCAATTCCCTATCTCTGGTTAGCTGTACTTTGGGATAGCATGGCATTGCTTAGTTCAGAGTTCACAGTTACCATTGTAATGTGTTTAGTGGTTAAAATGGAATTTGTATGTGTGTTACATGCTGTTGTACCCCATAAGCAATTATCTTCAAGTGTCAGTATCTCATATGGGCAAAGGCCTTAGAAAAGGAATTGCAGACATTCATGCGTTACACAGAAATATAATATGTTTTCCAAAGGTATTCTGTTGCTAGTGAATTACCTTGCACTATGTGATAGAATTTCTAGACCAGGTTATCGTGTGTGTGTGTGTGTGTGTGTGTGTGTGTGTGTGTAGAGCCACTCCCCACATGATCCTCTGCCCTGATTAAGTTCCTTACCACCTATGGCCCCTCCACTATAAGTTATGGGCTGATGGAATCTGGTAGTGAGCTACATAACGTGGAAGGTCTGTGATTATTAAGAGAACGAGCAGTGATGCTTCTGAAATTACAGTTGAATATTAAAGTGAGTCCACAGGAGGCTGTAAAGTACTGATAGAACAGTGGGGATTTTTTAAGTCATGTATTTTCCCTGATCTTCTGTAGAATTTTCTCTTTGTATTCTTCTGCCTTATGAGCAAAGGTTGTGAGTTGTACCAAATATATCAGTTTTAGTTCAGTAATCACAGAATTGCCAGCTTTGAACATATTGATGCCATTAACTGTGCGACTGACACCAGGGAATTATCAGCCATGGAGCTGTTTATGGATCTGTCAAGGTCAAAGCAGTCTGGAAATGATTTAACCATTGGAAAATAACTTTGGTGGTTAATTTACATATTAGTCTACGTTTAGTCCCATTTCTTGGAAACAACTTTCTCTTGCTGAGAAATTTACTCTTCCGATGAGTAACCACTTAATTCGGTTCAATGTTTGAGATAATGAGTAAACTGAATTATCTTCTGATATTTGATAGATCTTTTGTTCTTGATTAAACATTCTGAAATAGTTTGGCCACAGCAAGAAATTTTTTTTCTCTGTAAAGCTTTTGGGTAGGAAGGTTAATAATATAAGCCCACGTACTTAAGACAACATATTTATTGAGGCCTGTGATCAAGGGCTATTTGAGAGGATTCTGGGTTGTTCTTTGGATCGGAGATTAGGTGGAGGACTTATTTGACTTCTTTTTCTTTCAAGTTAATTGGATATGAACAATCCCATGATTCAGTTGAGTTTTCCTGATGTCTGGGCTAATGCTTTACTTTTAATCAGTTCCACTAAAAAAAACACAATCTCACTCAATGGATTTTTCAGAAAATTTTAGCAGGTACAAATTTTTGAAACCTTGCTTATCATTTACATATTGTTCACTTCATTTCACAAGCTACTCTTCATATGAAATAATTTGAAGTGGTCCCAAGGGTTGTGAAAAGGAGTGATATGAATTCTGACTTTTGCTCACCAATCTGGTGTGAAATTTCTCAATTTGCTATCATTTGCCATTCAAAGTTGCACCAGTGTGGCATATTCATGCATGATTAATGTGACTTTTCTCACCACACATTTGTGGTTATAAAAAGCTTCATAGAATTTCAAAACTAAACTGTGCATAAATGGGTCCTTTCAGCCCATGTCATCCATGCACACTCTGAGGTATGACTATGCTAATCAAATTTATCTGCATTTGCCCTGTCCCTCTAAACCTTTCCATTATTTATGTAGTTGTCTAATTGCCTTTTGTCATAGTCTGAAGTCTTAGAAGAAATGCACTGAGTTCCGGATAACTCTGCCACATCTCCTGACGTGAGTGTCAGGAAGCTCGGAACTCGCACATGATGATGTGTGAATGAGGAAATCCTAAGCTCGAGCTGGTAGTGCGGAGCCAACTTGTAATTTGTCAGCTGTTATGTTTGTAAACTGCCTATTGAACCCATTCTATTTGAAATGGGTCATATATTCAATGAAAAGAAATAATTTCAAGGGTTAGATATGTTTCAGATTATTTTAATTAATAGAGTTTACATAAATGCATTAAATTCAAATGGTTTAATTTATTATCAGAGAATGATAATATATACAACCTGAAATACTTAGTCTCACAGAACTGGTTAGTTCTGAAATATTTCAATATCTGTACAAGAAGTACTTAATAAAGTGGCCGCTGGATGTATATTTGTGGTCTTCTGATGCTGTAGCCCATTCATCTTAGTAATGCTCTTCTGCAACTTACTATTGTAATACATTATTATTTGAGTTAATGTCAACTTGCTGTCTGCTTGAACCAGTCTGGCCATTTTCCTCTGACCCATCTCAAGAACAAAGCATCTTCACCCATAGAACAGTTGCTCATTGGAAGTTGTTTTTTTTTGTTTCTCACACACTTTTCTGTAAACTCTAAAGACTGTCGTATGTGAAAATCCCAGGAGGTCAGCTATTTCTGAGATACTCAAACCAACCTGCCTGGCACCAACAAAATTTTCCATGGTCAAAGTAATTTGAACCATATTTCTTCCCCCATTCTGACATTTGGTCTGAACAATAAATGAACCTCTTGACCATGTCTGCATGCTTTTATGGATTGATTTGCTGCCACATGATTGGCTGATTAGATATTTGCGTTAATGAGCAGGTGTATCTAATAAAGTAGCCACTGTGTGTATTTTAACTGTATCTTGATGTGGTTTACTCCTAATTGTGCCTGAGTATTTGTGAATATCTAAAACATTCAGCGGCATTCATTTTTAAACATTTTCTCAGCTAGATAACTTTGGCTTAGCCAGCTACACTGTGCTCAGGGCCTATTCTGAGAAGTAATTTATAATATCAGTCATTTGGTGACAGCATTGTGAAGGAAATTGCCACTTAGTCATAGTCATAGTCATACTTTATTGATCCCGAGGGAAATTGGTTTTCATTACAGTTGCATCATAAATAATAAATAGTAATAAAACCATAGATAGTTAAATAGTAATATGTAAATTATGCCAGTAAATAAGTCCAGGACCAGCCTATTGGCTCAGGGTGTCTGACCCTCCAAGGGAGGAGTTGTAAAGTTTGATGGCCACAGGCAGGAATGACTTCCTATGACACTCTGTGTTGCATGTCGGTGGAATGAGTCTCTGACTGAACGTACTCCTGTGCCCAACCAGTACATTATATAGTGGATGGGAGACATTGACCAAGATGGCATGCAACTTGGACAGCATCCTCTTTTTAGACACCACTGTCAGAGAGTCCAGTTCCATCCCCACAACATCACTGGCCTTACGAATGAGTTTGTTGATTCTGTTGCTGCCTGCTACCCTCAGCCTGCTGCCCCAGCACACAACAGCAAACATGATAGCACTGGCCACCACAGACTCATAGAACATCCTCAGCATCGTCCGGCAGACGTTAAAGGACCTCCGTCTCCTCAGGAAATAGAGACGGCTCTGACCCTTCTTGTAAACAGCCTCGGCGTTCTTTGACCAGTCCAGTTTATTGTCAATTCGTATCCCCAGGTACTTGTAATCCTCCACCATGTCCACACTGACCCCCTGGATGGAAACAGGGGTCACCGGTACCTTAGCTCTCCTCAGGCCTACCACCAGCTCCTTGAAGACTAGATGTAGATAAACATAGATCCAGTGGTTAAATCCAGCAGCCCACAACCAATGATCTCACTTTAAAAACTCTTTATCTTGTTATTTCATGCTCTCCTTATTTATTGCTATTTATTAATATTTGCCTTTGCACAGTTTGTTGTCTTCTAAGCTCTTTCTCTTTCATCGATCCTGTTTATAGTTACTGTTCTTTAGATTTGCTGAGTATGCCTGCAGGAACATAATCTCAGGGTTGTATGTGGTGACATGTAGTTATTCTGATAATAAATTTTACTTTGAACTTTGATCTTTGAATTTTAAAAAATGGGCAAAGAATGGAAATCTCAATGTTTCCAGGGAAGTATTGGGCTATGTTCCTTGACTTGAACGGCTGTTTTTTTTGCTTTGGGCTTCACTGGTTAATATTTAACTTCTCAATGTTGATTTTTGGTATATTTCCCAAATCTTCCAGTCTGTTCTTTGGTGCTTCAGTTGGTTGCACAAGCCCCAGCACTTCATTCAGATCACATTCCAAACTAAATCTGTTTGAAGTGCATTCTTCAACATCCTGAAATTGGAACTCACATTCTGGAACCAGTAATTTCTCTGTTCCGCCGCAGAGCATTTCCACCTTCACCCTGTCAGACTGTTGAAAGGAGAATCGAAGAATTGCCAGTGTTATCCTTGGGTGTAAATTGATTGGTGAGCTTTAGCATTGCAGAAATAAATATCCTTACTTGTATTACTTACACAATCTGATCACTTCAACCATTTGTCGATAGTGTGCTGGTGCAACTCTTAAATATACTTGTGTTTAATGCAATGCAAGAGAGAAATTGAAATTGTACACTGTGACAGGTCATTTTAAAGTGTTCCAATAAAAAGCTTAGAAATACATTGCTATTTACAACTTCATGACAGTCCAAATTTATACTAGTGGTTTTGAAGTTCAGATTCTTTGAAATCAATAGAACTTTATTTCAAAGGCATCACAGTGTGCAGTTTCTCCCTGAACAAAAGTTTAAGTTTCTAGTCCACTTCATGTTTCTGTTGGCTGGTTGATATTTTTTGCCAGGATATCAGGAGAATTCCCCCACTGTTCTTTAATGAGGATCACAGGATTCTTTGGGTGTACCTGAGAGATCAATGAGGATATGGCTTAGCGTATGATCTAAAGAAAGGTATTTCACAGGGAGAGCGCCACTTTTCTCAGTAATGCTGTACTATGAGTGCATTTCACTAAGTGACAGCCTAAATTATGTGTTCAATTTTCTGCAATGGGACTACATCCTTCAAACTTCAAACCCAGAGACAAGGATGCCAGCCACTGAATTGATTGATGGAGAAGATAAGCATTGCCCTTTTTAAATATGTTTGGCTACCTGTGGCATCAAATCAACACTGAGATGTTATGAAAGTACAACAAATATCGGCAGCACAGATATCACCATGGTGATTGCTGACATAGGTCTCAGTATAAATTTAGTGAATGCACACTTGCATGGACCTTCAGTTGCTGGGGACAATATATGGAATTTTATCAATATCATTGCTTGTAATTTCTCATACACTAATGTTTTTGAGAATATTTTCCTTAATCTGGACTTGAACAAGCAGCTCAAATGCTCTCTCCTTCATTGCAGCCTGAAGCATTTGTTAAATATCCTGCAGAAATTCGTGAAGACTTCTTCAAGTCCAAGACTGCTACCACTTTGGAGGACAGGGACAACAGATACAGTATAGGACCATTACCAGCTCTAAACAATAAAATATTCCTTCATTATCTAAAATCCCTCCTTCACAATGCTGTAGGAATGAGTACCTTGACAAGAAGTGCTGCAATCATTCATAAAACATCTTGCTACCATCATCGGAAAGATGGCTAAAGGTGATCTTAAGTTGGTGTACCTTGCTTCCCTCTTGAGCGCAAATGCACCCCACTACATCCACACATTAATGGCTTTGCCATAAATAGGATTGTGTAGTGCTGTTGTGTTCAGTATTAAACAATTTAAAATTGATTTTACGTGGAGTTAAGTAGTGCCAGTGATCATTTTCTAAAGAAATTATGCCAGTCACCACGTTTGACAGGATTATTCTGGTCATGATGCAGCTAGAGCGCCGAATCTTTACCTAGCATCAGATGTCTACCCATTGAGGTATGAAGTAGGCTTCTGCCTATACTGATATCAATTGGAGTTCATATTTAAACTCAACAGTTCTTGTGGAAGAGTCTCAGGAAAGCCTCGGAGCAAATCTGCCACGTTTGTACTTTACGTGTGATTTTGACACTACTGAAATTGGGAGAGATCACAGGCAGCTTCTGAGTTGACTGTTGTTAGTTTTAAAAAAATCCCAAGTCCAGAGTGTGGAAAAACAACCAGAAAGTGTCTTTTTCAGGATTTAGTTACTGAACTAATAATTCAGCGGGTGCGCTCAGTGATGACATCACTGACTGGAAACTTTGTAGTCAACATTACAAGTGACTGAGGAAAGTTTAGGCACCATGGAATAGAGCAAAGAGTGTTCAGGGACATATGTCAAACCTGGACCACTATGACCAATGTCTTCAGGCACAGGCTTTCCAAAGTAGGTCACCTGACTCCACGTGACTACGAAGGGTGATTGATAAGTTTGTGGCCTAAAGTAGAAGCAGTCAATTTTAGAAAACCTAACACAGTTATTTTTCAACATAGCCCCCTCCTACATTTACACACTTAGTCCAGTGGTCGTGGAGCATACAGATCCCTTCTCTGTAGAAGTCGGTGCCTTGGACCTCCAGAAAGTGGTCCACAGCAGGAGTGATTGATAAGTTTGTGGCCTAAGGTAGAAGGAGATAAGTTATTAACTTCAAACTGTCTGCATAATCACTCAAAGAGTTGAACTGCACGTTCATGTAATGAGAGCTGTATAACTCATCTCATTATGGAGAGAGTTGAGATAGGCTGGGTCTATTTTCCATGGTGCAAACTTGTCTGTGTGGAAACTTGAAAGAAGCGGACAGAATAATGAGGGGCATAGATAAAGTAATTAGTAGAATTTTAAAAAGCTATTTGCAACTATATCTCAAGGTTATGAGAAAGGGATAAGGTTTATAAGGAGATCTGAGGAGGAACTGTCACAACCATAGATTCGGCAATTACGCTCGTGAATGTGTACAAGTCAGCTAATTATTACTTCATTGTGGTCGTATTTAACTCCATTCATTTGGTCGTAGTATTTGTCGAGACTTGGACATAACTATGCTTCATTATCTGCATTCCGCTTTGCCTGAGAAATTTGACTGTCGAGTCAATTGACTCTGAAGACTAGTGGTATTCGTTTTATTCTTAGTTGTTCTTTTTCAGCCACAGAGAAGGAGCAGCTGACCTTGATCATGAGATTCATTGGTCAGAGTGATTTGTCGAGGCAACGATGTTCTGTTGGAATTCCTACGTATGAACTCATGTTTCTATCTCCAGCATAACAGAAGGATCTTGCCAAGTAATGGACCCAGCAAAGTTTGAACAGTAACATTTTGACATTGGTGTCTTGAGAAGAGGATGCCTTCCATTCTCAGTGCACGTCCTAACTCCACATTCCGAGAGTCCTGAGTCTCCACTGAGTTTCTCCGGTATCTATTCCAAGCTTTTCCAGTCACAAATACTCGGGTTCCCAGCTTTGTGGTCCCATGACTCAGGTCTGCATAACAAATGAGTGCTTCAAGCAAGCTTATCAATTGATTCAACAAATCATCATTCAAGTCAATAGTGTAAATTCTGGAAGAGCCCTACTCCAAAAGCTGATCCCTGGCTGGAGTGTGCAAAAACACAAGTAAAGTAACCCTATCAAGAGTATTTTTAACCTCTTGATGAAAGACATGTTACAGACTGGGAAAATCGAACTTTCATGTAGCAAGTGATCTACAGCGAACCTGCTAGCTTAGCAATGAAAGAAACCTTTCTATGCTGTCTTGATCTGTAAAATTGAGTATATCCTGATGCCTCTGGAAAAATTGTGAAAGATAAAGCACTGAGCAAGATTTGAAATGTTCCTTCTCTAGGTTTCAAGTTTCATGGTTTCAAGGTTCCCAAGGACTTTTCTTTATGTTCCCAAGGTTTTCTTTTTCTGATTGTTTTCAAGGCTTATTCAATGTGTTTAGGGTTTTACAATGTCCTCCCCATCTCAAGGACTACCAAGCCTCCCTCTCGTCCCCACCCAAGGTTTCTTGATTTCAGTCTGTTGGAGTTCCCAGGTCTCAAAGTCCCTCGGGATCCCCGAGTCTCCCTGCCTCTCGAGTTCCCCATGCCTCCTTCTCAAGTTCCCCAGGTCATCCCTGGAACTTGAGTTTTCAGGACTTCCTGGCCATCAGATGCCAGCTGTAGGGAGGGGGTCCTGTAGTGACTTCGTCAGGCCTATGCAGGGCATCAGAGCATTGAGCAATGAGGTTTTTAGAGCACCTGAATTGGTTAATTTTTGCTTAACAACAGTTATTAATGGTTTAAGAGTTCTTTGTGTTTTTCTTGAGCGACTTGTTCTTTGTAATGCTGTTTCCTGGTGCTTTCTGTTTAAGTTCATTTTGATATGCTCAGAGATTCTGTGTTAGTTTTATTCTTGAAGCAGATGCCCGATTAGCTCCAATCAGTGGGTCCTCATTCGCCTCATGACGTCACTTGGTTGAGCTACCTTTGTATAAGCTCTTGTCTCTACATGGAAGTCTTTGGCTCCGATATTGACAGTGCACACCACGGCACTTATCTACCCGCATCACTGAAGGACATCTTGGACAAATCCCTCATTCGGGACTTCCAGTGGACACAGGTCTGTGGCGCCTCAGGGGCTGCGCCTAGAGAGGGAGGGCCTGTCACAACCACAAATTTGGTAGCACATTAGATTCGGCAATTGCACTCGTGAATATGCACAGGTCAGCTAATTATTACTTCATTGTGATCATATTTAACTCCATTCATTCGGTCAAAGTATTTGTCAAGACGTAGACATAGCTACGCTTCGTTATCTGCATTCCGCTTTGCCTGAGAAATTGGACTGTTGAGTCAACCGACTCTGAAGACTAATGGTATTCGTTTTATTCTTAGTTGTTTTTCAGCCGCAGTGTAGGCTTCGTTTTCCATTTGAGTGTTTTAGTCAACAGCCCTGTCTTGGCCCAGCGTTTATTGTTTACTTTTTCCCTTTAACACTGTTTCCATTAAAGTCTGTGAAATATCGACCGGCTTCAGTCTCTCTCACTCCGCACTTGGGCCACGTTCGAACCTGGTGACAGGAACTTTTCCATCCAGAGGGCAGTTGGAATCTGGAAAGCGTTGCCTGAAAAGGTGCTGCAGGTAGGTTGTCTCACATATTGAAGATGTTTCTGGACAAGCAATTGAATTGTCTAATCATGGAAGATTATAGACCAAGTTCTGTTAAGTGATGATAAGTAATTGATAACTGCCATAGATGCGGTGGGCTAAAAATCTTGTTTCTCTGCAGTATACCATGAAATTATGACCCTCTATTTTAAGCCACTTCCTCACAAGCCTGTTTTTCATTGGCCCTGGAAGATTTCTTCACTGAACAGCTCGCAATATCTACCACCCGGCACGAATACCACTTTACAAGCCTGTTTGTGTTTCAGTAAATTCTAAAGCTCCCTTTATCTTCCCTGCACCTTCTGCATCTTCCATGGCAGTGTATAGTATATTGCTGCTTCATGCGGAGTAAGATGATAAGACCCTTGTCCGTTGCACTGCAAGGTGTCTGCAGCTTTTATTTTTTGAGGAGAATTGTCACAGAGCACAGCTATATTTCAGTGTGCCTCAAGTCCAATTCAGCAATCATTTCTGTTCCCTTCATATTTTAGTTCCATTTTCTGACAGTCACCCACTATGTATAAAATTGTGTTGTTAATTAAATACAATGATAAATCAAGTTCACTCGGGATCATTGAGGTCATTCCTAATCTAACGATGATTGTTGCAAGTTACTAATGACTGCATTAATCCTGATGTAAGGCCATTGTCTTTCTCAAAGTTCGACTATTAAGGGACGAGTGGTCCTTCTGTAACTAATTGTTTCTCCTATATGGATATTTCAATCCAATGACATACATCATATGGTTATTGCCATTTTATAGTATAACCGGTTTGGACAATGCATTGTGCATGTTTGGATTATGTTCTCCACAAATAGACTGCAAATACACTAGAGAGAGAAGAGACAGATTTGGGTCATTGACTGCTCATTAGACCAGGGAATAATTAGAGATACAACATATTTTAAAATGCAGAGGAACTGGGGAGGGAGTGGTGATGGAGTGAACGCAGGAAGTAGATCTATAATATAATGAAACCTGGAAGAATTAACTGTCAGAAGGGATGATGGTACAAGTAAAAGAAAGCAATAATATAGAGTGAAAGGTCATTGGAGGAGGTGTATAGCTGGAATAATTTTCTGTACAAAACTATTGAATGTAGTGTTGAATCCATACAACTGTAAAATGCTTATTTAGAAGATATGGAGTTTATTTTTTTAATAGGATGAGTCAAGGACAGAGGTATAGAGAGAAGTGAAGCAGAGATGTTCTGAAAGCTGTCTTTGGAGTATGTGGCAGGAGCCATCAAGGTCCAAAAAGTCTGTCCCGAGCTTATTGATCCAAATTGTGAGTTTCTAATGGCCTCTATGTCTCTGAAATTAGGACATTAATTGATCAATAACTCAAGAGATTCTGCAAATGCTGGAATCCCAGAGTAACACACACACAGAGTGGTGAAGGAGTTCAGTACGTTAGGCAACATCTCGGGAGAGGAATAAGGGGTTGATATTTCAGGCTGAGATTCTTCATCAGGGTGTAATTGTCAGTCCTTGCTACCCAGTTTTAAAGGAATTCTATATTGTCTGAAATCCAATTCTTTGTATGCCATAGGAAAGGAAGAAAACAAAGCATGCTAAACTGTTTCATTACTCAGTGTCAAATATTTATTGGCTAGCACACTATTCCGGATTTCGGCATCTAGCTTTCAGATAGCCATTAATAGAATATCAAGGTCAGAGTCACCATAGCTGTGGCATTTAAAAACAGTAGTTTCAATAGTCATGCCATTGTTGTGGAAGTTGAAGAAATGAGATTTGGAGTACTTGTAGAAAATGAAATGCCACAAACAAATTTAAAAAACTGTGACTTGTTAATGTACTTTTACATTACAATATATGAGTCCACAGACATGAATACAATATTAAGAGTCTACTCTACTTTGAATGGAGCACTGAACTGTCAGAACTGACATCTATCAGTAAACTGAGAAAGAGCACTTGATACTGTTCCAAAGTGCAGAGATGGGAATTCAGTACAGAGTTCTGGCTAGTCCTTCTCCTAAATCCAAAAGGCAAAATATATTATTGCTGTGTATGAAATTGCCTGCTATCCTTCCAACAATTTAGCAGTTAAGAAGCACTACACTGGTAGTGGACTACTTTAGATCATCCAAAGGGAGGGAAGGATGCTCTGTACGTATAAAGATATCATTTCTACACTTAGTACTGACTGCACAACCTCGGCTCCCTATCTATTCCGTTGACTCCCCTGCCATTAAAGTTAAACATAAAATCCATACTTCCAACTAAACAGATTACAGATGTATGGATTTGACGCTGTGTTCAACAATTTTATATAATCATCCCGGTTGCATGGGCTTCTTCATACTTGATTTAACATCTGCATTTCTGCCCTAATCCTGTCTGATCAAAGATGCTGAATGATATCAGTGTGTACCTAATGACAAGAAAACTTGATTTCCTGAACTATTTCTTCTGGCAGCAAAGATTTATGCATTGATCTGATTGGTTGTATCCTGAAGAGACATTAGAATGTAGATGCTCTTTCTTTGAGAAATTATAATCAAGTACAACTAGCTAAATTGATACAAATCTTCATAATTATACCTTTATGGAGATATTGAAGACAGAATTATGCTTGAGTCAGTTGTCTTTCATTATAATTGCAAACTGCAAATTAATTTTGCAAATTGTGAACTGATACCTCTTTGTATGTTCTTCCCCCTAAACAGAACTTATTTCATTTTTTATATAATTCTAATTCCCTTTTCTTACAGTGCTCTTTCTCATGCAAATTTGCATGTGCAATTGAACACGGATGACATTTTATTGTGTAAATCACTTAGTAAAGGTTATCCCTTCAGAGGATTTATTTCTCTAAGGTGATCAAGAAGGATTAGGAAGGAATTACCAGAACCGGAACTGCCATTTGTTTATCTGCCCTTCAGTGAGGGAGTCTAATAGATTTGAGTATTATTTTTACGCCTTCTGTAGGCCAACAGATTCAAGAGGACTGAAGAATTGTCTTTCTACAAATTGCCCACTGACTGAAACTTGCTTCAGAACTGTTGTCTTTGAGGTATGTTTCAAAAGTTCCAGGCTGAAATAAAGGAATTTATTCCTCTTTAGAGGGACTGGTAAGCTGTACGTTGTTATACAATGACCAGGAAAATTGGAGAGATACGAGTGTTGTTAAAGAATGAGGGGGTAAGTTAATTGTTTGGGTTTGGTGTGTATAGGCTGTACAAAATCTTTCCTTACAGTGTAAACTTAAAAGATCGACTTAACCCAAGTACATAATTTGACACCTTCGGTACATATTGAGAATTCATTTACTTTCTCCCCGCATTTTGCAAGGGCTGATTAAGTCCGCAGAGGCCATTTTACTCCAGCTCCAAATCATATCTTTTCGTTTGCACAAGATCTGGTGAAGGTGCAAAGAATTTGTTCTTGCAGACTAATTGATATGGCGAGACGTGTTCTTATATGAAGTGTAGTGTACGTATGTAAAATAAGTGCATTGTAACTCAATCATTTCAGGTTGTTAATATTATGAAATGCAGAGAATTAAATTGAAAACAATATTCAATATGTATTCTGTGCAATATCTTTCATTTCTTATACCCAGGAACTTTCTCCAACTAAGAGAATACTACACTGACAATTCTAGTCTTCAAGTTAGTCTGCAAATATTTTGAAATCACTGTTTATTTTTTCTGGCAACAACATTCCTAACAGTTTGAACATGCAGTTCTTTAGCTCTAGGCATATCATGAAAGAAAGCTATAAGGTGCCATCCCAAAGAATAACAACATGATCTTAAAGCAACTATATGATGTGTAATACCTTATCTTACTTTAAGAAGCATTCGTCATGAAAAATTATAATTTTATTTCTCCTTTGATTTCATACAGAGGTGTAAGGTATAACAATGTAAAACTATTCTTTATATTCGTCAATACAAGAATGACTTAAGATTGTATATATATATATATATATATACTAAATAAGCTATAATTTTATGAATGGATTAGTTCCAATAGTCGGACTTGATTTCTTTGGGCTTTGCAGAAGAGGGAAGTAGGCTGAACGTATATTTTTAAGTCAGTTTTGATATTTAAAATATTCTCTTTTTCCATATTAATCAATTTTAGCTAATATACTCAGAAAACTGTCTGCACCAGATCTGCAAACCTGACTCCCAAATTTGAATTATTTCTACTTTGTTACTTTCTAATTTAATATGATTTGATAATAAATTCATACAATGTTCACTTCCAAGCAGTGCAGAACAGACATGAGCCCAGTATCAGTATCTGAGATTCTTGACATTATGATCCAAGGGTGCTAACCACAGACATCTCATTAGAGTTTGTTGGGTTATTGAAAGACACATAAATGGAAGTGTCAACTCAAGTTTTCCCTCTGATTTGTTTAATACAGTTTAAAATCTGTTTATTTTCTTTGACAAATTGATAAATCTTTGATTGTACAAAAAGAAAGGGAGGTGATAGGTGGGAAGGTAGAAAGAGCTGAGGAAGAAGGAATCTAACATGTTGACAGTGGGCCATGGATTAACTCTACATTAAATCACATCCCGCCACAGTCTCTTAGGCAGCAGGCTTTCCTGTGCCTCTCAGCCAGATACCACAGATTGCTGCTCATTCTGGCCCTGTGTTGTCAATGTCTTGGGACACGTAAATGACATCCATGCACATTCAAGGGGAAAGGCTGCTGCTACAGAGGAGAAATGGCAATGAAGCACTAGTACATCGAAGAGCACACATATAAGGAACATAATTTCTGAAATGAATGCTATGACTTGCTACTTTGTGGCATTTGATTTTTGAACACTCATTGGCTAATTAATTAGGTACACCTGTACACTTCATTAATGCAATAACTAACCAGCCAATCACATGGCAGCAACTCAATGCATTAAAGCATGCAGACATACTAAGGAGATTCAGAATAAACATCAGAATGGGAAAGAAAGTGATATAATTGAACATGGCACAAACATTCATTTCACAGTTAAAAAAGGTGGTTTGACTTTTTCAGAAACTGGTGATCTCCAGAGATTTTCATGCACAACACTTTCTCGAGTGCAGTGTATTCAATATTTCAGTAATATTTGAGTAATATTGTTTCATTAAGCATTCTTTGTTTGCTTACGTAATTCATTATGTAAGAATTATGGGAATGGCATACGTTATTACTCCACCATGTCATATGTACAACTAAGTAGACAAAATGTATCCTGGTTCCTGTGTTTTTCTTTTCATTAATTTCTAAAGTTACAAAACATAACATTGACAATGATCAAGTTCTAAAATCAATCTGAGATGACAACTTACATACTTTTTGAAGTGCAGCACATTTTCTTCAGAAGGGGGGAGAGGGACATTTGAATTAAAAAAAAAATGGAGATTTTTTTACTTCAGAAGGGAGAGAGAGAGATGATCAAGTTAAAAAAGAAAACGGATGAAACTAACAAATGAAAGAGTATGGCACTGGTTTGTAAACAGTGAGCAACAATAATAATAATCAACACACATTAAATGCTGGAGGATCTCAGCAGACCAGGGAGTATCCATGGAAAAGAATACAGTTGACCCTTCAGTCCTGCCCTGTCTAACTTGAAGGGTCTTAGCCCAAACCTTTTTTCCATAGATGCTGCCTAGACTGCTGAGTTCCTTCAGCATTTTACATGTGATGCTTTGATTTCTAGCATCTGCAGATTTCCTCTTCTTTTGTGATTGAACAATAATAATTTTTTGTAAAAAAGCAGAAATACATTGAAAAGACAGACTGCTTTGATTACACAACAAATAGCTGGATGAGGTGTATGGAACAAGTTGAGCAGTATTTTGAAGCAAATGAAATAGCCATTGAAAGAATTGTGCTGGTATTGCTGAGTACAACAGGTAGAAAATCACAGTTTTCTTCGAAGTTTAATTGCTTCAACCATAACTGCTGAAGTTAGCTTTGCTAATATCATTAATGTAAAGAAGGAACATTTAGAACTGGAATCTTCGTTGATTGCAGAAGGCTTTTGGTTTCATAAGTGGAATCAAAAAGAAGGGGAGTCCATTGCAGCTTACATGGCTGAATAGAAGAAATTGTTGGAGCATTGTTAGTTCTACGATAGACTTAATGGTGTACTGAGAGATTGTTTAGCTTGTAAAATCTTGCAAGAAAGCTTTAAAAAAACCTCCTAACTGAAGCACAACTCACATTTAAAAGAGCAGTTGAAATTGCTGTATCAATGGAAACAGCTGCCAGTAAGGCAATTGAATTGCAGTTAGGAATGAAGGTGAGTGTGCACAAAATTGCAATGTCTAAACAGAAATCTGCCGGGCCAAACAAATTGTAGTACTGTTGTAGCAGGAGCTATGCCAGAACAACGCAGGTTTAAAGACAAAACTTGCAGAAGACTCAACAAAGTAAGACAGATACAAAGAGCATGTCGGGCAGACAAAAATATTGGACTGCACATGGAAGAGATAAAGTTAAAAAGTCAAGTTGCAGTTTCAAAAAGAATAATAATCCACATGCTGTTGATGAAAAATGTGATCAGTGTTCGTGATCCATACGCCACAGGCCCACGTCCTGCCGTATAACAGCTCCTATCCCCTCTGAACTGGCATCCACAGACATTGTCACCGGATTATTGACATCATAGAACTTGAATGCTGGTGCTTTGGTAACCAACTGCTTCCATGTGTCAAAACTTTTCTTTTATTCTTCTTCCCAATGTCATTCAGTGTTGCTCTCGAGTAGCTTTCGAAGTGGAGCCCTGATCTCTGATAAGTTGGGAATGAATTAGGCAAGATATTGTATCATGCCTATGAACCTCAATAGTTCTTGCTTGTCTTCGGGTGGTGGTAGCTGTACCACTGCTCTGACCTTTTCATCATCTGGCTTTAGCCCATCAGCACTGAGTACATGACCTATGTATTTGATCTCTGTAGTTCTGATCTTACATTTACTTTTGTTCAGTTTTAGGTTGTACTCAAGTGCTCTCTCCAGGAGTTTCCTCAGTCTCTGATCATGTTCCTCAATTGTGTCACCCCATATCAGCAAATCATCAATGATGTTGACCACTCCGTCCAGGCCTTCAATCATTTGTGCCACAGATCTCTGGAATACCTCTGATGCAGAAGAAATCCCAAAGGGTAGACGCAGGAAATAATATCTCCCTATGGGCGTGTTGAAAGTGCATAATTTGGAACTTTCCTCATCCAGCTTGATAAGCCAGAAACCTTGATTTGCGTCTAATACTGAAAAGTATTTCGCATTAGACATGCAGGAGACAACCTCTTCAACCGTGAGCAGCGGATAGTGCTCTCTTTTGATGGCTTGGATGAGATCTTGTGGATCGATGCAAATCCTCGTCTTTTTTTCTGTGACCACTGTCACCATACTATTCACTCAGTCGGTCGGTTCTATTTGTCTTGTTATAGAAACATGGAAAATAGGTGCAGGAGTAGGCCATTCGGCCCTTCGAGCCTGCGCCGCCATTCAATATGATCATGGCTGATCATCCAACTCAGAACCCTGTACCTGCCTTCTCTCCATACCCCTGATCCCTTTAGCCACAAGGGCCATATTTAACTTCCTCTTAAATATAGCCAATGAACTGGCCTCAACTGTTTCCTGTGACAGAGAATTCCACAGATTCACCACTCTTTGTGTGAAGAAATTTTTCCTCATCTCAGTCCTAAAAGGCTTCCCCTTTATCCTTAAACTGTGACCCCTCGTTCTGGACTTCCCCAACATCAGGAACAATCTTCCTGTAACTAGCCTGTCCAATCCTTTTAGGATTTTATACGTTTCAATAAGATCTCCGCTCAATCTTCTAAATTCCAGTGAGTATAAGCCTAGTCAATCCAGTCTTTCATCATATGCAAGTCCTGCCATCCCAGGAATCAATCTGGTGAACCTTCTTTATACTCCCTCTATGGCAAGGATGTCTTTCCTCAGATTAGGGGACCAAAACTGCACACAATACTCCAGGTGTGGTCTCACCAAGGCCTTGTACAACTGCAGTAGTACCTCCCTGCTCCTGTACTCGAATCCTCTTGCTATGAATGCCAGCATACCATTCGTCTTTTTCACCACCTGCTGTACCTACATGCCCACTTTCAATGACTGGTGTATAATGCACCTCCCCTTTTCCTAATCGGCCACCATTCAGATAATAATCTGTTTTTTTTTGTTTTTGCCACCAAAGTGGATAACCTCACATTTATCCACATTAAATTGCATCTGCCATGAATTTGCCCACTCACCTAACCTATCCAAGTCGCCCTGCATCCTCTTAGCATCCTACTCACAGCTAACACTGCCGCCCAGCTTTGTGTCATCCGCAAACTTGGAGATGCTGCATTTAATTCCTTCATCTAAGTTATTAATATACAGTATATTGTAAACAACTGGGGTCCCAGCACTGAGCCTTGCGGTACCCCACTAGTCACTGCCTACCATTCTGAAAAGGTCCCGTTTATTCCCACTCTTTGCTTTCTGTCTGCCAACCAATTCTCTATCCACATCAATACCATACCCCCAATACCGTGTGCTTTAAGTTTGCACACAAATCTCTTGTGTGGGACCTTGTCAAAAGCCTTTTGAAAATCCAAGTATACCACATCCACTGGTTCTCCCCTATCCACTCTACCAATTACATCCTCAAAAAATTCTATGAGATTCCTCAGACATAATTAGATTTCAATTGATTAGCCAGCAGCTTGCCAATTTTATCACTGTGAACATAAAAATCACTTCTTGTTTTCTTTAATTGGTTTACAATCGAGGACGAGAGTAGTAAACTGTGTTCCATTTGAAGTTCAGTTCTTTGTTTGTATAGCTCCTCAGAAGGAGCCATAACATATTTCTTATCAATTTCTTTAATCTTGTCCACAATTGCCATCTCCTCCTGCTTCTGTTTCTTCCTCAAAGCAACGGAATACGAAATAATCTGACCCCGAATATAGGCTTTAAAAGTGTCCCAAAGAGTGTTAACCGAAATATCTTCTGTATGGTTAATTGTAAAAAAAAGCTCAATCTGTTCATTCATAAAATTAACAAAGTCCGAGTCCTGAAGCAACAGCGAATTAAAACGCCATTGTCTATTGTTTGGTATATTGGCCATAATTTTAATAGAAAGCTTAAGTGGAGCATGATCCGAAATGGTTATAGAATCATAATCACATTTAATCACTGAAGTAATGAGACGAGAATCAATGAAAAAATAATCAATTCTTGAATAGGAATGATGAACATGTGAAAAGAAGGAAAAATCTTTTTCCTGAGGATGCAGAAAACGCCAAATGTCCGTCGACCCAGAATCAGAAAGGAAAAAATTAATCAAATTTGCAGATTTATTAGGTAAAGTCCGTAAAGGAGCCGAACGGTCCAAAGCTGGAGATAAACAGGTATTAAGATCTCCGCCCCAAATCAATGAAAACTCGTTCAAATTCGGAAACTGATCAAACAATGATTTATAAAATTCCGGACAATCCATATTAGGAGCATAAACATTAACCAAAACTACTTTTTTATTAAATAGTAAACCACTAACCAGTAAAAATCTACCATTCGGATCAGAGATAATATCCTGTTGTATAAAAGTAACTGAGGAGTCTATAAAAATAGAGACGCCTCGAATCTTAGCATTGGAGTTCGAATGAAATTGTTGTCCCTTCCAGAATTTGAAAAAACGTAGTCTGTCCCCCCTCCGTACATGGGTCTCTTGTAAAAATAAAATTTGTGCTTTAAGTCTCCGGAACACTTTAAAAACTTTTTTCCTTTTAATAGGATGATTAAGACCATTAGTATTCCAGGAGACAAAATTAATAATAGACTCCATAAATCTAATTATGTTAAATCTCAAATCAATCAGATTTATAACCAAAATGATCGATTGATATTGGATCATGTGGGGATTAATCAAACCTTTTGTGATTTTTATTCTTCTTTATATCAATCAGAGTCTCCTCGAGATTCTAAATATATGAATGATTTTTTAGATAAGTTAGACTTCCCTCAGATTTCACAGGATATGTCTTCTTTATTAGATACTTCCATTACAATGGATGAGATTAAGAATGTTATTTTTTCTATGAATCTGGGGAAAGCTCCTGGCCCTGATGGGTTTACCGTTGAATTTTATAAATGTTTTGCTTCTTTATTGATTCCTTGGCTCTATAAGGTTTTTGAGGCTTCTTTGAAACTTGGTAAACTTCCGGAATCTTTTAATAGAGCATCAATTTCTTTAATACTAAAGAAGGATAAAGACCCTGCTCAATGTGCATCTTATAGACCAATATCTTTATTAAATGTTGATTCTAAAGTTTTTTCTAAGTTATTAGCAAATAGACTAGAAAAAGTACTTCCTTCTATTATTTCGGAAGACCAAACGGGTTTTATTAAAGGTCGTTACTCTTTTTATAATATTCGTACATTGTTAAATATCGTTTATACTCCCTCACAAAATGTTCCTGAGTGTGTTATTTCTTTAGATGCCGAGAAAGCTTTTGATAGAGTAGAATGGCCTTATTTATTTAAGGTGCTTGAAATGTTTAATTTTAGCTTGAAATTTATATCCTGGATTAAACTGTTATATCACTCCCCTGTAGCCTCGGTTCGTACTAACTCCTTAAACTCACCTTTTTTTCCTCTCTTTCGTGGTACTCGACAAGGCTGTCCTCTTAGTCCCCTATTATTTGATATTGCATTAGAACCTCTTGCAATTGCTATTCGAGAATCTTCAAATATTACTGGGATAACTCGGGGATTAAAGTCCCATAAATTATCACTCTATGCTGATGATTTACTTTTATATATTTCTAATCCTGAGAGATCCATTCCTGCTGTTTTAGAGTTATTAGCACAATTTGGTCTTTTCTCAGGTTATAAATTAAATCTTAGTAAGAGTGAACTTTTTCCGATTAATAAACATCTTCCCTTATATTATAAATTTCCATTTAAATTGATTAATAATTACTTTTCATATCTTGGGATTAAAATTACTTGTAAACATAAAGATTTATTTAAGACTAACTTTTTACCATTAATAGACCATATTACTCAACTTTCATCTAAATGGTTTCCCTTATATTTAACTTTGATTGGTCGTATTAATGCAGTTAAGATGTTTTTTTTGCCAAAATTTTTATATGTGTTTCAGGCATTACCAATTTTCGTTCCTAAATCTTTTTTTGATAAAGTTGACTCTAAAATTTCTTCATTTATTTGGCAGAATAAGAATCCGAGACTGGGTAAAATACATTTACAGAAAGCTAAGAGAGATGGAGGTTTAGCATTACCTAACTTTAGATTTTATTATTGGGCTATTAATATTCGACATATGAAATTTTGGTTACTTGACCGGGACATACTATCTATTCCTAAATGGGTAGCATTGGAATTACAATCTGTTCAGGGTTATACACTTGGTTCTATTTTAGGTTCCTCTCTTCCTTTTGATTCGAAACGCCTTAAGCAGGTCTCTAACCCGATAGTTAAATATGCTTTGCGCATTTGGTTTCAATTCAGAAAATTTTTTGATCTTAATCAATTCGGGTTAGCGATTCCTATTTTAGGCAACATATTTTTTCCTCCCTCTTTTACGGATCGCGCTTTTCAAACTTGGAAGACTAAGGGTATTTTACGGTTTTTGGATTTATTTTTAGATGGTTCCCTTATGTCTTTTGAACAATTATCTAATAAATATAACTTATCAAGAATACATTTTTTTAGATATTTACAAGTTAGAAATTTCCTAAGTACTATACTTTCTTCCTTTCCAATGCTTCCTCCTATATATATTTTAGATTCGATAATTAACCTTAATCCATGTCAGAAAGGTGCATCGGCTATGATTTATAATATTATTATGAAACTTAGGAAAGCTCCATTTGATAAGATTAGGGTAGATTGGGAACAGGAATTGGGGCTTACCATTTCTGTGGATGATTGGGGGCAGATTTTACAATTAGTTAATACTTCCTCTATTTGTGCTAAACATTCCCTAATTCAATTTAAAGTGGTTCATAGAGCACATATGTCCAAAGATAAGTTAGCGCGTTTTTACTCGCATATTAATCCTTTCTGTGATAGATGTTCGGGGCAGATAGCCTCTTTAACTCATATGTTTTGGTCTTGCCCTACTTTGGAAACTTTTTGGAGAGATATTTTCAATATTATTTCTAAGGTATTAAATATAGATATCTCTCCTCACCCTATTACTGCTATCTTTGGACTACCTAAAATTTCTAGTAATCTTTCCCCTTCAGCCCGTAGAATGATTGCATTTCTTACTTTAATGGCGAAAAGATGTATTTTACAACATTGGAAAGAGCTTAATGCTCCAACTACCTTTTTTTGGTTTTCTCAGACGATTTTATGTTTGAATCTGGAGAAAATTAGAAGTAACCTTTATGATTCTTCATTTAAATTTGAACAGATTTGGGGACCTTTTATTCGATATTTTCATTTAATGTAATATTTACCCTTCTTGTTTTTTTTTCACTGTTTTAATGGAGGTCGGGATTGAGGACGTGATTTTAAGTTTAACTCTGTTTGGTTTCAAGTTAGCCCATTGCTTTGCTTTGCTTTTAGGTAGTTGCACGGTGGGTTTTTTTTTGGGGGGTTTTTTTTTTCTTTTTTTTTTCCATTGATATATATAAAATCTAGTATACTATTATGTTATCTTGGTTTCTTATGCTTAAATTACATTGTTTGTAGTATTTTCTTTTTGGTATTGTTATCTTTTGGAATTTTATTGTACTTTAACATTGTATTAATGTTTATATGGCTTACCTTTTTTGTATACTTACTCAATAAAAAGATTTAAAAAGAAAGAAAGAAAAGAGATTCCTCAGACATGATTTTCCTTTCACAAATCCATGCTGACTTTGTCTGATGATTTCATTGCTTTCCAAATGTGCTGTTATCACGTCTTTGATAACTGACTCTCGCGTTTTCCCCACCACCGATGTTAGGCTAACTGGTCTATAATTCCCCAGTTTTCTCTCCCTGCTTTCTTTAAAAAGCGGGGTTACATTAGCCACCCTCCAATCCTCAGGAACTAATCCAGAATCTAAAGAGTTTTGAAAAATTATCACTAATGCATCCACTATTTCTTGGGCTACTTCCTTAAGCACTCTGGGATGCAGACCATCTGGCCCTGGGGATTTATCTGCCTTCAATCCCTTCAATTTACCTAACACCACTTCCCTACTAACATGTATTTCCCTCAGTTCCTCCATCTCACTAGACCCTCAGTCCCCTACTATTTCCAGAAGATTATTTATGCCCTCCTTAGTGAAGACAGAACCAAAGTAGCTATTCAATTGGTCTGCCATGTCCTTGTTCCCCATGAGCAATTCACCTGTTTCTGACTGTAAGGGACCTACATTTGTCTTAACCAATCTTTTTCTTTTCATATATCTATAAATGCTTTTACAGTCAGTTTTTATGTTCCCTGCCAGTTTTCTCTCATAATCTTTTTTCCCTTTCCTAATTAAGCCCTTTGTCCTCCTCTGCTGGACTCTGAATTTCTCCCAGTCCTCAGGTGAACCGCTTTTTCTGGCTTATTTGTATGTTTCTTCTTTGGAATTGATACTATCCCTAATTTCCCTTGTCAGCCATGGGTGCACTACCTTCCTTGGTTTATTCTTTTGCCAAACTGGGATGAACAATTGTTGTAGTTCATCCATGCAATCTTTAAATGCTTGCCATTGCATATCCACCGTCAACCCTTTAAGTATCATTTGCCAGTCTATCTTAACTGATTCACGTCTCATACCTTCAAAGTTACCCTTCTTTAAGTTCAGAACCTTTGTTTCTGACTTAACTATGTCACTCTCCATCTTAATGAAGAATTTCACCATATTATTGTCACTCTTACCCAAGGGGCCTCTCTTTCTAATTAACCCTTCCTCATTGTTCAATACCCAGTCTAGAATGGCCTGCTCTTCTAGTTGGTTCCTCGACGTTGATTCAGAAAACCATCCCGCATACGTTCCCAGAAATCCTCTTCCTCAGCACCCTTACCAATTTGGTTCACCCAATCTATACGTAGATTGAAGTCACCCATTAAAACTGCTGTTCCTTTATTTCACGCATTTCTAATTTCCTGTTTAATGCCATCCCCAACCTCACTACTACGTTTAGTTGGCCTGTACACAACTCCCACCAGCGTTTTCTGCCCCTTAGTGTTATGCAGCTCTACCCATATCGATTCCACATCCTCCAGGCAATGTCCTTCCTTTCTATTGTGTTAATCTCCTCTCTAACCAGCAATGCTACCCCACCTCCTTTTCTTTCATGTCTATCCCTCCTGAATATTGACTACCATCTGTTCCATTCTGTGTATCTCCTCCACTACTTGATCCCTGAGAGCTACTGGAATCTTTCTCGGGGCATGCACGACTGGTGCAATAGTTTGATCAATCTGGATATGGTGTTTCCCTGGTAAACATCCTAATCCAGAAAGCAGGTCATCAAAGTCTTTGAGAATGTCATTTTCTTTTTCAACACCATAGGTTCGCTTCACCAGGCCTAGCTTTGCGCATGTTGCTTTGCTCAGTACTGCTGGAACATGTTGCTGTACTATTTCAAACTCCATCTTGTGTTTTTGTCCTTTGTACACACAGGAGAGTGCTTTTTTGCCAAATGGCGCAGTCTTGTGGCCGAAATATGCAACAAGCTTGCAGGTGGATTTTCTCAGTCTTCATCTGATGTCCAGTGAGTTGAATGTTTCTGCTGACATTACATTGCACTTTGTCCCAGTGTCAAGCTTAAATATCACGTTCCTCCTGTTTATTATCAGATCTTGAGTCCAATCGTCTTCATCCTCCATCCCTGCATTGTTAATATTCTTGATGCATACCTCCTGTTTCACTTCAACTGTGCCAATGAACATGTCACTGTTACCCTCACTCTGTTCCACAGCATGCATTTTCCTTGCATGCTCCTTCGATTTGTACACCTTTGCAAAGCGATTTCTTTTCTGCCATAACTTGCATGTCTGACCAAAGGCTGGACATTTTTCGTATCCATATTTATAACCACGTCTGTTGCAGTTACCTTCCTTTTGATTATCCTGTGGAGCTGGCTTTGTCCTACTCTTGTCAGTTTTCACAGTTTTTATTTTGTGCACTTCAATCTCTTCATTGAGCACTTTAACCTGACTTGACGTGATCTCGCTGGCACGGCAAACATCAATTGCCTTTTCTAATGTAAGATCCGCCTCTCTCAATAGCCTGCCTCTCATTCGATCATCTCGTATGCCGCATACAATCCTGTCACATATTAAAGAATCTTGCAGTTGTCTGAACTCACAGTCTTTTGCCTTGTTCTTCAAATCTGTTACGTAGGTGTCTATGGTCTCTATTGGTCCTTGAGCCCTCGTGAAAAACATGTGTCAGATGTACGGTAGGTTTTTTCTCGGTTCGCAGTAATCTTGAAACTTTTTCTTCAACACTTCAATTTTATCTTACTCGTCATCTTGGAAGACAAACGTGTTGCAAACATTTATTGCCTCTTCCTCCGCCACATGCAGAAACGTAGCACATTGCACTTTCTCCATCAGCTACACCAGTAGCGGTGCAAAGCAGCTCAGACTTCTGGATCCATATTTTCCAGTTCTCAGCAAGATTACCTTGTAGGCTTAAACTTGACGGTGGCTGTAACGGTGACATATTTTACGTGTCTTCTCTTCCTTTTTTTTTGCGATTTCTTCTGACACCATGTAATATTGATGTGACTTGGACACCACTGTAGGTTGAACAACCACATTTATTCAGCAGACTTCCATTTTTACTTCCCTTCGTCCTGACATCATACACACTCTGACACTACGAATACTCACACGATACATTACACTTTCTGGCTAACTGCAAGCAAACAAATCTCAAGGTGTATGATTTATACGTTCTTTAATAATGTGCTTTAAATTGTTGAGTATATATAGTTGAGCTGCATTTTATACAGGTGTCCTCCACTTCTCAAACATTCGCTTTACGAAACCTCCCTGTTACGAAAAACCTACGTTAGTTACCTGTTTTCGCTAACAGAAGGTCTTTTCACTGTTACGAAAAAAGGCAGCATGCGGAGAAAAGCAACGCACAAAAAAAATCAGCGCGTGATAAAAAAATCAGCGCACGCCCCGAGCAGCCACTCTCCCCGGATTTGGAATGGCATTCTCACCGGCATTGCTTATACACGTGCCTGTGAGCTACGGTTTGCAAGGTAAGTTCTAAGGTATCGGAAAAGCCTAAAAGAACTTGTAAGGGTGTTATACTTTGTGTAAAACTAGACATAATTAAGCGTTTCGTTCATGTTGAATGAAGTAAGGACAAAGTGATTTTGGCTTGTGGAAGTTGACGAAGATGATGTTGAAGAGGTTTTGGCATCCCCTGACCAAGAACTGATAGATGAAGAGCTGATGCAATTGGAAGAGGAAAGGATAACAATCGAAACCGAATGCAGTAGCAAAAGTGAAGTCGTCCAGGAACTGAACTTGAGGCAACTACGTGAGATTTTCTCTGCAATGATAAAGTACGACTTTAATTTTGAAAGGGTACGTCGGTTTAGGGCATATTTGCAGGATGGTTTGAGTGCTTACAAAGAACTGTATGATAGAAAAATGCGCGAGGCTAAGCAGTCAAGCATACTGTTGTTTTTCAAGCCTTCCACATCAGCCACAGCAGACAACGATCCTCGACCTTCGACATCAAGGCAGGCAAACATAGAAGAAGATGACCTGCCTGCCCTGCTTGATGATAAGGTGACACCTCAGTGTCCCACCACCCCAATCCCCGGGCCCCGGACAGATCCCGATTCATGGAGAATGCAGCGGTAGCCGGGAGGCACCCAGCATGTCTTTAAGAAAAAAGCTGAAATAAACAAGCTAATTAATTAGGTGCCGCCCGGCACGTAAATGTCGGCCCGGATCAGAGGTGATTGTCGATTGTGTCACCTCTGATCTGGGCTGACATGTACGTGCCGGGCGGCACCTAATTATTTAACTTGTTTATTTTGGCTTTTTTCTTAAAGATGTGCTGGGTGCATCCCGGCTACTGCTGTACCCCTGCATGCTTCGCGGACCAGTATCGGTTCGCTGCCCAGAGGGTGGGGACCACTGCAGCACCCCAACCTATGATGACTCAGCCTAACACACCATCGTCAGTGTGCTCAGCAAGCTGTCTTTCTGATTCCCATAAGTGATACCACACTATACATACATTATTTCTAATTTATATCGGCTGTGTATTTTTATGTGTTATTTGGTATGATTTGGCAGCTTCATAGCTTAAAGGTTACTGGAGAGCGCTTGCGCTGTGTTTCTGCCGAGAGCGCGGAAAACAGTGCGCAATGATTGTGGAAAAGTATTTCTACTTTATATAGGCTGTGTATTCATCATATCATTCCTGCTTTTTAACACCCCATCCAGATTGTAGGTTGTATCATCAAGCTTTGATTTGTATTAGAAAGCGTCTATTTTCTATGGTAATGACTTAAAGGTGTTTTGGAGCTTTTTCTAATTGATCAGTTTTTAATCTAATTATTGGTAGTTTTTAACAACATACATCAAAGTTGCTGGTGAACGCAGCAGGCCAAGCAGCATCTGTAGGAAGAGGTGCAGTCGACGTTTCAGGCCGAGACCCTTCGTCAGGACTAACACTGAGTTAAAAACTGAGTTAGTCCTGACGAAGGGTCTCGGCCTGAAACGTCGACTGCACCTCTTCCTACAGATGCTGCTTGGCCTGCTGCGTTCACCAGCAACTTTGATGTGTGTTGGTTGAATTTCCAGCATCTGCAGAATTCCTGTTTATTGGTAGTTTTTAAATGCTTCTGAATTGCTGAAGAAGTCAGCCAGATGAGTTCCATGCGTGGGGTTTATTGTGGTACTTCTATGTACTTCAGTGCATCATTCAAGAGTGAACTAACTCTCAGGGTCTCATTAATTCACTCCGTTATCTTCTGGGCCAGCGTGTTAGGCGATAAAACATAGGAGCTGAATTAGGCCATTTAGTCCATTGAGCCTGCTCTGTCATTCCATCATGGCAGATTTGTTATCCCTCTCAACCCCATTCTCCCTGTAACATTTAACTCCATTGCTAACCCAGAACCTATCAACCTCTGCCTTAAACGTACCCAATTATTTGGCCTCTACAACCATATATGGCAAATAATTCCACAGATTAATTATCCTGGATTTGCCATTTAAAATTGGAGAAGGTAAATTCAAGTAGATTGTGAACATACTGTAGATATTGAGAACATATTGCAGATATTATAAGCATTTTCCCCTGTAAACAGTGTTATGAGTTGCGTTTGTGAAATTTGCACAAATATTTTAACAGGTCTCTCTCTGTACTTTCCTACAATCTGATTTCACATTGTCTCTAGTTTTCAAGAGTAAAATCAAGCAAGTGACAAATGGGCATTTAATTTAATTCAATCTCCTACCAGGCAGAGGAGCTAAAGGTTACCTGTGTGACATATCAACTGTCTCCATTAAGGATAAAAGATCACCCTCACGACCTTTGAATTATGCATGTACTCAAGCTAATGTTTATTACTCAATTAACTTCAAAAAAACCTAATAATGTTAATTATCACATTGCTGTATGATCATATTAGCTTGAGGTGCAGTAATTACTACATTTCAAAATTGTTTCTTTGATGATGTATTGGCATTCTAAAAAGGACTTGCAAGTCAGCAAATAAATTCAGGTCATTACCAGAATGTCACATCAGTCAGTAGCCTCACCACCTTATGAAGCTGATCTGTATACAGCTAAGCTGGAAGTGTCATCTTCAGATTGGGCTTTCACAGGTCACCACTGTCCAAGAAATGTCATTTTGTACCACCACCAAAGCACTTGCCAGTTGCAGGTTGAAAGCTCTTTTAAATATGCAAATAAGAAGCCTTATGACTTGAAAGGGAAATCTGGGCAAGGGGATGGATACCAATGCCTAGTCTGACTGAATCCATCGTATTGTGCACAGTCGTTGTCAGATTTCTCTTCCTGTTCTTTGCAATCACCAATGCAGTACCCTTGCAGTAAAACCACCATTGTAGTCAAACTATAATTCTGGCTGGTGCTAACATCAAAAACCTACTTTACATTCACATTAAATTGTAGATGGATCAAAGCTTAGGCTTTGAAGAAAGTACAAGCCAGTTTTGCAAAAAACATTGAACTGTGACAAACCAAGTGGCTCTTCTGAGGAGCTGGCACAGGTGTGATGGGGCCAAGTGGCCTTTCCAGTGCTGTGAAATTCTGTGTATCCAAACTTCTAGTTGTGACACTTAGCTTTTCAGTGATTTCAAACACAAAATACTCTGCAGGTGCTGGGGTCAAAGCAACACTCACAACACACTGCAGGAACTCAGCAGGTCGGGCAGCATCCGTGGAAACGATGAGTCGACATTTCGGGCCGGAACCCTTCGTCAGGACTGAAGGGGGAAGGGGCAGAGGCCCTATAAAGGTGGGGGGAGAGTGGGAAGGAGAAGGCTGGTAGGTTCCAGGTGAAAAACCAGTAAGGAGAAAGATAAAGGGGTGGGGGAGGGGAAGCAGGGAGGTGATAGGCAGGAAAGGTGAAGAAGGAATAGGGGAAACGGGTTGCCACCCACTTCAACTCTGCTTCACATTCCCATTCGGATATGTCCATACATGGCCTCCTCTACTGCCATGATCAGGCTAAACTCAGGTTGGAGGAGTAACACCTCATATACCATCTAGGTAGTCTCCAGCCCCTTGGTATGAACATAGAATTCTCCAACTTCCGGTAATTCCCTCCCCCTCCCTTCCCTCATCCCTTTTTCACTCCGCCCCCTCCCCCAGCTGCCTATCACCTCCCTCATGATTCCACCTCCTTCTACTACCTATGGTGTTTTCCCCTATTCCTTCTTCACCATTCCTGCCTATCACCTCCCTGCTTCCCCTCCCCCACCCATTTATCTTTCCCCTTACTGGTTTTTCACCTGGCACCTACCAGCCTTCTCCTTCCCACCTTCCCCCCACTTTCTTTATAGGGCCTCTGCTCCTTCCCTCTTCAGTCCTGACAAAGGGTTCCGGCCCGAAACGTTGACTGATCGTTTCCATGGATGTTGCCCGACCTGCTGAGTTCCTTCAGCGTGTTGTCAGTGATTTCAAATGGGTCACTAGTAGGTCTGATAATGCAATATGAGTTTATTCATAAGTGTCTAGGGAGGCTCTTTTCCAGTAAATGTGGAGTCTGATTTTTGAACACACTTGGCATTAAGAATCAAAGGCTAAAGTTATCTGCACTTTTGAAGCCTTGTGTATTTAGCTGGCCTCTGGCAGCCTGCAGCTCACTCAAACAGGTCCATTTCAATGTGTTACCAGGTTGTGATATTGACTTACTGTATGCTTTGTAGGTGGTTATAGAGGGGCGTTAACTGAAAAGCTTCCTTGATTTTTCTTTTACGAAGTTTATTGCACAGCTTTTAGCATCATTACATAACAGTGGACAAACTGAACAACTGTGCACAAGTCATTGGAAGTGTATTCCCTTCATTCACTTTCCCAGCCCTTCAACAAAATAAGGGGGTGGCAAAAGACCGTAGCGGTTAGCGTAACACCGTTACAGTGCCAGTGACTTGGGTTTAATTCTGCTGCTGTCTGTAAGGAGTTTGTATGCTTTCCTGTAACCTTGGGATGCTATGGCTCCCTCCGACATTCCAAAGACATTCAGGTTGATGGGTTTGTTGGTCACCCTGGTGTAATTGGGCAACAGAGAATTGTTGGGCCGGAAGGGCCAGTTACCATGCTGCATCCCAAAGTTAAAAAAAATAAGACTTGTTGCAAACTGGCTCAAACACCTACAGGAACACACAGGTGTTTTCAAAATTCCTGGGTACGTGCCAGTTAAGATTGCTCAGTAGGGGCTGACTTCAAACAGTGGAAGCCCGATTCACACTAAACACTTAAATAACCGACAGCACAGGGAGGCTTTCATCCCTCAGGCGTTTTCTGGAGTTAATGATCGATTCTATAGAGAAACTATCCAAGCCACTGCACCACATGCTCCACCCGATATTCAATTATCAAAAGCTCACCGGTATTCTGTCAACGTTAGGAGTGATGGAATTAAATGAGTTACATTTCCAGCCTTGTGTTTTTTCACATAGAGTTGGTGAAGGTAAATAAGTTGTGACATACAGTAATAAGGTAAATTGTGCAATCTGTTAGCAAGTGGTTCATGCCTTAGCAGATCTCAGACTTGTATGCATGCTTGGCTAATCCTGAAAGTCTAAAGTGTTGATCAGATTCAGAATTGGTTCATCGTCAATGACATTAGTTATTAGGTTGTTGTTTTGTGGATGCAGTGCAGGCACATCACAATACTCTAAGAAATAACAAAAATAAACAAATAGTGCAAAAGTGGAATAGCGAAGTGTTGTGCACGGACCATTTAGAAGTCTGATGGCAGAGAGGAAGGAATTCTTCCTAGAATGTTGAGTGAGGGTCTTCATGCAACTATACCTCTTCCCTGAAAGTAGTAATGAGAAGGCATGTCCCAGATACTGAGAGTCCTTCATGGTGGATGCCATATTCTTGAAGCACTGCCCTTTGAAGATGTTCTCAATGGTGAGGAGACTGGTGCTTATGATGGAGCTGACAGAGTCTATAATCCTCTGAAGCTTCTGACAATCCTTTGCATTCATGCACCCACACAGACAGTGATGCAACCAGTCGGAATGCTCGCCATGGTGCATCTTTAGAAATTTGCTGGAGGCTTTGGTGACATAGCTAATCCCCTCAAATTCCTAATGGAAGTATAGCTCTGTCTATATGTTGATGGCCAGATACCAAATCAGCTGACTACGTATCCCATTGCCATGATTACCACTGAACCCAGCAACAAAGGAGTGACTCCCTTTGACTAAAAAACAGGAAGTCTGATGCCATTAATGTGAATGGAGCCCCTGATCTGGGTAAAAATTATCTGCTTATTTCACATTAATGTTTTTTGCTAGTTTTAATGAGTTTTGATAATAATGACTTTAGATAATTTGTCTAATAATTGTATTTGTGTTAATTATTTAAATATAATGGTTTTAACTGTAACCATCAGAAATGTTCAAAAAACATAAAAGCCATTGATAACCAGCAAGAAATTAAAGGCTGTCAGGGCAGCTTAGGGGTAAGATCACAGGATGTAGGGCCTGATGGTCTTCCTGAATTTTAAAGCCCCCTCCCCACCCTTGGGGGCAAGGGTTGGCCTTTTTTAGCCCCTGCATCCAGAAGTAGTAAAATGTGATGGAGGCAGAAACTGCAGGTGGCAAGTTCAAATATGAACCAAGACATTTCTCCATGCATGGGTTATACTTCTTTATCTGCTTTCCTCCCTGACTTCTTAAATATTGCTGTGTTATTTCATCTCAATACATGCAGCTGACAAGATTTTCTCACTTTTTTTGTATTCTGCCTGCCATTTAGCAGTAATATAACTCACACTAAATGGTATGTGTGCTACAACATAATACCAAGACTTATTATGATATAAACAAGAAACTTCGTCTGAGTTTAAAACACGAACTGATTTTGTGTTAATAAGCTGAAGTGGAAGGAAATGTCTGTTGTAGTGGTGCGTTGAATTTCACATCTAAAGATCTGGTTCATTGATCTGAATGAGACATAATTTAAAAGTGAATACAGTTGGAGTGTTGCTATATTGTGCATTAATACTGCCCAAAAAGGATGAGTGTATTTGAAACACAAGAGATTATGTTTTCTATTAATGATGCTTTACTGATCCTCAGAATGTATCTGATGAATTGATTAGTCAATTGACAAAATAAGTTGAGAGTATAGAGTGATAGAGGCAGATTCATTAGGATAGAGGCACAAGAGTCTGCAGATCTTGAATCCAGAGCAAAAAAAGACAAACAACTTCGGGAACTCAATGAGTCAAGCAGCATCTTTGAAAGCAGAGAGATGGCCGACTATTGCATGCTGAGACCCTGCATCAGGACAGCGAGTCGTGTTCGACCTGTTGAGTTCTTCCTGCAGTTTTTGTTTTTGCCTCATTAGTACTGTTTGAAGAATTGGATAGATATTTGAAGGGACCGCAAGGGCAGGAATTAATTGGTAATCTAAGCAAAGGTGTCATTTGGGTCATGGAGGTTTTAAAATCTAAGTTCTCTGACAAAATGTGAACTAAAAAATGTCAATAATGATTTTGGTCTATTTAATAAATAATATTTGGAAATCGTCAAATAGACATTCAGTTTTATGCAGTTTATGTGTGATTGATTGTGAGCTGTCTCAGTCTAATGGAATTCATTTCAGCCGTTAGTATCCTGCATGCATGACATATTTCCATTTTGTATTCCAGGCATTCCCAATTGCATCAGTATTTTCAATATTTGTATAGTCAAACATATGTTATATATTTCAGGCAGGTGTCATCACCTTGTGGACTCTATGTGTGTATATTATTCATTGGTTGCATCTTGACTGCACTTTTGATTGCATTTCTGCCCAGGGCTTTGTTTATTTAACTAGCTTGGCATCTTCAGGCAAGTCTCCAGTCACCATCACTCACAATTGTCCTTTCTAAAAGATCACAAAGTGATATTTTAGATTTGTTGAAGGGATGATGCTCCCATCAGGATTTCTGTTGGCATTCTGAAGCACGGTGACTCCCATGAGGATGGAAAGACACAGCATACTTTGCCTTCACAGCAAATGAGAATTCCTCTGCTGAGACATCACCTGATCTTATGTAGTTCTAGCAAGGTTATTTTGACACAAGCTGTGTCACATTGGGACGACAACCTTGTGGAACATGCTACTGGTAGATTTGTTGAGACTGAATAATACATTGAACACAATAAGCTCACTTACCTATCTCTACAGGATGGACTGCAGCAGCCCAACAAGACTCCTTAGACAAAAGTTTTCAAACCCATCCCCTCTACCAATTGAAAATAGAAGATCAGCAAAGGCATGTGAACATCACTACCTGGATGTTGCCCATTTAGTTACACATCATTCAAACTTGGAAATATTGTGGGTATCTCTACACCTCAAGGACTACAGTGGTTCAAAAAGGCAACTCATCATCATCACCTTCTCAAGGCCAACCATGATTCAAGTGCATTTAGAAACATAGAAAACCTACAGCACAATACAGGCCCTTGGGCCTACAAAACTGTGCCGAACATGTTCCTACCTTAGAACTACTTAGGCTTTACCCATAGCCCACTATTTTTCTAAGCTCCAGGTAGCCATCCAGGAGTCTCTTAAAAGACCCTATTGTTTCCACCTCCACCACCACCGCGGGCAGCCCATTCCACGCACTCACCACTCTGCATAAAAAACTTACCTCTGACATCTCCTCTGTACCTACGTCCAATCACCTTAAAACTGTGCCCTCTCGTGCTAGCCATTTCAGCCCTGGGAAAAAGCCTCTGACTATCCACATGATCAATGCCTCTCATTATCTTGAAGACCTCTGTCAGGTCACCTCTCATCCTCTGCCGCTCCAAGGAGAAAAGCCCAAGTTCACTCAAGCTATTCTCATAAGGCATGCTCCCCAATCCAGGCAACATCCCTGTAAGTCTCCTCTGCATCGTTTCTATGGTTTCCACGTCCTTCCTGTAGTGAGGCAACCAGAACTGAGCACAGTACTCCAAGTGGGGTCTGACCAGGGTTCTATATAGCTGTGACATTACCTCTCAGCTCTTAAACTCAATCCCACGATTGGTGAAGGCCAATGCACCATGTGCCTTCTTAACCACAGAGTCAACCTGCGCAGCAGCTTTGAGTGTCCTATGGACTCGAACCCCAAGATCCCTCTGATCCTCCACACTGCCAGGAGTCTTACCATTAATGCTATATTCTGCCATCATATTTGACCTACCAAAATGAACCACCTCACCTTTGTCTCGTGTATATCGAAACGTAGAGTGAAATGTGTTGCTTGCATTAACAACCAATACACTTGAGGATGTGCAAGGGGCAACCTCCAAGGGTTACCCACACATTCTGGCGTCAGCATAGAATACCCACAATGCTCGACAGAACACCAACAAGTAACATACAGCACCTAAACCAAGCCTCATTTCTCCCTCCCATCCACATGCGGACACAGTCCTTTAATCCCAGGACAGGCCTCCAGTGGACACAGACTTGGGCCTGTTGGCACTGGGTTTGATGCCCCCAGCAGTCAAGTGCTGGCTCAGCCTGCAAACTGCACATCCGTTGAATGAATATATTAAAAAATAAACACATACATTTGAATTGATGAGATTAATGCTTATAATGTTTTCTGTTGGCACAACTGGAGTCAGCAGTTTTGCTACTTAAATTAATAAAGTTCCATGTTTTAAAAATTGGCAGTTTAATGCTTCTGTGTTATTGATAAGAGTAAATTTAATTTGTATTTTTTTTCTCTTGAATGCAAGCTCCATGGCATTTTCCATTATTCACTCATAAATGAACCTGTTTCAGAAGTTACTATTGAATAGCACAAATTAGACAGCACAGTGCAGTCCCTTGTCTTGGTAGACGATGAGCTAGAAATAAAAAAAAAATCAGCTTTTAAAGAGCTACTGCCTCCTTGTGAAATTTAGCTTTTGCTTTTGTAGGGACACTGTTGGATAATTATAAGCTTCGTCATTTTGAAGGGCAAACAATGATTAATAATTAATTTTAAAATATACATGCAAGGCCATAGAATTAGGAAGAGCCATTCTTAATCGATTTAATCTGTACAAACTTCCCGTTCTCCATTTCTGCATTTAGTCCTTCATTTGGTAATTCATTCCAAATCTTGAACACTTGCAGATTATTCCCAAAATTAATTCTCATGTGCTTAAACTGTCATTTCATATTGGTTTTGTTTCTGAAATTTCATTTCAAGTAGTATTTGGATTAAACATGTTTCTATTATATCCAGTATCTTATGCTGAAGTAGAGATGTTGGAAACAGTTGGATTTGAGGAGAGAAAAAACCATAGTCAATATTTCAAATCAATGAGCTTAATGTTAGAAAGAAGTGGGAGTTAATGATGTAGCTTTATACAATGGGTACCAGCAATTGTTTTACACCTTCTATAGATTCGTCTTTTGCTTCTTATAACATTACTTTTTACCTCTTCCCTTTTCATGTATTTTATCATTTAATCCCTCCCACATCTTTTCTATCATAGTCCTCATTTTTCATTCTTTCCTCCCCTCTAATAGATTAAAAAATCGATGCCTCTTTAACCTTTTCCACTTCTGATGAAGACATTTACCTGAAATGTGAACTCTCTTATACT
Source organism: Mobula hypostoma (assembly GCF_963921235.1). Lineage (NCBI taxonomy): Eukaryota > Metazoa > Chordata > Chondrichthyes > Myliobatiformes > Myliobatidae > Mobula > Mobula hypostoma. The sequence continues at coordinate 29,677,268 of NC_086113.1, forward strand.
TTGGGAAAAATCAAGGGGGAGCTAACATTCACATGTGCAAGACGGAGTAGATTGTAGATGTTCAGGGAATTAATGCAAGGGCTGATGGGATTGCTCCCTGAGACCCAACATACATTTGGTGGGCTAAATGGCCATTTTCTCTGTCATTAAAATACTCAAAGTTCAAAGTAAATTTATTATCAAAGTACTACATGTCACCACATACTACCCTGAGATTAATTTTTCTGCAGGCATTCACAGTAGAACAAAGAAATACAATGGAATCCGTGAAAAACTACACAAACAAAGATGGACAAACAACAAATATGCAAAAGAAAAACTATGAAAATAAGAAAAATAATACTGAGAACATGTAGAATCCTTGAAAATCAGTCCATTAGTTGTGGAGTAAGTTCATTGTTGAGGTGTGTTAAGTTATCCACACTGGTTCAGGAGCTTGATGGTTTTGTTCATCCAAAAAACATTCAGTAGTCACTTCTGGTACAACCATATTTTGTTAATACTGAAATAACGCTAATTATTGGAAGACTTTCGCATGTAAGGCAAGAGCCTCTGCTTATATTTCACATGGAATTGATGCTCTCTGCCAACCCCTTGTGATATCCTGGTTTCTGACTCCTAACAATGTACCACATCTATTATTGTTCACCTATCCTACAATCCCAATCAACTGATCCCTCCTTTGTAGCATCAACACTCTTCCAACTTCTGATCACTGTATCTGCCTTGATTCCCGATTTCCACCTGTTCTCCTCTTGATTCCCAATCACAAGCTATCCTGATTGTGAATCCCTAAATCTATCCCTTGGTCAGCCATTAAAATTACCCCACACTCCCAAAACCTAATCAGCTGTATCACCCCACCTACAGTCATTGGTCCTGAGATCCTGATTACTTAGTCACTCAATCTGACCCACTCTTCCGGCATCTGAACCCACAATCTCAATACCTATTGCATTTTCATACTACAGGGCTCTCCTATGCTGCTGATCACCACCATCCTCAAATTGTCACCATTTAGTAGCAAGTAATGACGGGCCTAGGAAATCTGATAGTATTAGACAAGTTGCCTCAAATGGTATAATTTATATTCCCTTTGGATCAACTATTGTCCTGAAACATTCAGTGCTACTTGATGGTACATCAACTGTTCTGTGAACTGAACCATCATATACCACCACCGCCCACTGTGAGAACTATATGGAACAACCTAACAAAGGAAGTGGTAGAGGTGGATATAATTACAGTTGTAATGCCCTGGTTGCGATTTCCGCTGCTATGCTGTAGGTATTTCATTTTAGCAGTTTTCTGCAAGTGCAGTGTCTCTGCTGAGAGAATGTTCTGGTTTCAGCTAGGAATAAGAAGCCCTGTGGCTCAACTTAGGTATGTGTGTCAGCCAATCAAGGTGGTGGAATTGGGAGAAGGTTCTAGAGAGAGTGGGATGGAGAGGGATTTGTGATGGGCAGTAGTCTGGTTTGGGGTATTTTGGTGGAAGCTGAGGAGCGGGACAGAAGGAAAATGCTGCTGAATGCCATTGGAAGGAGAGTCCTCGTTGCAAGAAGTGCTTTGTGCAGATGAATGGCTGCAAGGAGGAAGGGCCAATACCCTGAGAGCATTGAGGGAAGTTCAGACTGTGGTGGGTTCTTTCACGCAGACCAACGGTTTGGCACCATGAGTAATGGTTATACCCAGTTTCTGGAAGAGATTAGCTCCAACGGTCATGTGCACAATTCAAATGGTCTAACTGTAATGAACCCTTTTTTACCCCTCCTTTCTTTTGATAACTGTTTGATAAAACTGAAATTGGTCAATATACTTTCTTTATAAGTATATGCGGTGTACAATCTGTTATTTCTTTCTGACTGATAATTGTGTACAGACAGTATTAACACAGCATTCACTCAAATTGAGGTTTCTTTAATCGGAACATCACAACGTTCCTGTTTGGTTAAATCCCAAATCATACCAAACCTAAACGTATGTTGTCTTTAATGAAAGGTGACCTTCTCACTGCTGAGTCACGTGGGTGTTAGCAGAGTTAGCTATCAAGCCAAGTCTGCATATACAGTAAGCCCAGTGAGAGTGTTACATGATATTTAAAAGGTCCTTGGGCAGGTACATGGATAGGAAATGGGACTAGCTGAAGAAGGCAACTTGGTCAGCAGGGGTGAGTTGGGCTGAAAGCTCTGTCTTTTTACATGCTGAATAACATGATGACTCTATACCCATCATGATACCTTGTCCAACTTTATAATGTTGTTCTCCCCTTCAAGGCAATTATGTGATCATATGCAAAATGGACTGCTACATTTCCTCAATTGCAACACTAACTTGTACTTCAAACCACAAAGAAATTTATTGGTTGCAAAACACTTTGAAATGGCATTTGCCTGTAAGTTCTACATAACTACAATACTTGCTTTCTTACAGCATGGTTTCTTTCTTAGGCATCATTCCCTTTTGATTTTGTTTTTTTTTAATGTGAGTACGTGTAGTTACTCCAGGCTTCTCAGGTCCTCCAGCAGCAATCTGAATATCCATCTATCCTTGCAGCAAAATTCTTCAAGTCATGGCTTTCCATTAACCTTTTTACCAGATTAAAAATTAGCATTGTTTATCATATGTACATTGAAAGATTGAAACATACAGTGGAATACATCATTTGCATCATTGACAACCAGCATATTCTGAAAACATACTGGGACCAGCTTGCATGTGTCATTGTGCTTCCAGTGCCAAAATCGCATGTCTATGCTTTACTCAACCGAACCCATACGTCTTTGGAATGTGGAAGGAAACTGGATCGCAAGAAGAACCCACAAACTCCTTACAGACAGCAGTGGGAATTAAACCCAGATCACTGGCACTGTAAGAGTGATGTGCTAACTGCTACACTACTGTGTCATCCCAGGGTTTATCATTATCATTTATTTAATACTTTTGACGGTTGAAATGCAGGCGTGCTCTCGGCACAGCACTAATTTTCTATTGAAAGGATTTCTGTAGTTGTTTGAAGTGGCATATATGAGAAGTTTTAACAAACTCCCCAGTTGGTTTAAATTGCCTGGAAATACTTCCTTGGTCAGCAGCTCGAAGCGCACTATGTAGTGATGTTAGCCTTTTATAGTCCTCCTCTGAATCTCAATCCACTAACTTCAAAGGACCCCAGTTTTGGAAACAAAGTACAATAGTGCTCCAGCCATTATATTGCATTTAGTTCCAACCAAGCATTGTTCTTAAATAATTAAGGTTTACCTTTCTTTTAGGTAATGCTGCCTTCACTTCTTCCTTTACATCATAACTTTGTTTTCTTGCATCTGCTGCTCTCAGTTATTCTGAAGTATTTGCATATCTTGCTTCTGATTATCTTATATTCCTTAAGTGCAGCTAGATTATTTGTCCTTCTCAAGAAGGGTCATAAAACTGAAATATTGGCTTTGTTTCTCTCTTCTTAGATGCTACCTGATATTCAGAATAGTTCAAGCATTTTATTTTATTTCAAATTCCCATTATCTGTAGATTTTTTTTTGTTTTTGAATGACTTTGCGTCCACTTTTAAATTGATGAAAACAGAATTATCTTTCCTTACTCTTCAGTTCCAGATGATTGATTTGATTTGTAAAGCCAACATATATACTCAGTGGCCACTTCATTAGGACTAGGAGTTGGAACCTGGAGTGGTCTTCTGCTGTTGTAGCCCATCCACTCCAAGATTCAACATGTTGCGCGTTTAGAGATGTTCCTCCGCACGCTGCTGTTGCAGACTTCCCACCCTGCAAAAACTTATTTCAGGGAGGTAGCACCATCAATTTGTGGGAGACTCCCGGAACTTCCGGGAGAGGTGGGATGTCTGCAATAGAGTAGCTCCTTAGCAGCTAGCCAGCTAGTTTAAATAACGTTAGCTATGCTAATGAACGAATGACACCTGTTAAACTCACCTCAACATGTCTTTTACAGTCTTAACCCACCATAGGCAATAGAAAATTGCAAACAGCGCAGCGAGCAACACTGTCATTATTTCTGACCCCTATTAGGCAGGAGTACACTTTAGTGTAGTCTGGGGTGACGTACGTTTTATATTTTTTTGAAACACTCTGCCATGGCACGCTGTTGCTCTCTCTCGCTCGCTCTCAAAAAATTGATTTCCGTGATATTGTATATAATTTGCGGGCATCAGGGAGCCAGTATTAATATGCAGGAGACTCCCGGAACTTCCTGGAGAGGTGGGATGTCTGCCGTTGTAAGATGCGGTTATTTGAGTTACTGTTGCCTTCTTGTCAGCTTGAACCAGTCTGGCCATTCTCCTCTGACCTCTCTCATTAACAAGGCAGTTTTAACCACAGAACTGCCACTCACTGGATATATTTTATTTATCACACAATGTACTGCAAATTCTAGAGACTGCTATGTATGGAAACAAAGACTGAACCTCTTGAACATGTCTACATGCATTTATACATTGATACATTGAGTAGCCACCACATGATTGGCTGATTAGATATTTGCATTAGAGAGCAGGTGTACCGAATAGAGTGGCCCCTGAGAGTATGCTGTATTTCAGCTTGCATGTAAGACTGCTTTTTCTTAAAGCTACATAAGCTTGAGTGAGTATAGTGTTATTCAAGTACATTCCTTTAAATATCCTACAGCACTGTATTCATTAAAATGGAGGGGGACAATGCAGTGGTATTGAATACATTCTATTTTGAGCATCTGTTATGAACATCAATCATTCCCAGTACAGGTAGTGTTCTGTTAGTTGAAGGCTTAAGATTTTCTTTGTTTAGAATATTTGTATACTTCAGCTTTGAACTCAGAAAAGCACCCACTAAGAGATTTTCTGCTTTCTACATCAATCAATCTATGGTTTCCCTGGCCTTGAATTCACATTACCGTAAGGCCATTTAACTTTTTGTGCCCACCATGAAAATAAGCCTGAACACATTTCAAATAAGTACTTGTAAACTCCAGTTGCAATAGCTGAGCGCAGTGATTCCATGCCATTGTTAAACATCCCTCTGCTGATGTCATGAAACTGTTCTGAGGAGCTAAGCGTGACAGTTCCAATTAGCCATAAATCAGGTTCTGTTTACTGGAGGTCTCACGATACTGTGGAATGAAATTTAGCCTGCTTAAATCTAAGTGTCTTGGCCATTGCAAGGAATTCATTTGATCAGTTTAGAACTCAAATAGATGCGCAACTTCTCAGTTTTCTGAGATTTTGCTCATATGGTGAGGAGTGTGCCAGAAAATAATTCTTATCCATCAATGTTGATAACCAGAGACCACAAGCTCGCCAGTCCTGCCTGGTGTTCCATCCCATGCTACCCCATCAGCCTCAAATATGTCAGTAAGAGTGAGGATATCCAATGGCATTGGAAGTATGCAATACGTGCATTAGCATGTGGATTCTGTGAGAACTGTAGGTTTGTGGTTTGACTGATGCCCAAATAATTTGTTCTAAACAATGGAGAGAGTGGATATAATTCATAAAGAGAAATGTACTTTGATCAGAGATACAATATAGAGTAGAGTTTCCCAACCTTTTTTATGCCATGGACTTCTGCCATTAACCGCGGGGACCTTGGACTCCAAGTTGGGAACCCCTGCGAGTCTGTATTCTAGCAGACTGAATGCAGATAGTGCCTTGCCTGAGGCAGGCTGTGTGTTTACTGCATTCCTACAAGTCAAAGCTCATGGACAGTTTGTTATGAATATAATTTCATTCTTCTTTTTAAATGTGAAAAGGCACCTGTCCCAAGGCCACACTTGCTTTAGAGCAGATCTTGACAGTTATTTACAAAGGATGCATCTATCAAATACTTATATCTCATCAACCTCCGGACCCATTTAGTACTTTAAGGGAGAAATTGAAATTATTAACACATTATGAGAAGCTATAATGCTAGAGTATTGCCCAGCCCATTGTTCTTGTTATTTGGGACAGTTCTTTTGTTTCATAATAAGTCATTAAGTGAATGAATCTGAAGAATTACTGAAAATGCAGGCTAATGTAGACAATAACTATTTTTGGATCTGTTAACTTGGAAGTAAACTGAACTCTGAATAGGATAGTAATAGATTTAAATGTAGATAGACTGGGAAATAGATGGATGGCTGGTGATTTGCTGTATTACGGTCGAAGAACTTAGCAATGTGATATAAATTAGAGGTTAGAATTCTAAATGAAGAATTAAAATCATTTCAGGATGCATAAGGGTAGTTCATTGTGGCAAGACACATTGAAATATGGTTGAAAGAGCTTACAGAATCTTATAAAGAGACAACGCTCATTCAAGAGCATTCTGTATCTTAGGAGCCATTGAATTTCCATTTAACATATCCAGTGCCTAAACAGGTTTTGGAACAATGTAGCAATTACAAAAGTTCAACAAGTTGAGTTCCCAGTGAGAGGTCTTGTATTCAACAATGTAGATGCATAGGATATGGAAAGCCAGAGTCAGGTGCCACAAATGACCTCTCTTCCCTTGACCTCCCATTCACCCAGCAGACTTTACCAATAGTAACGTGTAGAAATGTGTCCTCCCTGCACTAAATTCATTATGTGTTTGTTACTGTGATGTAAGGCAGTGGTGTGTAATAGTGGTATTTAATTGGCTGCTGTATGTTGCTCCTTGCACAGGAGAGAGTGGGAAGAGGGTCAGAGTGGAGTTAATGGACAGTGAATTAGTAATAAGGAATAAATAGGTTCTAGGATTCACGGAATTGCTCTGAAAGTTAGCATGGACTTGTGAATGAAATAGACTTCCTACATTCTGAGAAAATATGAATCAATGGTACAATAGAGAATAAATGTTGTTTTATATTTCCCTTGATTTACATTTCTATTGACATAGAAAATCATATTCATTCTTTTAACTCTTGCTCCTCTGGGCTCCTGACTGCTTGGACAACAGAATACGTTTCTTTTTCTCGTAGACACGAGGAAATCTGCAGATGCTGGACATTCAAGCAACACACACAAAAAATGCTGGTGAAAATATTTTTCCTCCTTTTATTTCGCTCTTTCTTTTTTCTCCCTCTGACCCTCTCACTATAACTCCTTGCCTGCTCTCCACTCTCTGGGCTCCCCTCCCCCCTCCCCTCTCTCCCCAGGCTTCCTGTCCTATGATCCTCTCCCTTCTCCAGTCTGGTATCCCTTTTGACAATCACCTGTCCAGCTCTCAGCTCCACCCCTCCCCTCCAGTCTTCTCCTATCATTTTGGATCTCCCCTCCCCCCCCACTTTCAAATCTCTTACTATCTCTTCTTTCAGTTAGCCCTGACGAAGGGTCCCAGCCCGAACCGTCAACTGTACCTCTTTTTATAGATGCTGCCTGGCCTGCTGTGTTCACCAGCAGTTTTTGTGTGTGTTGCACGTTCTTGTTTCTCACGGCCTTTCTGCTTGCGTTAAGAAAATTGCCTCTCTCATTTAGAATCTCTCTCTTTGTACATTCATCACCACCTTGATCGATGTGGATGCCGCTTGGGAAGATTCCTGACTGGTGCAGTAATTCCCATTCTTCAAGAGGAAAGAGCTGTGCACCTTCAAGCAGTAATTGACATTTCATGGTTGTGAAATTCGATAAAAAGTCAGCTGTGTTGCTACTTGGGGCTAAACTGAGATCTGTGTTCATTGGGTTAAGGAGGGGATGGGCTAATGCTTGGCAGAGCCAAAGGACTAAGTAGGCATGGATGGACATTGGACAGCCTGAAGGACAAGCAATCAAGCTGAGCCCAGCTCAGGGAGTTCTCCTTCAGGTTGTACAGAAACAGATACAGGCTACTGCATGCAGGTCTCCTGTGTATGCTCAACGTTCTATGTGGTAGATGCGATGTTTATGAAGGCCAGGAGCTGAACTTGGTTTTCAGGGACTAATGGGAGCATTTAATAGGTAGTGGGAGCTTATCCCACTACCACCCCGTGCTATAATAACCTTAAGGAGCTATGCATAGATGCATCAGGGAACCCAAAACCAACAATATGGAAAGTGTCATCCATGCTGAGAGTCCTTAATTTCCACTCATGTTTTCTTTGCATAGAAATTTGGTGTTCTAAAAGCTGCACAAAAATATGATATTGTGAAAACAGATCTTTGGACTCCTCCCTAATTATAAAGTCATTATTATACCCTTCATGACCCTCCAACCATAAGATGCTTATATCATGATCTTATGCCATTAGATAAGTTTTACTGAACATTACCACTGTTAACTTACTTTGTTCTATTATATTCTGAAGGTCTTTATTTTATTTGAGTTCACATATAACTTACCAAGACCTTGAAGCTACTTTGGTTGCAGTCATATTGATTTTTTAAAGTTGATTTTTTTTATTATTTGAAAACTGTTTTAGTTACTACAATAGCACGTTAAGCTTATTAAGATTTGTGTAATTATTTATAGTTATTGTCATAGTGGTAAGCCAGAAGTCGGGAGCTTTTCAAATCTCAACCCTATTCCTCCTCACATTTCCTGGAGGTTGTTGTGTAGTAGATACTTTAAGCCAGAGGCATGTTTCAAATTCCCCTGCTGCTGTTGTCAGATTTACAGGTGCAGAAGAAGCATTCTGTCTTGAATAAAGGATTAGATTCTGTCAGCAGCCACTTACCGCAATGCTCACGGGCTGAGAAGCTGTTGATTCATTTTAAAGATTCCAGCACACACAGTGCTCATTATAACGTGACCCTCGAGAGGCACACATTTTGCATATTATAATGAGAAGCCTGCAAAAATGTGAATTTTAAAATGCTGCACAACATGCAACTTGAAAAAGTCAGTAGCTAAGGTCCAGTAACCCTGTAACTGAAATAATACTCCAGCTGAAAGGGTTTTAATGAGAACGTATGTGCTTACATTACCACTGGAAATAGGTTGGAAGCTTTGCATGCTCGAGGAGGAAAAAGCTCTGTATCTAATTTAATAACTTTGTTTATATAACAGAATAGGAAAGATTAATTAGGTAGCATATTCCGCACACAGATGGACATTTGGCCCACACATTCTGTGTTGGTGTTTATGCTGTAGTCCGGCCTCTGGCCCTCATCATTCTTCTAATTCAATGCCCACTCCTGTCTCTCCTGAATTTATTTTTTTTTACTTTAATCTATCTATACGTTCTCCTCAACCATGCCATGAGGTAGCGAATTCCATATTCTCCTTCATTATACGTGAAGAGTATGAGGAACAGGGTCCTTGTGCCTGCTCCCACCGGTCCGTAAGACCAAAGTGATTCAGAAGTTTCATTCTCTTTTCAGAAATGTTTTCTGAATCCCCTGTTTGCTATTTTGATAGCTTTTAGATTTGTCCTTCCTCTGAAATGGAAAACTTTGCTTTCCAAAGCTTCCAACCTATGAGTTAGAGGCTTCATCAAACTCATTTTAAGGACGACCATTGGGTTATCCCTTGGCTTTTTTTCGAGAGAGATCCAGCCGGTTCATACTATCATGATAGGGTAACCACAGAATTCGAGGAGATCTTTGTAAATTAGGGCAATACATGAATTTCTTTTTTAGCATATTACAAAAAAGAGGTTCATGTCTTGCCATAATTGGATCCAGATAAAGATTTAGCATAAAGTTTTAAAGTTTCATTTCCATCTCTGTCAGAGTGAATTCAAGTAGCTGGGTTAGTCTTTTTCAAGTTCATTTTTGGCACCTGTTATTAACTTCTCATAGTTTCCAAGTTTTTCTACCAATTACTGCAATTAAGTCTGCAAAGCAGGCAATCATGGAGCGAATCGCAGGCAGCTCCTTGTGGACTTTATGCACCAGGACTAAAAATCAAGTGGTACCTTTCAGGACTTGTCTGATGAACAGGAGCTTTCTTGGGTTATAGTATCTAGGGTTAATTAGCAAGGGCCAGTAAAAAGAAGTAGGGTTTGAGCAGAGGAGCCACTATTGGAGAGGCCGTTATGTGAGTGGTCAGACATTGGCTCAACAGATGCAGACTGGAACTGAAGTTCGAGAAGTTTGAGGCATAACAAGTGTAGGTAGGAAGGTAGTTCAGGCAGTGGCATGCTCCTGCTGCCAGATATGAGATTTCAGGGTACCTAATGGTCTCCCTGACAACTACATCTGCAGGAAGTGCACCCAACTTCAGACTGACAAGGTCAAAGAACTGGAGCTGGAGGTGCATGCATCCAGGGCTATCCAGGAGGCTGAAGTCTTCAAGTTGAGTCTTTTACTGAGGTGATCACATCCAGAGGCCAGGATAGTAGATGGGTGACTACCAGGAGTAAGGGGAGTAAGCAGTCAGTGCAGGATTTCCCTGTGGCCATTCTCCTCAGGAAAGTAGTACTCCACTTTGGACATTGTTGAGTGGGGCGGGGGGGGGGGGATTGCGGGGAGGCTGTGGAATCACTTATCAGGACACAGCAATGGCAGCAGCCAGGCCAATGGCACTGTGACCAGCTCTGAGCCTTAGACTGAAAGGGTAAAATTAAGTAGAGCAATGGTGATAGGAAACTTGATAGTTAGAGAGACAGGAGATTCCGTAGCTACAAAAGAGATGGTATGTTGCCTCCCAGGTGCTAGAGTGGAGGGAGTCTCATAACGGCAGCAGAAGATTTTCGAGAAGGAGGATTGAGTAGCCAGAAGTTGTGATGCACATTGACACCGATGACGTAGGTAGAAAGAAGAAAGGGGTCCTGCACAGTGAGTACAGAGAGTTGGGGAAAGGGTTGAAAAACAGGATCTCCAAGGTGGCAATCTTTAGATTATTCCCAGGGGCACATGCTAGTCAGGGCAAAAATAGGATGATGCTACAGGTAAACAAGTGGCTGAGGAAGTGATGCATGCTGCAGGGTTTCCGGTTTCTGGATCATTGGGATCTCTTCTGGGAAAGGTATGACCTGTACAAAAAGGAGAAGTTACACCTAAACCCACGGAGGACCAATATCCTTGTGGGCAGCACATACAAAATGTTCAGGTACTCAACAGGCATGGCAGCATCAATGGAAATGAATAAACAGTCGATGCTTCTGGCCGAGACACTTCTTCAGGGCTGGAAAGGAAGGTAAAAGATGAAATAATAAAAAGGTGCGGGGAGAAGGAGGAGGACAGCTAGAAGATGATAGGTAAATTTAGGCAGGTAGGAAAGGTATTCCCAAAAGCTCTAGCAAACTTGTCCTTGAGAGCATGTTTGTTAGAGCTGTTGGGGACAGTTTAAATTAAGTTGGCAGGGGGATGGGAGCCAGAGTATTCAAGCTGAGGATGGGGCAGTTGGTATAGAAGTTGGTGTACAACTGTGAGGAAAGAGGCAGATGATAGGGCAGAATTGCAGTCAGTGGGATAAGGTAAAGTGTTTACATGGGGGCAAAATCAAGAAAATTGAAGGTGCAAACAGTATTTGGAATAAGATAGAGATCTTGTAGACGAGCTAGAGATTAGCAGGTATGACATTGTGGACATTTTATTGAGAAGTAACTGAAAGAAGATTTCATTTGGGAGTTTAACATCCAAGGATACACCATTGTATCAAAAAGACAAGCAGGTAGGCAAAGGAGGTGAAGTGGTTCTGCCAGTAAAAAGTGAAACCAAATTCTTAGAAAGAGGTGACATAAGATTGGAGGATGTAGAATCCTTGTGGATAGAGCTAATAAACTGCAAAGATAAAAAGACTCTGATGGTAGCTCCAAACATTAGCCAGAATGTGTGATATAAATTTCAGTAGAAAAGGAATATAATATGTGCTATGAAACAAAAGTCATGGGGGATTTAAGTATGCAGGTAGATTGGGAAAATCAGATTGCTGCTGGATTCCAAGAAAGAGAACTGCCTATGAGATGGCTTTTTTACAGCAACTTGTGCTTGAACCCACCAGGAGAAAGGCAGTTCTGGACTGAGTGTTGTATAATAAACCAGATTTGGTCAGAGATCTTTACGTAAAAGAACCCTTGGGAGACACTGATCATAATATGATAGAATTCACTCTGCAATTTAAGAAGAATATAAAGTCAGATTTATCAGTATTACAGTGGAGTAAATGGAATTACTGCGGCACGAGAGAGGAGGTGGTCAGAGGTGATTGAAAGGGGACACTAGCAGGGATGACAGCAGAACAGCAAAGGCTGGAGTTTCTGGGAGCAATTCAGAAGGCACAGGATAGGTACATCCCAAAGAAGGAGGAGTATTCTACAGGGGTGATGAGGCAACCATCTACAGGGGTGATGAGGCAACCATGGCTGTCAAAGATGCATAAAAACAAAAGAGCAAGCATATAATATAGCAAAAATTAGTAGAAGGTTAGAGGATTGGAAAACAGAAGGCAACTAAAAGAAGCCATAACGGGATAAAAGATGGAATACGAAGGTAAAGCAGCCAATAATATAAAAGAAGGTGCCAAAAGTTGTTTTCAGATATATAAGGAGTAAAAGAGAGGCGAGAGTGGATACTGACCTGCTGGAAAATGATGCTGAAGTGGTAGTAGTGGGGGACAAGGACATGCCAGAGAATTTAACGTATATTTTGCATCAGTCTTCATTACGGAAGCCTCGAGCAGTATACCAGAAATTCAGGAGTGTCAAGGAGCAGAAGTGAGTGTAATTGTTTTTACTAAGGAGATGGTACTTAGGAAATTGAAAGGTTTGGAGGTAGAAAAATCATCTGGACCAGAAGGACTGCATTCCAGGGTTCTGAAAGAGGCAGCTGAATAGATAGTGGGGGCAGTAGTAGTGATCGTTCAAGAATCACTAGATTCTGAAATAGTTCTGGAAGACTGGAAATTTGCAAATGTCTCTCCACTCTTTAAGAAGGGAGTGAGGAAGAAGAAAGGAAATTATAGGAAATTGTAGGTTCTGAAAGACGCAGTGGTTGGGAAAATGAAAATGTTGGAGTTAATTATTAAGGATGAGGTTTTGGGGTACCTGTAGGCACTTGATAGAATAGACCAAAGTTAGCAGAGTTTCCTTAAGGCTTCTGACAAAGCACCGCACAAGAGACTGCTTAACGAGATAAGAGCCCAAGAAAGATAGATTCTTTATTGTTTAGATGGTTATTGTTGACATTGAATGTCGTCTAGATCTTGTGTTTTGCTGCAGCAAATCTACAACTAAAACAGTAATTGTCATGTTATGGAGTGATTATGGTAGAGTGCCTCTTCTAGTACTGATGAATTTCTAAACCTCTTTACCTTCCTCAGTAATTATGTAAAGTTCCTTAGCTACCTGCTAGTCATTGTAGTTACATTTTTCTTCATATATTATTAGATATGTAGAAAAGTTTCTGGGTCAATCCTTTTGAAATATTTTAATACTTGTATGTGATCTTTTTTTGGCCCAGAAGTTTTCTTTCTATTATGCATAAATATTTATTAACTTTTTTTAGTGAATTTGTACTTGATTTATATCACATGTACCATGATGCAGTGAAATTCTTTGTTTGACAGATCATCCTGAGGCAGTAAAAAATGAAAACTATATCAGAAAACAGAATATAGTGTTGCAGTTATAGAAGAAGTGCAGTGCATGTTGGCAAATCATGTGAAAGAGCCATGGCGAGGTAGGTTGAGAGATCAAGAGTTCAATTTATCTTACAAGAGATCCATTTGAGATTCATATACAAAAATACAGAAGTTGACCTTGAGCCTGTTGGTCAATGTTCTCAAGTCTTTGTATCTTCTGCCAATGGAAGGAGGGAGAGGAAAAACTGAACCTGGTGGGAGGGATGTTTGATTATGTTGGCTACTTCCTTGAGGCAGCGGGGAGTGTATACGGAATGCAGTTTTAACACTTCTTACCTGACCTCTTGAAAACATATCCATCTACTCTGTCTAATCATTAACATTATAATGATTCAAATATCCTAAACTTGTTTGTTACTGTCCTCTGGCTGGAAGAAAACAGCAATTTCTTCTATTCCTTTATTTTTCAGATGTCAAGAAGTGGATCATGTGGGACCACACATTGGTGTGCTACATGATAGAGGCTGTATTAAAAAAAAAATGCTTGGAAAGTTTGGGTCTAAAATCATGATTCACAAAGCATGTGATACTCATTCAGAGACTCAGTGCTTCTGCCTTGTTACATGCAGAAGGGCCAGATGGGTGCAGTGGCATTTTGGAAGATGGAACAGACATCTGGATCCTACTTCTGGGATTTTACTGTTTGATTTTCTTGGTCTGCAGACCATGCATGCAGAAGCATGTTTTTGTTTCAGTATCATTTTATGCAGACTGTTTCAGAGCTACTTAAAGTAGTCCTTTCTGTATAAGCCTCATTCTGAATTTGTCTACCTGCACAGGTAGATCCCCTTTGTCATTGATGGGTTCCAGTTGCCCTGATACTGTTTCTCCATGACCACAATGTCCTGGTGAAGCCTTTCACTATGCTCATCACCGACAGCATTAAGATTTGCAGGGAAGAAGTCTAAATGAATCTGTAGTGACTTGTTGCACTTCATGGTTTTGTATACTTGAAGCATGTTGTCAACCAGCTGTACTTTGTTTGGTACTCTGTAGTTACCAAGAAAATTTTCAAGAACATCCATGCAATTTTTACCAGTCCCACTAGAAGTTCTTCAAATTGCCTGTCATTGATGACTTGTTTCATCTGTAGATCAACAAAAATGTCTTCCATAATCTTGGCATCTGCCTCAAATAGTGAAATCCGTCACGGAAATGTTTGTGCCTGGTAACAGAGATTCTATCCTTACAGTCTTGAACCCAGTAATTCTGCTTTTGCATTTTACAAGCCATAGTCTCTGACCAGGTCTTTTAACTCAGATTGAGTTATCAGATAAGGCACACTCAACATAAAGCGTTAAAATTCTGAATCAGTATCTGTGTTGTTTTCTATTCCTGGCTAATGTATCATGGCATCTTCATCTGCCTCCTCTGGACTTCATGTCTCTGGTGGCTTCGGTACTGGAAGACTATCATCATGCAGCACAGGTCTCAAAGCTGAAGAGAGATTGGGGTAGTCAATGGATTTCTTATTATTAGCAGAGAAACCCGACACAGAAGTAACAGTCTGTCACATGATCCTTCTGCTCTCGTCATATCATCAGTATTGCGAACGGCATTAATCTCCAGGTACTTCTGAGCCACGCTCTAAGATCGACAGCACACTTTGCACAACAAATGTGAGAAACCCAGGCTTTGTCCTTGTTGCCAGTTTTACACCCAAAGTAGACCTCATAGGCTTTGTTAATAAGGGTCATACTCCATCTTCGAGATTTAAGTGTAGACTCTCAACAAATATAACAGAAAGTATCACGGCTGTTGCAACATTGGTGGGACATTTTACTCCTGAAAATACAATTACTTTATCATGATGAGTACACACAATATGCTATGCATGCAGAGCATGTGCACCAATGTGATTGCAAATCAATATACATGTAAACACAACGCATAGAACAGTGTGTGCATGATGCTTTTATACCCTTTCTAAAACCTGTCCTGCCATGGAGAATCCACTCTGCCTAAGCATACCCAAGCATGCCTGAACAAGATAGAAAAGTTCACAGCTTATATTGTTGGCAACATTTTAATTGACGAATTATGAATTGGAATATAGGATTTTAAAAAATGGTACGTGAGAGGGAAAATTCATGCTGATATTCATGATCAGCTGCCTAAAATCCATAAGACACACCCTAAAATATTAAGGATGCAAAGTCTTTGTTTTCCAGTGTTACTTGTCTTTTTTTTAACCCCTCAAGGTACTATCCCTAGCACCACTATCCCTAAACTTAGAGGCAATCAAGCCCATCCATTTATCACACTTCACCCCTCCTCCAGATCAATAGCAGCCCTATAAACTCATGAGATTCTGCAGATGCTGAAAATTCAGAGTCACACATGCAAAATGCTGCAGGAACAGTCAATGTTTCAGGTAGTGACCCTTCATCAAGACTGGAAAGGAAATGGGAAGAAGTCAGAATCAGAAGTACAGGCTAGAAGGTTGCATGTAAAACCAAGAGGATGGAGTAGGGTGGATGAAATGAGAAACTGGGAGGTAATAGGTGGAAAAGGTAGAGGGCTGAAAAAGAAGTAATCTAATAGGAGAGGAGAATGGACAATGGGAGAGAGTGAAGGAAGGGGTCACTAGCAGGAGGAGATAAGCAGGTGACGAGATGCGAGGAGGTACGAGGGGAGCCTTCTGACCTGTTGAGCTGTATCTCTGACCACCAATCACCAGAACCAATCCTTTGACCCAACATCCCTCTTTTATATTCTCCAATCCTCCTGCAAACATCTGGGTTTTCTGCACTCCAATTCTGACCTCTGCATCAATTGCTCCTTCTTCATGTCCTAAACATTGAAGTCTTCCCTAAACTTCCCTGTCACTTCATCTTTCTCTCCATAGAACCTGACACTTTTGGCCAACACTTTGCCCATCTGTTCTCTTATCTCTGAATGTGATTCATCATCAGTGTTTATTTGATAATATTCCCGCTTGGACGTTTCACTACATTGAAAGTGCTATATAAGTGCAAGTTATTGGTGCCAGACAATTTGTCTTTGTCTTCAGTGCAGCTGGTGTAATAGATAAAATGAACCCAAATGTGACTACTCTCCACTATTCTTCCAAATGCTGTTTAAGGGACCTTTATTATCTATATGGTCCTGTCTACATTGTTACATTCAAAATCCAGCACCCTTGATAATGAAGTGCAGTCAAAACTATAGTCAAATGTCAGTCCTGGGCTATCTTCTGAAATGTGCATTGCTTTCAGTGATATTTTTAAATTCGGTATGGTTGATCGTGGCAAGCAAATGGGAAAAGATTCTCGCACTGTAAGATACAAATGTTGTTCCTTCATTTTATTTGTGCTTGACTGTAAGTAATTTATATTCAGTCTGCGTGTTTCTTCAACCAGTGTTGGATAAGGGTCAGTGTCAGGCATGCCACAATGCTTTCCTTATTGATAATAACAGCGGTATTATTTTGTGAACAACTTGGTATAGTCTTCATACAGGGAGAGTAAGAAGCAGACAGGTATCCCCCAAGATATCCTGAGCTTGTAGCAAGGTCACACAGGTTGTTTTCAACATCTTTCCATGGGCTTAGTGCACAGGCTTTTTCTACCACTTGATTTCTTTTATTCCAGCTTTATCAACATAACCAGAAATGAGCCTTTAGCCAAAGCTTGAACATTTTCTACTTGCTTATGTGCTTTGAATGTCAAGCTTAGAATTTGGAATATTCCTTGTTTTGCTCAGCTCAGCATTAGCAGGAATGTGCAATGTGGTCACTGTGAAGTCCAAGTTTTGGTCTGGGTCTATGTTTTGAGTTTGCATGTTGGAAATCTCCACAATTTAGTAAGATAAAAGGAAGAAAACCATCCTCTTTTAATTTTGTAATCTCAACAATGACTGTATGGACATTAATCTCAACAGATCTCACCTAGCTTTTCACTGTATGGATAGCATTGCATGGATCCAATCATCTGTAGTTAATTTCCATTTTGTTCCGCCTATCAGACATATAAAATGACCTTTATACAAATGAGACTTTAAAACATAAAAATTTAAATGCATGTCTTTCATTCCTACTTTATGAATTGATTACTGCAGGTAGTTTTATGAATTCACACTGCCAAGTAGTTCACGTTTGTTACTGTGATGATCAAAACCAATCAGATCAGAATTATCTCAAGAAAATTACTTGATTAATAACTTTTGCAATTCTACCCATGATTGGTGAGTTACTTTATTATCCCATAGATAGCTTTCTGTCAGTTTGTAGTGATATTCAGTTTAGTAATTCTTCTATAATCTGCTTGACATTTATGTATAAAGAGAAATCCTTAAATCTAAGACGTAGGAACAGAACTAGACCATTTGTGGCCTATCTACTCTACTTCACCATTCCACCAAAGCTGATTTATTATCCTTCTCAGCCCTTTGTCCTGCCTTTTCCCCTAAATCTTTGATGCCTTTACGAATCAAGAAATTGTCAATCTCCACTTTAAGTCTAATCAATGACTTTGCCTTCACAACCATCTGCGACAATGAATTCCACAGATTCAAACTTATGGAGGTGTATGAACATTGGCAGCTCTTTTCTAGCCTCCAAGCTCTGCCAGCTTCTGTGGTTACAGCTTTGAAAATGGCACCATTGGGGAAAATCTTCTGGACTACTAATTCATTTAACGTTGTCGAGTCGTGCTGGAGAACAAGACGTTCGCAAAAGAACACTGTCACTCGTGTGATCAGTTGAATCTACTGAACTTTCACAAAAGCTGGACATGATACTCAGATACTTCAGACACTGCTATTATTGCTATTACAGTCCCAGTGTGCATAAACACCGAATCAGAAAACTGGCACGTAGTTGAAATAATTCTTCCATAACTAAAATAGGCAAGTTTGCATTTCTATGTGCGAGCTGATAACAAAGCAAATATCTGGTTACTGAAAGGACATGTAATCAAAAAGTTCAGAATTTTAGGTTCTATTCAATGTGCTTTTTATGGTGATGAAACAGAAAATGATCAGGACTGCTCTATAAGCGAGCACGCATAGTCACATGTAAGCTTTGCGGGTCGTAGAAACTCAAGATCCCGTCTCCTGCTGACTTGAAGTATCATTTCTGGACTGTATTGAAATGATTAAAATTTATAAGAGAGTTGAATCACACAACTCTACCTGTGGATATGGCTTTTCCAAAGGAAGGGTAATTAATTAAATCAGAGAAGTCAAACTGTTAAATTTAGCTTTCCTCAAGTCATTGTTACTTGAGCCTGGATAAGCTATTAATTCCGCAGACAGCCTTCCCCTAACTGCCAAGCAAATAATCAACCTAAAACGTTGTCCATTTAACCTCTTCCACCCTTTTGTCATCTTTCCACATTTGTTCAATATTTGCTGTGATTCCTACACAAAAGCAATGTACATTTTAATTGGAATATTTATAAAATTACTTTTAAATCCCTTATGATCCAACACTCAAGCAAATTAATAGGGATCACAAGATAGGAACAATTTGCTAGACAGCTTTATGACAGAAGTCAAAGTCAAATTTTGGATTACAGCATTTTACAGGAACATCTCACACATCAGCTGTAGATGCCACTAAAACTGCATCAATACAGACTGCTAACATATTGGAAACAGAATGATTAAACCATATGCTGAACATTGAATAATGATTCTCTTTTATCAAATGGAATGATTTACTAGCTGTCCCAGATTGCCATGGAAGAATATTGTGAATACCCACATGTTATGAAGCCATTCCATTTTTTTATGCTGGATGATTATATCCAGCTACATTTTGTTGTACTGGTGCATATTGTCACAAAATAAACAGCTGAGACATTGAAACATTATGACTGAAAATCTTAAAAACAGGATTTGGAAAAGGAGAATGGTGGAGCATGCCAATGTTAATGGGAATGAACTTCAAGGAAAGTTGCTTGAGCAGCTAATTAACCCACACGCTGTCTAATGCAAAGATGAGAATGTTGCTGTTGCTTTATCCAAGCATTTCGGAGGAGTCGAGTCCTTCTTTCACCCAACTCTTGGTTACTTTAGTTTCCTTCTAATATTTCAGGCTTGCTGATCTTGAAGAAGATTAAAGTATCAAGAGAAAGTGATGGAAAATCCCATGATTATGTGAAGTAATTTTTGTCACATTCAATTACATTTTCCAATTCTCTATACTTCGAGCACAGACGAAAAAGTGTTTTAAAGTCTGACTCACCTGTCAACCTACGCGCCTCCTCACTCCCAATCCAGCTCCATTGCAAGGGCCCCCTCGGTGCCAGTACTACAATATACAATTCAAGCACTGCTCCAAGCCAGTTCTAATGATGCTCAAGTCCACCTCTAGCTGTGACCTATTCACTTGCTTTACCCCTGCAAGATGCTGCAAGAGAATTTATAACAGGAAGCAAAGAGAAGCGATAGAGCAATTTAGCAAATTTGTTTGTTTCGATTTCACAGAAGGGGACACAGCTTTCCGGAAATGCTAGAGAATTGAGTGATGAATAATAAAACAAAAATGAAAGAAAATCAGTAAATAATCATGTGGTAAAAGTTATGGGGTGGAACAGTGAAAATCCCCATTACTTTAAGTAATGGAAATGTCTTTCAAAGACAATTGAGGCAATAAAATATGATATTTAAAAGTTGGTCCTTTAAAATAAATAACTAGTAATTTCTTTATTGAATGATGCTACAATAATAAATATTGAGTTGAATGGCATTGTTTCATATTCTCAATACAAATAGAAACCAGCACTATAAAATTGCAAATGTCATGGCAGTCTTCAAGAAAGGAGAGGTGCAGAAGAAACAAAATTATAGGTCAGTTAGTCTGAACTCAGTGGTTGGGAAGATGTTGGAGTGGAAGATATGGTTTCAGAGCAGTTGGAGGCACATGCTAGATCACAGGTCATAGGCTTCCTCAAGGGGAAACCTTGCCTGAGAAATCTCTTGGAATTCCTTGAAGAAATAACCAGCAGGATAGACAAAGGAGAATTGGTTAACGTTGTGTATTTGTACTTTCAGAGGCCTTTGACAAGATGCCACACATGAAGCTACGAGCCCATGGTGTTACAGGAAGATTCTAGCATGGATAAAGCAGTGGTTGACTAGCAAGAGACCAAAGAGTGGGAATAAAGGGAGCCTTTTCTGGTTGGCTGCTGGTGATTAGTGGTGTTGCACAGGGGTCTGATGCTGTTTACATTGGATGTTAATGATTTGGATAATGGAATTGATGGCTTTGTTGCAAAGTTTGCAGACGATATGAAGATAGGTGGGGGGTGAGGCAGGTTGTTTTGAGGAACTAAAGAGGCTACAGAAGAACTTAGATTAGGAGAATGGACAAAGAAGTGGCAGATGGAATACCATGTCACGGAGTGTATGATCATGTACTTTGGTTGAAGAAATGAAAGGGTTGACTGTATTTTAACTGGAGAGAAAAATACAAAAATCTGAAGTGCAAACAGGCTTTGGAGAACTTGAGCAGGATTCCCTTGAGGTTAATTTGCAGGTTGTATCTGTGATGAAGAAGGCAAATACAATGTTAGTATTCAGTTCAAGAGGACTAGAATATAAAAGCAAGGATGTTAGGTTGAGCACTGGTGAGGCCACACTTGGAGTAGTGTAAGCAGGTTTGGGCCCCTTATCTTAGAAAGGATGCTCTGAAATTGGAGAGGGGTTAAAGCAGATTCAGGAAAATTATTCCAGGTTTGAACAGCTTGCCATGAGAAGTGTGTTTGATGGCTCTGGGCCTATATTCACTGGAATTCAGAAGAATGAGTGTTGACCTAATTGAAACCTATTGAATGGTGAAAGACCTTGATAGAGTGGATGTTTCCTATAGTGGGAGAGAGTAAGAGCAGAGGACACAGCCTCAGAATAAAGAGGTGCCCTTTTAGAACAGAGATGAGGGGGAATTTTTTTGGCCAGAGTGGAGAATCTGTGGAACTCTTTGCCACAGGCAGCTGTGGAGGCCACGTCTTTCTGTATATTTAAAGCAGAGGTTGATAGATTCTTGATTGGCCAGGGCATGAAGGGATAGGGGGAAAAGGCAGGAGATTGGGGCTGAGAGGAAAAATGGATCGGCTGTGATGAAATGGCAGTGCAGACTCAGTGGGGCAAACTGCTTATTTTTGCTCCTGTGTCCTATGGTCTTATAATGATCTTCAATGTATCTAATTCTTGGAAGTCCAATTGATAACCACTTCACTTGGAAACTTTAAGAAATACAAAAATGTTAAGTGGAAATTAGACCTAGCAGTCTCATTTTATTCCCATGAAAGATGCATGTTATTTTATTGGCCAGTGCCCTACATCTTTAAGATATACCTTTATCAGAATCCAAAGTACAATTGGGTCACCTAAGTCATGAGGCCTCACTGTTGGATGCATTAGTGTTAGTTCTTTAGTTACCCTCTTAAAAAATCTAATGTCTGTTTTAAGATCCTTTGCAGATATTCGCAATTTTTCCCATCTGTTAAGCTGAGCCAATGGCACACACATGGGGCCTGTGTTAAATATTGTAGCTTTTCCCACACTGAATAATTTTTCTGCCTTAAGTTTCACAGAATGGGGGATAAATTCACTTTCATACTCAGAAGAAAATAATAAATCCTTTTGTGAATAACTTCTGTTTTTCGAATTATTATCAGTTAATTTGAGCTTTGAGGCTCTGAATGTTTCTCTCTGTTGTTTGTTTACCCATCTCTTTCAGAGAGATTTTCTCTCCCTGACTGAAACTTAAAAATAAACTACACAACACCATTTTCCCATGAAACAAGCAGTTTGAAATTCATCCCCCAGCTGTTTTCACATCATTTGAAGAAAACAGACTTTGAAACGCTGCCTAAAGATATAGAAGATGCTGCAAAAAGCAGCATCACGCTGAAATAAACTGTGAATTTCTTCACAATTTGTAGATTCCACTTTGGCTGAAAACCTTGAGAATTTCTAAGAAGAGTGGAAGTGAGCCACACTGTCCCTCAAACCTTTTCTGCCTCTCAATAAGGTAATGGTCCTCTTGCTTTTATGACATGTCCAGCATCTAGAGTATCAGTTTCAGCCTTGAATGTAACCAGCAAGCAATGTATTCAAGAAAGGGAATTACAATCATGCATATACCCCTGAGTTGAGAAATTTTCTTCATCCCTGTGTTAAGTGGCTAATTTCCCAGATTTCATTCATGACACCATTCAGCCCATTGTGTCAATGCTAACCCTCAGAGCAGTCCTGTCATTCTGTTTTACACAACTAATTTTTCTGTAAACTATTTTCTTTCACTTGTCCATTGCCTCCTCCCAGATTCTGTTTCCATCACTCTGTGCTAGGGGCAGTTTACAGCAGCAACTTAAGCTACCCTTCAGGATATCACTGGGATGTTGGAGGACAGCAAACTACCTGTGGGACAACCATGTGAAAGCAGGGAGAATGTGCAAACTCCCCAGAGTTCATTATTGAATCAGCGTCACTAGCATTGTGAAAGAGCAGCACCACCAGCTGGGTCATTCTGCCATTCTTATCCAAATACTATGCACCTAGTTCTAGATTTCTCCCACCTGAGGAAATCAATCTCTCAGTATTCATTCCTATGACCACATTCCAGGATGGAGGATTTATATGCCAATGAGACCAGGTAGCTCATAAAAGCTTAGAATGAACGAGTCTGAAAGAAATTTGCTTGGGTTGTCTTCTCTATGAATGAAATCCCTGATTAATGGAGCAATTCTGCAAGAAATTTCGTTGACATAAGGTAAGATAAAACTTCATTTATCCCAAAAGAAATCATTGCTGCAAAGTTGCTCAGTCCGAAGTATGTGATTTAAAATACAAAATGTAGGCATTGAGGTATGAAAAAATACAAAATATGCATTAAAAAGTAATAGTGCAAAATATAGATGTGCAATGAAGCCATATACTTGTATACTTAAGGAAGAGGTGTTATAGAGTCTTATAGCCACAGGAAGAAAGGATTTCTTGTGTGTTCAGTGGTGCACCTTGGTAGATTCAGGCTGTTACTAAAGGTGCTCCTCTGTTTGTCCAGAACATCATGGAGGGGGTGAGAGGGATTGTCCATAATGCTCTGTAGCTGCTGCAGCATCCTCCTCTTAGACTCAACTACCAGGGAATCCAGTTCCACCCCAGAACAGAACCAGCCTTCTTGATGAGCTTATTGATCTTATTGGCATCAGTTGCTCGCATTCTGCTGCCCCAGCAGATTACAGTGTAGAATAGAATGATGGCCAGCACTGAGTTGAAGAATACTCACTTACTCTCCTTTTTACAGACTCTCTCTCTCTCCCTCCTCTCTCTCTCCCCCCTCTCTCTCTCCCCCTCTCTCTCTCCCCCTCTCTCTCTCCCCTCTCTCTCCCCACTCTCACTCTCCCCCCTCTCTCTCCCCCTCCCCCTCTCCCCCCTCTCCCCTCCCCCTCCCCCTTCTCTCCCCCCTCCCCCTCCCTCCCCCTCTCTCCCCCTCCCCCTCCCTCTCCCCCTCCCTCTCCCCCTCTCTCCCCCCTCTCCCTCTCTCCCCCCTCTCTCCCCTCTGCCCCTCTCCCCCTCTCTCCCCCCTCTCTCCCCTCTCCCCCCTCTCTCTCCCCTCTTCTCTCTCTCTCACACATGCGTACATCTACAAGAAGAGATTCTGTAGATGCTAGAAATCTTGAGCAGCAAACACAAAATGCTGGAGGAACTCAACAAGTCAGTCCCGAAACATTGACCAGTCCTATTGAAGGGTCTTGGCCAGAAACATCGACTGTTCATTTTCTCCATCAGTGTAGCCTGCCCTGCTGAATTCCTACAGCATTTCATGTGTATTATGCACTGGCACAGACTGTAGCTGTATCCATAACCTGCATCACTCACTCCTACTTCCTGTCTAGCTATCTTTCTCTCTCTTCCGGGGTGACAAATGCATGATAATGAACATGTTATTCAAACCATATGATAGCATGAACCTGCCATTCATCGTCTGCAAGGCTAATGTCCTCTGCCAACCAATCCATGCTGCATCATTCTGTTCTCTGACAATAAAGGTTCATGGCATAACACGGGGAAAACATTGATTACTTAGTAGCCATCTCATGGCAAAGGAAGATATTAATGATGACATTCTTCAGTCTTCCATATATTAACACAGACATTAGTTGACTGAGGAAAAAGTGTACTTGAAGATCAAGATCTCAGCTGTAGCAAAAAAAAATCTTATTTCATAATGACCTTATGTGATTCTGAGAGCTGGACTGTCCACAGTAGGCATTTCAACATATTGGAAAGATACCACAATATTGCCTTTGCAACATGCTCCAAGTACCCTGAAAGAACCAGGAAACCAAAGTCAGTGTCTCTTCTGGTCTAACAAACCAAGATTGAGGTCCCAACCACACTCAGTTGGCAACATAGCTCAGGGCACTATGTTTGCTTATCACAATAACATACTCCTGAAAGAGACATTCTTTTCCAAGCTCTAATTTGGGAATAGATTATCAGGAGGACTGAGGAAAACTTTGAAGGATAAAGTCTGAAGATTACTGCTGACTCTGGAAAATCATTGGTCGATGACTAAAGTAGACTTGGGATGGCACTGTAGAAAAATCAAGGCTATGCATCAGAGGCACACACAGGCTCTGTGTAAGAGAAAAAAGGAGCAGAACAGCACACTAACTACCCACTCCTGTCCATTGCATCTTGTTTCCTCTGTGGACGAGTCAGTAGTTTTACATTGCCTCATTAGCCATATCAAAACCCACAAAACTGAAGTGGAAGTAAGTTATCCTAAATCCCAGGATGTTGCTTTCTATCTGTATCTATACACCTCCTTTCTGCTCCTGGATTTCATATATCCTCCCACTGGAGTACAGATAATACATACAAATAGATGATAATGAAAAAGGTCTTTCATGATCATTCATCTTCTTCTTTTAAACTAACACAGCAAGGAACAGAAGGAAGGCCGCATAAATGGACTGATGTCTCCAGAATTTATTAATTCTTTGGAATGGAGCAGAGTATTCCCTTCCTCCTAGTCAGAGAAACCACTGATATGTTAATAAACTCATGCGCTAAGGCTGAACGAACAAGGCATGTATACTTGTAACAAATATTTTATCGTGATTAGATATAGCCCTTTTGAATAGATGTATTGAAGGATTATTTATTGGCATGTATCTTGCTATGGCATTCTAAACATGATCAGGTCACAACACTTAAATGCATGCATCTTCTGTTTTATCTTAGCATAGTCATGAGGAAAGGACTTCTCTTTTCCCTTCACCAGAACATTCAGGAGGTTTAGCAGGTAAAAGGAGGCTTTTACATTCGTTGTGTTTAAATGGGAGAGGAGTGTATGTTGGTAGAGAGGAAAGAGTGAACCATGGAGTCACAGTGGGAATGGTTCCTTTGGGCTACTGCAAGGAAGTTGGGTAGCAGAAAGATGTGTATGTCTGATGGCAGCATCAACTTGAAGATGGTGGCAATTACAGAAGCTGTATTACACGTGAAGTCTGGTGCAATGCTGTTGACTTTACCTCTGTCAGCCTTTGCCATCGTGTCCATTCCTTTAACCAGGAATTTTTATCACAGATATTTAGCCACTTCTCCCATTTTCAAAGTTCCAATCCACCCAGCTCACTTCCTCTCCTCTCTTTACTTTTCTTCATTAATTCATCAACAAAACTGAACATCTCAATCTTTCCATTTCACTTTCTTTCTACCCCATTCTGAATATGGAGCACTCAAATCACTGAAGATAAACCCCAAAAATCTCACCAAACCTTCTGACATGGGCAGTGTAGTTCTTGTTCATAGAGCTGAGGTCTGGCTTGCAGAAGCTGGAAGTCAACCTTCTGGCACCTCCTACTCTTGTCTCCCTCTGGTTCATGACCTTATCTATAAATACCAGGCCATTGTTTCCTAGATAGTCATTGTCCTCATTTCCTCCCGAGGTCTTCTCTCACAACTTCATGGTTCCCAAACATCGACAACCTGCTTCTACTCCTAATGCGCTCCTACCTCCAAAGATTCAAAAATAGAATGGTCCCGTTGGTCTATTGTTTAAGTCTGTTCTTGTCCTAGTAGGTCTTCCTGCCTTAGCTGTATTATTTCAGATCTTTCTCATTCTCTTCCTATTAACATCCAATACAGCTACAACACTTTGTAATTTCCAGTTTCTAGCTCCGAACAACTAATCAACTCATCTTCACTGTGGACATCCAGTCTCTCTTTAACATCACCCCACATCAGGAGGGTTTGAAAGCCCTTTGATTCTTCCTTGGGCAGATGTCCAAACAGATGCATTCACCACCAACCTACTTGGCAACATTGTTTGGTAGCACTCGTAGACTGCCCCAGCACATCCTTAGGAATGTTGGTTGTTAACACATACAAATTTTACTCTATGTTTTCATGTACACGTAATAAATAATTTTGAATCGGATTCTGATTCTTTTGCCTTGATAAATTCATTCACACCTTGAAAAGCTTGATCTTTAACTCCACTAACTTCCACCAAATCAAAGGTGTGGTTATGGGAACGGCAGTGGCTTATGTGATGCCTGTCTCTCCATGAGATATGTGGAACGGTCCTTGTTTTGAGCTTCTTTACTTACCCCTATTAACAATACATGGATGAGTGTACTACACTGTTTTTTTACTCTTGCACAGACCTCAAAATTTCTGCTTCCCAGCAGTTTCCACCTTATCCTTACTTTCACATGGTCACTTCCTGAGTGATCTCTTCTTTTATTCAATTTCTCAATCTCCAGCTGCATCAGCTTCAATACCCCTTAGAACCCATGGTCAGCTATCTTCTTCCCCTCCTGCACTCTGCAAAGGTTCTAACCCATTCACCCAGCTGTTTTCTGTCTCCTTTGTATCTATCCTGTTAGTATTCTTACCAGTGCTTCCAAGGTCTCTTCATTTCTCCTAAACCATATCATCTCTATCTGTTGCATTTTTTTTGGATTGTTCACTCCCTCTCACTCCCTCTCCATTCTGCATAGCGGGAATACATGGCATTCCTTGTTCACACCTTCCAACTCTATGAGCTTTTACGATCAACAAACTATCTGTCAAAAGTTCCAATACATTCAATGTGATACCATCACCAGACACGTGAGCATTCTGAAAGGACCTTTCCTGCTGTGAGTCCTGGTTTTGACTTTATACTTCCACAAGAACCCAATTTCTTATCGCCATATCTTCCTCTCAGTCCTTTCGCCTCTTCCTTTTCTATTATTCAGTATTGCAATGATTTTTCCAGCTATTCCTGTACTTCTATCAGTACAATGCATTCAACAGCCATACAGCATTGAAATATTTCAAGTATTCTCAGCATTTTCTATTTTTATTTCAGATTTAGAGCATGTGCATGTTTTTAGTTTTTAACTGTTGTTAACCATAGTGACCATGCGTGGTAACCCTTGAAAAGTTAGGCAATTGGTTCTTAGGAAGAGGGAATATGACCAATGTGTCCTAGCATGTGACCCAGTGAAGGAAATTAGGTGATCATCAATTTATTGGGATAGGATTGAGCAAGGGAAGAAGAATAACTTGGAGAGTGGATATAGGGAAATGAGAGCTCGTAGGGTAGATAATGGGTTCAGGATTAGGAAAGGGGCATCATGGGGGAAGTTGGGTGAGCAAGAGAAACAAACGGATGCAACAGTTAAAGCTGAGACAAAAGTGATCAGAAAGTGCTTGCAAATATGTTAAGCGTTACAGATGGGGCTTTTGTGCCTTCACTTTTAGTTAATCAATTTGCTCCGGGAAATATGCTTGCAGCCTTTGAAGGGCAGAGTTTAACCTTAACCATGCCCTTGCCTGATGTAACTACCTGCACTGATATTACTATTTCTACACTGTATACATTATATTGTATATATCTGACATAATTTGCAAATTGACAGCATTAAATCTGCTTTGATTAATTCAGAAGTTTTTGCAGAACTTCCAGTTTTGATTATAAAACAGATTCTTGTGATTAATCTGACATCAATGTACATTAAAAAGTTTGCATAAATATATATCACCTTTATCAGGTTATTGGAAAAACAGATTGCTGGGATCATTGGTATAGCAACATAAAAATAATGGATAATTATTACGATGAGACTAATTGAATACAAGGAATCCAGTAATGAATCATAGGAAGGTTAGCTATTGAAAGATGTTTCTTTTTCCTTGAACAGATTATGTTCACTTGTAAATTGGGACACTAAAATTAGTTGGCAGAATTGATTTATTTTATTTATTGAACTTGTACCCTTCTTAGACACAGATCCAGTCCTAACAATAGCATAGGCTTATTGGATTTATTCTGACTACCTCTTCACTGCTTAAGTTGATTCAAATAATATCCAACCCTACGGTCTTCTGTTTGAAAGTTCATCTCAAAGAGATTGAAGACATGCACTCTCTTACCTGAATTAAATTCACAAATCCATGGAGAGTGTATTCACTTTATGTCCTTATGATCTGAACCGTATGTGATCCCCTGTGGTTTATCGTTGGAGCAACCTCAATTTAATTCAAGCACTAGGAAGCAGGCAATTATCTGTCTGATCAGTATTCTGGCTTTTCCGTTGTTTGATGTGAACTGCTGGAGATTCACAGCAAACATTTTTATTCCAGCTTGAAGTTTCACAATCTGCACCTGAATGGAAGTCAAGTGATTGGAGCCTTCACTGTGAGCTAACCTTTGACTGAGTATTCCTTATTGCCTTACTTCTACAAGAACACCACGTACCTCTGTTATCCTTGAGATCCCAGTGGCGAATTAACAAAAAAGGGAGGCTTCTCAGATTTCATGAGTCAAATATTTAGTTCAATTTTGTTATAGCACGGGGAGTTCCATCTTGGCTTAATTACATTGATCATTATCAATTTTCCACTTCCCTATCTCAGCACATAATCTTATTTAGCTGGCATCATCTTGTCCCAATCCTGTTTGGGTAGCCTCCAGCCTGATGGCACGAATATCAATTTCTCCTTCTGATAAAGTTTATTTTTCCCTCACCCTCCTCTCTTCCTCTGTTCCCCACTCTGGCCTTTTACTTCTCCTCACCTGCCTATCACTTCTCCCTGGAACCACTCACCCTTCCTTTTCTCCTGTGGTCCACTCTCCTCTCCTGTCATCTCCAGCCCTTTTCCTTTCCCACTCACTTGGCTTCACCTATCACCTTCCAGTTAGCCTCTTCCCCTCACCCCATATTTTTATTCTGGCATTTTCCTGCTTTTTTTAGTCCTGAAGCAGGGTCTTGGTCTGAAACATTGACTGTTTATTTGTTTCCATAGAAGCTGCCTGACCTCCAGCTTTCTGTGTGTGTTGCATAATATTTGGGATGATATATTGGGTAAAAATTCAGTCGCAGTCAGAAGAGTAAAGCAAGTAATATACATATTGATGTCCATCCTGAAATTAAATGTATTCAATTTTAAAATAGGGTAACATATATAGTTAACTATTATATTACATGCTTTATAATTGTTTCTGACAGAAAGCTGTCACAATGTCTAATTTGATATGATGGGACTGGTGACAGGTGTTTTTGAACAGATCTGCTTTGCTGTGTGATTCTAAATGAGCACAAGAAGTTGTGGAAAACCAATTTGCTTAGAAATAATTTGGTCAAAAATGCTGCAGTCTTTTATTTAGGTTTAGCTGGCTTCAGGTGATTTGCACAGTTAAAGCAAGCACATTGAATGTAAAACTTTAGTGTGTTCCCACTCCACATGGTCTCTGATGGATTTGCTACATACGTATCGTAAAAAGGCATTTAAGTCAAACTCTGTTTCTAAAATTCTGCTGTGTTGAAAATTTTGACCGTAAAACCATCATTGTTTGTGTTCAAAGCATAAAATAGCAGGTCAGTACTGCATTTCCAGAAAGCAATTCCTTTGAAGTCAATGGAGTAGAATTTTAGAAGTGACTAAAAAAACTGCTATAATAGCAAACATTTAGTGCTCCTGACAGACAAATTTCTAGTCACGTAATTTATATTATTAGTACAAAAATAAATGGCGTATCATACAAGCTATTGTCATCCTGCTGACAGATAGAGGGAAATGTAATGGTTGTGTTTTGGGAAGAACGTGATATTTGGATGTGGGTATGGGCAGTAGTGTGGATGGGTGACTTCATTTACAAAGGAAAGAAAATTATCCACAAAAAAAACCTTACGTCTGAGATTGTATCAGAGAGAAATATGATATAGTATGAAATATGGATTGGCTTTTTAGATGTCAGTTTGCAGAACTGAACCAACAATTTCTCTGTCATTTCATTGCTCATGCATGCAGTCTGCTCACTCCAGATTTCGCAGGATTAAAAAACCTAAGATTATAAAACACCTTCCTTTAATTTGGGTGAGGTTAAGAAATGACTAGTGATTTAATTTTAAGTAATTATAATTTACCATCTTTCTAAAATAATGTACCTATTGAAAATGGAAATTTCACTTTGGAATGTTTTACAATATTTACTTTATTTTCATTTATGGATGTGAAGCACCTGAGAGTTTAGCTTAATACCACACCAGTCACCCTTAAACTAAACAGCTATTAGAGAAGCAAGTTATCAGTTAAGCACATACATGAAGTGGCTACTTTATTTGGTAAAGTGGCCACTGTGTGTATATTTGTGGTCTTCGACTGCTGTAGCTCATCCATTTCAAGGCTTGACATGCTGTGCGTTCAGATACACTTCTGCACAGCACTGTTGTAATTTGAGTTACTGTTGCCTTCCCATCAGCTTGAACCAGTCTGGCCATTCTCTTCTGACCTCTCTGATTAATAACGCCTTTTCACCCACAGAACTGCCGTTCACTGGATGTGTTTGTTTTAATTTTTGTATCTTTTTCTGTATACTCTAGAGACTGCTGTATGTGAAAATTTCAGGAGATCAGCAGCTTCTGAGATACTCAAACCATCCCGTCTGGCACCAGCAATCAAGCCCAATTAGATCACATTTCTTCCTCATTCTGGTGTTATGTCTGATCAAAAACTGAACCTCTTCACCATGTCTATATGTTTTTTTATGTATTGATTTGCTGCTACATGATTGGCTTATTAGATATTTGCATTAATGGGCCAGTGCTCAGGTGTATTTTAATAAAATGAGCACTGAGTCTAAAGTTTCATGGGACCCCCCCAGGATAGTGTTATTAGTCCAATACTGTTTAATCTGATGATTAATGATATTTTTATAGCGTTGGGCCAGGGTTTGGTTTGGCTTTATATGCTGATAATGGGGCTCTGTGGAAAAGCGGTTGTAATACTGCCTATGTGGTAAAGTCTGTGCAAAAAGCACTATCAGAAATGGAAGAATGGCCTTTGAATTGGGTTTTCAAATTTTCTGTTGCTAAGTCAAAATATATGGTGTTTACTCAGAAACATGGGTTATATAATATTCACTTTACTACGTATGGGTCTTCGCTGTGTCAGGTTCTCATCTCTAAATACTTAGGGTTATAGCTGGATGCGAGACAGACTTGGAAAACACACAAAATTTTTGGAGGATAAATGTAAGCAGGTCATTAACTTTGTGTGATATGTGGCTAGGTATGACTGGAGCACTTCTAGGGGTGTGCTATTGATGATTTATTGTGCGTTAATACATTCTTGTCTGGACTATGGTTGTACGATTTATGGGGAGACAGGTCATTCAGTTTTATATTGGTTGAATGTCTGACAGGTTAGTGCACTTAGAATCTGTAGCGGAGCATTCCAGACCACAACATGAGATGCATTGAGGATTGAACGAGGCAAAATGCGTCGACCTGCGGAGAGCAAAATTGAGGGCCTTGCATACTGGACTTCCAAAGTAGGGTGGAGGGGGTGCCCCAGTTGACATATTCAGTTTTAATGGTTTATTGGGAATATTGCAGCAGAGTTCATTTTTGTTTTTAAAATCTTTTTATTGACATATGATCTTCTACAGCTATAAAATACAAAAGTTTAACAAATTAGTGTGTGTGTATGTATATATATGTGTGTGTGTGTGTGTGTGTGTGTATATATATATATATAATTAATAAAGCTGAAGAAAAAAACTTGTATATGCTAATGAAAAAAAAATTATATAAGAAAAAGAAGGAAAAAAGAGAAACCCAACTAACTTAAAAAAAACCCCACTGACTACAAACAAAAAACCTATTAGGAACCAACTCCCGGAGCAATATGTCTTACAATCATCTATATATATAAAAGAGAAAAAAATCAACAACAACCGCCAAATCACATTTATATAACATAAAATTGGAAGGAAACCATATAAATTAATTCAAATTAAATGATAATATTTGGCAAAAGAGCCCCACCTTCTCTCAATATCGAATCGGGGATCAAAAGTTCTACTTCTAATTTTTTTCCAAACTAAGACATAACATTACTTGGGAAAACCATCGAATTAGTGTAGGAGCAGAGGTATCTTTCCACCTCAATAAAATAACCCTTCTTTCCAACAATGTAACAAATGCAATTACATGTTGGTTTGAAAATGAAATACCCTGAATATGATGCGGAACTATTCCAAGTAGAACAATGTATTAGGTTGTAAATTAATTCTCAAAGCTTTAGAAACGGTAGAAAATAAAGATTTCCAAAAAGATTTCGATGAGGGTCATGACCAGAACATATGTGACAAAGTAGCTACTTCATTTTTACACCTATCACAATAATTGTCAATATTAGGAAATATTTTGGATAGCCTCTCCTTTGTTAAATAGCAATGGTGAGCAATTTTAAATTGAATTAAACAATGATTGGCACATATCGAAGAAGAATTAACCATTTTCAGAACTCGCAACCAATCTTCCTTAACAAAAGTCATATTAAGTTCTCTCTCCCAATCTTGTTCAATCTTTAGTGAGAGGTTATCTTTTTGTAGTAAAAATAAATTATAAATTCTACCAATGGAACCTCTCACTAAAGGATTCATATTCAAAATAGTATCCAACAAATCAGATTCTTGCATATATGGAAACGTAGAAACATACTTTTGTAAAAAATGTCTAACCTGAAAATATTGCAAGAAATGTGTATGAGAGAGAGAATATTTGCTAATTAACTCTTCAAAAGTCATCAATTGCCCATCACTAAATAAATCTGCAAAAGAACAGATCCCCTTATTTCTCCATAACAGAAAAATGGGATCAGTAATTGAAGGTTTAAATAGCAAATTTTGAAATTCAGGGCTAGACAATTTAAATTGTTTAAGACTAAAAGAGTTGTGAAACTGAAACCAAATCCGTAAGGACTGTTTAATAACAGGGTAGTGATTTAAATTGGGAATTTTAGCAAGTTGTAAAGGTAATGGAGGTCCTAATAATGAAGTTAAATGAAATTATTTAATAACTTTTAATTCCAAATCAATCCAAGCTGGTTTTTGGCTCTTATCAAGCCAATATACCCAAAAACATAGTTGTCGAATATTAACTGCCCAATACTACAATCTTAAATTAGGTAGCGCAAGTCCACCATTTTTTGGGGATTTTTGTAAATGAAACTTATTTACTCTTGGTTTTTTATTATTCCAAATAAAGGACAAAATAGTAGAATCAATTTGATCAAAAAATTTTTAGTTAGAAAAGTAAGTATATTTTGAAAAATATATAAAAATCTGGGTAAAATCATCATTTTCACGGCATGAATATGACCTATTAAAGAAAGTGTAAGAGGATTCCATCTAGGAAATAATTGTTTCATAGAGTCCAATAAAGGAACTACATTAGCTTTATAAAGATCTTTATATTTTTTGGTAATGGTAATACCCAAATATTTAAAAGAATTCACAATTCTAAATGGAATATCATTATATATAAAAACAGGAACATTTAAAAGGAACAATTCACTTTTGCTTAAATTAAGTTTATATCCTGAAAATTTTCCGAAATCATTTAATAATTCCAAAAGATAAGGAATATATTCTTCAGGATTCAAAATATAAACCAAAAGATCATCTGCATAAAGAGAGATCTTATGTATTTATCCCATTTATAGAAATACCATGAATGTTTTTAGCTTCACAAATTGTTATAGCCAAAGGCTCCAGTACAAGATTAAATAATAAAGGACTTAATGGACACCCTTGTCGAGTACCTTGTGAAAGTGAAAAAAAAGGAAGACCTAAGATTATTAGTAATAACGGTAGCGATAGGGTTCTTATAGATCATTTGAATCCACTTAATAAAATTATCACCAAAGCCAAATTTCTCTAATACATTAAACAAGTAAGTCCATTCAACTCTATCAAATGCCTTTTCTGCATCCAGGGAAATAACACATTGGGGTGTTTTGGATAATGGTGAATATATAATGTACATCAATCTCCGAACATTCGACAAAGAATAACGGCCTCTAATAAAGCCTGTTTGATCCATAGACATAATTTTAGATAAAATGTTTTCCAAACGGTTAGCCATTATCTTAGAAAGAATTTTAGCATCCATATTTAATAACAAAATAGGTCTATAAGATGAGCATTCAGTAGGATCTTTATCTTTCTTAAGGATTAAAGAAACAGAAGCTTCATAAAAAGAAGAAGGTAAATTACCTTTCTCAAAAGATTCATGAAATATTTCCAAAAGGTATGCAGAAAGTAATTTTTCAATTTTTTTGTAAAATCCTACCGAATAACCATCGAGTCCAGGAGCTTTACCTGATTGCATTGACCATATAGCTTTCTGAATTTCATGCTCAACAATTGGAGCATCAAGGGTCTGTTGATCTTCAACAGTAATTTGAGGACATTTAATCTTATATAAAAAAAGCCTTCATTTTGGAGGGATCTGCAGGAAACTGAGATTTATAAAGATCAGAATAAAAATCCTAAAAAATATTATTAATATCTTCATAATTACTTATATCTCCATTATCTTTATGAATCTTTAAAATTTGTCTTTTAGCTCTAGCAGCCCTTAATTGGGAAGCTAAGAGCCTAGTATTTTTATCCCCAAAAATATAAAGCTGACTTTTTAATTTAAGCAAATATCCTTCAAAAGGATAAGTTAACAATAAATTATATTGTGATTGTAATTCCACTCTTCTTTGAAACAATTCAACATTTGGAAAGATTGCATTGATATTATCTAAATCTTTAATTTGTTTAGCAATTTTATCTAATTCCATTCTTGTCTGTTTCTTCAATTTAGCTAAATAAGAAATAATCTAACCACGTAAATAAGCTTTTAATGTATCCCAAATTACTAACTTTGAGACGTTTCCTGTATTATTAAAGAGAAAAAAAAACTCTTTTATCTGAGTTTCAATAAACTGAACAAAATCTGAACTTTGTAACAAATGTTCTGGAAAACGCCAAGGTGGTCTTGTAGAAACAACATCTTTCAAATCAAATATTAAATTTAAGAGAGCATGATCAGAGATAACAATTGTATCATATTCACATTTCTGAACATTAAATAAAAGTCGAGGGTCAGCTATAAAATAGTCGATTCTCGAATACTTATTATGAACATGTGAAAAAAAGGAATATTCTCTAATGCTAGGATGCAGATGTCTCCAGACTTCAATTAAACCATAATCAATTAAAGAGGAATTAATAAGTGGTGCAGAGTGATTAGGGAGTTGATGTCTATATGATGACTTATCTAATAATGGATTTAAGCAAGTATTAAAATCTCCACCAATTAATAACATATATTCATTTAAATCAGGTAATAGAGCGAAAATATCTTTAAAAAATGAAGGATCATCAGCTTTTGGTCCATATGTATTAACCAAAACCATTTTCTTATTGTAAATTGTTCCTTTAACAATCAAAAATCTACTGTTAATATCAGATATGATATCCTCCTGATTAAAGGGAATATTGGAATCAATAAGAGTGGAAATACCCCTAAATTTATTTTGAGAGTTTGCGTGAATCTGAGGCTCCTTCTAAAATTTAAAAAATCGATTTTTAGCACATAACCTGACATGCGTCTCTTGTGCAAAAATTATATCAAGTTGGAATCGATTAATAATCTAAAATGTTTTCTGACGCTTTATAGGATGATTCCAACCATGGACATTCCAACGTAAAACACTTAACTGTTTAAGTAACATTATGCAACTTTATATCTAAAGAAAACAATTAGACGCATGTCAGGATAAGGTAGTTGTGAATGGCGGTGATAAGCAATAATAGTAACAATTTGCGTATGCTCTGGAATTCCATAATGGGAATAAAAAATAGAAAGAAAAAAAAGAAAAAAAAACACCCAACCTACAAAACCCAGACATAAGTCAATATCTATCGATGCAAGCCCCAAAGAATGCATAAGAAGCAATTCAGAACTTACCGGCAGAGTTGGTAAATGTTTTGGGTTGATAACACTGGACAACAAATTTTTTCAAAAGTGTTGCTTCCTCAGAATTTTTTTTGTTTATGATAGACTGCTTGAAGATGAACACAAATATAATTTCAGGCTACTTGTATTGCGTAGGAATTTGGAGAAACAACAAATTAACTTTTATTGAATATAATGTGTTTAATTGCATAATGATGCTGATGCTTTGCAAAAGTTCAACTAAGTTAAAAATATTTTGTTAATGATTTTCATTTGTACTCAGTGTCTGAGGCTTCTCGATTAAGTGTCCAACAATAGTTTGCCAGTATGATGGATTCCAGTTGCCCTGGTATCTTTTCTCCATGACCGTAATGTCCTGGTGAAACCTTTCACCACGCTCGTCACTAACAGCACCAAGGTTTGCAGTGAACAAGTCTAAATGGTAATGCAGAAAATGAATCTTTAGTGACATGTCCAGGGCCGGACTTTAGGCAGGACTAGGCTGGGCTGCAGCCCAGGGGCCCAAGCTGCAGAGGGGCCCAAAATAGGTAGCTATCATCATGGCGGACAAAAAAAATACCACAGTGGAGCACAGAAAAGAAAAAAGAAACAAGAAAAAGAAACAAGAAAAAGAGGATCGTGAGAAAGAAGCATTAAAAAAGACATTGAAATTGACCCATTGTCGATGATGCAACAGTACCATCTCTCTTGTCACAGTCTGAAACCGGTAGACAAGTGGAGACTTGTTCAACAGCTAGCGCTAGCTCCATCGTTAGCACAGGACCACCGTCCTTGCACAGTCAGCAGCTAATGTTGAAGAGGCAGGGAGCATGACTTTGGGATTCCGGACCACAGAGGCCTCCGAACAACCAAGTCAGGCCGCCATTAATGTTAACGTTACCGCTACTGAGGATCCTTACAGCACTGATCCTGCTCACTGGAGAAAGGAAACGTTAGATGATTCAGTCCGAGCGTACTGGGCTAAGAAAGGGCCAACATCCTGCCAGAATAAGGATGTGGATATCAAAGCTTCGGAACGAGTATACAAACAGCAGAGATGCTTTTTCTCCAAATTTCACTTCAAACACAAGCTCATAAATGGTGAGTACATATCAAGGCAATGGCTCTTATATTCTCCTCCCACTGGCTGTGTGTTTTGTTTTGCATTCCGCATCTTCAGTGATGGTAACTGTCAGTCATCTTTGAAACTGACTTTAGCGACTGGAACCATGCCGCTGAGCGCATAGGAGAGCATGAAAATAGCGAAAACTACAGGAAAATGATACTGACTTACGTTACTCTAGTGTCTGACAGTGGAAGAATAGATACAGAACTGCAAAAACAGTTCAAGTCAGAGTGTGTCTACTGGACCGACGTATTGAGAAGAGTGTTGGTGGTTGTGAAGTTTTTGGTTGAGAGGGAACTGGTTATCTGAGGCTCCAGTGACATATTTGGCAGGCCTGATAATGGCAACTACATAGGCTCAGATCCACGATGGGACAGGACGGGTTGAGTCATCTTACTCTGATGTCACTTGAAAGTGATCTTGTTCGGAAACTGGCTTTTAGTGATCTGATCAAGGACTTTGCTGCAAAGAAATCCACAAGAAGTAGGCTTTAATTTTGAAAAACAAGCATCTGACTTTGTAAATATCTAGGCTTGTGTGTCAGTGCTGTTCCTGTTTTTGTGGCAATAGGCTAATAGTTGGTGTTTACAAACTTAGTAAGTAATAAGTGGTCTTTACTCTGCAAGCCACACAGTACAGCAATAGGTTAGTATGTGCTAGATCTCAGTTTTCAAAAAGATTGTTGGAGTATTGCAGACATCCCACCTCTCCTGGAAGTTCCAGGAGTCTCCCGCATATTGATAGTGGCTCCCTGATGCCCACAAGTTATATACAATATCCTGGAAAGCAATTTTTTTGAGAGAGAATGCGAGAGTGAGAGAGAGACAGCATGAGAGAGAGAGCGAGCGCAAGAGCAAGAGAGCGTGAGAGAGAGAGCGCACCATGGCAGAGTATTCCAAAAAAAGAAAATATAAAATGTACATCACCCCAGTCTACCTAAAGTGCACCCCTGCCTAATAGGGGTCAAAAATAATGACAGTGTTTCTCAATGCACTGTTTGCAACAGTGACTTTTCTATTGCCCATAGTGAGTTAAGACTGTAAAAGACACATTGAGGTGAGCTTAACAGGTGTCATTCATTTATTAGCATAGCTAACGTTATTTAAACTAGCTGGCTACCTGCTAAGGAGCTACTCTATTGCAGACATCCCACCTCTCCTGGAATTTCCGGGAGTCTTCCACAAATTGATGGTGCTACCTCCCTGAAATGAGTTTTTGCAAGGTGGGATGTCTGGTATTGTCAATTTTCCTAATTTTCCATAGTGTCATCTCTCTTGACCTTTTTGTCTTTCATTTCCATTTTACTTTCTCAGAACACACGGTTGGGAAAAATACCTAGAAAAAAATGCTTTGCCATTGTTTGAGAAATAAAGCCTATGGTATGTGCAGCAATAGCTAAATGAAAATTTAAGACTGGGTACATCATACTTCATCTGCCTCACAACTTTACTAAGCCAACTAAGCCTAGGTCAATTTTTGAGTGATTTTTGATCATCAATTTTTGATGCTGTCCTTCAAACTAAGAATCTGCATTACTTTCTGTCCTCCCTCTTAAGGCCTGTAAGTTTATAGCCAACATATTGTACTAAACCAATGTCTTGGTCCACAGCTTTGATATTTAGATCAGTACGACCTTTGCTCTTGTTCTTGCCTTTTTTTGCTTGGTACAGCAGCATTTTACAGTGTCAGTGTCAGCAGGAGCCCATCAGGGCCTCCAGCCCTGAGGCCCAGACCCCACTAAATCTGGCCCTGGACATGCTGCATTTCATGGTTTTATATGCTTGAAGCATGCTTTCAACCAGCTGCATGTAGTTTGGTGCTCTGTAGATGCCAAGAAAAATTTCAACAACTTCCTTGAATGCCTTCCATGTGATTTTCTCCCGTCCCACTAGAAATTCTTCAAATTGCCTGTCATTGATGACCTGTTTGATTTGTGGACCAACAAAAATGCTTTCCTTAATCTTGGCATCAGTTATTCTGGTGAACATCTGTCTCAAATATCAAAATCCTTCAGAGAAATTTTTGTGCCTGGCGAGAGCATATTCCATCCTTACAGTCCTGAACCCAATAATTATTACTAAAACCTGTCCTGCCATGCTACCTAAGCATGCCCAAGCATGCCGAGACAAGATAGGAAACTTCCCAGCTTACATTGTAGGCAACATTTTAATTGACTTGAATTATGAATTGAAATAATAAACATAAGTTTATTTTTTAAAAATGGTGCGTGATAGGGGAATTTTATGGTCATTTTCATGATCAGTTGCCCAAAATTCATAAGATACACCTAGAGGTATTCAGGAAGAAAAATCTTTGTTGTCCAGTGTAATTAGCAATATGTGTGGGAGTATGGATTTAGGGATTTGTGGATTAGGCCAACAGTGGCCTGGCCAGGAATTCCATGCCTGATGTATGTATATACTCTCAATGTCGATAGATTTGTTGTTACTGGGGTATAGACAGAGTCTTGTGGGTGGTGAAAAATGTCTGATCAACTATAGCAGAAGTATATTTTACCTTTTTGCTTACCTTTAAAGATGGTTCTTGTTAGTAATCAAGTGGGCTCTACCATATTTATCCCCTGGTTTAACAATGAGGTGGGGAAAAACCTGACAGATGTCTATCTATACAGCAGAATTTATGGGCATTATCATTAATTTGCACTGGGTCAAACAAGTTAAGTCAAACATTATCATAATCTGCTTAGGTTCTGTCTCAGTAATAGAGTTTGGAATCAAAGCATTCAAGAAGACCTGATCTGTTGATGGAAATGTATTATAATTTATATGTTCTGGAGAGTGCGGGAATGGTAGTAATGTTTTGTTGGGTGTATCCCAGCACGTGTATATATGGAGTAATGAAAAGACAGATGTTGTAGCAAAACAGCACTTACTAAGTCACAGGTAGATATTATAGTCAATGTACAAGAGTATAAAGCCATATCTTATATTAGGTTGGCTGGGATTAGAAAATGGCAGAAATTGTTGGTTAGAAGTGGGACAGGGAGGTGATAGTACAATTTGGTTCTATCAGTTCAGGGGAGGCGTCTTTTGTGAAGGAAATGGAGGGAAGATGTGTAGTTGGTGAGATTGAGGTTAGGACATAGGGGTTTGCACTCACTTTGGC
The DNA here is from genome assembly GCF_963921235.1 of Mobula hypostoma. Classification (NCBI taxonomy): domain Eukaryota; kingdom Metazoa; phylum Chordata; class Chondrichthyes; order Myliobatiformes; family Myliobatidae; genus Mobula; species Mobula hypostoma. The sequence goes on from NC_086113.1 coordinate 29,718,229, forward strand.
ACTTGTTTGGTAAGTATGGGAACGGCTGGTGTGACGTTAATAAGGTACCAGAGTCAGTGGAACTTGTGATCATGGTGTGCCACAGATATTCATTAGAATGTAGGAAGCTGTTTAGGCCAATTATTGGGTAGATCTGGGGTGCCTCGGTTGCAGGATATTCTGGTACCTGAGACAGGGGTGATTAAGTCATGTTAGGCCCTGGTGAACTTTTTAATTAAAACATGTTTGGGAGTCAGGATCTGATCACTATCATGGTTCCCGTCATAGTCTATTGCACCTTCCTGATAGGTGTGAGCCACCATTAGCATAAAAGAAGAAGAAGAAGTTTACATGTTCCTTAAATTACATATATTTAAGTTATATCAAACCTTCCCTTAAGGATTTTCATGAACCTGATGATAGGAAAATAGATTGTGGATAGACAAGAGCAGAAGTAGATTATTCAGTCTTTTTGAGTGGAAGCCTCCATTCATTATGATCATGGGCGTCCATCTATCTCATTGAGTTTTTGTAACAACTTAAAAAATTCATTAATGGAAGAAGCCTTTTTTTCCCAATCAAAACAGTAAATAGTGAACTTAATGTCATCATAGTAAATGCAAATTTTAATCTTACATTATAGAATCATTAGTACATGTTTCTCTAGATTACTAATTTGTTAACTTTTAAATGACCATATCCACTTTAATTTGTTGTTTTTGCTATGAATATGGTTAATCAAGATAACCATTTAGCTCTCATTAGCTCAACTGCCTTTGTCACTGTATTCCTCTGTTAGCACAGTGGTTTAGACTGAGAGTATATACATATATCAAGCATGGGCTGCACCCAGTTTCAATGATGGTGAATAAAATTCTTCAGGCTGGTGTCAGAATTTCTGATGTGCACGAGTTATAATCCTTACCCAATTGTAAAATTACCTCATTGGTGTGGAAAATACATTTGGATATGTTATAAAACATCCATAAGATATTAGTACCAATGTAAACATGCGCTAATAGGCAGATATGCCCTAAAACCTTTGTACCATATATGAATGGTGTCTAATTCCTATATTATTTTCACAGTAATTCTGCTCAGCTACACACCCCAAAGTGTTCATGCAGTAGAATCATTCTCCTGACAGCATCAGTCTAGGAAGTTGTTGAATTATGAACATTATCAATCTTGCAATCATTCATTGCATCACCAACATTGCTCACAATGACACTCTTATCACACTTATCATAAGCACTCCAGCGTGTTGTGAAAACTGTCCAGCGGATTATCGGTACCCAATTGCACACCATTGAGAATATCGACCATAAACCTTGCCTGGGCAGGGCGAAAAGCATTATCAAGGATGCATCTCACCCTAACCATGGACTTTTTACTCTCCTCCCATCCGGTAAGTGCTACAGGAGCCTCCACTCCTGCACCAGCAGGCACAGAAAGAGCTTGTTCCCTGAGGCTGTGACCCTGCTAAACCTCACATCACAGCGCTAAGCAGTACTGCACCCATATTATACTGTCTCAGTACTTTTATATTTGTGTGCTGTAGCACTTACTTTTTATTCGCAGTTATTTTGTAAATAACACTATTCTTTGCATTTCTGGTTAGATGCTAACTGAATTTCATAGGCTTTGTATCTGTGCTCAGCACAATGACAATAAAGTTGAATCTAATCTAATCTAATAATGGAGGCCTCATGGTGGAGGAGGCTGCGTGAGCAAGCTGGTGGTGGATCATCTTAATGCACTGTTCCAATTAGCAGGTTCCTGGTATGTGCAGCATGCCACCAGAGAGACCGGTGAAAGTCTTGAATTTCATGGTGGTAATGCCATTTCAAGGGGTGTCAGTGCAATAAAATTTTAGAAATAGAGCTCCATGTGCTACTGCTATGTTACCCTTTTTCCATTGCACCAAGAATTGACTTTACCCCCTTTGCATGGCCTATATTCCATAATGGAATGAGAAATAGGTGCTTTAAAGGGATTCTCACTGTATTAGCGACCTCATAAGGGGAAATTGTCATTCAAAAATCCATGATAGTAGCCAGCAGAAGGAATGGTGAATTTTGATCAATTGTCATTGTCCACACAATCCAGAACATTAGTGTTAAGAATCCAAATTGCCAGTGGGAGACATCTCTGCAGGCAGCTCATACTGCCGTGATTTTAATATTCATTTTAACATTTGGCTCCAGATGACCAATTTTTTTAAATGGATTGCCATAAAAAATTGCTTTCATTTTCTCACCATCTATCCTGATGGAACAAATCTCTTACTTTTAAGGATTATGAAAATTATGCAGCAATTTAAAAAGTTTACAATCTAAAAATGTTAACCCTGCTTTTCTTCTCCACAGTTGATAGCTACTCTGCTACCTCCTTCTGTTTTTTGAAAAAAATATATATATTTTTTTCCAGTCTTTTATTGAGAACTCTGAACAATTAAATAGCAATTTGAAGCATGATTACAGTGGGTCAAATGACCTGTTTTTGTGCTCAAAGATTCACTCTGATTCTTTCAATTTATAATATGTATTCCTCTCACTCTTCAGAGGGATTACTAATTTAAAATGTCAACGTTTGTACTTACATTGATTATAACTCATTTAATCAAACAATTGAGCACATAATGTGATACTCATAATAAATATCATTGCTTCTCTTTTTACACAGCTGAACATTTGTGTAGACTTAGCCATGTATCATTGTTTGCTAAGAGGGTAAACACTGAGCTTGCTAGTGTGTGTCTACTATTAGCATTATATTATTAAGTTTTAAGAGGCTTTGGAGAACAAATCAGACAGACTTATTTGTGCTGTAAATAGATCAGGCTGCTTACAGGGTACAAGGTTTAACATAAGTTCTATAATTGAAAACAACACGTTATATTTTTCATGAAAAGCTATCAGCTGTAAATTGTGATTCCAGCACGTCAACAGACTTTTGGTATTATCACAGAATGATATTGATTTAAATGCAGACTCAAAATGCGTTATTTTAGTTTGCAGGATAAATGTTAGATGCACACAGGAATAATGATGTAAGCATGCTTATCTGTAAGTGGAATATCTCTAATTATGATTGAAGTCCTTCCTGGAGTGAAATGCATGTCCTTGTTAGAGAAAGAGAGGCTGTAATTTCACAGATAGAACTTCAAGAACTTCCTTCAGTAGCAGCACAGAGTGCCCAAATGTGGAAAGGGGTAAGCAAACTGATACAAACATAAACAAAGATAATAATAAAATCAGTGGAAACTCCAGTAAAATGGAGATAGGGCTATTCAAATAAGATATAGGTAAGATCTTAGGGAGGAGGAGAAGGGAATTAACAGTGACTGTCAATTCAGTATATGTGGAAAGATTATCATGGCAAAAGAGAATTGCATTTTCCAACATTTGAAATCATTGAAATAGCAAGAATGGAGTAAGCTTAATGTATAATTTGACATAGAATAGCAAGTCATGAGGGAATTGCAGAGGTTTAAGGGAGTGAGATATCAATAAATACTTGAGTTTCTTCTGAAGAATCTTGTTGACAAATAAAGTTCTGTAGATAGGAAATATTTATCTTGCTCCAAGGCTATTAGTATGTCAGGAGTGATCTGGAGTGATCTGGTAGTCCTTGTACCGCAAATGCAGCAAGTTAGAATAAAGCACCAAGATTAAGATTGAAAATAGGATAATGATTTTATAGCAAGGGGTACAAAGTTATGGACGTCTTGCTACAACTGTACATAATGTTAGTGAGACTATACTTGGAGTCTATATACTCATCTGGTTAGCTTATTTAAGAAAACATGTATTAGACTTAGAAGCCTTGGAAAGTTCACAATAGTTAATTTATGAGAACAGCCGAAACTAATATTCAAATTTCACACAAACCAATCTTCCGTCCTTGGACTCACTTTACACCGCATGCTGTCGGAGCAGTGCTGCCAGGATAATCAAGGACACGACCCACCCAGCCAACACATTTTTTGTCCCTCTTCCCTCCGAGAGAAGGCTCAGGAGCTTGAAGACTCGTATGGCCAGATTTGGTAACAGCTTCTTTCCAACTGTGATAAGGCTGCTGAACGGATCCTGACCCGGATCTGGGCCATACCCTCCAAATGTCCGGACCCGCCTCTCGTTTTTTTTGCACTACTTTACTTTCCCTTTTCTATTTTCTATTTATGATTTATAATTTAAAATTTTTAAATATTTACTATTGATTTCTACTCCAGGGAGCATAAAGCACAAAATCAAATATCACTGTGATGATTGTACGTTCTAGTATCAATTGTTTGGTGACAATAAAGTATAAAGTATAAAAGTATAAAGTTAAGAAGAATGAGAGTTGATTTGATTGAAATGTTCAGAGGCTGAACAGGGCAAATGGGTATTTAATCCTCTCAACGTTTACCCTGAAGTAATCTAGAATGAGGACACATAGTCTCCAGAAATGTAGTCATACATTTAAAGCAGAAATGTGGAACAATTTCTTTGAAGAATACTGCAAATATTTGTAATTGCCCACACCATGGAACTGTGGAAAATGAATCATTAAGTATATTTAGAATCAGAATCAGAATCAGAATCAAGTTTAATATCACTGGCATATGTTGTTTGGTGGCAGCAGTACATTGTAATACATAATAAAATAACTAAAAATTATAATAAGAATGCATATAGTTGAATAAGTCATGCAAAAAGAAAGTAAGAAAAGAAAAAAAAATAGGGAAGTAGTGTACATGGGTTTACTGTTCATTCAGAAATCGGACGGCAGAGAGGAAGAAGCTGTTACTAAAGCGTTGATTGTGTGTCTTCAGTCTCTTCTACCTCCTCCTTGATGTTAGCAATGAGAAGAGGGCATTTTGTGGATGGTGGGGGTCCTTAATGGTAACTGCCGGTTTTTTGGGTCTTCACCTTCTGAAGATATCCTTGATGCTGGGGAGGCTAGTGTCCACAATGGAGCTAGCTGGGCTTCTGCAGCTTTTTCTGATCCTGTGCAGTGGTTGCTCAATGCCAGTCAGTGACGCATCCAGTTAGAATGCTCTCAGTAATATATCTGTAGAAATCTGTGAGTCTTTCCTCAATTCTCCCCAAACTCCTAATGAAATATAGCTGCTGATGTGCCTTCTCTGTAATTACATCAGTTTGTTGGGCCCAGGATAGAACTTCAGACATATTGTCATCCGGAAACTTGAAACTAGGGCAGAGATTGAAAGAATTCCAAAGTTCAAAGTAAGTTTATTATCAAAGTACATATATGTCACCATATCCTCCCCTGAAATTCATTTTCTTGTGGGCATTCAAAGTAAATGGAAAGAAACATAGTAGAATCAATGAAAAAAAGCACAAAACAAAGATGGACACATAACCAGTATGCAAAGGACAACGGACAGTGTAAATACAAAAAAAGGAAAAAAAAACATAAGTATTGAGAACGTAAGTTGTAGAGTCCTGGAAAGTGAGTCCATAGGTTATAGAATCAGTTCAGAATAGTGGTAAGTGAAATTATTCCCACCGGTTCAAGAGCCTAATGGCTGAGCAGAAATCACTGTTCCTGAACCTGGTGGTTTGGGGCCTGAGGCTCCTGTACTTCTTTTCTGATGGGAGCAGTGAGAAGAAAGGAGATTCTGAATGGCAGAGGTCCTTGATGATAGATGCTGCTTTCCTGCGATAATGTTCTTTGTGGATGAGCTCAATCGTGGGGAGGACTGGGCAGTATCCTCTACCTTCAGTAGGCTTCTCTTTTCAGGGCATGGTTATGTAAGGGGGTTTCGACTTTTATGTTACTGCAGAGGCTAATTAAAATGGCGTCTTTGTTATGTTAATGTGGGGAATACGGCTTTGTTGTGTTAAACGCTGAGAAAGTTTGCGCTAGCAGCTTGTTTTGGTTTAGAGGGTGATAAGAGGGTGCTATTAACCAATTGGGTTAGTTGTTATGGTTTTGGTGTATTTGAAGATACTGTATGCGCGGGGTTTTGGGGCAGAAGGCGGGAGAGTGAGACAGAGGATGGACCAGGTGCTGTGATGTCCGCTAACGGGATCAGACCCCGAGAGGGGTGTTTGGCGAGGAGAGGAGACGGAGACGGACTCGTGCGGAGCGTCTGGTCGACCACCGTTGTTGGTCCCAGATGGCCGGTCGAGGTGGTCCGAGGGGTCGCAGGGTGAAGAAGAAGGTCCTTGAGCTCCAACTGTTTTGTGCACGAAGAGATTGAACTTTGATAAGTGTGGCGCCTTTTATTTTCCTTTTATATTTTATTCTCTCTTAATTATATAGTTCCAGTAATATCTATAAACTGTAAATCATTTAATTGCATCTGGTGTATTGTCTGTTATTTGGGCGGGGTGGGGTACATCACACAGCATCCACACAAACGAATTACCCAGTTTGGCGGGGCCGAGGCTGTTTCCCTAGACGACAGCGAGCCGAGCGACCCTAAGGGCGGCCGGGGGAGCTACAGTTGCTTCCATACCAAACTGTGATTCATCTAGCCAATAAACTCTCCACTACACATCTATAAAAGTTTGTCAAAGTTTGAGATAACATGCTGAATATACACAAAATTCTGAGAAAGTAGAGGTGATGCTGTGCCTTCTTTGTAGTGGAGATTACATGCTGGATCTAGGACAGATCCTCTGGAATAATAACACTGAGGAATTCAAAGTTGCTGACCCTCTCCACCTTCATGAGTTTTTTGACTAATGAAGGACATGGATAATAGAGATCGGACTACCATGTACAATGTTTTATCTCTCCCAATTTTACAACTTTGTGTGTTGCGCTAGTGTCATTATTTTGGTTGTTTATTTTGCACACATGTAAGTTATATACAACTTATGAAGTTATATACGACTTACGTCTGCTATTTCAAATTTATGTATTGGTTTATTATTGTCACATATACCAAGCTACAGTGAAGAGCTAGTCTTGCATATTGTTCATACAAATCAAATCATTACAGAGTGAATTGAGGTAGAATAACGTAAAGCAATAACAATGTAGAATAAAGTACAAAAGCTGTGGAAAAAAAGTTCTGGCAAATGATAATCAGTAAGATTGTAACAAGATAAATTGTGAGGCCAAGAGTCCATCTTATTGTACAAGCGGTCCATTCAATAGACTGATAGCAGTAGGATGGAAGCTCTCCTTAAGCCTGCTGGTACGTGCTTTCAGGTTCTTTTTTTATTTTCTGCAGCTAGATCCTTGAGTTCCTCACTGGGAGATCAGTCAGTGCGGATCAAAAATTACATCTCCTCCTCTCTGACAAACAGCACAGGTTCACCTCAAGGATGCATGCTATACTCTGTCCACACCCATAACTGTGTGGGTAGGCACAGCTTATATGTCATCTACAAATTCACTAATGACACAACTATTGCCAGCATTATCTTAGATAGTGACGAGGAGGCAATACAGGGGTGGGATAGATCAGCTGGTTGAGTGGTGCTGCAACAACAACCTTGCACTCAACATCAGTAAGACAAAGGAATTGGTTGTTGATGTCAAGAAATGGAAGTCATGAGAGCACACACCAGCTCTTATTAGAGAAGTGGAAAGAGTGAGCAGTGTTAAGTTCCTGGGTGTCAGTTTGCGTCTGTGAAGAGCGATTCTAAACCTAACATATTGATGAAATTACGAAGATAGCACACCAGCAGTTACAATTTATTAGATGTTTGAGGAGATTTGGTATATCACCATAGACTCTGGCAAATTTCTACAGAAACATGGACAACATTCTGACTGTTTGCATCACTGTCTGGTGTGGAGGATTAGAAAAAAGCTGCAGAGGGTTGTAAACTGAGCTGGCTACATCATGAACGCTAGCCTCCTCACCACTGAGGACAGCTTTAAAAGGGGATGGCCCGAGAAAGCAACGTCCATATTTAAGGATTATCACCATCGAGTATATGCCATCTGACTATCGGGGGCAAGGTACAGAAGCCAGAAGATGCATTTAGGAACACAACCATCCCCTCCACTATCAGATTTCTTAACAGTCCATGAACTACCTCACTAATTTGCTCTCTTCTTGCACTAATTTTTAAATTTCTTATTGTAATGTATATTTTTTTGCATGTATTGCATTGTACTACTGCTGCAAAACAACAAATTTCATGAGGAATGTCAGCAATAATAAACCTGATTCTGAATTGGATTCTGAATCTATTATGACTTTTAGCTTGAGCTAAAAGTGTTAGCATACAGATCAGGAGCCAAGTTGTTATTGAATAGGAGAGCAAGTTGAATAGAAGGGCTGTTTCATTAACTCTGATCGTATTCATTATGTTCTGGTCTTATTATACCACTAGGCAGGAGAGAATCAAACATCAGGCAATCTCCTGACATGGACTGAAATTGACTAAACTTGAGAAATGTAAGTGTGGTTTTGAGTGGAATTTGTTTGGCACCAGTTTGCTGATGGGACACTGTGGTGATTACAGTGTAAACATTGATTAACAACTGGGAACAGAAGTATATTTATTTGTAAATGGAGACAACACTATTTTACAGAGAAGAGGTTCTGACATTAATGAACAGGAGGAAACAAAACAATACAAATCTAGATGGTTTGTAGAATGAGCTGATGAGTAACAAATATACTTAATTTAGCTAAATATAAAACAATGTGATCAGGAAAACAATTAAGCAGTGGGATTATAAACCAAATGGATCTACACTGCAGGATACAAACAAGAAAATATCAGGAGGTAATGACGTTTAGGGCAATGAAATCAACAGCAAAAGATTCTTTCTGTCCTTCAGAGTAAATGCTTTGCAAGACAAACTGCTCAGTAGATAATAAAGCTAGAGTACGAAGTTATGCTCGGGCTATTGGTCATCTGTTACCTTATGTCAAACGCTTCTTCAGATCATGATTGTAAAGCAGCATTAGCTGTTTTACTTTGTTTTAAAAAAAAGCCATTTAAATATATTTATGTGCAAAATGCGAAGGCTGACCAAATCTAGTCAAAATCTTACAATTTTCAGAAGGTTTAATTATGACGCTAGTCCAGTCATACATCCAGCACTGTGTACTTGGTCCCTCAGAGGCAGAGTTAAGCTAGCTTTATAAGTCATCTTGATCATAGTATCTTATCTAGATCTTGCGGGACTATCTAAGAACAGGACTATATCATTTTTGGTTGCTCTCCTAAATATTCCATGTCCAGACTCTGGCAACAGTGGAGAGAAAGACTGTCATTGTGAATTCTGTGTGTTGTAATAGTGGGATTGCACTTTAGATTTTAGAATTATGAGGAGATATTGAAGAGCTGAGCCGTCTTTATCTTGAAGAATGAAAGTACATATTGGTGAGAGGATATTCAAGGTCATTGAGGGGGCAAAATAAACTGAATTCTGATACATTTGAGATTGTGACAATACTGGAGTCAGGGATAACAAGTCACATACAGGAAACAGGTACTAATTTAGAAGAATCAACCAGGGAAATAATAGAGGTACTGTGTATAACGGTATTTCAGTGTAAATGTCAAGTGGAGAATACATCATTACTATGTTATGAGCACTGAAGGTTGGACTGTGGACTGTCTTTAGGTACTGCTCTTTTCTCTGTCTTACAATGAATGCCAAATCCAGCATTAAGTTGAGTTTCACAGTTGGTAATGTACAGTGTCTGCTTGTAATGACAATGGAAAAATGTGGTAATTGATATAATGCCTAAAAATTAAATCTCTAAATACACTTATTTTCTCAGTAACACATGATCTAAAATCAGTTTATCTAGGGTAGATCACAATGGAAATACAGAGGATTCTGGTTAATTGGGACACATCATCACCAGTGCATTTTGGCCCAATTAAACAGCTGTTCCAATTTGCTGTAGTTGCATGGAAATGGTTAAAACTGCATAAAAAAAGACAAACTACAGTCTAAATGAGTAATAAATTATATAAATAAAATACAGAATAAATTAGAATGCTATTAATATTACTACAGTACTATAAAACTGTGTAATAGTTCCTGATAGTTATCAACAGAAGAGTTGATCTAGTGTATACTGTCATGTTCTTTTGAGTAACTATAAATGAACAAAATCAGTGCAGACAGCTAGTGTAGATAGTGGAATGCCTTTAAACAATGCTTTCGATGATTGCATCCTCCAAATCTTCATTTTAATTGTAATATTCAAAATTATTGTAGATACTGTCAAATTCTTCATAGTTTCTAACTTGTTGAAGTCAGGAAGTCATTTCATTTTCACTCCGGTTTCTAGCATATCCAAGCCCGAGTGCTTGAAAATGTAGTGAGCAAGACAATTCTGAACTCTCTTACTGTTTATTACTCGCCAATTTTCAGTGACAAAAATCACTGCTTTCTGAACACAAACAGTCAGTGATGCTATTTAAAACTGTTCACTCTCACCACAGTGTCGTGCCTAAGAGTTGCTAGTTAGAAACTGTTCAAAAACAGTCTTCTATCCCAATTAAGTGGCATAATTTCCCAAATAAATGATAATCTATCCCTGTAAATTATCCTAGTAACTTTCTCAATTAGCTTTTGTTCTTTAAGAGTTGTCCCAAATAAGTAGCTACCCCAATTAATTGATGGCACCATTAAACAAAATTTACCATATTTCAAGGTGAAATTGTACTATTTATGACATTAGACAGAAAATTTCTGTGCATGATACATGTTTTCCCATCATCAGACTTGGGACCAACAAGTCAGTCATTTGGCAAAACAAATTTAAGTGCATCTCATCATCAATTGGGTCTCAAATCTCCACACAGTAATTGCGGTAGAATAGTCTCAGAAAGAACTTGGAGCAAATTATATTATATTCTTCCTTTGCTGGAAGTTTGAAGGGACACTCTGCTGGCATTATTAGACGGCATGGGGCAGCTTTAGAACTGCAATCTGTTTCAACGATCTTCCAAAATATGCAGTGTTTTCTCTAGCATTTAGCTGTTAAGTCACACGTTTAATGGGTGTCTCCGTGTGACATCACTGGCAGCACTCTGTTAGTGAATGTCTGGAGGTAGTAAAAATCAATTTTGATGCTAATACATCTGGGTACTCAAAAGATTCTTCAGATGCTGGAAATCTTAGATAATACAAACTCCTGATGAATGGCCTCAGCCCGAAATATCGACTGTTTATTTCCCTTCCTAGAGACTGCCTAACCTGCTGAGTTGCTGTGACATATTGTGTTGTTGCTAATACATCTGGGATTGTTTTGGACTTCAGAATGAAAAAAAAAATATTTTGGTGAATGCTGGCAACAACTGAACCCAGGTGCCAAGGAATGATAGACTCCCAGACTGCATTGCCAAACTCCAAACCCCAGGCCCAGACCCGATCCTGTATCACAAGTGCTTGGTACTCTTCTTACCAGAGGAAGCTCTGTGTATGTGGAGGGTGGAGTAGAAAGGAGAGGCAAGGAAAGATGCCACATGGCTATTTGAGGAGGAACTCAATCCACTCACTCCTAATAAATGACTGGTCACAATGGAAAACAATCTGCTGACACGCTGCATCCCGCTATCAGTGGAAAACAACTTGTCACCTGGAGAATGTAGGCCTCTGATGGGTAATATCCCTGTGTGTAATGAGAGCAGAAATTGACTTCTAAATGGCACCTTGCTGCTTAATGAGGATATCAAGCTGCCTCCCCTTGTAGTTCATTAAATTTGTCAATATGCATTTGTGAGTAAAGATTATGCTTAGCAAGTACAGAGTTAGACCCCCATGGATTAGAAAGATGCATCGTTACCTCTGCCTGCACTCCACAGTACTGCTGCATTGAGCCAATGAACACTAATTAACAGGATTCCTACTAAACTTAAGTTGGCTCCAAAGTAGAGGTTATGATGTCTTGTCCTCATATAACATCTTGTGAGAGCTCAAGGTGGTCTCCAATGTACTCCTTGCTATGTCATGCATTTGGCCAGTCAGGCCTGGCATTATCCTTACCACCTCAGCGTCAACATCAGCCAGTTCATCAAAGCATCCAATGGTGAATCCCACTTCTGAAGTAGCACAGTGTTTGGACCCTTCTACCACCTCCCCACCTCCCCCATCATCCAGCTTACTTTCCCATTCCCTGGCAGATTCCACAGCACCTGCGCTTTGTACCAAACTGCACCAAACATCTCCATGATACTTATCCTCAAAGTTATGTTGTTGTAACACAGCAAGCTAATATCGGAGATGGAGCTTCTGAGTATCAAGCATAATGATACTTTGCAGTCATTTCCACTATCACCACCCATCACCATCTCCCTCCTCTTCCTCTTCCTCCTGACATCTCCCCGTATTCCTCTTTTTCATTTTATACTCAGATGTGAGTGATCTCTTTGAGTGGTTAGATACTGTATGTGTGAACAAACTATAGTTTAGTGGTTATCTTGTGATTTCTTCCAATATTGTTCCTTTAACTATGCATTCTTTCTCCAAGAGGAGACGCCTTACCCATCTCCTGTCATATTCTTCTAGTGTTGCTCCTGGTAGGTTTCTTTTCCTCTCAATTGACTATGCTTCCATGTGGAACCGCAGGTCATGTTTTAATGCCTCTTTGTGGGTATAAATACTTTAATTTAAACCAAAGCTTGTTTCTGATCAATTTTTTCAGTATTTTTAAGGATACTTCGATTTAGCATGAATGCTAAATGGAACAGTACGCCATCAGTGGAGGAAAATCTAATCCAGTCCATCCCATGCAACATTAATGCAATGCATTCTTCAGCCACATTTCTGAATCAGATTGAGGTTCTTAAGCAACATTTTCACATGAAACTGCAATATTTGCAAGACTTTAGAAAGCATCCTCAGTGCCTGCAAAAATAATTGGCTATTGATTGATTCAAGACCAGCTTTTGTTTAAATTATAGCACATTAATGCCGCCTTCCCGCATAATACTCAGTTCTTCTATTCTTACTTATGAAATTGCTTTAGCCTTTTTGATTTCATTCTGACATCCTTTTTTGTAAACAAGTTTATAATTGATTTATATATTGCTCAATTCAAGTTATTTTCTTTCAAGGTCTTTTCTTTTCCTCTTCCTCGGGATGACAGCAGCACCCAATAGTTCGAATAGTTTAACTCAAGCAATCTACTGGAAGACTTACCTGGTCAAACAGTATCTGTGGAAAGAAAGGAATAAGAATATTGAACACTACATAACTAGACAGGCTATTCATGTTCAAGTTAATGGTTATTCAACCGTACAGATGCTAAATGAAGCAACATTCCTCTGGGACCAAGGTGAATAACACAATACATATATCACATACATTATTTATAACATAAAATAATGTTAACACAATAATAATAGTTAATCAAAATATTCTATAGACATACAAATTGATATAAAGTGCACACATGTCATATAGTTAAAATATACAACAGAATAATGCTACTGGCTGCATCATAAGTAATGTTTACTGGGTGGTAGCAGGGTGTTCAGAAGTCTCACAGCCTGGGAGAAGTAGCTGTTACCCAGCCTAGCAGTCCTTGTTCTTATACTGCGGTACCTAGTCGGAGTCAAAGAGATTGTTGGATAGACAGATGCGAACGCAGAGCTTCTGGTATATGTGCTGGATGGAGATGGGTGAGTGTGGGGAAAGAGGCCCTGATAATACTCTCAGTAGTCCTCAGAATCCTGTACTGTTTTGACAGCCTTGATGCCAATCTATGTTAAGTGTCCTTTCTGTGCATCACCACGCTGCCTGCTTCCACTGCTACATCTGGTAATCCAATCCAGGCACCTGACACTGTGTGTTTAAAAAAAAATGAAGTTGCCCCTCATACCACCTTTGAACTTTCCTGCTCTAACCTTAAATGCATTTCCTCTGATATTTGACATTTCTACCCTGGAGTAAAGAGACTGACTTTCTAAGCCTCTCATCATTTTAAGAACCTCCATCGTGTTTCCTTCTCAGCCTCCGAATCTCCAGGGAGAAGAGCCGAAATTTGTTCAAACATTCCTTGTAGCTCATACTTTCTTTTCTAGGCAGCATCCTGGTAACATTCTTCTGCACCCTTTCTTCAGTCTCCACGGCCTTCCTGTAATAGGACAACTAGAACAACATGCAATACTCCAAGTGCAGTTTGACTAACCTTTTATATAGCTGCAGTGTGACTTCCTTACCCTTATACTCAACACCCCTACCAGTGAAAGTAAGTATGCCATACACCTTTATCACCTCATCCACTTGTGTAGCCATGTTCAGTGATCTTACTCTACCTCAATGCTATTAATGGGCCTACCTTTAACTGTATTCTTTCTCCTTTCATTTGTCGTCCCAAGCTGCCACACTGCACACTTGCCCAGACTAAACTTCATTTGCCACATCTTTGTCGTGTAACTGATATATACACCCACTGGTTGTCCTTTACAATGTCCACAACTCTGCCAATCTTTGTGTCAAGTCAATTTTATTGTCATTTAACTATATACATGTATATAACCATATAATGTATATAGAAACAAGATAACGTTTCTTCGAACCAGGGTGTAAAGCACACTAGTACACATAACAAACATAACTCATGATAAAATCTACTGATGAATCACACATAAATAACAAACTAAAGTGCATTAATATTAAATATTGTAAGATACGGAACAGATTAACCAGTGACACTTTGAATGCAAAATGACAGGGAGCTTAAAGCCTCGTGGCCTGGGGGAAGAAACTGTTTCTCATCCTGATTGTTCCTCATCCTGATTGTTCTTGTTTTTATGCATCGGAGTCTCCTGCCTGATGGTAGAAAGTCAAAGAGGATGCTGGATGGATGGGTGGGATCCTTAATAATACTAAAGGCCATATGCAGAGCTCCTGATAGATGTCCCCGATGGATGGTGGGGAGATCCCTTTGATCCTCCCAGCTGTCCTCACGTTCCTTTGTAGGGACTGCAAGTCCAATGCTCGACTGCTGCCATGCCAGATGGAGAGGCAATTTGTCAGGACAATCACAACAGTGCTCCTGTAAAACGCAGTTAAGGTTGGTGGGGAGAGCATTGCTTGTCTCAGTCTTCTTAGGGAGTGGAGGCACTGCTGTGCCTTCTTGTTCAGCGAGGTGATATTAGGGACCAGGCAAGGTCATCTGTGATGTGAACTCCCAGGAACTTGGTGCACTTAGCTCTCTATGGAGGAGCTATGTATTCACAGAGGAGGGTTGTTTCATCTGCAACTTCTTGAAGTTCGCGATGATTTTCTCTGTCTTCTCCGTGTTCAGATTTAGGTTGTTCTTTGCACGCCAATCCACCAGCCGCTCCACTTCCTCTCTATACTCAGTCATCTGCATTTTTGATAATTCACCCATTTACATTTCATTCAAGTCATTGATATATGTCATAATCAACAGATCCCAGCATTAATCCTTGAGGCACACCACTGGCCCTGTACCACCAGCCAGATTGATAACCTCCCACCCTACTCACTGCCTTCTATGAGCAAGCCAATTCCATATTAAAACTTGCAATTAATCCTGGATCCTGTGTATCTGTATCCTCGGAATCAAGCTACCATGAGGCACTTTATCAAATACCTTATTAAAGCCCTTGCAGATAATGTCCACTTCCTTATCTTCATCATTCTCCTGACTTGCCCGATGCAAAACTATGCTGACTAAGCAGGCAATGCCTTTCCAAATGTGCATAAATCTTTTTTCCAAGTAGTCTCTCCACTAGTTTCCCTGTTACTGTAAGGGTTACTGGCCTATAATTACACACATTATCCCATTTCCTCTTTTCGAACAAAGGCACAATATTTGCTACTCTCCTGTCCTTCAGGACCACACGGAATTGTGGATGTTTGTGTCAAAGTACTGCATCAGTCCTTTAGATAGTTTGTTGCTCCAGGTTCCAGCATTTGCAGTCTCTTGTGTCTCACTCAAATAATCATGTTTTCGTCATTAAGTGCAGTTAAGTAAAACAAAATTATTGTCCAAGGAAGGCACCACTTTCATAGCTAATTGTGTTCACATATGCTCACTCTGTAGCAATTGCAATTGAGAATTTGAAATGAGACAAGATTCTCCCTTCTTAATGTGGGAAAACGGTGGTAAGTTAATAACCTGTGCACCATCTTAACTGAGTTCATTGAAATCTGTATAACTGAGCACTTACTTTAAGGTCTCTAATGTCAATGGCTTAGTTATGCAAGAGTTTGAGCAAATGAAGACTAAAGGGAGTCTGAAGCAGTACCTGAAAATGATCTGGAGATTGCAGTGTAGGATTAGTACATGTCTATTGATCCTAGCTCTACTGTATATTAGTTATCATGATTTCAAGACTAATGTCATTCTTAATTGGCAAATCTCAGCAGGAATCTCAGAATTTTAAAGGACTAACACCAATTAAAATTGACCTACGATACTTAAACTCAGTGTGTAATTTTTAAAGAAGAAGTAAATTGTGTTCCCAGTGGATAACAGCTTTTATTGGGAGCACAAGTACCTCAAACATTGTAACATGCTAAGGTTCAGTTTGAATAATATCTCCTTGAATCCCTTGGATAAATTGGATTCCTGCCAAATGCTCTTGTTCCCTGATCCATTAGCTGGTCCAACTTCATCTCTCCTCCATTCCTTCTCTTAGTCGTGCTCTATTCCCAGGGGAATACTTAATAATACATTAATATCCGGGAACAACTGTTTTGTGCTAATGCCTTTTACTGTCCAACACTCATTAATACTTGACAAATTAAAAAAAAACACTAAATGCTTGTACAAATATATTTTTAAGGGAGAAAAACTGGAAAAAGTGGTCAGCTCGGTAGCATAGTAGTTAGCAAAATATTATTACAGCACCAGTGACCCAGGTTCAGTGCCACTGCTGTCTATAAGGAGTTTCTTTGGTCTGCCCATGACCACATGGGTTTCCTCTGGGTGCTCCAGTTTCCTCCCACATTCCAAAGAGGTACATCTTAGTAGGTTCATTGGTCACATGGGTGCAATTGGTCTGTGCAGGCCTGTGGGCTGGAAGGATCTGTTATTGTGCTGTATCTCTAAATTAAAATAGAAATAAAGATCAATTATCAACTTGAAATAGAAAATGATCCCCATAAATTGAAGTAATGGGGAATATTTTTTACTGTTTGATGTGTGTTCACTTTTTCAAGAGTTAAAAAATATATCAGATTGTGCTTCAAAATGGAATCAAATCAAAATTATTTATTTAGAGATACAATGTGGAACAAGCTCTTCCAGCCCTATGAACTGCACCACCTAACTACCCACCTATTTATCACTAGCCTAATAACAGGACAATTTAAAATGACCAATTAACCTACTAACCAGTATGATTTTGGACTGTGTGAGGAAATCAGAGCTCCCAGAGAAAACCTATTCAGTTCATGGCGAGAATGTACAAATTCCGTACAGACAGTGCAGGAATTGAACTCTGGAATGCCCTGAACTTTAATAATGCTGTACTAACTGTGATGCTACTGTAGTGCCCATAAGATGTACCTACTCCACTTGTTTATAGTGGAAGTTACTTGCTGCACAAATGGACGCATGAACAATTGTTTTTATTCTTTTACCAAAACAATATTGGTAAGTTTAGCTTTATTCGTCACAGTATCCTATCAATTTGTTCTTTGGAGATTAGATTAGTAAATAATATATCTGCTCCGCAACAGTAATGTAATAGCATTCTTGAATTTGTTTTCATTCCTTGAAATTCAATATTGCTGACCAGATCTGTTTCCTGTATGTATTTGGTGGCTTTGCTTGTCTATCTTTCAAGAAGGTTTGGCAACAACTCAACCATGACTGGCTGAACGGATTAATTTCCTTATTTGGTAATTTTAGTAGGAAGCTTTTACATTGTAAGGCATATGCTCTATGCCATTGTACTTAATATCTCTCATAGAGATTTACCTTACTCGGTAAATGATAGTTTTCAACAAAACTGACTCAGGAGGGTATATTAATTTTCCATAAGTGAGATCAAAGTCCTAGACATTACAACTGGACTCAAGGGAAAAGTCACAGTTGTATATAAACAAAGTAAATAGTGCAGAAATAAAACCAGTGAAGAGTTTGTAGACAGCCAGTATGAGAAAGTTAATAGAATCCTGGGAAGTACCCAAACATTGGGAATGGGTCAAAGGGGTATCTATTGGCAATCAGGTAGACAAAGCAGATATAGGGAACATCCCTCACTTTCTACATTAAGTATTTATCAACTACCAGTCAGAAATGTAGGAAATGATAGAATGAATTGCTGGAAAGTGAAATCAGGAAGTCTGTCAATGTTTATGCAGGGAGAAAAAAGACAATATCCTTTCATCATTTCAAAAGAATAAGGACCTTTGCAGATTTCATCATCTATTTCCATAATCTGTTTGACTTGATGTTCCTTGGCTTTCATAGACTTTTGACAAAGTTCTGCCTGAAAGATAGTCCAGAATTCTGGGTATTTGAGTTGATGAGCTTTGCGTTATTAAAAAGAGAATCTTGGAATGCCGAATTGTTTGGAAGAAAGAGAGAATAGTGAATATCAGCAAAGTTTTATCAATAAGAAAAAATAAATGGAGTATTTTATAAGTCAGCAACTGATCAAATTTTTTTGTTTCCAAATTTTAACAACATCCAGGAACTCAACATCAAATAATTAAATTTTGCAATTTAATTAGGAGGGGCAGTTAAATAATTTCATCTTGGTCAGTATTTGTCTGAGCTGAGGCATGTTGAACAGCTACTTCTGGAGTTCATGCATGTGTAGTTAATGTGGGACTTTCTGTCTAATTTGCTCTACTGTGCCATAAACTTAGCTTTTCTTTCTTAATCCCATCTCTGCTGTTCCCATGCTCTCTTCTTTGTTCTGCCTTCTGAACATATTACACATAATTAAATACCATAATTTATGCTAACTGCTTGAGGCTACATGCCTGAATAAGAATCCTTCGGACTGATAGTTAGAGACATGTTGTCAGCATAAGAAACAACAAGTGTTCCTTTATTACTGACTGCAAAATCCAGGTCAATTATTTTTACAAAATATGCAAATCAGTGGTAGATGGAACTTCATGTAGACAAAAACAGTGCAATTAAAATGAAAAACAAAATAGCTGACATATACTGTATACTTCATGTAGTGGCTAATAACAATATTGAAAGGGGTCTCAAAAGTTTTAATAAATGCACAGAATTCAAACGATGCAGAATCCAGCTCCATCAAAAACAAAGCCGCCTTACTATTGAGAAATTTTCAATAGGCAATGCCTGAAGAAGTCAGCATCCATCATGAAGGACCCTCTCCAACCAGACATACTCTCTTGTCATTACCACCACAGGGAGGAGGTGTAAGAACTTGAAGGCCCACACTCACTGTTTTAAGAATAGCTTCTTCCCCTCCATAATCAGATTTCTGAACAGTCCACGAACCCATGAATACTAACTCACTATTCTTCTTTTGCTGCACTTTTCTAACTATCTATCTTTCTATCTATCTATCTATCTATCTGTCTATTTGTTTATAGTGTAGATACTTATAGTAATTCTTTGTTTTGCATTCTACTGCTGCCACAAAATAACAAATTTTACAACATACGGTATGTCAATGATAAATCTGATTCTGAACCTCAATCATTGGTCAATAGAATGATAGACTACAAAAGCCAAAACAGCAGAATAGAGCACAATGAAGGCAATAAAGAAGTTTTATGAAGCTATAGTCAGCTTACAGCTTTATGACTGTACCCAGTCCTGATTGTGAAGCAGAAGGACATACATTCAAGGACTGAAAGCAATGAACAACCATTAAGCTAATCTTTAATGTAAGGGAGGTGAATTGTGACATAAAACTGTAGAAGCTAAGCATTGTCTTTGGAAATGAGGCATCAGAGAGGTGATATTTGCAAGATCTCTGTGGTTTTGAAGGTATAAAGAAGTCAGCCTGGAATATCACTTCAAATTAATCTGTGGAGGAAGAATAAGGAATGATAGATTCCGAGTATAGAAGTGCATATTTTAGAGCAAATGTCAGGACATTAATTTTACCAAGTAATCCTTGATTCTGGTGGGCTGCTTAAGAGTTGTTATTGATACCTAGAATAAACTGCTGTCTGTATTATTAAGCAACATTAAACACTTAAGTTCCTATGACTGGATAAATGAGAAAGGCTGTCAAAACTTTGGTTATCTGCTATTATTTTGTGATCTTGCAATATAACATCAAGGCAAATGAAATGAATATGTACTGTACAAGCTTATTTGCCTATGTGTAATGATAAGGTTGGCAAAATGTTGATTGATGCTTTAATTTAAAAAAAACTTTCAAGCTCTTTTACAAGAGAGATGTTGGAGCAATCCACACAAATTACAGAGGAACTCAGCAAGCTAGGCAGTATTGATGAAGGGGAATAAACAGTTGACATTTCAGGCCAGGACCCTTCGCAAGACTGGAAAGGAAGGACGTAAAAGCCAGGTAAAAGTGTGGGAAGAGATGTTATTGATTTACTTGCAATGAAGTGTAAATATATAAAGATTAATGATTAGCTTTATTAGTCAGGAATACATAAAAACATTGAAACATACAGTGAATGTGTCGTTTGCATCAACAACCAACACAATCCAAGGATGTACCGCAGACAGGCTGCATGTGTCACCATGTTTCTGGCACCAGCATGTTCGCTCACAATTTACTAATCCTACCCCATACATCTTTAAAATGTGGGAGGAAACTGGAGCACCTGGAGGAAACCCATGCAGTTATGGGGAGAATGTACAAACGCCTTACAGACAGTGGCGGAAGTGAAGCACAACCTTCCGATTGATATCGCCAGCAGGAGTGTTCAAGGACATCTTCAATCTCTCACTGCTGCATTGTGTGAGGTTCCCACCTGCTTCAAGAGATTAACAATCATACCGGTCCCTAAGAAGAATAATGCGAGCTGCTTCAATAACTATAAACAGGTTGCACTCACTTCCACTGTGATGAAGTGCTTTGAGAGGTTGTCCTTGGCCAGAATCAACTCCTGCCCATTGCAATCTGCCTTTCACCCCTATAGAACTACAGAAGATGCAATCTCACTGGCTCTTCACTCAACCTCGGATCACTGGGATAATAGTAATACATATGTCAAGCTGCTCTTTATTGATTATAGCTCAGCATACCAAACAATCGTCCCCTCAGTTCGAACCAACATGTTCCAAAACCATAGTCTCTGTAGCTCGCTCTGCAACTGGGTCCTTCACTTCCTCACTGAGAGACCACAGTCAATGCAGATGGAAAATAACTTCTCCTCCTCACTGACAATCAACATTGGCGCACCTCAAGGATGCATAATTACCCCACTGCTCTACTCTCTCAACACCTATGACTGTGTGGCTAGACACAGCCCAAATGCCGTCTATAAACTTGCAGATGACATAATTATTGTTGGCAAAATTTCAGATGGTGGTGAGGAGGCATACAGGAGCAAGAAAGATCAGTTGGTTGAGTAACGATAACCTTGCATTTGATGTCAGTAAGACCAAGGAATTGATTATGGACTTAAGGAAGGTTCCTGGTTGTCAGTATCTCTGAATATATATCCTGGGTCCAAAATATTGAGGCAATTACAAAGAAGGCATGGCAGGGGCCATATTTCATTAGGAGTTTGAGAAGATTTGGTATATTACCAAAGTCTTTTGCCAATTTTTACAGTTGTACTCTTTGTATCACTGCCTGGTATAGCGGGACCATTGGCGCGGGATTGAAATGTGTAAACTCAGCCATCTTCGTTGAGGACACCTTCAAAATGTGATGCCTCAAGAAGGCGATATCCATCGTTACAGACCCATATCACCCAGGACATGCCCTCTTCTCATCAAAGAGCAGGTACAGAAGCTTGAAAACACACACTCAATGTTTCAGAAACTCTGTCGTCAGATTTGTGAATGGACAATGAACACTTTCCCACTTTTTTTTTTGCACTACTTATTATTTAGTTGCTTATATATGTTTCTCAATGTATTTTTTATTATTATGTTTTACAGTTTACTGCCGCTGCAAACCACCAATCTTCACAACAAATCTCAGTAGCATTAAATCTGATTCTGATTCTGTAAAGTGTTACACTAACTGCTACTTTACTGTGTGTCCCCAAATTGACACAAATTGGAGGCAAATGCTTCCACTGACTAACAAGGTAAATTTTAATCAAATTACCAGGGAAGGTAAATTAATTATTGATAATCTTTTTTCCTCTACATTGTCCATGATATGACAAGGCCTCGTAAACTGACAGCTGCAGTTGCCAGACAGTAGCATCTGAGCTTCTCTAACCATTTACATTACTTTCTGTGGCTGCAGATTGCCAGATTGAAATCAATGCTTTTGTAAAGCAAAACATACTGTATATATAACTCAAACAACAGGAATTCTGCAGATGCTGGAAATTCAAGCAACACACATCAAAGTTGCTGGTGAACGCAGCAGGCCAGGCAGCATGCTGGTGAACGCAGCAGGCCAGGCAGCATGCTGGTGAACGCAGCAGGCCAGGCCAGGCCAGGCCAGGCACCGTCAGCTCCTGGGCCCTCAGAGGCTCCATCTTCCTCTCACCCCAACCCTCCCCTCTCCATTGACACCCCCAGCCTCCCCCTCCCCCCTCTGATCCCAGCTCTCATCCGTGCCGGGTCTTTACCATCCCCTCCGACCTTCAACTGTCGGAGGCAGAACGTTCTGTTCTCAGTAAGGGCCTCACGTTTGTCCCCCTTCGCCCACACCTCAGCGAGTTCCGTGTTCGCCACGATGCGGAACTTTTCTTCCGCCGTCTCCGTCTCCGAGCCTACTTCTTCGGCAAAGACTCTTCCACCCCCACCGATGACCCCTTCTCCCGTCTTCAACCCTCCTCTTCTTCATGGACACCCCGCTCTGGTCTACTGCCTGCTCTGGATCTCTTTATTGCCAACTGCCGACGGGACATCAACCGTCTCGACTTCACCGCACCTTGTCCCCATTCCAACCTCACTCCTTCGGAACGCTCTGCTCTCCGCTCCCTCCGCACTAATCCTAACATTATTATTAAACCCGCTGATAAGGGGGGTGCTGTTGTAGTCTGGCGTACTGACCTCTACCTTGCCGAGGCACAGCGACAACTCGCGGATACCTCCTCTTATTTACCCCTCGATCGTGACCCCACTAAGGAGCACCAGGCCATTGTCTCCCACACTATCAACGACTTTATCCGCTCAGGGGATCTCCCATCCACTGCTACCAACCTTATAGTTCCCACACCCCGCACTTCCCGTTTCTACCTCCTACCCAAGATCCACAAACCTGCCTGTCCTGGCCGACCTATTGTCTCAGCTTGCTCCTGCCCCACCGAACTCGTTTCTGTTTTTTTTTATAAAAATGCTGCCTGGCCTGCTGCGTTCACCAGCAACTTTGATGTGTGTTGCCTGTATATATAACTGTCTTATATTTTGTGCTATGTGGTGAGTTCTCATTTTGTTTTGTGATCAAATTTTTGACTAACATTTGAATGATTCAACCAATATTCCCAATGCCTTTATTTGAATATAAATCAATGCTGTCTAAGTTTTAAAACTCCTGAGCTCTTTTGCTGAAGTGCTATCGGG